>NW_027507718.1:170955653-172158153 GCF_037356315.1 Lithobates pipiens | reverse complement strand
TGGAGTGCTGAGGAGGCTGTCAGGGGCCCTTGAGGTTAACCCCCTAGTCTGGGGTGGTCACCTCGGGCCTGGGGCTTGGGTGCTGGAGGCATCCTCTTCAAACGCACAGAGGAGTCCAGCGGCATGAGAGCAGGTGTGAGGACAGCAGAGCTAGCGAGCACGTACAGGAGATCTCCGGGTGGCTGGTGAGTGAGACAGTTGGGGAGGAATGAGAGACAACCTGGGAAAACTGAGGTGTGGCAGTCTGGGATGGCTGTAGAGTCAGTCTGGGAGGACTGTGGAAGATTAGCCAGGAAGGCTAGTAAAAAGGGCCACTGCAGCCTGGGATCAGCTGTTTGAAGAGGAATACCATTGTTATTCCAGCAAATAGCTGCCATAACTCCCCGGTATCCTCTTCTTCAGCGGTTGGCCCACTTTCAGATAAAAGTGGTCTCACTGGCAGATTCGCCATGAGATCACATTTTTTGGTGGCTCCGGTGGTCTCTGCCACTTACTGGAGCCGCCATTAGCGTCAGAAATGATCAGGTCCTCTCCCCTGTTTGGCTGGCTGCCGAGTGAGGGGAAGATGGCCCCCACTCGGCCCCATAGCATTGACTGGCGGAAACGACGCCAAACATCACTTCCGCACAGTGCTCTTAAAGGAGAATTAAAAAAAAAATTCAAATGACATTTTTTTTTAATTGCATTTTAGTGTAAATATGAGATCTGAGGTCTTTTTGACCCCGAATCTCATATTTAAGAGGTCCTGTCATGATTTTGTCTATTAAAAGGGATGTTTACAATTTTGTTTGACCCAAATTTTTTTTTTTAAAGGACAGTGTCAAAATAAAAAACAAAAAGTAAAATAAATAAGATTTTTTTTTTATTAAACGCCCTGTCCCACCGAGCTTGTGCTCAGAAGCAAACGCCTATGCGAGTAGTGCCCACATATGAAATAGGTGTTCAAACCACACATATGAGATATCGGTGCGATCGTTAGAGCAAGAGCAATAATTCTAGACCTAGACCTCCTCGGTAACTCAAAACTGGTAACCTGGAAAAAGTTTTAACTGTCGCCTATGGAGATCTTTAAAGTAGCACTAAAGGTTCAGTTTAAAAAAAAAAAATAACAAACATATCATACTCCACTGCGCAGCTCGTTTTGCACAGAGTGGCCCAGAACCTGCTCTTCTGGGGTCCCTCAGCGGCTCCTCCCCACATCAGATAACCCCCCTGGGAGAAGCGCTTTTCAACTATGTAAAAAATATTCATTACTAGAATTCTTCACTAAATGTCATTCATACCTAGAATTCTTCTCTTAATGTCATTGACAGTAGCCCCCACTTGGAAAACTACCCAGAAGATCTTTTCCACTATGCATCTTTCTGAACACCCATCTTCTTTTTTTTCAATGATTGGGAATTCTTTACTGGACTCCAAGACCCAGCTTGCATATGAATATTGGCAACCATTCCAGGGCGAAAAAATGTCATACATTGCTTAGCATAACCCTCACTTATGGACATGTCTCTGGATACTGACAAAGCACCCTTGGAACATTACAGATGGATATTATTTTCACTTTTCCTCTCTTGAAAACAAGTGCCTAAAAAGGCATCCAGATGCATATAATGAAACACGGGTATGGCCTTAAGGTGGTGCTTACGTAAGGAGTGGTACATTTTCAGGCAGACGGTAGTTTAATCTTAGATTCCATGGCTCTACTCTCCTCCTATAGACACTGGACACGATGGATAACAGTCCTCATTACACTTCTCTCCCTCCGTGCAGCATTTCTGTGCCAGTACTGAATGACTTGCATTGTATACCAATCTCTAGGGAAGAAACCCAAGAACACAAGTTCCTTCACTACCGGGACTTTTGTCACCTATGCCACGTCACCTCATGTTCCCGACTGGCCAGATGCTCTATGCACATAAACACTAGTTGTCAGAAAATTGTGTCAGTACCTGGGTCACCTGCAGGTGGCACTGTTGTTCCTGGAGTTGAAGGGTGCAGTTCCGGTGGCCACCAGTAGTTGTCTCCCAGCATCCAGTTTATCCAAGTAATTAGGCTGCACCTAACGCTGGCGTCTGAAGGCCAGTGCTTCAGTGTTCTTCCCGTGAGCCATGTCCCTGCCTGATCGTGTTACTTTACCTGCTCTTGAACCTGGTTCCTGTGACCTGCTCCCAGTATCCTGCTCCCTGCATTCAGTATGGGATTAGAAAAATATTTTTGAAACTTTGTGAAGTGCAACAACCTTGGCCATTAAGCCAACTTTTTGTTTGCTAAATGTAGCAGTGCAAATTGTAGCATTTGTACAAAATGTTAAGCTTACAGAGGCCAGCCTGATCCCCAATGTGCCAGAATGATGGCCTCCTGCGCATGTGCAGGAGTGACATCATCCTATGCCAGCCAATGACTAGTACAAAGGAGAAGATCCAGTGCTGGTGCAGGACAGGACTGTTGGAGGAACGTTGCCTCAACAGACTTCAAAGTATCACAGCACTCACACAAAAAGTAGGCAACAGATAAATGTACAGAATTGCGAGAATTTGTAGTCCGAAATACACTGCTTAAAAAAACACATCCTATACTTATGGCAAAATTGTAGAAGAATATATTTACTTTAGTAAAATATGCATTTTATAAAATTTTGCACAACTTCTCTTTTTAATGCTTTTGGTGTAAGATCCTCATGTAATTGGAGCAGTACAATCATAACAACTGAGCTGACATTTTCGGGCATCCCTGCTTTTTCTCAAAAAATTCTGCTTACTAAATCTTTCCTAACTCCCATTTATATAGTAAAACTAGGCAGCGAGTCACATGCTGTATTCATGGCAACCCAGAAGCTTCATGAGACATAGCTTTCCTAAAACAGTAATAACTTAAGCCGCGTACACACGGGCGGATTGTCTGCCCAACTTAGTCCGCTGAACCGTGTTTCAGCGGACAATCCGCTCGTGTGTGGGCTTCAGCGGACTTTTTCAGCGGACAGTCTGACAGACTTAGTCTTTCGGAATTTCCGTAATTTTGTCCGCTGAAACAAGGTTCAGCGGACAATCCGCTCGTGAGTAGGCTAGTTCGACGGACTAAGTATGGCGCATGCTCAGAAAGGATTTACATGGCTGAAGGTTGCATTGCAGTGTATTGGACGTCGAATTTCTAGTCCCGTCGTACGTGCCGTACACGTCATCGCGCAAGCTTTCAGCGGACTGTCTGTTCATCGTGTGTGGTCAAGTCCGTTCATTCGAAAGTTGGACGGACTGTCTGTCGGATTGTCTGACGAACTTAGTTGGGCAGACAATCCGCCCGTGTGTACGCGGCCTTAGATGTATTCCTCGCTTTGGCACATGGAGTGACTTGCACTACTTTACTGTATCCTATAAAAATGACACAATAATAACCAGTCAACATCAAACATGACACATGGTAAGTTGTAATGCCAAGGTTTTATTTATATTTAAAATAGATCTACCCTACTTTGATGACATTAACCCCTGTCCCATTGTGAGTAGCAATGATCAAACTTAAGAAATGAAGGAAGTCCCTGATTTAAAGCTAAGTAATAATCACTCACAGACCCCTGAATGATTTTATGTCCGTACCATCATCCCCAAATTGCATTAACTCTAAGAACACAGCACCAGTGCTGTGTTTTTCTGTACTTTTAGGCCTCATGCACACGGACGTTTTTACAGCCGCTTTTTTGAGCGTTTTTTGCAGCTTAAAAAGGCCTGTCTATGTTAGTCTATGGCTTCATGCCCACCTAGGTGTTTTTTGAGCTGCAAATGGCATAGGCGTTTTTAAGCTGTAAAAAAAACCCAGGACCAGTGCGTTCCCTGGCGCGGAGCTAGAGCTGTAAAAACGCGAATCGCGGGAAAAAGCGCAAAAACGCGCACAAACGCGCAACATATTTTCTTTGTTTTCTGAGTGCTATAGCCAAGAGATGTGTTTCTTTAAAAAAGCTACTTAACGCTAACGCTAAAAAACGCTCAAAAACGCCAATGCAAAACGCGGTAAAAATTTTAACGCTGATTTTTCCAGGCGTCGGAGCTAGCTTTGCAGCCAGTTTTTTAAAACGTCCGTGTGCATGAGCACTTAAAGTAATAAAACCTGATACACTTTTAATGTTTAAAACAGAACATGTAGGCTTGTAGTTCAATTAGTTCACACTATTTTCAATTTTTTTTTTTTGGCAGCAAAAACACCACGTTAATTTATCCTGGTCTGACTTAGCATTTCTTACTATCTACATAATGCATGTTGATTTTTTACATGAACCATAGAATCTGGATTTCTCCTTGACTCTTTTCATGACCACTGTTCATTTCTTCAGGAGGATATCATGAGTAGCAACAAAATATTTAACATACAAAAAACTGTAGGATATTCTAATCAGACTCATGTGTATATATAGTTAAATAGTCTGGTTGAAAAAAGGCACAAGTCCACCCAGTTCAACCCACAGAGAAAGAGAAAAATAAAACACACTCACAAATAGAAAACCTCCATATATACAACCCAATCCACCCCAACGGGTGAAAAAATATTCCCTGATTAGGGATGAGCTTGGTGTTCGAGTCAAATGCATGTTTGACTCGAACACTGGCTGTTCGCCCATTCGGCAAAGCCAGAACTCTGTGGGCCGTTCACGCCAAATTCGTGTGGCGCTAATGGCCCACAATGCACTGCGCCATCGCAGTGCATTGCTGGCTCATGATTGGCCAAGCATGCACTGTGACCCTGCATGCTTGGCCAATCACAGCACCGGCAGCGACGAGAGCCATAATTGGCCACAGGCAGGATGCCTGTGGCCAATTATAGCTCAGGGTGTTAAGTACATGCACCACACTATATAAGGCCGCCAGCGCGGCGGCCTTGTGTAGTGTTCCAGCGTCTGCAGGAGTTAGTGGGTGTTGTGTGTCTCCAGCGAAGTATACACCTGTATCTACCCTTTATTGCTGTTCTCTAATAGAGCCATCTGCAGGAGTTAGTGGGTGTTGTGTGCCTCCAGAGCAGTATACACCTGTATCTACCCTTGATGTTCTCTAATAGAGCCATCTGCAGGAGTTAGTGGGTGTTGTGTGCCTCCAGTGCAGTATACACCTGTATCTACCCTTTATTGCTGTTCTCTAGCCATCTGCAGGAGTTAGTGGGTGTTGTGTGCCTCCAGAGCAGTATACACCTGTATCTACCCTTGCTGTTCTCTAATAGAGCCATCTGCAGGAGTTAGTGGGTGTTGTGTGCCTCCAGCGCAGTATACACCTGTATCTACCCTTTATTGCTGTTCTCTAGCCATCTGCAGGAGTTAGTGGGTATTGTGTGCCTCCAGCACAGCACAACATACACCTGCACCAACCCTTTATTGCTGGAGTTCTCTAATACAGCCATCTGCAGGAGTTAGTGGGTGTTGTGTGCCTCCAGCATAGTACAATATACACCTGTATCTACCCTTTATTGCTGTTCTCTAATAGAGCCATCTGCAGGAGTTAGTGGGTGTTGTGTGCCTCCAGTACAGCACAATATACACCTGTATCTACCCTTTATTGCTGGTGTTCTCTAATAGAGCCATCTGCAGGAGTTAGTGGGTGTTGTGTGTCTCCAGCACAGCACAATATACACCTGTATCTACCCTTTATTGCTGGAGTTCTCTAATACAGCCATCTGCATGAGTTAGTAGGTGTTTTGTGCCTCCAGCGCAGTATGCACCTATATCTACCCTTTATTGCTGTTCTCTAATAGAGCCATCTGCAGGAGTTAGTGGGTGTTGTGTGCCTCCAGCGCAGTATACACCTGTATCTACCCTTTATTGCTGTTCTCTATTAGAGCCATCTGCAGGAGTTAGTGGGTGTTGTGTGCTTCCAGCACAGCACAATATTAACCTGTATCTACCCTTTATTGCTGGTGGTCTCTAATACAGCCATCTGCAGGAGTTAGTGGGTGTTGCGTGCCTCCAGCACAGCACAATATATACCTGTATCTACCCTTTATTGCTGTTCTCTAATAGAGCCATCTGCAGGAGTTAGTGGGTGTTATGTGCCTCCAGCACCGCACAATATACACAATATATAATATTATATACAATAATATACAATATACTATATATACACAATATACTATATATATTATATACAATATACAATATTATATACAATATAATGTCCACCTTACCACCTGCCCTCTGGATCCTGTTCACTCACAAATGCTTTGTTCACCCTCTGGCTCTATGCTACATTCTCTAACTCACATCTTCAATCTTTCCCAACTCTCTAAAACATGCACTTGTCAAACCCATACTTAAAAAACCCTCACTGGACCCATCCAATCCTAACAACCTACGCCCCATCTCCTTGCTCCCCTTCTTATCCAAACTCCTCGAACGTCTGGTCTACAACCGACTGAGTGTCCACCTCGCTGATAATAGCCTTCTTGATCCCCTTCAGTCTGGATTTCGTCCTCAACACTCCACAGAAACTGTTCTCCTAAAACTAACAAACGATCTACTAACGGCCAAAACCAATCGACATTATTCTGTACTCCTCCTCCTGGACCTCTCTGCTGCCTTTGATACGGTTGACCACCTCCTCCTCAAAAAATTCCACACCTTTGGTCTCCGTGACTGTACTCTACGATGGTTCTCTTCCTACTTATCCAACCGCACCTTTAGTGTTTCTTACAACTCTACTTCCTCCTCTCCTCTTCCTTTCTCTGTTGGGGTCCCCCAAGGTTCTGTTCTTGGACCACTCCTATTTTCAATCTATACCTCCTCCCTGGGTCAACTGATAGCCTCCCATGGCTTCCAATACCACCTCTATGCTGACAACACCCAAATCTATTTCTCTACCCCTCAGCTCACTCCCTCCCTCTGTCTCCTCGCATATCACTAATTTACTATCAGATATATCAGTCTGGATGTCACACCACTTCCTCAAACTCAATCTATCCAAAACCGAACTTATAATTATTCCTCCCCCATATGCCCCTTCCCCTGATCTCACTGTCAAAATCGATGGCACAACCATAAGCCCATCCCCTCACGCCAAGGTTCTAGGTGTAGTCCTGGACTCTGAACTCTCCTTCAAGCAACACATCCAATCACTGTCCAAATCCTGCCGCCTCAACCTCCGCAACATCTCCAAAATACGCCCCTTTCTAACCAATGACACAAAAAAGCTCTTAATTCACTCGCTGGTCATCTCCCGCCTTGACTACTGCAACTCCCTTCTCATTGGCTTACCTCTACATAGTCTATCACCTCTTCAATCCATCATGAATGCCGCTGCCAGACTCATCCACCTTACCAATCGCTCTGTGTCTGCTATTCCTCTCTGTTAATCCTTCCACTGGCTTCTGCTCAGCCAAAGAATTAAATTCAAAATACTAACAACTACGTACAAAGCCATCCACAACTCTGCCCCCAGCTACATCACTAGCTTAGTCTCTAAATACCAACTTACTCGTTCTCTTCGTTCCTCTCAAGATCTCCTGCTCTCTAGCTCCCTCATCACCTCCTCCCATACTCGCCTCCAGGACTTTTTCAAAGCCTCTCCAATCATATGGAATGCCCTACCCCAATCTGTCTGCCTATCTCCTACTTTATTAGCTTTTATACGATCCCTGAAAACACTTCTCTTCAGAGAAGCCTACCTCACCCACACCTAACTGTATTTTCATTTTCTCCATCAGCTCAGCCCCCACAGTTATTACCTTTTGTTTCAACTTGACCCTCCCTTCTAGATTGTAAGCTCTAACGAGCAGGGCCCTCTGATCCCTCCTGTATTGATTTGTATTGTAAGTGTACTGTCTGCCCTCATATTGTAAAGCGCTGCGCAAACTGTTGGCGCTATATAAATCCTGAATAATAATAATACACCTGTATCTACCTTTTATTGCTGGTGCTCTATAATAAAGGCATCTGCAGGAGTTAGTGGGTGTTGTGTGCCTCCAGCACAGTATACACCTGTATCTACCCTTTATTGCTGGGGTTCTCTAATACAGCTATCTGCAGGAGTTAGTGGGTGTTGTGTGCCTCCAGTAGGGATGAGCCGAACACCCCCCGGTTCGGTTCGCACCAGAACTTTCGAACGGACCCCAAATTCGTACGAACGTTAGAACCCCATTGAAGTCTATGGGACTTGAACGTTCGAAATGAAAAGTGTTAATTTTAACGGCTAATATGCAAGATACTGTCCTAAAAAGGGTTTGGGGACCTGGCTCCTGCCCCATGGGACATGAGTAAATGCAAAAAAATTTTTTAAAAACGGCCGTTTTGGCGGGAGCACTGATTTTAATGACGATTAAAGTGAAAAAAAAGTGAAATATTCCTTTAAATATCGTGCCTGGGGGGTGTCTGTAGTATGCCTGTGAAGTGCCACGTGTTTCCCATGTTTAGAACAGTCCCTGCACAAAATGACATTTAACGGAAATAACGTCATTTAAAGCTGCTTGCGGTTTTAATGTTATATCTGGTTCCTGCAATATGGTTGAAAATCATTGAGAAAAATGGCATGGGTAGCCCTCCCTGCCCATTACCAGCCCCTTTGGGTCTTGTACGCATATTAAGGGGAACCCCGTACCCATATTAAAAAAAGGAAATACGTGTGGCCCCCAGGCCCTATATACTCAGAACAGCAGTATACAGGCGGTGCAAACAAGACAGGGACTGTGTAGGTTTGTTGTGTTAAGTTGAATCTGTTTGTAATTTTCAACCGGTACATTTTTAAAGTGTAGCTCCAGTCAAAAAAACTATTTTTAAGCTTTTTGGAAAACATAGGGAAGGGTTATCACCCCTGTATAATTTGTTTTGCCGTCCGTCTTTTTCAGAGCATGCAGACAGCACGCACAATCTCCTACCGCTGACTGCAAGCTCTATTTAAAACGAGCAAGATATTTAGCTATATAGGTGGATATAGCGGTGTATACTGCGTTCAGAGCACGCAGACAGCACGCACAATCTCCTAACACTGAATGAAAGCTCTATTTAAAACGAGCAAGATATTTAGCTATATATAGGTGGATATAGCGGTGTATACTGCGTTCAGAGCACGCAGACAGCACGCACAATCTCCTAACACTGACTGATAGCTCTATTATAAAAGATAGATATATCGCTAGATATATAGGTGAATATAGCGGTGTATACTGCGGTCAGGGCACGCAGACAACCACTACAGAAGAGCAAGAACGAAAAATCGGCCGATAGCGATCGGTGTATACTGTGTTGAAGGTACACAGAACACCCACTAACTGCTACAGATGCCAACACACTACACAAGGCCGCCTCGCTGGCGGCCTTAAATAGTGTGGGGCGTGTACTACACAGCCTGAGCTATGATTGGCCACAGGCATCCTGCCTGTGGCCAATCATGGCTCTCCTCGCTGCCGGCGCTGTGATTGGCCAAGCATGTGGGGTCACAGTGCATGCTTGGCCAATCATGAGCCAGCAATGCACTGCGCCATAGCAGTGCATTGTGGGCCGTGAGCGCCACACGAATTTGGTGCGAACGGCCCATAACGTTCGGAATTCGCCGAACGGGCGAACAGCCGATGTTCGAGTCCCTAGCCTCCAGCACAGTATACACCTGTATCTACCCTTTATTGCTGGTGTTCTATTATACAGGCATCTGCAGGAGTTAGTGGATGTTGTGTGCCTCCAGCACAAAATACACTACCCAATTGCTGGTTTTCCCATCTCCCTGCAGGCCATTACTATGTCTGGAAGGCCAACAAGGAGAGGCAGACTATCAAGAGCCAATAAAAGAGGGCAAGCAGGCTCTGAGTCTAGAGACAACAGTGCTGGTCGTGGATGCGGTACATCGTCATCAGCACGTGGCCATGGGACACGCTTGTCCTTATTTTCGGCAGCTGGACGTGTTGAGCCGCATCATGTCGAAGACTTGGTGGAGTGGATGACCAAGCTCTCTTCATCCTCCTCATCCTCTCTCACCCAGGCTCAGGGTACTAGCAAAGTAGCTGCCAACGCATCCTCTTTACCTCGTCTCAATGTCATCATCAGTCACTCCTTCCCTAGACCCACCATGTCCTCCTGAGGAGTCCCCCGAACTGTTTAAGCACAGTGTTGGGTACATGCTCCAGGAGGATGCCCAGTGTTTTGAAGGCTCTGATGATGATACTCAGCTAGGAAGGCAGTAGCGTGAGCGCAGAGAGAGGGGATGCTCAAGAAGGATAGCAATCTGGCAGTCATGTTCCACAAGCTGCAGCATACTGCCAGGTTTGCTCCAGTGATGAAGAGGGAGGGGATGATGAAGTCACTGACTCCACGTGGGTGCCTGAGAGGAGGAGGAGGAGGCACATCTCCAACGAGTCAGGATGCCCTCTGGGGGCCAGCTTAGGGGCAGCACACCAACTGAATCACACCGCAGAGCTCCGCCTGTGCAGGGCGCTGCCTCTGCGCGTTATTCCAATAGTTCTTTGGTGTGGGCCTTTTTTGAGACGAGTGCATCAGTATCATGGAAGTAATTTGGATCAAGCTCACCATCTCCCTGCTCAAAGATGCACACAAATTCACCATAGATCGGCGCTCCGGCACACGCACATTCGTGGCCCTACTGAGCGGCGTGCGCGAGTACGCACAAGCACACGCATAACGTGAATTTCCTGACCAGTCTATAAAAGGAGCCTTAGCAGACAGTTGGTAGACTCGGCCCCCTTCTGTGAGTTTTTGCAATGTGCGGTTCCTCAGTGGCAGGTCCCCAAACGCTACTTTTTCATGTGGAAGGCAATGTCTTTGCCTCGCTAGACAGGGCGGTCAGCGGTAAGGTGCATATTACCGCTGACTCATGGTCCAGCAGGCATGGACAGGGACGTTACCTGTCTTTCACGGCCCATTGGGTCACTCTTCTGGCAGCTGGGAAGGAAGCAGGACAAGATGCAGTAGTGTTGGAGGTTGTTCCGCCACCACACCTCCAAAATGCTACTACTGGTTGTGACAAGCCTCTCTCCTCCACCCCTCCACTTCTTCTTCCTCCATGGCCTCTTCCAGTGCTCTGTCCTCGGAACCAGCGGTGCTCCGTAGGCGTTCAAGGGGCTATGCAAGTACACAGGCAAAAAGATGCCATGCCGTGCTTGCGCTGGCTTGTTTGGGGGACAGGAGCCACACTGGGGCAGATATTTTGTCAGCTCTGCAGGGGCAGGCCGAGAGGTGGTTGACGCCACGCCAGCTTAAGCCAGGAATGGTGGTTTGCGACAATGGCACCAACCTCCTCTCCGCCCTCTGACAGGGACAACTGATCCATGTGCCCTGTATGGCTCACGTCCTTAACATGGTGGTGCAGCGGTTCTTGGGCAGGTACCCGGGCTTACAAGATGTCCTGCAGCAGGCTAGGAAAGTCTGTGTGCATTTCTGGTGATCATTTATTGCCATTGCTCGACTGGCTGAGCTCCAAAAGGAGTTGAACCTGCCCAAGAACCGCCTTATATGTGACATGCCCACCAGGTGGAACTCAACGTTGACCATGCTGCAGTGGCTTCACATGCAGCAGAGGGCCATCAATTAGTACCTGTGCGACTATGGCACCATGACAGAGTCAGGGGAGCTCAGTTTTTTCTCACCACGCCATGGGGCATAATCAGGGATGCATGCACTGTCCTGCCACCGTTTGAGGAGGCCACATAGATGGTGAGCAGTGACAGTGCATGCATCAGTGACACTGTACCTCTTGTCCACCTGTTGGAGCATACGCTGCGTGGAATAATGGACAGGGCACTTTAGGCAGAACAGAGGCAGGAAGAGGAGGACTTCCTTGCCTCTCAAGGCCCCCTTTATCCAGACAGTGTTCCTGCTGTCCCACCCATCACACAGGAAGAGGAGGAGGAGGAGGATTGTGTCAGCATGGAGGTGGAGCCTGGAACTCAGCATCAGCAGCAGTCTTGTAGGGATGATTTACAGTCCCAAGAAACCCATGGACTTCTACTTGGCTGGGAGGAGGTGGCTGCGGATCATGTTGTCCTTGGTGACCCAGAGAACTCCGGACCGAATGCCTCAGCTAACCTACGCTGCATGGGTTTCCTGATCCTACAAAGCCTGCGGAAGGATCCACGTATTTTTCGGATCAAGGAGAGGGACCATTGCTGGCTGGCCACTCTCCTTGATCCGCGGTACAAGGGTAAGGTTGCAGACCTTATTATGCAGTCGCAGAGGCAGCAGAGGATGAGACATCTCCAGGAGGCCTTGCAGAAAGGTCTGTGCAACGCATTCCCAGAGACTGGGAGGATACAAACTCCTGGTCCTGGACAACGTGTTGCTGAGGCTTCGGTCAGAAAGAGCGGTGAAGGTGGCCGTCTGACCGATGCGTTTTTTTAGACCGCAGCCCCAAGGTATGATCAATTCCAGCAACCATTGCCAGCGCCTGATTTACATGGTGCAGGAATACCTAGGGGCAAGGTCAGACTTGGACACCTTTACCACTGAAAATCCTCTGGCTTACTGGGTCTTGAGGATGGATCACTGGCCAGAGCTTGCACAGTATGCAACTGAGCTTCTGGCCTGTCTTGCACCAAGCGTTCTTTCGGAACGCACCCTCAGTGCTGCTGGTGGCTTTGTAACCGATCACAGGGTGCGCCTGTCCACCGACTCAGTTGATCGACTGACCTTCATAAAGATGAATCAGTCTTGGATCACCACCAGCTACCAAGCACCTGAAGCTGATGTAACCGAATAATTTTTTGGGAAATTTCACATCCCTTCAAGACTGCCTATGCTGATGCTGAGTGACTGTCCTGTTATGTTGACTGACTATCCTCTTCCTCCTCAATGATCCCGCTGATATCTTGGAAGAACATTTTTGGTTATGGGTGATGCCACCAGCCCAATTTTTCTGCCCCTTTTTAACAGGGGCGTGTAATTACAATTTTTTATGCAATGCTTTGGAGCAGAGCTCATTCCTGCACTCCAAATAGAGTATATGGGAGAGGTTGCAGTGTCGTGTCAACAGCACCAGTGCCTAAGGCCCAATTTTTCAGCCCCTGTTTAACAGGGGCGTGTAATTACAATTTGTGATGCAATCCTTTGCAGCAGGGCTCATTCCTGTACTTCAACTAGAGTATATGGTAGAGGTTGCAGTGTATAGGCCCAATTTTTCAGCCCCTATTTAACAGGGGCATGTAATACAATTTTTGATGCAATGGTTTGCAGCAGGGCTCATTCCTGCACTCCAACTAGAGTATTTGGGAGAGGTTGCAGTGTTGTGGCACCAGCAAGCAGTGCCTAAGGCCCAATTTTTCAGCCCCTGTTTAACAGGGGCATGTAATTACAATTCTTGATATAATATTTCACAGCGGGGCCCGTTCCTGTGCCCACCGAGAGTAACTGTGAGGACTTATAGTGTTGTGGCACCAGCACCACCACCACAATCACCAAAGGCCCAATTTTTCTACCACTGTTCAACAATGGCATGTCATTTCAATTCTTGATATAATCGTTCACAGCAGGGGGCGCTCCAGCGCCCACCAAGAGTCACTTTGAGGGCTTACAGTGTTGTGGCAACACCAACACCTTGTTCCGCCATTTCTGCAGAGCATATAGGGCAGGCCCCTACTTTCAAACATCCAACTTATAAACGTCTCCTACTTGCAAATGGAAGGAGACAAGAGGAAGTGAGATGAAAAAAGACGGACGGCCAAAAAAATTATACAGGGGTATATCCCATGTTTTCCAAAAAGCTTAACCACTTCAGCCCCGGACCAATAAACACCTTAAGGACCAGAGGTCTTTTTCCAATTTCGCACTGCGCTGCTTTAACTGGTAATTGCGCGGTCATGCAATATTGCACCCAAACGAAATTTGCGTCCTTTTCTTCCCACAAATAGAGCTTTCTTTTGATGGTATTTGATTGCCTCTGCGATTTTTTTTTTTTGCGATATAAATGGAAAAAGAGCGAAAATTTTGAAAAAAAATATATTTTCTTCTTTTTGTTATAAGAAAAATCGAATAAACTAAATTTTAGTCATACATTGAGGGCAAAATTTATTCAGCCACATGTCTTTAGTAAAAAAAAATGTCAATAAGCGTATATTTTTTGGTTTGCGCAAAAGTTATAGCGTCTACAAACTAGAGTACATTTTCTGGAATTTACACAGCTTTTAATTTATGACTGCCTATCTCATTTCTTGAGGTGCTAAAATGGCAGGGCAGTACAAACCCCCCCCCCAAATGACCCCATTTTGGAAAGTAGACACACCAAGGAAATTGCTGATGGGTATGTTGAGCCCATTGAATATTTTTTTTTTTTGTCCTAAGGGATTGAATAATGACAAAAAAAAAAAAAAAAAAAAAGTTGTCACTAAATGATATATTGCTCACACATGCCATGGTTATATGTGGAATTGCACCCCAAAATATATTCCGCTACTTCTCCCGAGTATGGGGATACCACTTGTGTGGGGCTTTTTGGGAGTCTAGTTGCGCACGGCACCCCGAAAACCAATCACCACCTTCAGGATTTCTAAGGGTGCAAATTTTTGATTTAACTCCTCACTACCTATCACAGTTTCGAAGGCCATAAAATGCCAAAATAGCACAAAACCCCCCAAAATGACCCCATTTTGGAAAGAAGACACCCCAAGCTATTTACTGAGAGGCATGTTGAGTCCATGGAATATTTTATATTTTGCCACAAGTTGCGAGAATATTACAAACTTTTTTTTTTTTGCACAAAGTTGTCACTAAATGATATATTGCTCACACATGCTATGGGCATATGTGAAATGACACCCCAAAATACATTCTGCTGCTTCTCCTGAGTACGGGGATACCACATGTGTGGGACTTTTTGGGAGCCTAGCCGCGTACGGGACCCCGAAATCCAAGCACCGCCTTCAGGATTTCTAAGGGCATACATTTTTTATTTTACTCCTCACTACCTATCACTACCTATCACAGTTTTGAAGGCCATAAAATGCCAAGATGGCACAAAACCCCCCCAAATGACCCCATTTTGGAAAGTAGACACCCCAAGCTATTTGCTGAGGGCCATGTTGAGACCATTGAATATTTTTTTTTTGTCCCAAGGGATTGAATAATGACAAAAAACCAAGCACTGCCTTCCGGATTTAAATATAAAATGCTACCAAAAAAACTGTTAGCGATCGCAGGGATCAGGCCTGACTCTGCGATTGCTGCAGTTATGTGTTTAGTGTTTTGTAAGTGACAGTGATCGATCAATACTGCACTTGGGTGGGCTGGGCAGAGGGGCAAAACGCAGGTGCTAGCAGGTATCTGGGCTGATCCCGCTAACAATGCGTTTTTTTGGAACCCTGAACTGCTGGGGACGCTAGTATAGATCTGATCAGATCAGATATTGATCTGTTCAGATTCTATACCACTACGGGAGGTGTATGCTTTGCGCGTGGGTGTTAACGGTACTGGCACTAACCTAACGCTGCCTGGGGCGACGCAGACCCTGACCCTAAAACCTAATTGATATCACCCGCCGGGTGATCAGGGGGTTAAACCTTTATTGGGTAATAAATGGTGGGTGCCCTGATGCTATAAAAAGCAAACTAACCAGAGTCACCCGTAACACTTATACGGTGATCAGTGGTGAAGGGGTTAACTAGGGGCAATCAGGGGGTTCAAATTTTTATTAGGTAGTATATGGGGGTCCCTGGTGCTATATAAAAACCTGACGGGGAACCTAAATAACTAACTGGCTAACCAGCGTCACCAGTGACACTTATACTGTGATCGCTGGTGAAAGGGTTAACTAGGGGCAATCAGGGGGTTAAAACCATTATTGGGTAGTATATCGGGATACCTAGCGCTATAAAAACCTGGCGGTGAACCTAAAAAAATAACTAGCTACCTAGCGACAGTAGCGACACTGATGCAGCGATCAGAAAAATTATCGCTTAGTGACACTGGCAAAAGGGGGTGAAAGGGTTAACTAGGGGCAATCAGGATGTTAAAACCATTATTGGGTAGTATATCGGGATACCTAGCGCTATAAAAACCTAGCGGTGAACCTAAAAAAGTAACTAGCTACCTAGCGACAGTAGCGACACTGATGCAGCGATCAGAAAAATTATCGCTTAGTGACAGTGGCAAAAGGGGGTGAAAGGGTTAACTAGGGGCAATCACGGGGTTAAAACCATTATTGGGTAGTATATCGGGGTACCTAGCGCTATAAAAACCTGGCGGTGAACCTAAAAAAATAACTAGCTATCTAGCGACACTGATGCAGCGATCAGAAAAATGATCGCTTAGTGACAGTGGCAAAAGGGGGTGAAAGGGTTAACTAGGGGCAATCAGGATGTTAAAACCATTATTGGGTAGTATATCGGGGTACCTAGCGATTTAAAAACCTGGCGGTGAACCTAAAAAAATAACTAGCTACCTAGCGACACTAGCGACACTGATGCAGCGATCAGAAAAATTATCGCTTAGTGACACTGGCAAAAGGGGGTGAAAGGGTTAACTCTAGGGGCAATCAGGGGGTTAAATCTTTATTGGGGGGTGATAGGGGGCTACCCTGGACCTAACACTAACTGCCCTGACAGTTTTTACTTTTACAACTGACACTGAATGCATTGATCAGTAAAGAAATGATCAATGCAATCAGTGACACTGTGACTGGGGGGGGGGGGGGCGGGGGGCGATCGGGGGAGGGGTTTGTGTGCCTGTGTGTGCCTACATGTCAGTGTAGTGTTGGTGCACACTTACTTTTAGTCTTCTCCTCGTAGTCTGGTCAAAAAGACCGCCCCGAGGAGAATGACATCACTTCCTCCTTCCTGTGTAAACAATACACAGTGGGAGGAAGTTCGTCATTGGCCAGGAGCGATCGAGAGGGGGTGGCCAGAAACCAACGGCCATCCCCTCATCACAGATCGCTCCCGGAGGGAAACGGACCGCCGTATCCAGCAGGAGGGGGTCCGATCGGACCCCCCACCCGCTGGAAGGCAGGCACATACATGTACGTGCTTGTGCCTGCCTGTGCCATTGTGATGACGTACAATGGCAACACGGCGGTCCTTAAGTGGTTAAAAATAGATTTATTGACTGGAGCTACACTTTCAAAATGTACCAGTTCAAAATTACAAACAGATTCTACTTAACACAACAAACCCACACAGTCCCTGTCTTGTTTGCACCACCTGTATACTGCTGTTCTGAGTATATAGCCTTTCCTTTTTTTTATTTGGGTATGGGGTTCCCCTTAATATCCATACAAGACCCAAAGGGGCTGGTAATGGGCAGGTGAGGCTACCCATGCCATTTTTCTAAATGATTTTCATCCATATTGCCGGAACCAGATATTACATTAAAACCACGAGCAGTTTTAAATTGCTTTTTTTCTGTTAAATGTCATTTTGTGCAGGGACTGTTCTAAACACGGGAAACACGTGGCACTTCACAGGCATACTATAGACACCCCCCAGGCATGATATTTAACCACTTCAGATCCGCGCTATTGCCAAATGACGGCATTAGCGCGGACCTACATTTCCGGGACTACGTCTATTGACGTCGTCCCGGTTACGAGCGGCCTGCGCGCCCCCTGAGGGGCGCGCCCGGCGCGCTCTGTGATCGGCGAGTCCGTGAGACTCGCCTGATCACCGATCCGTGTAAGGGGTCGATCCCGACCCCTTATCACGTGATCAGCTGTCAGCCAATGACAGCTGATCATGTGATAGAACGGAGCCGGTAATCGGCTATTATTCCTCCTCGCGCTGACAGCTCGAGGAGAGAAAAAAAAAGCCGATCACCGGCGGCCGTGATCGGGACATCAGTCCCGATCACGGCCATCAATACAAGGGACCACCTGTGCCCACCTGCCTCCCGCAGTGCCATCCTGAAGTTAAATAAAAGCAAAAGTAAGTGCCCCCCGTCAGTGCCCCCCGTCAGTGCCCATAGTGCCCACAGTGCCACCCACAGTGCCACCCACAGTGCCACCCCACAGTGCCACCCACAGTGCCACCCACAGTGCCACCCAATCTGCCTCAAAGGTGCTGCACCCCAGTGCCGCCCATCAGTGCCCAGCAGTGCCGCCCATCAGTGCCCAGCAGTGCCACCTATCAGAGCCACCTATCAGTGCCACCTATCAGTGCCCATCAGTCCCATCTATCTGTGGTACCTATCAGTGCCCATCCGTGCCACCCATCCGTGCCACTTATCCGTGCCACCCATCCGTGCCATCTTATCTGTGCCCATCTTTGCCCAGAAGAAGAAGAAGAAGTGACAGTGGCAAAAGGGGGTGAAAGGGTTAACTAGGGGCAATCAGGATGTTAAAACCATTATTGGGTAGTATATCGGGGTACCTAGCGATTTAAAAACCTGGCGGTGAACCTAAAAAAATAACTAGCTACCTAGCGACACTAGCGACACTGATGCAGCGATCAGAAAAATTATCGCTTAGTGACACTGGCAAAAGGGGGTGAAAGGGTTAACTCTAGGGGCAATCAGGGGGTTAAATCTTTATTGGGGGGTGATAGGGGGCTACCCTGGACCTAACACTAACTGCCCTGACAGTTTTTACTTTTACAACTGACACTGAATGCATTGATCAGTAAAGAAATGATCAATGCAATCAGTGACACTGTGACTGGGGGGGGGGGGGCGGGGGGCGATCGGGGGAGGGGTTTGTGTGCCTGTGTGTGCCTACATGTCAGTGTAGTGTTGGTGCACACTTACTTTTAGTCTTCTCCTCGTAGTCTGGTCAAAAAGACCGCCCCGAGGAGAATGACATCACTTCCTCCTTCCTGTGTAAACAATACACAGTGGGAGGAAGTTCGTCATTGGCCAGGAGCGATCGAGAGGGGGTGGCCAGAAACCAACGGCCATCCCCTCATCACAGATCGCTCCCGGAGGGAAACGGACCGCCGTATCCAGCAGGAGGGGGTCCGATCGGACCCCCCACCCGCTGGAAGGCAGGCACATACATGTACGTGCTTGTGCCTGCCTGTGCCATTGTGATGACGTACAATGGCAACACGGCGGTCCTTAAGTGGTTAAAAATAGATTTATTGACTGGAGCTACACTTTCAAAATGTACCAGTTCAAAATTACAAACAGATTCTACTTAACACAACAAACCCACACAGTCCCTGTCTTGTTTGCACCACCTGTATACTGCTGTTCTGAGTATATAGCCTTTCCTTTTTTTTATTTGGGTATGGGGTTCCCCTTAATATCCATACAAGACCCAAAGGGGCTGGTAATGGGCAGGTGAGGCTACCCATGCCATTTTTCTAAATGATTTTCATCCATATTGCCGGAACCAGATATTACATTAAAACCACGAGCAGTTTTAAATTGCTTTTTTTCTGTTAAATGTCATTTTGTGCAGGGACTGTTCTAAACACGGGAAACACGTGGCACTTCACAGGCATACTATAGACACCCCCCAGGCATGATATTTAACCACTTCAGATCCGCGCTATTGCCAAATGACGGCATTAGCGCGGACCTACATTTCCAGGACTACGTCTATTGACGTCGTCCCGGTTACGAGCGGCCTGCGCGCCCCCTGAGGGGCGCGCCCGGCGCGCTCTGTGATCGGCGAGTCCGTGAGACTCGCCTGATCACCGATCCGTGTAAGGGGTCGATCCCGACCCCTTATCACGTGATCAGCTGTCAGCCAATGACAGCTGATCATGTGATAGAACGGAGCCGGTAATCGGCTATTATTCCTCCTCGCGCTGACAGCTCGAGGAGAGAAAAAAAAAGCCGATCACCGGCGGCCGTGATCGGGACATCAGTCCCGATCACGGCCATCAATACAAGGGACCACCTGTGCCCACCTGCCTCCCGCAGTGCCATCCTGAAGTTAAATAAAAGCAAAAGTAAGTGCCCCCCGTCAGTGCCCCCCGTCAGTGCCCATAGTGCCCACAGTGCCACCCACAGTGCCACCCACAGTGCCACCCCACAGTGCCACCCACAGTGCCACCCACAGTGCCACCCAATCTGCCTCAAAGGTGCTGCACCCCAGTGCCGCCCATCAGTGCCCAGCAGTGCCGCCCATCAGTGCCCAGCAGTGCCGCCCATCAGTGCCCAGCAGTGCCACCTATCAGAGCCACCTATCAGTGCCACCTATCAGTGCCCATCAGTCCCATCTATCTGTGGTACCTATCAGTGCCCATCCGTGCCACCCATCCGTGCCACTTATCCGTGCCACCCATCCGTGCCATCTTATCTGTGCCCATCTTTGCCCATCAGTGCCGCCTTATCTGTGCCCATCGGTGCCGCCTTATCTGTGCCTATTAGTGCCGCCTAAACTATGCCTATCAGTGCCCACCGGTGCAGCCTATCAGTGCCCACCAATGCAGCCCATCAGTGCCCACCAATGCAGCCCATCAGTGCCCACCAATGCAGCCTATCAGTGCCGCCTAATCAGCGCACTTCAATGAAGGAGAAAAATGACCCGTTTGCAAAATTTTATAACAAACTATTAAAACATGATTTTTTTTTTTTGCATCTTTTTTTGTTTGTTTAGTAAAAAATAAAACTCCGAGCTGTAACTAAATACCACCAAAAGAAAGCTCTATTTGTGGGAAAAAAATGATAAAAATTTCATTTGGGTACAGTGTTGTATGACCGCGTAATTGTCACTCAAAGTGCATCAGCGCTGAAAGCTGAAAATTGGTCTGGGACTGAGGGGGGTTTAAGTGCCCAGTAAGCAAGTGGTTAAAGGAATATTTCACCTTTTTTTCACTTTAATCGTCATTAAAATCAGTGCTCCCGAAAAAATGGCCGTTTTTAAAAACAATTTTGGCATTGACCCATGTCCCCTGGGACAGGAGCCAGGTCCCCAAACCCTTTTTAGAACAATATCTTGCACATTAGCCATTAAAATTAGCACTTTTTATTTTGAATGTTCGCACAAATTTTCGGTCCATTCGAAAGCTCTGGTGCGAACCAAACCGGGGGGTGTTCGGCTCATCCCTATTCCTGATCCCCCAAGAGGCAATTGGATATTCCCTGGATCATCTTTACCTATAAAAATTAGTATCCGGTTATATTTTGTACATTTAGGAAATAATCCCGGCATTACATTTTCACACGTGAAGAACATTTCATATTATCGCGAAGACGCCTTTCTGTATTTGGAGGTTAAATCTCTTTTCCGACAGACATAAAGAGTGCCCCCTTTTTCTCTGTAAGGACCTTAAAGTGAATAACGCTACAGCAAGTTCAGTATATGGACCACTTAAATATTTATACATGTTGATCATATCCCTCTTTAATCCCCTCTTCCCAAGGGAGAATAAATTCAGTTCAGCTAAACGTTCCTCTATGCCGAGTTCCTCTATGCCTCTTATCAGTTTGTTTGCCCTTCTCTGCACTTTCTCCAGTTCCCCAATATAATTTTGTGAATTGGTGCCCAAAACTGAACTGCATATTCTAGATGAAGACTTAATAATGACATATTTAATGATGCCTGACTTTGTGCAGTCCATACCTCTTTTATTACAAGAAATAATTTTGCTTGTTTTGGAAACCATAACTCAGCTTGATAATGCACACAATTATTAAGCATATGATCTACCAGAACACCAAAATCCTTCTCCACCATTGATTCCCCCAGTTGTACTTCCCCTAGTATGTACGATGCATGCATAACGTTACATTTGTCCAAATAGTTGCCCAATTAAACAGTGCATTGAGTTTGGCTTCTAAGTTGGAGACATCCTGTAAGGACATTATTTCACTGCATAGCTTGGTGTCACCTGCAGACTGAAATGGGACTCTAGACTTTAATACGTTATTATATTTCTAAATGATATAGAAAGTAAGATGTATAAGATGAATGTGGTATGTGTGTGTGTATATACAATATCTCACAAAAGTGAGTACCCCCCTCCCTTACATTTGTGTAAATATTTTATTATATCTTCATGTGACAGCACTGAATAAATTACACTTTGCTACAATATAAAGTAGTGAGTGTACAGCTTGTATAACAGTGTAAGTTTGCTGCCCCCTCAAAATAACTATCAACACACAGCCATTAATGTGTAAACCGCTGGCAACAAAAGTGAGTTCATCCCTTAGGCCGCGTACACACGGGCGGACTGTTGGCTCAACTTTGTCCTCTGAACAGTGTTTCAGCGGACAGTCCGCTCGTGTGTGGGGCTTGAGCGGACAGTTTCAGCGGACAGTTTGACGAACAAAGTTTTGCGGAAATTCCGAAAAACTGTCCGCTGAAACTTTGTTTGAGCGAACAGTCCACCCGTGTGTAGGCCACTTTCGAAATGAGCAAACTGTTCCCGCTCGGAGGAAAGTCTGCTCATTACGAGCGCGTCTCCAGGTAGGCGGGGCCCGCGAAGGAGACGTCGCTGGCCCCGCCGCCTGGAATGGACTTAAAGGGGAACCCCAACGCCGAAAAAAATCGGCGTGGGGGTCCCCCCCAAAGTCCACAACAGACCCTTGTCCGAGCACGCTACCCGGCCGGCCAGGAAAGGGGGGCGAGCGAGCCCCCCCTCCCGAGCCGTACCAGGCCGCGTGCCCTCAACATGGGGGGTGCCTTGGGGAAGGGGGGGCCGCGCGGCCCCCCCACCCCAAAGCACCTTGTCCCCATGTTGATGAGGACAAGGGCCTCTTCCCGACAACCCTGGCCGTTGGTTGTCGGGGTCTGCGGGCGGGGGGCTTATCGGAATCCGGGAGCCCCCTTTAATAAGGGGGCCCCCGGATACCGGCCCCCCACCCTATGTGAATGAGTATGGGGTACAATGTACCCCTACCCATTCACCTGTAAAATAAAAGTACCCAAAAAAAAAACACAACACACGAGATAAAATATTTTATTGCACAGCTCCGGGGGTCTTCCGTCTTCGGGGGTCTTCTCGCCGGACTCCTCCGCTATCTTCGTGTAGCTCTTTTGCTAGCGGAGGAGTCCGGCTTTCTTCCTCCCCGCCGCCGGCCTCTTCTCCCGACTTCGGGGGTCTTGTCCCCCTCTTCGGTTCTTCTGCCGGGCCACCGCGCCTTCTTATAGCTCTTTTGCAGGCGGTGGCCCGGTCTTCTGTCGCCGCCTTCCGTTCTTCTGTCGCCGCCTTCGGTTCTTCTGCCGGGCCACCGCGCCTTCTTATAGCTCTTTTGCAGGCGGTGGCCCGGTCTTCTGTCGCCGCCGCCTTCCGTTCTTGTTCTTCTTCTTGTTCTTCTTCTTCTTCTCTAGGAGATGTTGACACGTCGCTCTCTCCGGCCGGAATGCCAGAGCCGCGCTGAGCGGCCACTTATATAGTGACAATGGGGCGGTGTCACATGGTATATGTCACATGGGTTGGTCACATGGTGACCCCGCCCCCTTACGATGTCATAGTCCCCATGTGACATCAACCCATGTGACCAACCCATGTGACATATACCATGTGACACCGCCCCATTGTCACTATATAAGTGGCCGCTCAGCGCGGCTCTGGCATTCCGGCCGGAGAGAGCGACGTGTCAACATCTCCTGGAGAAGAAGAAGAAGAACAAGAAGAAGAACAAGAACGGAAGGCGGCGGCGACAGCGGCGACAGAAGACCGGGCCACCGCCTGCAAAAGAGCTATAAGAAGGCGCGGTGGCCCGGCAGAAGAACCGAAGAGGGGGACAAGACCCCCGAAGTCGGGAGAAGAGGCCGGCGGCGGGGAGGAAGAAAGCCGGACTCCTCCGCTAGCAAAAGAGCTACACGAAGATAGCGGAGGAGTCCGGCGAGAAGACCCCCGAAGACGGAAGACCCCCGGAGCTGTGCAATAAAATATTTTATCTCGTGTGTTGTGTTTTTTTTTTGGGTACTTTTATTTTACAGGTGAATGGGTAGGGGTACATTGTACCCCATACTCATTCACATAGGGTGGGGGGCCGGTATACGGGGGCCCCCTTATTAAAGGGGGCTCCCGGATTCCGATAAGCCCCCCGCCCGCAGACCCCGACAACCAACGGCCAGGGTTGTCGGGAAGAGGCCCTTGTCCTCATCAACATGGGGACAAGGTGCTTTGGGGCACCCCCCAAGGCACCCCCCATGTTGAGGGCACGCGGCCTGGTACGGCTCGGGAGGGGGGGCGCGCTCGCTCGCCCCCTTTCCTGGCCGGCCAGGTAGCGTGCTCGGACAAGGGTCTGTTGTGGACTTCGGGGGACCCCCACGCCGATTTTTTTCGGCGTTGGGGTTCCCCTTTAAGTCCATTCCAGGCGGCGGAGCCCGCGACGTCTCCGTCGCGGGCCCCGCCTACCTTGACACGCGCTCGAAATGAGCGGACTGTTGCCTCGTGTGTGGGCGAGTCCGCTCATTTCAAAAGTTGCGCGGACTTAGTACGACGAACAAAGTTTGCCGTATTTGTCCGCTCAAAAAGTGCCGTGTGTGGGCGTGTTCGTTCATTCAAAAGTTTGAGCGGACTGTTTGACGAACTTAGTTTCGGCAAACAGTCCCCGCGTGTGTACGCCGCCTTAGTGAAAATGTCCAAATTGGGCCCAATGTGTCAATATTTTGTGTGGCCACCATTATTTTCCAGCACTGCTTTAACCCTCTTGGGCATGGAGTTCACCGGAGCTTCACAGGTTGCCACTGGAGTCCTCTTCCAAATTTACACTGTTATACAAGCTGTACACTCATTACTTTACATTGTAGCAAAGTGTAATTTCTTCAGTGATGTCACATGAATAGATATAATAAAATATTTTCAAAAATGTGAGGGGTGTACTCACTTTTGTGAGATATTGTGTGTGTGTGTATATACACACACAATATATATATATATTTATATATGTGTCAATACATGTTATTATATGTTATTCAAGAGGATGACGCTTCCTCCAGTCTGACCAGCAGAGAGATATATATTATTATAGCTGCATTGAATACAAGTCTAGCAGAGAATAGCTTGTAGAATCTTGAATGCTTTATTGGACAGAATACAGCCTTTTTATACACTTTTAACACAAGGAGTTAGATAATGAGGTAGGACTGCTCATGGATACTCCCCCCTCCCCTATAGCAACAACTTAAAAGAAAAGACAATTATATAATTAACATGTTAATTAACACAGCACTTAAGGCAGCCTAGGTGACCAGACAGTCCGTCTCTGCAGGTCAATGTGATTAGCTCTTTCAAGGATTGTGTATTGCTCAGAATTAACAACAAGAATAGTCTTTGGGCATATACAGGGTTCCCAGAGTCTTTGTGTTTTGGGGGGGGGGGCATGGACCTGAATCTAAAGTAACACCACCTCAAGGGTCCCCAGGCATACAGCTCACAAAGAGCACAGTTCCCCCAAATGCCAGGGCTCATAATCACAAGGCAAGAGGCTGGCATTCAGTCCTCTCCAAAAGCCTCTGTCACAGGTTGCTTACAAATCTATGAGGGTTACAAAATGCTGAATTATTAACTAAAAGATGGTAAATAGACTTATGGGGGGTCTTAAATATTTATAGAGTGCTTGTTTATGGTAAATAGCATGTCAAAGGGGTAATTTGTTTACCATGTACAAGGTTGGTAAATGCTTTAACCACTTGAGATCCGCACTATAGTCAATTGACGGCTACAGCGCGGATCTCCTTTTCCGGGACTACGTCTATTGACGTCGTCCCGTGTACGATTGCCCTGCGCGCCCCCTGAGGGGCGCGCGCGGCGCGCTCTATGAACGGCGAGTCCGTGAGACTCGCCTGATCACCGATCCGTGCAAGGGGTCGATCCCGACCCCTTATCACGTGATCAGCTGTCAGCCAATGACAGCTGATCATGTGATATAACGAAGCCGGTAATCGGCTATTATTCCTCCTCGCGCTGACAGCGCGAGGAGAAAAAAAAAAAGCCGATCACCGGCGGCCGTGATCGGGACATCAGTCCTGATCACGGCCAGCCCTGCTAGCGACCATCTGCCCCCTGACAGTGCCCACCTGCCCCCTGCAGTGCCCCACTTAATAAAAGTAAGTGCCCCCCGTCAGTGCCACCCAGCAGTGCCCATAGTGCCACCCAGCAGTGCCCACAGTGCCACCCAGCAGTGCCCACAGTGCCACCCAGCAGTGCCACCCACAGTGCCACCCAGCAGTTCCCACAATCTGCCTCAAAGGTGCTGCACCCCAGTGCCGCCCATCAGTGCCCAGCAGTGCCGCCCATCAGTGCCCAGCAGTGCCACCTATCAGAGCCACCTATCAGTGCCACCTATCAGTGCCCATCAGTCCTATCTATCAGTGGTGCCCATCCGTACCCATCCGTGCCACCCATCCGTGCCATCTTATCTGTGCCCATCTTTGCCCATCAGTGCCGCCTTATCTGTGCCAATCGGTGCCGCCTTATCTGTGCCTATTAGTGCCGCCTTAACTATGCCTATCAGTGCCCACCAGTGCAGCCCATCAGTGCCCACCAGTGCAGCCCATCAGTACCCACCAATGCAGCCCATCAGTGCCCACCAGTGCAGCCTATCAGTGCCGCCTAATCAGCGCACTTCAATGAAGGAGAAAAATGACCCGTTTGCTAAATTTTATAACAAACTATTAAAACATGATATTTTTTTTTTTGCATTTTTTTTGTTTGTTTAGCAAAAAATAAAACTCCGAGCTGTAACTAAATACCACCAAAAGAAAGCTCTATTTGTGGGGGAAAATGATAAAAATTTCATTTGGGTACAGTGTTGTATGCCCGCGCAATTGTCATTCAAAGTGCATCAGCGCTGAAAGCTGAAAAATTGGTCTGGGACTGAGGGGGGTTTAAGTGCCCAGTAAGCAAGTGGTTAAAGTGGTTCTAAAGGCTCTAGGTTGTTTACCTTCATGCATTCTATGGTAAAAAACCCTTCTGTGTGCAGCAGCCCTCCGAAAACCCCAAAAATACTTACTTGAGCCTCATCGCCATTGCCTCCCACTGCTGTCAATCACAGCCAATAAGGAGAGAGAGGGACGGGGCTGAGCCATGGAAGTGTGTATGAATAAACACGCTGAGCAGTGGCTTGGGGGCGACCCTGCAAGCGGTTTGCTCTGGAGCCACTTGGCAGGAGAAAGACCAGGAGAGCTGGCAGGGGACTCCAGAAGAGGAGGATCGGGGCTGCGGAGTGGTTGTTTAACTCTGGGAGGCCGTCATATGGCGTCCTCCCAGAATTCTGCTCTCCACAGGACCCGGCGGATCACAGTAAACGGCCGCTCATCGCGGCCGTTTACCAAACGTGTAAAACGTGTAAATGTTACTAAACAAGCAGCCCCTGTTGTCACACTTTTAAAAAAAAAATCTGCTGTGCGGGGCTCTGCCTACTAAGCCGCATCACTCATTTACAGAGTTCTGTTAATGGGAGAACTACAACTACTGGCACCCATTGTGGCTCAAGGCTTGTAGTTCTCTATGAACTACCAGGGAGCTTATGAGGTATTTTTCATTTTGGATAGCGTGAGAAAGGGTTATAACCCCTGTCATTTTTTTTGCCATCTATGCCCCCCTATCACTTCTTTTGGATTTACAGGCATTAAGCCTTAACATATACCCTAACAGAAAAAAGACTAAACAGGACTTTAAACGTACCACACCACTAATAGCATATGTATAAAAATATCAAACACTTTTATTCTCTTTCAAAAATAATTGCAAAAGTTGTTCAGACATCACGTATTCAGAACATAAGCATACTATTGTTGCACAAAAAGCAATCTTGGTCTTGATAAACAATGCATTTTACAGGTCCAAAGCCTGCTTCTTCAGGAAACTCACGATTCCTTAACCACTTAACAACCGGCCCTTAGCCGAATGACGGCTACAGGGCGGTTGTTTAACTCTGGGAGGCCGTCATATGACGTCCTCCCAGAATTCCGCTCTCCGCGCCCCCTGGGGCGCGCACTCGAGAGCATCCTGGACCGCCGGCTCATCGCGGCCGTTTACCACGTGATCGCTCCGTCAAATGACGGAGTGATCACTTGTAAACAAACCGGCATCATGTTATGACGCCGGTTCCTCCCTCCCCCTCTCTGTACCGATCGGTACTGCGGAGGGGGAAGAGATCGGTGTCAGCAGCGCTGTGGGCTGCATCTGCAGTGCCCACATCACTGCTCACCGAAATGTAACCCCTCAATTCACTGCCAATACTCTGCAATACTCTGCAATGCCCGCTAATACTCTGCAATACCCGCCAATACTCTGCAATACCCGCCAATACTCTGCAATACTCTGCAATACCTGCCAATACTCTGCAATACCTGCCAATACTCTGCAATACCCGCAAATACTCTGCAATACCCGCCAATACACTGCAATACCCGCCAATACACTGCAATACCCGCCAATACTCTGCAATACCCGCCAATACTCTGCAATACCCGCTCATACTCTGCAGTACCCGCCAATACTCTGCAGTACCCGCCAATACTCTGCAGTACAATTCCAGCCAATACTCTGCAATACCCTGCCATAAATTGCCATACTCGGTGATACCCTGCAATACCCAGCCATAGTCATCCCCCCCCCCCTCCCGCCGCCCTCCGGTGCTTCTACTGACTCGCCAATACGATCAAAGCCAGAATCTTTTTCTTTTTTTTATTTCAGGCTTCCCAGCTTAGAGGTGAGATGTGGGGTCTTATTGACCCCATATCCCACTGTAAAGAGGACCTGTCATGCCATATTCCTATTACAAGGGATGTTTACATTCCTTGTAATAGGAATAAAAGTGATCAAAAAAAATTTTTGGGGGGAAAAAAATGTCAAACTAAAATAAATAAAGTAAAATGAACAATAAGAATTTTTTTTTTTAAAGCGCCCCTGTCCCCATGTGCTCGCATGCAGAAGCGAACGCATACGTAAGTCCCGCCCAAATATGAAAACGGTGTTCAAACCACACGTGAGGTATCGCCGTGAACGTTAGAGCGAGGGCAATAATTCTAGCCCTAGACCTCCTCTGTAACTCAAAACATGTAACCAGTAAACAAAATTTAAAGCGTCGCCTATGGGGATTTTTAAGTAGTGAGGTTTGGCGCCATTCCACGAGCGTGTGCAATTTTGAAGAGTGACATGTTAGGTATCTATTTACTCAGCGTAACTTCATCTTTCACATTATGCAAAAATTGGGCTAACTTTACTGTGTTTTTATTTTTTTATTTTTTTTAAGCACAAAATAGTTTTTTTTCCAAAAAAAAGCATTCGAAAAATTTCTGCAAAAATACCGTGCGGGATAAAAAGTTGCAATGACCACCATTGTATTCTCCAGGGTGTTTGCTAAAAAAACATATATAATGTTTTGGGATTCTATGTAATTTTCTAGCAAATAAATGATGATTTTTACATGTAGGAGAGAAATGTCAGAATTGGCTTGGATGCTCCAGAACGCCTGATAGTGCTCCCTGCATGTTGGGCCTCTGTATGTGGCCACACTGTGTAAAAGTCTCACACATGTGGTATCGCCGTACTGGGGAGTAATAGCAGAATGTGTTTTGGGGTGTAATTTGTGGTATGCATATGCTGTGTGTGAGAAATAAACTGATAATATGACAATTTTGTGAAAAAAAAAAAGTAAAAAAAAAACCTTGAATTTGCAAAGAATTGTGGGAAAAAATGACAACTTCAAAAAACTCATCATGCCTCTTACTAAATACCTTGGAATGTCTTCTTTCCAAAAAGGGGTCATTTGGGGGGTATTTGTACTTTTCTGGCATGTTAGGGTCTCAAGAATTGAAATAGGCCGTCAGTACTTCAGGTGTGATAAATTTTCAGATATTGGCACCATAGCTTGTGGACTCTATAACTTTCACAAAGACCAAATAAAATCCACCAATTTGTACTTATTTTTACCAAAGATATGTAGTAGTATAAATTTTTGCCAAAATTTATGAAGAAAAATTACTAATCTGCTAAATTGTATAACAAAAACAAAGAAAAATTCATTTTTTCTTTTATAGCACAAAAAAAAAAAAAACGAGCGGTGATTAAATACCACCAAAAGAAAGCTCTATTTGTGTGAAAAAAAGGACAAAAATTTCATATAGGTCCAGTGTTGCATGACTGAGTAATTGTCATTCAAAATTTGAGAGCACCGAAAGCTGAAAATTGGTCTGGTTATTAAGGGTGTTTAAGTGCACAGTGGTCAACTGGTTAAACAATGCAAAAAAAAAAAAAACATCAAGAACAAGAAATATAACTTCAAATGAAATGTATGCTTGCAGCTGTCCTAGACCAAAGAATATTGCTTGTGAAACATAAGAGCAAATGTGCAGGTACAATCAACCAAACAGATCACTCTACATTCTAGTAAATGAGGAGAAGGTGTATATTAGTGAAGGTTAATCTGGTTGAGTTATGTCAGAAAATGACAGGATAGAGGAACTGGGACTCTGAAGGTTTCTGATCATTGTATTATTTTGCAAGTACTCTGTTGGACTTTGCCATCTGTTCTGGGATCCAAAGAACACTCCTTCTGGAAAATTACTGAAACTGCTGCCTGGAAATTCGTTTGGATTGGAAGAGTTTGCATTCTACACTCATCGGCACACTCCTGTTCCCACAATACCAATAATTACATTCAATTATTAGTCCTCTTTTATTATTTACAACAATAGCATATTATAATAAATGTGTGTATATAAACTTCAGCAACCCATATTGATTTATTCCAAATAACTGTAGAAAAAAAATTGTGTTGTGCAGAGGTCTGGTTAATCGCATAGAGCGAGATTTGGGTAGGTTCCACAGGGAACATCCTTATGGCCCATACACACAGTCGGATTTTCCGACGGAAAATGTGTGATCGAATCATGTTGTCGGACAATCCGATCGTGGGTGGGCTCCATCGGACTTTTTCCGTCGGATTTTCCGACGCACAAAGTTTGAGAGCAGGATGTAAAATTTTCCGACAACAAAATCCGATCGCATAAATTCTGATTGCGTGTAGACAATTCCAATGGACAAAGTGCCACGCATGCTCAGAATAAACTAAGAGACGAAAGCAATTGGCTACTGGCCCATTTATAGTCCCGACGTACGTGTTTGACGTCGCCTCGTTCAGAACGATCGGATTTTCCGATAACTTTATGTAACCGTGTGTATGCAAAACAAGTTTCGGCCAAAATCCATCAGAAAAAATCGGACGGATTTTGTGGTCAGAATGTCCGACCGTGTGTATGGGGCATAACAGGAAAAGGTCCATACTTGAAACTACAAGTCAATAAATAAAGTGGTCATTCGCAGTTCAACATGATACGACAGTGGGGAGAAGTATTTGATATACTGCCGATTTTGCAGGTTTTCCTACTTACAAAGCATGTAGAGGTCTAAAATTTTTATCATAGGTACTCTTCAACTGTGAGAGACGGAATCCAAAAATCCAGAAAATCACATTGGTTGATTTTTAAGTAATTCATTAGCATTTTATTGCATGACAAAAGTATTTGATACATCAGAAAGGCAGAACTTAATATTTGGTACAGAAACCTTTGTCTGCAATTACAGAGATCATACATTTCCTGTGGTTCTTGACCAGGTTTACACACACTGCAGCAGGGATTTTGGCCCACTCCTCCATACAGACCTTCTCCAGATCCTTCAGATTTTGGGGCTGTCGCTGGGCAATGCGGACTTTCAGCTCCCTCCAAAGATTTTCTATTGTGTTCAGGTCTGGAGACTGGCTAGACCACTCCAGGATCTTGAGATTCTTCTTACCATAACCCATCTTCAATGCTCTTACTGTGGGAAGGAGGTTTTTGGCCAAGATCTTGCAATACATGGCCCAATCCATCTTCCTCTCAATACAGTGAAGTCGTCCTGTCCCCTTTGCAGAAAACCAAAGCCCCAACGAATTATGTTTCCACCTCCATGCTTCATGGTTGGGATGGTGTTCTTGGGGTACTCATTCTTCTTCTTCCTCCAAACATGGCGAGTGGAGTTTAGACCAAAAGGCTCTAATTTTGTCTCATCAGACCACATGGCCTTCTCCCATTCCTCCTCTGGATCATCCACATGGTCATTGGAAAACTTCAGACGGGCCTGGACATGCGCTGGCTTGAGCAGGAGGACCTTCCGTGCGCTGCAGGATTTTAATCCATGACGGAATAGTGTGTTACTAATGGTTTTCTTTGAGACTGTGGTCCCAGCTCTCTTCAGGTCATTGACCAGGTCCTGCCGTGTAGTTCTGGGCTGATCCCTCACCTTCCTCGTGATCATTGATGCCTCACAAGGTGAGATCTTGCATGGAGCCCCAGACCGAGGGAGACTGACTGTCATCTTGAACTTCTTCTATTTTCTAATAATTGTGCCAACAGTTGTTGCATTCTCACCAAGCTTTTTGCCTATTGTCCTGTAGCCCACCCCAGCCTTGTGCAGCTCTACAATTTTATCCCTGATGTCCTTACATAGCTTTCTGGTCTTGGCCATTGTGGAGAGGTTGGAGTCTGATTGATTAAGTGTATGGACAGGTGTCTTTTATACAGGTAAGGAGTTCAAGCAGGTGCAGTTAATACAAGTAATGAGTGGAGAACAGGGGGGCTTCTTAAAGAAAAAATAACAAGTCTGTCAGAGCCGGAATTCTTACTGGTTGGTAGGTGATCAAATACTTAAGTCATGCAATAAGATGCAAATTAATTATTTAAAAATCATACAAGGTGATTTTCTGGATTTTTGTTTTAGATTCCACCTCTCACAGTTGAAGGGTGCCTATGATAGAAATTACAGACCTCTACATGCTTTGTAAGTAGGAAAACCTTCTAAATCAGTAGTGTATCAAATACTTGTTCTCCCCACTGTATATTCCATTTGGCATCTGTCCAAGATCACATGGGCCTCTCTACCTTAAAGGCTTGGTTTACATTAAAAAAAATTATATTTTTTACAGGAGCCTGCAACACCTTGCATTCCCGAGTCAGGCATCTGCAGGCACTTTCTCAAGCTTTCTGCCCGTACCTCTATACCACACTTGTAGTCTATTGAGAACTACAAGTCCATCTCCAGCAGTGGTGGAAAGAACTTGTATATTAATTCAAAGATCTTTGTGAATGAATAATGTGGCTGTGCAGGCGGAGCCTTGCACAGCTGCTCCAAATTTAAATGTGACAGCAGCTGCAGGAGAGAGGAACCCTTCAATTATCTGTACCAGATACATGGTGTCTCTTATGTAAGATGGTAATTCTATAACATGGGATCTTAATTGTGCATCAATCATCAGACTAGCCTTTTCTGTTAAACTCCCATTAACATATAAGAAAAGTTAGCAGTCATGGGTGGGGAGGTCTAAGAAATTTGCCATATTTCTTTGGTATGGATACCTCCATGGTAAGTTCTATCAACAGTCTCCTTAATAATGAATTCAGGTTGTATATCAGCCTTTCAAACTCTTGTTAACATGAAAAGACCCTTGGAAATAACCTTCAGGTCTTAGGGAACCCCTGCTGATGACTATATTTACAGAATAAATAAAAGAATAAAGAATGACACGGTAAGAGCTTACATACTCTTAGTGTTTCATAAGGAATATCTGTATCAGTGTCTTTTGTGCCTTTTCTGTGCTATTTTGTATCGGCATTAGGATCTTGATTTGGTATCTGATTTTACTGTAATTTTGTATTTTTATACCACTGTATCATTTCCATAATTTTTAGTGCTTATGTTTGTTTTTAATCTCTTTACTGAATTGTGAACCTTCACCCACATTGAGTTTTTGGTGGGTGATCTATTACCAATCTACCACTTCAAAAATGGACACTTTTACCCCCTTCCTGCCCAGGCCAATTTTCAGCTTTCAGCGCTGTCAGGCAAATAGAGCTTTCTTTTGGTGGTATTTAATCACCACTGGGTTTTTTTTTGCTAAACAAATGAAAAAAAGACCAAACATTTTTAACCCCCGCCCACCCCCAAAAAAACAATGCTTTTTTGGTTTCTGCTATAAAATTTTGCAAATAAGTAACTTTTCTCTTTCAACGATGTGCGCAGATAGGCTGCACTGATGAGGTGGCACTGATTATCTGTGTACATGTCTGTGTACATGTCCCCTTTCTCACTCCTTTCCTCATGCTGTGACAGCGCTTGAGGAAAGTACTGCCAATAACTAGAAAGTCTATTTCCATTGTGATCAACTGTGATTGAACACAGCTGATCACAGTAAAGGTCCAATACGATTGGCCCTTTACCAAGATTACATGTAGTGCGCCCCAGGGAGGAGAGGTGCTGGGAGGACATTTCTGGACACCCCCTGCAGAACAGAGCCACGCTTCAGCCATCTTTTAGCTATAGCACGGGTCTGAAGTGGTTAAACACATCCCAAGTTCCCAAGTCTGCAGTCAGATAACTCTGAAGAAGAGGGTATACCCCTCAAAACATCTAAGTGTCTGGTTCTGCTTTGTTATGTTGCTGATCATACCTAGTTTGTAGTTTGAGTCTCTCTTCAGGGTTTGTTTCCCTTTATGTATCTAAGCCCAATACCCAACTGGGTTTGTGAGTGTGTTGCATTGTTTTTATATACTCAAATGGTATCTTGGGTAATGCACAAGGTTGGTGCACTCTTGTTTTCTTTCATTCAGTTTTGAGGATCCACATATCCAAACAGGACAGCTAGGCCTGAGATACACCTGGATTGCCAAATATTGCTGAAGCTAGCAAGGAAACCTGCAACTTTTGTTTTTTTCCTCTAAATTGACACTTAAAGTGGAGTTCCACCCAGAAATGGAACCTCCACTTTTTGGAATTCCCCCCCCCCCCCACCAGTGTCACATTTGGCACCTTGCAGGGGGGAAGAGGGAGCAGATACCTGTGTAACACAGGTATTTGCTCCCACTTCCTAGCATAGATCACCGCAGTGATCTACCCCATTTCCGGTGCCTACTGTCCTCCTCCGCTGTCTTCTAGGAGACACACAGGTCCCAGAAGACTACTGAGGACGCACAGCGCGGCTTGCGAATGCGCAGTAGGGAACCAGGAAGTGAAGCTGCACAGCTTCACTTCCTGATTCCTTTACTAAGGATGGCGGCGGCAGCAGCCGAGAGCCGGCAAAGAGATTGTCTCCCTGGACAGGTAAGTGTCCATATATTAAAAGTCAGCAGCTGCATTATTTGTAGATGCTGTCTTTTAATATTTTTTTTTCCCGGCGGACCTCCACTTTAACATACGAGTGCAGAAAAGTGGATTTTGGTGTCTAAAATAGATTTTGTAAATGCTCAGAGAAGAAGTCTCACTTCAGTTTTATTAATGTGTTCAGTTTCCCAGGGAAAATATACATGTAATCCCATCTTTCTATGTGCTGTCTAAAGGCCTTGTACATGCGATCAGATTTTCAGATGACCGAATGTCCGTTTTTTGTGGCATGCTAGTCTCAATACGAAAGTGAAGAGGTTACTCACAATACGAAAATTTTCGTACGACAGAATAAAACATCAGAAGTGATGTAATGTGTTGAATAGTTTTGTATGTATTCTTTCGTTTCTGAGCATGCGTAGTCTTGCTCTTACGATTTTTTTCATACAAAAACCGTACTAATGAAACGAAAATCGGACATTGAGTTCACATCAGACAAACCTTTTATGGTCTGCATATCCAGCTTTTGTCTGACGAAAATGCAAAATTGGCTGTCGAAAAGCACCGTACTAACGATCTGAAAATCAGCAGACAGCTCGCCGTACAAATTTTTTTCATCCGATTTTCGTATTGTGTGTACGGGCCTTACGTCTAGCGGAAGTGAGACAGGGCACTGCTCCTCCCTCCAGGGCAATTCAACAACACAACTAGCAATTTGATGGCTGAGAACACCGGAAGTGGTTGTGTGATCATGAAGAGCGTGGAGTTTGGAGTTGCACACAATATAAAAGAATTGAAGAATTAAATGAAAGCAAACTGAGAAAACCAAAGTGATAAAGCACTTGATTTGCATCATCATAGAGTTAGAATTAACATGCCGCAGTAGTTCCTATGAGATTTCTAGGTTTGCTTAGGCGCATATGCTGCTGTAATGGTAGCCATTTACTCTGGTGAGTATTGAATTCACTTACTGTTGGTGGCTAGTCACTGGAGCACCTTCTGAGAAGCATTTTCATGAGCACTGGCGTTGTTACATATTGTGTATTTTCTCACCGATCCCACACACTGTATGGCTTTGTTTTCCATTTTTGCACTATTTACTTTTATGCTTTACAAGATTTTACATATAGTTACATCTGAATGAAAAAGACACAAGTCCAACTTTCTACTGTATTATAATAATATATTAATTATATATTTAAGCGCTACACTATTGTATTCATATTTGTGGTTTGAAGTTTTTGTTTTACAACCTTTTTGTGTCAGCAGCCCCCCTTTATATTTAAGTTATATGCCACAGCGCAGATAATACCACTTGCACTATTGACAGACAACACTTGCTTGAGGTAATTGTCACACGGGGGGGGGGGGGTTGTGCCAGCTAAAATGCTAAAGGCAAGTGCTTGGGAGATGGAGAAAAGTGCCATTCATCAAAGCAGCCATCTCCTTGCTAGCTGAGTTGTTGGATGCCATGGAGAGAGGAGGGGGTGCCTTGTCCAACCTAAGGCTACATTCAAGCCGGTGATTTAGGCCTGTGCGAATTGTAGAAGCAAGAATCTGCGGTTGAGAGCAGATAGGTGTCGATGCCAGCCCTGTTCTCTATAATGACAGGTTGCCAGCGGCCACAGCTATTTGCTGCTCTCTGCACAGCCAGCAATTACCTGTAGGGATCATTGCTGGATTCACTTTGTGTGTGTCCAGAAGTGGTCACCGGAGGTAATCGCTGGCTGTATGAACAACCGAGAATACCTGCAGAGTGGTCATTATAGTGTAGCGCTGGCTCCTGAAGAGCATGCACTATTTGTTTTAAAAATTAATATTCCTAAAACCACAGTTGGGTTTTAGGGCTAATTTTGCCAAATTATGGTTTCAGTACCAGTCTAGCTGGTTTGCACTGAGTTCTCCTTGACCGTAGGTGTCGCTGTCACCGACCGGTGGGTATGAGAACGTAGTTTGGCTGGGTGCATTTAATGCCCTTTTTTCTCTCCAAACCAGCCCAGTGGGAGTGTCATTTTGCTGTGCATTCTGGGAGAGGGTATTTAAGGTACTGACATCACATGCTTCGGGGTTCCGGTCCAGAAGAGTTTTTCTGCCTGTTTGGTCCTGGTCTTTTTGACCAGTCCCCATGGCCCTCCTGGCCTGGGGTGCGGATCCATGCCATTCCGAGTCTTGGGGCTGGATATCCCGGGGCGAAGCAACTGCAGGGACAGGCCTGAATGGATATGAGGCCTTAATGATTCAAAGGTGGTCAGGTGCCATCTCATCTAGGGAGGGGCCCAGCAACTGGAGAAACATCCAGGAGAGGACTCTTCGGGAGAAGGCCATGCGCAAGGCTGGCTTCTCAGAAAGAGCCTGGAGGCTCAGTTGAAGGATACTATATGGATGGATCTACACTCATACGGTATCGCCGGACCGGCTGAGAGATACTGGTACCGTATCATAGTTCTCTAAATTTATCTACGTCCCTCAGTTACATTCAAGTCTGTGGCAGAGACTTTTATTTTTCAAGTGTTCTACATCCAAGTCTGTGGCAGAGACTTTGCTTTACTTAACACCCTACCGACTGCTAGGCCAAGTGAGAGGAGGTCTATCCAGTGGTTGTAAGAATCCAACCTGTACGTTGCTTTTTAAGTGTCCAGCCGCGCTCCCGACCCGGTCCTGAGCTCCGTGACCGTGGCCGCGGAACCAGCAGACCTGATCGCCGCTGGTGTCCCATGATTGTGTCAAAGAGCTGAAGAATGAGGAGAGGTCTGTGTATACAAACCTCTCCCCGTGCTTCCTAGTGTGGCTGTCACCGATCGTCTGTTCCCTTTTATAGGGAACGACGATCAGTAACGTCATATGCCAGGCCATGCCCCCTACAAGAAAAAAAAACACATAACATCATACATAACACCTACACTGCCCCCTAGTGGTTAACTCCTTCACTGCCAGTGTCATTTACACAGGAATCAGTGCATTTGAATAGCACTGATTGCTGTATAAATGACAATGTTCACAAAAATTTGTCAAAAATGTCTGATGTGTCCACCATAATGTCGCAGTCACAATAAAAATCGCTGATCGCCGCCATTACTAGTAAAAAAAAAAAATATTAATAAAAATGCTATAAAACTACCCCATATTTTGTAAATGCTATAACTTTTGCGCAAACCAATCAATAATCGCTAATTGCAATTTTTTTTACCAAAAATATGGAGAAGAATACGTATCGGCCTAAGCTGAGGGAAAAAACGTTTTTTTATATATTTATTATAGCAAAAAGTAAAAAATATTGCATTTTTTTCAAAATTGTCGCTCTATTTTTGTTTATAGCTCAAAAAATAAAAACAGCAGAGGTGATCAAATACCACCAAAAGACCGCGCAATTGTCAGCTAAAGCGACATAGTGCCAAATCTCAAAAAGGGGCCTGGTCCTTTGGCTGCAAATTGGTCCGGGGCTTAAGTGGTTAAACCCTATTTGAACCAAACCCAGAGCAGTTTGGCCTACCACCACCCAACAGTAGTGCCTCCACTGCTCCCCATAACTCTCTGATAACCATGCCCAACAGCAATGTCTACACTGACAGTGACAAAACAAGTGCTCAAATCTCCTACTGGCAGAACTGTCCAAATCTTCTTTCATTCCCCTATCTTTGGCAGTATGGCCAATCCTCAATTGATTCCTGTCCCTAGGAAAACATCATAATCTTCCCTAAAATCCTTTCTCCAACAGCACTGTCTTATCTTCCCTGATCCTCATCCCCAGCAGTACTGTCCAATCCTCCCCCGATTCGTCTCCCTGGCAATATTCTTACATTTTTCTGATTCTTATTCCATAGTTGCCAACACTGTAAAAAAAAATTCCCTTTTTGGCTGTAGGCGGAGTTGTATTATAATTAGGGGGCGTAGCATGCGGTGATTGGCGTGGCATAGGAAAAGGTGAAAATGCGGCGAAATATGGGCTTTGTTCACGTAAAATAGTGGGAGTGGCTTACATGGGCGTGGTTTAAAGGGGTGTGGTTAGAGTCTGAGATGAATGCAGGATGAAGAGGGGGGAGGGATGGAGGGACAGCAGCCCCAGATCCTACACCACAATAGCAATATGTGTTTTCCAGAGTTCGACAATCAGCAGATAAAGATACTCCAAATACCTGGTGTTAGCGCTTCAATCATCCAGACGCCATGATTGTTATGGTGTCAGGATGATTGAAGAGCATTATTTCTATTATTACATTGTAATATAAAATTAAATCATTCAACTCACCATAATGCAGAATCAGTGGGAGCCATGAGCGCGTCACTAGCCACGTTGCCTTCCACCAGATGCCATCAGGTGCGCTCAGCAGAGTTCCTCCTTACATCAGGTGCCCCATCAGAGCAGCCTTCCTCACATCTGTGTCTCCATCAGCGGAGCCCCTCCTTACATCTGGTGTCCTCATCAGTCCTCCTTTCATCTGGTGTCCCCATCAATCCTCCTAACATCTGGTGTCACCATCAGTCCTCCTTACATCTGGTGTCCCCATCAGTCCTCCTTACATCTGGTGTCCCCATCAGTTCTCCTAACATCTGGTGTCCCCATCAGTCCTCCTTACATCTGGTGCCCCCATCAGTCCTCCTAACATCTGGTGTCCCCATCAGTCCTCCTAACATCTGGTGTCCCCATCAGTCCTCCTAACATCTGGTGTCCCCATCAGTCCTCCTAACATCTGGTGTCCCCATCAGTCCTCCGTACATCTGGTGACCCTCTGACATCCAGACTGGCCCCCCTCTGACATCCAGACTGGCCCCCCTCTCACATCCAGACTGGCCCCCCTCTCACATCCAGACTGGCCCCCCTCTCACATCCAGACTGGCCCCCCCTGACATCCAGACTGGCCCCCCCTGACATCCAGACTGGCCCCCCCTCTGACATCCAGACTGGCCCCCCTCTGACATCCAGACTGCTCCCCGACATCCAGACTGGCCCCCCTCTGCATCCAGACTGGCCCCCCCTGACATCCAGACTGCGCCCTGACATCCAGACTGGCTCCCCTCTGACATCCAGACTGGCCCCCATCTGACATCCAGACTGGCCCCCATCTGACATCCAGACTGGCCCCCATCTGACATCCAGACTGCCCCCCCTCTGGATCTAGCCCCCCCTCTGACATCCAGACTGCCCCCTTTGACATCCAGACTGCCCCCCCTGACATCCAGACTGGCCCCGACATCCAGACTGGCCCCCCTCTGACATCCAGACTGCCCCCCAACATCCAGACTGGCCCCCCTGAGATCCAAACTGGCCCCCCTCTGACATCCAAACTGGCCCCCCTCTGACATCCAAACTGGCCCCCCTCTGACATCCAGACTGGCCCCCCTCTGACATCCAGACTGGCCCCCCTCTGACATCCAGACTGGCCCCCGACATCCAGATTGGCCCCCCTCTGACATCCAGACTGGCCCCCCTCTGACATCCAGACTGGCCCCCCTCTGACATCCAGACTGGCCCCCCTCTGACATCCAGACTGCCCCCCCCGACATCCAGACTGCCCTCCCCCCCGACATCCAGACTCTGACTGGCCCCCGACATCCAGACTGCCCCCTCTGACTTCCAGATGCCGCCGTTGCCGCATGGAAAGAGATTGAGCTGTGGCGCCACCCACCTTCCGCCCCTTTCCATTACACTTCACAGACACTAGCAGCGGGGTGGGGATGGGTGGCACCGCAGCATCTCTATTGTAGACCAGCTTCTGGTCTTCTTTAAAATGGCGGCCGGACTAACCGAATTTCCCGGGACATTTCCCGGGACAAAATTAAATCATGACAGGGGTCCTAATCCTGGGAATGTCCCGGGAAATTCGGGACAGTTGGCAACTATGTTATTCCTTCTAAAACTGGCTAATATTCCATGGACCAGGCAGCACAACCCTAACTTCACTTGGCAAATTTTCCTGGTAAAACTGGCCCATCCCTGTCCCCATAGCACTCCTTATCCTGAGTGCAGGTTCACACTACAGCAACTTGGGATCCAACTTGTCAGACCTCAAGTTGCCCCAAGTCGCTGGACATAAGAAATTCCATTGAAGTTAATGAGAGCCGTCTTAATGTACACTACTGAAGTTGCTCTAACTTTAAAAAAAATATTCCTGTACTACTTCAAGGTGACTTCTAGGCAACTTGTACCCATAGATTTCAGTGGAAGTTGCCTCCAAGTCAGATCTCCATCTATATTGAAGCCAGTTTACAGGAAAAAGAGAAAATAATTTACACAATTACTTGCCACGTTTGCCCAGGTATCCCCCTCCCTCCCACAGAGCTGATTATTCTGTAATTGGCCACAGCCAAAGTCGCCTGTCCTGGAGGTAACTTTAAGTCGCGTTGTAAGTTGCGCAAAGTCACGCTGAAGTCGCCTCCAAATTGCCTTGCAAAGTCGTGCTGTAAGTCGGGTTGCCCCTGTGTGAACTAAACCTTATGGCTCCATGTACATTAGCAGCAGCTTGTGAGCATTTTTTTTCCCTGCTCCTAGAAGCAGCAAATCCTATGTGTCCATGAAAACTATTTTAGTCTAGAAGCATTTTTGAAGCTACAGCTTCTAGGAGCAGTAAAAAAAAAACAAAAAAAATGAAACAGTTGATTCAGATAGATTTTCTAACCTGTCTTCACAAAAAAAATGTACTCACAATTTGCAAAAACATTTCCTGACCTTTATCTTTCTATATATGCCTAGCAAAAATGTGCCAGTTTTAGGACAGGCAAATTTAGGGATACTGTGAAATACCTTAAAGTGATATTTTAGCAGGGAGTATGTGCAGGAGGGGAGTACAGAAGATATGGCATTAGCAGTATGAGCTTGAAATCACGTGGAGGGTATAAAATGGAGCAGTGCAGGAGAGGAGAGTGGAGGCTATAACAGCAGAGAATACGTCAAATAAATACATAAATAAAAAATAAAAGGCTGCATACAATCATGTCTCCACCAGAGACCAACTAACCAAGAGAATTCCCCTGTCCTTGTGAGCAAGCTAGCAGTGGTGACACACATCGAGGTTGGTTTCAGGTGGAGACATGATTGTATGCAGTCTTTTTTTGACAATCATTAAATGCAAGTAAGAAGAGCTCAGTTTTGGAGTTTGGCCTTTTCTATATTTTTTGTTTTATGTTTTATGTTTTTTAAGATTTCTGGCACCCAGATTGTCTGTGAGTAATGAAAGGAGAAAGTCTTGAGTGGAGCATGGCTTTGTTCTTGTTATCAGTGACTATGGGCAAGAGAGGAATGTGGAGGATATGACAGTAGAAATGTGTGGGAAAGGAGTGCGTGGGGTATGACAGCAACAGTATGTGAAGGAGAGAAGTTTTCAAGGGTATGATAGTGACAATATATGCTGGAGAATTATTTATCAATTTTTTTATTTTATTTTTTGCTTAAAGTGTTACTAAACCCACAGCAGTAAAATCAGTCTGTATATGCAGTAAAGCCTGCTTGTTATACTCACTGGGGAACCTAAGGGGTTAATCCCCTTCATTGTTTATAAGGGCTGTGTGTCCTGTCTTTTCTGATCCTCCTATTCCCCCAGAGTCCCCAAACCATCTCCTGATAGAACATAGCCTTGGGAGCAAGCTGCACATTCTCAGTTTGGGGTGTATTGCTGGAGCGTTTTTCTTTTTTCTTGGGAGAGTGCATGTGATCAGCACAGGGCCAATCAATCAGCACTGTCCAGACAGAAGGTCAGGGGTCCTGCAGCATCATAGGACTGTCAGAGTAGAACAAAAATGCCTCCTACAAGCTTTAACTAGACACTTAATAAAGGGAAACCTTAGCACTGATATTAATAAATATGTGGGGATACCATTCATGTATAGGAAACACCCAAATGACTAGGCTGCAACCATGTCAGTGTTCTGTCATTATAAAGATTAATTGTATATAATGGTGCGCTATGGTCAACAGTCAACAGTACTGTGCAAAAATGCAATAATATCATGTGCAAAATAGGCAACAAAAATTTAAAGTGCAAAATGAATTTGTGTGCACTTGACAAAACCATGCACTTATCACAAAACGTGTGCAAATGGGCAGTAATAAATGTAGATAGCAAAAAAACTCCTTCATATCCAGTACAAAGTGCTACTGTGCTAATTGCTGTTCCACCTGACTCCTGAACAGCAAAACTACCAATCCTCAAACTACTTTAGGAAAGAGGTACTGTGCAAAATTACAATAGTGTCATATATAAAAATAAAATAAAATAAAATTGCTTAATTTTGGGATGTTATAGGCTGTTCAGGAGACAGGCTGAATAGCAATAAGCACAACAGCACTTTCTATTGTTTTTCTTGTTTTGAGCATTTATTATTATTTATTTGCACAACATTTGTGATAAGTGCACAGTTTGATTCGCACCTTGTTAAATTGTTTACACTACATTTTATGCACTTTAATCCTTTTTACTTATGTATATATGACACTATTGTAATTTTGCACAGTAGCTCTTTCCTAAATTAGTTTGAGAATTGGTAGTTTTGCTGTTCAGGAGTCAGGTGGAACAGCAATTAGCACAGTAACACTTTATACTGGATGTGAAGGAGTTTTTTTCGCTATCTACATTTATTACTGCCCATTTGCACACGTTTTGTGATAAGTGCATAGTTTTGTCAAGTGCACACAAATTCATTTTGAAATTTAAATTTTTTCTGCCTGTTTTGCACATGATATTATTGCATTTTTGCACAGTACTGTGTTCAACACATATCCTCATAGCATCCTTAGGATTGGTAGCCTCGTATTTTTCCTTCGTAGATTGTGTAATAGAAAGTTGACCAGAGCGCACCATTATATACAATTTAACTAGACACTGATAGAAGTCCCAAGACTGCTCTACCTGCTGATGAGAAAGGTATTTAGCAGTTTATATTTACGAAAACTATTGAATTTCCATGTCCTGTGTACTGGGGGGGCAGAAATAGTGAATGCAGGGTCCTGGGTTTAGCAACACTTTAAGATTTTTTTTTTAAAAAGCGGAAGTTTCATTTTATCATATGTGGATAGTTTGTTCTAAATTAGAAATGTATTAAAATGGAGTACTTGAAACTAGCTACGTATCCTGGTCAAGCCAACAGTAGGCAGGACTAGGTCCTAATTTCATAAACATTTTAAAGTCTGAAAGTCCAAGTCTGTGAAAATCTTCATAATACAGTGTTGAAAGAAGGCCAATTGTTTAATGTATGCCTTCAGAGTGAGGGTCAGCAAACTCCAAAGTGTATTCTCACTGGACGCCAGACTATGCAGCTGCATCCCAATTAGCACAGCCTAGAGGTTAGGCCTCATGCACACGAGACGCAGTTAAACGCGCGTTCAGATGCAGTTGGACAGTTTTTTCAACTGCACCTGAACTCATTCAATGTTATCCTATGTGTCCATGCACACAGTCTCGTTTTTTTGCGTTTATATGCAGTTGCGTTTAATCACGTTTTTCCAGAAGCAAAAAAATGCGTTCAGAGACAAAAATTTCTGCGTTTCAGACGCAAAACGGGGCTAAACGCGGCTAAACGCGGCTGAACGCGGCAACCGCGTTTAGCCGCGTTTGCGTTTATATGCGTTTTTAAAGGTGACCTTTTTTTTTACATTAAAAATCTCAAAAATGATTGCAAATGATGAAAAACCATTAGAAAAATATTTTAAACAATTGCAATTGCAAGTGGACAATCCACAACTTGTGGCAAGTGACGTGGCAAGTGGACAATCCACAACTTGTGGCAAGTGACATGGCAGGTGGCAAGTGATGTGGCAAGTGGACAATCCACAACTTGTGGCAAGTGACGTGGCAGGTGAAGTGGCAAGTGACGTGGAAAGTGGACAATAGACAACTTGTGGCAGGTGACGTGGCAAGTGACCTGGCAGGTGACGCGGCAAGTGACTTGGCAGGTGACGTGGCAAGTGGAAAATCAACAACTTGTGGCAGGTGACTGGCATGTGACGTGGCAAGTGGACAATCCATAACTTGTGGCAGGTGACGTGGCAAGTGACGTGGCAAGTGGACAATCCACTAGTGGCAGGTGACGTGGCAGGGGACGTGGCAAGGGACGTGGCAAGTGGACGATCCACAACTTGTGGCAGGTGATGTGGCTGGTGACGTGGCAAGTGGACAATCCACATCTTGTGTCAGGTGACGTGGAAAGTGGTGTGGCAAGTGGACAATCCACAACTTGTGGCAGGTGATGTGGCTGGTGACGTGGTAAGTGGACAATCCACAACTTGTGGCAAGTGACGTGGCAGGTGATGTGGCAAGTGGACAATCCACAACTTGTGGCAGGTGACGTGGCAGGTGATGTGGCAAGTGACGTGGCAGCTGACGTGGCAAGTGGACAATCCAAAACTTGTGGCAGGTGACGTGGCAAGTGACGTGGCAGGTGACGTGGAAAGTGATGTGGCAAGTGGACAATCCACAGCTTGTGGCAAGTGACGTGGCAAGTGGACAATCCACAACTTGTGGCAGGTGATGTGGCAGGTGACGTGGCAAGTGAACAATCCACAACTTGTGGCAGGTGACGTGGCAAGTGACGTGACAGGTGAAGTGGCAAGTGACGCGGCAAGTAGACAATCCACAACTTGTGGCAGGTGATGTGGCAAGTGACGTGGCAGGTGATGTGGCAAGTCACGTGGCAAGTGGACAATCCACAACTTGTGGCAGGTGATGTGGCTGGTGACGTGTCAAGTGGACAATCCACAGCTTGTGGCAGGTGGCATGGCAGATGACGTGGAAAGTGGACAATCCACATCTCGTGGCAAGTGACGTGGCAGCTGACGTGGCAAGTGACATGGCAAGTGGACAATCCAAAACTTGTGGCAGGTGACGTGGCAGGTGACGTGGCAAGTGACGTGGCAGGTGACGTGGCAAGTGACGTGGCAAGTGGACAATCCACAACTTGTGGCAGGTGACGTGGCAGGTGACGTGGCAAGTGAACAATCCACAACTTGTGGCAGGTGATGTGGCAAGTGACGTGGCAGGTGATGTGGCAAGTGACGCGGCAAGTAGACAATCCACAACTTGTGGCAGGTGATGTGGCTGGTGACGTGGCAAGTGGACAATCCACAGCTTGTGGCAGGTGGCATGGCAGATGACGTGGAAAGTGGACAATCCACATCTCGTGGCAGGTGATGTGGCAAGTGACGTGGCAAGTGGACAATCCACAATTTGTGGCAGGTGACGTGGCAGGTGATGTGGCAAGTGGACAATCCCCAACTTGTGGCAAGTGACGTGGCAAGTGGACAATCCACAACTTGTGGCAGGTGCCGTGGCAAGTGACACGGCAAATGCAAGTGTACAACTGCTCTCTATGCTGCTGCTGCTCACTCTGATCAAAATAGCAGAAATAGTTAAAAAAAATGCTTTGAGAGCTTGGGGAGGGTCTACATGATGTTATCTTTATAAACGCGTCTAAACGCAAACGCGTCTAAACGCGTCTAAACGCGTCTAAACGCGACATGCAAACGCGGCAAAACGCGCGTTTCTAAACGCGCGTTTCAGCTTTTTTTTGACAGAGGTTTCATCTGCGTCTCGTGTGCATGAGGCCTAAAAGTTCTCATTGAGACAAATGTGTGTATTCTGATCTTCAAAAGTCTAAAAAGTGTAAGAACTCATAACTCTCATCCTGTGCAGTGCACATCATTAAAAACTTTCTGCAAAAGCCTGGCTGCGCAAAGAGAAGAAATTAAACTCCACACGTGCCAGCTTTATTGTAAAATGTGGGGGAGTTTCTAATTTAAAGGATAAGTTCACCTTTGGGAACATGTTACATGTTCCAACCATTTTTAAGCTTGGAACATGTAACATGTTCCCAATGCTGCAGCCACTGCCCGATCCCCGCACTCCCTGTGACAGCAGTACGTTCCCCATACTAGCTGTCACTTTTTGAAATCAGAGCAGTCATAATCACTCATACACAGAGCTCAGTGTGTGAATGAACTACAAGCTTCGACATCCTTTGCAGCTGTTGGCTTGTACTTCTCAATGAACTAATTTGATACTTCCAGTCAGTGTATCCGCTTGCCCATATGAGATGTACAAGCACAGATACACAAAGTTCTGCATTGTGACCTGCATGGCATTAGCAATCTGCTGATCACTGGTGAAATTCTTTCCAGGCTCAAAAAATATATATAAAAAAAGCATATTAATTTTCCTACAAAAAATGCATTTTATTTATTTTTTAAAAGTGAACTTATCCTTTTAAAAACTTGCTTCAAAACATGGCTTCAGGCACGCTTTTTTTAAAGCTCTCTGAACACCAGTCAAAGCATCGGTCACTAAATAAAATGGTTAGATTACAGTCCTGTGTACACCTTGCTTTTGCTTTGCTTCAAAAATTATACCCCATGTTGCTTAAGTGGTGCTTCAAAGCGTCTTCAAGCCTCCATAGAAGTCTATGACAAAGCTTGCTTGAAACACCTGCAGCTTTTGAGAGGCTTTAATTCAGCTTTAGCTTCTCTTTGTTTTGGAGAAATTGCATGTATGAGATATCAACACACACGCAGGACATTTGCCAAGTTTCCCCAAAAAAAAGCATCAAAAAAGCATGTTGAAAGTGAAGCAAGTGTAAATGAGCATTAGTATTTTTAGGTTGATGCTGGTTCCTCTAGGTGGAAAGTATCAGAATTTGGGGTCTATGCATAGCACAGCATAACCCAGCACAGTTGAGAATTTTTGAAGATTCTGATCACCCAAATACTCCCTGTGCTAATTAGGTAAGATTCCGCGGCCAACTCCTTTTACCTAATCGGACAGGTGGAGAAGGGAACTCGTCTCTAAAGGATAAGGTTGAGATCTGTAATCAAACCTGGGTTGTAGCTGAAAGGGTCCCATTGTTCTTAGGTTTCATCCAAATCCCAGGATCAGGACAGATACCTTTTCTGTAAGTTGTATCTCTTTTATATACAATACGGTTTGGTTTTGTTTGTCTCACTTTGTAACTTTTGTCCTCTGTAATCTTTTGTAGCTCTATATGCAGGGCCATCTTAATAGGCCCCTGGGCAAAGTAATGCTATGGGGCCCCTATAAGCTTGCCCCAATTTGCGCACCTACTCTCAAGAATTAAAGTACAATATTTCTACTTTACAGCGTGTCACTTGCTACTGTCCCCTGCAACCAGATTCAGCTTGTCACTTGCCATCCATCCTCTGCCACCAGATTAAGCTTGTCACTTGCCACCGGTCCCTTGTCACCAGATTCAGCTTGTCACTTGCCACCGGTCCCTTGTCACCAGATTCAGCGTGTCACTTGCCACCGGTCCCCTGTCACCAGATTGAGCATGTCACTTGCCACCCATCCCCTGTCACCAGATTCAGCGTGTCACTTGCCACCCATCCCCTGCCACCAGATTCAGCGTGTCACTTGCCACCCATCCCCTGTTACCAGATTCAGCGTGTCACTTGCCACAGTCACCTGCCTCCAGATTCAGTGTGTCAATTGCCACCCATCCCCTGTCACCAGATTCAGCGTGTCACTTGCCACCCATCCCCTGCCACCAGATTCAGCGTGTCACTTGCCACCCATCCCCTGCCACCAGATTCAGCGTGTCACTTGCCACCCATCCCCTGTTACCAGATTCAGCGTGTCACTTGCCACAGTCACCTGCCTCCAGATTCAGTGTGTCAATTGCCACCTGTCCCCTGTCACCATATTTAGCGTGTCACTTGCCACCATCACCTGCCACCAGATTCAGCATGTCACTTGCCACCCATCCCCTGCCATCAGATTAAGTGTGTCACTTGCCACCAGTCCCTTATCACCAGATTCAGCATGTCACTTGCCACCGGTCCCTTGTCACCAGATTCAGCGTTTCTCTTTCCACCCGTCTCCTGTCACCAGATTCGGCACGTCACTTACCATCCATCCCCTGCCACTAGATTGAGCGTGTCACTTGCCACCATCACCTGCCTCCAATTCAGTGTGTCAATTGCCACCTGTCACCTGCCTCAGGATTAGCTTGTCACTTGCCACCCATCCCCTGCCACCAGATTCAGCATATCACTTGCCACCGGTCCCTTATCCCCAGATTCAGCGTGTCACTTACCATCTATCCCCTGTCACAAAATTCAGCGTGTCACTTGCCACCCATCACCTGTCACCAGATTCAGCATGTCTCTTGCCACCCATCCCCTGTCACCAGATTCAGCATGTCACTTGCCACCTGTCCCCTGTCACCAGATTAAGCGTGTCACTTACCACCGGTCCCTTGCCACCAGATTCAGCATGTCATCTGCCACTGGTCCCTTGTCATCAGATTCAACATGTCACTTGCCACCGGTCCCTTGTCACCAGATTCAGCGAGTCACTTGCCACCTGTCTCGTCACCAGATTCAGCGTGTCAATTAACTCCTGTCCCCTGTCACCAGAATCAGCGTGTCACTTACCATCCATCCCCTGCAACCAGATTCAGCATGTCACTTGCCATCCATCCCCTGCCATCAGATTAAGCGTGTCACTTGCCACCGGTCCCTTGTCACCAGATTCAGCATGTCACTTGCCACCGGTCCCTTGTCACCAGATTCAGCATGTCTCTTTCCACTCGTCTCCTGTCACCAGATTCAGCATGTCACTTACCATCCATCCCCTACCACTAGATTCAGTGTGTCACTTGCCACCCGTCCCCTGTCACCAGATTCAGCATATCAATTACCACCTGTCTCCTGTCATCAGATTCAGCGTGTCACTTACCTTCCATCCCATGCAACCAGATTCAGTGCATCACTTGCCACCGGTCCCCTGTCACAAGATTTAGCGTGTCACTTGCCACCGTCACCTGCCACCAGATTTAGCATGTCACTTGCCACCCATCCCCTGCCATTAGATTAAGCGTGTCACTTGCCACCGGTCCCTTGTCACCAGACTCAGCATGTCACTTGCCACCCGTCTCATCACCAGGTTCAGCGTGTCACTTGCCACCATCACCTGCCTCCAGATTCAGTGTGTCAATTGCCACCCATCCCCTGTCACCAGATTCAGAGTGTCACTTGCCACCTGTTCCTTGTCACCAGAATAAGCGTGCTACTTGCCACTGGTCCCTTGTCACCAAATTCAGCATGTCACTTGCCACCAGTACCTTGTCACCAGATTCAGCGTGTCACTTGCCACCCGTCTCGTCACCAGATTCAGCGTGTCAATTGCCACCTGTCCCCTGTCATCAGATTCAGCATGTCACTTACTATCCATCCCCTGCAACCAGATTCAGCACGTCACTTGCCACCAGTCCCCTGTCACCAGATTCAGCATGTCACTTGCCACCGGTCCCTTGTCATCAGATTTAGCGTGTCTTTTTCCACCCATCTCCTGTCACCAGATTCAGCATGTCACTTACCATCCATCCCCTGCTACTAGATTCAGCGTGTCACTTGCCACACGTCCCCTGTCATCAGATTCAGCGTGTCAATTGCCACCTGTCCCCTGCCATCAGATTAAGCGTGTTGCTTGCCACCGGTCCCTTGTCACCAGATTCAGCATGTCACTTGCCACCCGTCTCATCACCAGGTTCAGCGTGTCACTTGCCACCGTCACCTGCCTCCAAATTCAGTGTGTCACTTGCCACCCATCCCCTGTCACCAGATTCAGAGTGTTACTTGCCACCTGTTCCTTGTCACCAGATTAAGCGTGCCACTTGCCACTGGTCCCTTGTCACCAGATTCAGCATGTCACTTGCCACTGGTTCCTTGTCATCAGATTCAGCATGTCACTCTGCACCGGTCCCTTGTCACCAGATTCAGCGTGTCACTTGCCACCCGTCTTGTCACCAGATTCAGCGTGTGACCTGCATCCAGATTCAGTGTGTCACTTGTCACCCGTCCCCTGTCACCAGATTTAGAGTGTCACTTGCCACCTGTCTCGTCAACAGATTCAGCGTGTCACCTGCCTCCAGATTCCATGTGTCACTTGCCACCCGTCCCCTGTCACAAGATTCAGAGTGTCACTTGCCACCTGTTCCTTGTCACCAGATTAAGCGTGCCACTTGCTACTGGTCCCTTGTCACCAGATTCAGCATGTCACTTGCCACTGGTCCCTTGTCATCAGATTCAGCTTGTCACTTGCCACGGGTCCCTTATCACCAGATTCAGAATGTCACTTGCCACCTGTCCCCGTCACCAGATTAAGCATTTCACTTGCCACCGGTCCCTTGTCACCCGATTCAGCATGTCACTTGCCACTGGTCCCTTGTCATCAGATTCAGCGTGTCACTTACCATCCATCCCCTACAACCAGATTCAGCGTGTCACTTGCCACCGGTCCCCTGTCACCGGATTTAGTGTGTCACTTGCCACCGTCACCTGCCACCAGATTTAGCATTACGCTTGGGTGCCTTTGGCCAATCATGGCTCAGAGGGTTAAGTACACACCTCACACTATATAAGGCTGCCTGCATGTTGGCCCTGTGTAGTGTGTTGCTGGCATTATAGAGAGAGAGAGAGTGTGTCATTTAATTTACTTTGAGCAGGCAGTTTATTCAATTAGGTAGATCTCACTGCAGACCGTTCCCACTGTACTATTTATAATCTACTTCAGGCAGTCATTTGATCCAGTTTAGCTAGATCTCACTGCAGACCGTTCATGCTCTACCGTTTCTAATCTACTTCAAGCAGGCAGTTGATCCAATTTAGCTAGATCTCACTGCAGGCCGTTCGTGCTGTACTATTTGTAATCTACTTCAGGCAGGCAGTTGATCCAGTTTAGCTAGATCTCACTGCAGACCATTCCTGTTGTTCTGTTCCTAATATACTACAGGCAGGCAGTTGATTCAGTTAGCTGCAGTATATTCAGTACTGTATCCTGTGCAGCTAGATCTGGCTGCAGACCATTCCTGTTGTTCTATTCCTAATATACTACAGGCAGGCAGTTCATTCAGTTAGCTGCAGTATATTCAGTACTGTATCCTGTGCAGCTAGATCTCGCTGCAGACCGCTCCTGCTGTTCTGTTCCTAATATACTACAGGCAGGCAGTTCATTCAGTCAGCTGCAGTATATTCAGTATACTGTATCCTGTGCAGCTAGATCTCACTGCAGACCACTCCTGCTGTTCTGTTCCTAATATACTACAGGCAGGCAGTTCATTCAGTCAGCTGCAGTATATTCAGTATACTGTATCCTGTGCAGCTAGATCTCACTGCAGACCATTCCTGTTGTTCTGTTCCTTATATACTTCAGGCAGGCAGTTCATTCAGTTAGCTGCAGTATATTCAGTATACTGTATCCTGTGCAGCTAGATCTCGCTGCAGACCGTTCCTGTTGTTCTGTTCCTAATATACTACAGGCAGGCAGGTAATTCAGTTAGCTGCAGTATATTGAGTACTGTATCCTGTACAGATAGATCTCACTACAGACCGTTCCTGTTGTTCTGTCCCTAATATACTATAGGCAGGCAGTTGATTCAGTTAGCTGCAGTATATTCAGTACTGTATCCTGTGCAGCTAGATCTCGCTGCAGACCGTTCCTGTTGTTCTGTTCCTAATATACTACACACAGGCAGTTCATTCAGTTAGCTGCAGTATATTCAGTACTGTATCCTGTGCAGCTAGATCTCGCTGCAGACCGTTCCTGTTGTTCTGTTCCTAATTTACTATAGACAGGCAGTTCATTCAGTAAGCTGCAGTATATTCAGTAATGTATCCTGTGCAGCTAGATCTTGCTGCAGACCGTTCCTGTTGTTCTGTTCCTAATATACTACAGGCAGGCAGTTAATTCAGTTAGCTGCAGTATATTCAATATAGTGTATCCTGCGCAGCCAGATCTCACTGCAGACCGTTCCTGTTGTTCTGTTCCTAATATACTATAGGTAGGCAGTTCATTGAGTAAGCTGCAGTATATTCAGTACTGTATCCTTTGCAGCTAGATCTGGCTGCAGACCATTCCTGTTATTCTGTTCCTAATATACTACAGGTATGCAGTTCGTTCAGTTAGCTGCAGTATATTTAGTATACTGTATCCAGTTTAGCTATATCTTGCTGCAGGCCGTTCCTGTTCTGTTCCTAATATACTACAAGCAGGCAGTTCATTCAGTTAGCTGCAGTATATTCAGTATACTGTATCCTGTGCAGCTATACCTCCCTGCAGACTTTTCCTGTTGTTCTGTTCCTAAAATACAACAGGCAGGCAGTTCATTCAGTTAGCTGCAGTATATTCAGTATACTGTATCCAGTTTAGCTAGATCTCACTGCAGACCGTTCCTGTTGTTCTGTTCCTAATATACTACAGGCGGGCAGTTCATTTGGTTAGCTGCAGTATATTCAGTACTGTATCCTGTGCAGCTAGATCTCGCTGCAGACCGTTCCTGTTGTTCTGTTCCTAATATACTACAGGCAGGCAGTTGATTCAGTTAGATCCAGTATATATTGAGTACTGTATCCTGTGCAGCTAGATCTCACTGCAGGCAATTCCTTTTGTTATGTTCCTAATATACTACAGGCAGGCAGTTGATTCAGTTATCTGCAGTATATTCAGTACTATAGCCTGTGCAGCTATATTGAGTACTGTATCCTGTGCAGCTAGATCTCACTGCAGGCCGTTCCTGTTGTTCTGTTCCTAATATACAACAGGCAGGCAGTTCATTCAGTTAGCTGCAGTATATTCAGTATACTGTATCCAGTTTAGCTAGATCTCACTGCAGACCGTTCCTGTTGTTCTGTTCCTAATATACTACAGGCAGGCAGTTCATTCAGTTAGCTGCAGTATATTCAGTACTGTATCCTGTGCAGCTAGATCTCGCTGCAGACCATTCCTGTTGTTATGTTCCCAATATACTACAGGCAGGCAGTTCATTTGGTTAGCTGCAGTATATTCAGTACTGTATCCTGTGCAGCTAGATCTCGCTGCAGACCGTTCCTGTTGTTCTGTTCCTAATATACTACAGGCAGGCAGTTGATTCAGTTAGCTGCAGTATATATTGAGTACTGTATCCTGTGCAGCTAGATCTCACTGCAGGCAATTCCTGTTGTTCTGTTCCTAATATACTACAGGCAGGCAGTTGATTCAGTTATTTGCAGTATATTCAGTACTATAGCCTGTGCAGCTAGATCTCACTGCAGACCGCTCCTGTTGTTCTCTTCCTAATATACTACAGGCAGGCAGTTCATTCAGTTAGCTGCAGTATATTCAGTACTGTATCCTGTGCAGCTAGATCTCGCTGCAGACCATTCCTGTTGTTATGTTCCTAATATACTACAGGCGGGCAGTTCATTTGGTTAGCTGCAGTATATTCAGTACTGTATCCTGTGCAGCTAGATCTCGCTGCAGACCGTTCCTGTTGTTCTGTTCCTAATATACTACAGGCAGGCAGTTGATTCAGTTAGCTGCAGTATATATTGAGTACTGTATCCTGTGCAGCTAGATCTCACTGCAGGCAATTCCTGTTGTTATGTTCCTAATATACTACAGGCAGGCAGTTGATTCAGTTATCTGCAGTATATTCAGTACTATAGCCTGTGCAGCTAGATCTCACTGCAGACCGTTCCTGTTCTCTTCCTAATATACTACAGGCAGGCAGTTGATTCAGTTAGCTGCAGTATATATTGAGTACTGTATCCTGTGCAGCTAGATCTCACTGCAGGCCGTTCCTGTTGTTCTGTTCCTAATATACAACAGGCAGGCAGTTCATTCAGTTAGCTGCAGTATATTCAGTATACTGTATCCAGTTTAGCTAGATCTCACTGCAGACCGTTCCTGTTGTTCTGTTCCTAATATACTACAGGCAGGCAGTTCATTCAGTTAGCTGCAGTATATTCAGTACTGTATCCTGTGCAGCTAGATCTCGCTGCAGACCATTCCTGTTGTTATGTTCCTAATATACTACAGGGAGGCAGTTCATTTGGTTAGCTGCAGTATATTCAGTACTGTATCCTGTGCAGCTAGATCTCGCTGCAGACCATTCCTGTTGTTATGTTCCCAATATACTACAGGCAGGCAGTTAATTTGGTTAGTTGCAGTATATTCAGTACTGTATCCTGTGCAGCTAGATCTCGCTGCAGACCGTTCCTGTTGTTCTGTTCCTAATATACTACAGGCAGGCAGTTGATTCAGTTAGCTGCAGTATATATTGAGTACTGTATTCTGTGCAGCTAGATCTCACTGCAGGCAATTCCTGTTGTTCTGTTCCTAATATACCACAGGCAGGCAGTTGATTCAGTTATCTGCAGTATATTCAGTACTATAGCCTGTGCAGCTAGATCTCACTGCAGACCGCTCCTGTTGTTCTCTTCCTAATATACTACAGGCAGGCAGTTGATTCAGTTAGCTGCAGTATATATTGAGTACTGTATCCTGTGCAGCTAGATCTCACTGCAGGCCGTTCCTGTTGTTCTGTTCCTAATATACTACAGGCAGGCAGTTGATTCAGTTATCTGCAGCATATTCATTACTGTATCCTGTGCAGCTAGATCTCACTGCAGATCGTTCCTGTTGTTCTGTTCCTAATATACTACAGGCAGGCAGTTGATTCAGTTAGCTGCAGTATATTCAGAATCAGTATATATATATACATATACATACCAGCTTTGTGCAGCTACATCTCACTGCAGGCCATTCCTGGTGTACTTATTCAAATACATTACAAATAAATCAAATAAAGCAGGTCTAGAAGGCCAACAAGGAGAGGCAGACTCTCACAGGCCACTAAAAGAGGGCAAGCAGGCTCTGTGTCTACAGTCAACATTGCTGGTCATGGACATGGTGCATCCACAGCATGTGGCCGTGGAGCACGCTTGTCCTTTTTTTCAGCAGCTGGCCATGTTGAGTCACAACATGCAGAAGAGTTGGTAGAGTGGATGACCAAGCCGTCCTCATCCTCCTCATCCTCCTCATCCTGTCTCACCCAGGCTCAGAGTACTTTGACTGTCAATGCAGCTGCCAAAGCAACCTCTTTCATCGGCTCAGTGACATCAGTCACTCTTTCCCTAGCCCGGCCATCATGCCCTGAGGACTCCCCTGAACTGCTCGAACACATTGTTGCGTACTTGCTGCAGGAGGATGCACAGCATTTTGAAGTCTCCAATGAGGGTACCCAGATGGAGGAAGGCAGTAACGTGAGCCCAGAGAGAGGGGGTGCTCAAGAAGGACAACAAACTGGCAGTCATGTTCCCCCAGCTGCAGCATACTGCCAGGTTTGCTCCAGTGATGAGGAGGGAGGGGATGATGAGGTCACTGACTCTACGGGGCTGTCTGATAGGAGAGAGGAGGAGGAGGCACATCTCCAACGAGGCAGGATGCCCTCCAGGGGCCAGCTTAAGGGCAGCCAACCGACTACATCACACCGCAGAGCTCTGCATGTGCAGGGCGCTGCTGACTCCGTGCCTTTTTCCAAAAGTTCTTAGGTGTGGGCCTTTTTTGAGACATGTGCAGCAGATCGCACAGTTGCTGTTTACAACATATGTCTGAAGCGTATCAAGCATGGCCAAAACAGCAGCCACTTGGGCACCACAAGCTTCACTAGACATATGTTGAACTCCCATGCAGTCCGTTGGCAAGCGTACTTAAAAGACCCACACCAAAGAACAAGGCGGACCTCTTCTTGCTCCTCATCAGCTGGAATCTCCAACCCCACTATACCTTCAGTTCTCTCAGAAACCTGCACTGAGAGGAATGAAGGTGTAGAATTAGGTGTGTCAAGTACTTGCGGGCAATCTGCTATCGCTACACCTAATTCCGATTGTAGCAGGCAAATTTTCCTACCCCAGTTGCTAAACCGGTGACAGAAATTCGGTCCCAGCTATCCACATGCCCAGCGGCTGAATGCTAACTTGGCTAAATTGCTAGCACTCCAACTTGCTGCCTTTTCAGCTGGTAGACTCTGCCCCCTTTCGTGAATTTGTGGAATGTGTGGTACCTCAGTGACAGGTTCCCAAACACAGAAGGCGATTCCAGCTCTCTACCGGCATGTGGAAGGCAATGTCTTGGCCTTGCTGGACAGGGCGGTCAGTGGTTAGATGCATATTACCGCTGACTCATGGTCCAGCAGGCATGGACAGGGACGTTACCTATCTTTCACGGCGCACTTGGTGACTCTACTGGCAGCTGGGAAGGATGCAGGACAGGGTGCAGTATTGTTGGAGCTTGTTCCGCCACGCCTCCAAAATGCTACTAGTAGTGATTTTGACACACCTCTCTCCTCCACCCCCACCTCTGCTTCCTTCATGGACTCTTCCTCTATAGATTTGTCCTCAGAATCAGCAGTGCTCCATAGGCGTTCAAGGGACTACACAAGCACTCAGGCAAAAAGATGCCATGCAGTGGTTGAGCTGGTGTGCTGGACAGGAGCCACACTGGGGCAGAGATTCTGTCAGCTCTGAAGGGGCAGGCTCAGAGGTGGTTGACACCATGCCGGCTTCAGGCAGGAATGGTGGTTTGTGACAATGGCACCAACCTCCTTTCCACCCTCCGACAGGGACACTTCACCTATGTTCCCTGTTTGGCTTACGCCCTTAATTTGGTGGTGCAGTGGTTCTTGTGCAGTTACCCGGACTTACAGGATCTCCTGAGGCAGGCCAGGAAAGTCTGCGTGCATTTCTGTGGGTCATATAATGCCAGTGCTCCGCTGGCTGACCTCCAAAAGGAATACAATCTGCCCAAGAACTGCCTAATCTGTGACATGGCCACCAGATGTAACTCAATGTTGGCCATGCTGAAGCTGCTGCACACACAGCAGAGGGCCATCAATGAGTACCTGTGCGACTATGGCACCAGGACAGGGTCAGGGGAGATTGGCTCTTTTTCACCATGCAAGTGGCTCATGATCAAGGATGCATGCACTGTCCTGTCACCATTTGAGGAGGCCTGAGGATGGTGAGCAGTGACCGTGCATGCATCAGTGATACTGTCCCAGTGATACTGTCTACCTGTTGAAGCACACGCTGCATGGAATAATGGACAGGGCACTTGAGGCAGAACAGAGGGAGGAAGAGGAGGACTTCCTTACCTCTCAAGGCCGCATTTATCCAGACAGTGTTCCTGTGGGCCCGCCGATCACATAGGAAGAGGAGGAGGAGAAGGAGGCTTTTTTCAGCATGGAGGTGGAGCCTAGCACTCAGCATCAGCAGAAGTCTTCATGGGATCATTTACAGTCCCCAGAAACCCATATACTTGTACGTGGCTGGGAGGATGTGGCTGCGGATCGGGTAGTCCTTAGTGACCCAGAGGACTCCAGACAAAATGCCTCCGCAAACCTACGCTGCATGGCCTCCCTGATCCTGCAAAGCCTGCGAAAGGAACCTCGGATTCAATGTATCAAGGAGAGGGATCAGTACTGGCTGGCAACCCTCCTTAATCCACGTTACAAGGGTAAGGTTGCAGAACTTATCCAGCCATCACAGAGGGAGCAGAGGATGAAACATCTTCGGGAGGCCGTGCAGAAACGTTTGTGCAATGCATTTTCCGAGCCTGGGAGGTTACAAATTCCTGGACAATGTGTTGCTGAGGCTTCGGTCAGTCACAGAAGGAGCGATGGAGAAAGTGCCCGTCTGACAGATGCGTGCAGACAGTTTTTTTAGTCCGCAGACCCAAGGTCTGATCGGTTCCAGTAACCATCGCCAGCGTCTGATTTACATGGTGCAGGAATACCTACGGGCAAAATCAGACTTGGAGACCTTTCCAACCGAAAATCCTCTGGGTTTGGGTCTTGAGGATGGATCACTGGCCAGAGCTTGCATAGTATGCAATTGAGCTACGGGCCTGTCCTGCATCCAGCGTGCTTTCAGAACGCACATTCAGTGCTGCTGGAGGCTTTGTAACCGATCACAGAGTGCGCCTGTCCACCAACTCGGTTGATCGGCTCACCTTCATAAAAATGAATCAGTCTTGGATCACCAGCTACCAAGCACCTGATGCTGATGTAACTGAATAATTTTTTCATGAATATGAGATCCCTTCAAGACTGCCTATGCTGCTTGACTATCCTGTTATGCTGAGTGACTATCCTATTCCTCCTCAATGTTCATGTTGATAGCTTGTAAGAACATTTTTGGTTCTGGGCACCACCACCAGTGGCTAAGGCCAAATTTTTCTGCCCCTGTTTAACAGGGGTTTGTAATTACAATTTTTGCTGTAATATTTTGCAGCTTGTTCCTGCGCTCAACTAGAGTATCTATGAGGGGGTTACAGTTTTGTGGCATGTGTTGCGTTTGTTAAAAATATGATTTGTTTATATCAATCAGACATAAGATACATGGAACAATATTACAATAGTGAGTTGGGCAGATTACTGTCAGTTTTTTGGTTTCAGTAGTTTTTTCAAACAAATGCTGTTTCATACAATAGGTACATAGATGCCATTGTTGTATTCAATTGGCAGTTTTCAACAGGCTGTTGTCTCTATAGCTATAGTAAACAAGTAAGACATTACTTGTTTGAGATTCATTCAGCTCTCAAACTGAAAGAATGACTGTTAGATTACTGTCATTACTGGTTTGAGTAGACAATGGGTAGATACCATTGTTGTATTCAATTGATGGTTTTCAACAGTCCATTGTTTCTACAGCTACAGTAAATAGGTATGTTTTCTGTTGTTTGAGTAACTATGGTAAACAGCCTGACATAAAAGGGGGATTCAGGCATAAGCTAGACACATCATCATGCTTTGAATATCAGAAGCAACTCATGATACAAGATTTTTGCCTGGTGTTCAAAAAGCATAGTTGCCAATGGAGATCACGAACATACAGTAACAGAAGATAAGTAACCTTTAATTGTATTTGTACTGTTATAGACCATAGGCTGGATTTGCTAGGCATTTTGCTTGTTATAGATATCTGTCAGTCTTGTATTCCTAAGATTGTAATAGTTTTGTATGTACAGCATCTTTGTATAGTAAAAGCACATTTACACACTGCAGAAGTCTCAGCTTCCTTGTTATACCACAGAGTAACCTTGCTAGATAGACGTAAGCAAAACATGGCACCAGCACCAGTGCCTAAAGCCCAATTTTTCTGCCCCTGTTCAACAGGGGCATGTAATTACAATTTTTGCTGTAATATTTTGCAGCAGGGCTTGTTCCTGCGCTTAACTAGAGTATCAGTGAGGGGCTGCAGTGTTGTGGCACCAGCACCAGTGCCTAAATGCCCCTGTTCAACGGGGGCGTGCAATTACAATTTTTGATCTAATATTTCATAGCAGGGCCCGTTCCCACGCCCACCAAGAGTAACTGTGAGAGCTTACAGTGTTGTGGCAACACCACCACCAAAGGTCCAATTTTTCTGACCCTGTTCAACAGGGGCATGTAATTACAATTCTTGATATGATATTTTGTTGATATATAACAGCAAGGCCTGTTCCAGCGCCCACCAAGAGTAACTGTGAGGGCTTACAGTGTTCTGGTACCAGCAACACCTAAGGCCCAAATTTCTGCAGAGTATATAGGGCAGGCCCCTACTTTCAAACATCCGACTTACAAACGACTCCTACTTACAAATGGAGGGAGAAAACAGGAAGTGCGAGGAAATCTACCCCTAGGAATTCTCTCCTTTAAGTGTTAATATGGGAAAAGGGTGTCTCCTCCACTGATGTTTCATCACAAATCCTTGTTTCCCTAAAAAAAAAAAACATGTTCAAAATCCAATTGTCATTGGGACAGAAAGTGAGGTGAAATCTTCTGAATAGGGGCACAGACAGCAAAACAAATGTTACAGGCGTGATGATAACCCTTCCCTATAAATGTAAATGTAAATGTACCTGTTCCAAATTACAAACAGATTCAACTTAAAAACAAACCTACAGTCCCTGCTTTCTTGGGACTGCCTTTATACTGCTGTTCAGAGTATATAGGGCCTGGCGGCCCGCACCTTTTCTTTTTTTAATTTGGGTGCAGGGTTCCCGTTAATATCCATACAAGACCCAAAGGGCCTGGCAGTGAGTTGGGGGGGCTACCCATGCCGTTTTTCTCAATATTTTCATCCATATTGCCGGTACCTGACATTACATTACAGCCACAAGCAGTTTTAAATGACCTTTATTCATTTAGAAATGTCATTTTGTGCAGAGACTGTTCTAAACATGGGAAACATGCGCCACTTTACATGCATACTATAGACACCCCCAGGTATGATATTTAAAGGAATATTTCACTTTTATTTTATTTTTACTTTAAGTATCATTAAAATCACTGTTCCCAAAAAAAAAATGCCATTTTTAAAACTTTATTTTGCATTGATTCATGTCCCCTGGGGCAGGACCCGGGTCCCCAAACCATTTTTAGGCCAATAACTTGCATATTAACCTTTTAAAATTCACACTTTTGATTTCTCGCGGTCATAGACTTTAATGGTGTTGAAGAGTTCGCGCAAACTTTTGTTCTGTTCGCATGTTCTGGATGCGAACCGAACCGGGGGGTGTTCGGCTCATCCCTACTTGTCACCAGATTCAGCATGTCCCTTTCCACCCATCCCCTGTCACCAGATGGCGTGTCACTTGCCACCCGTCCCCTGTCACCAGATTCAGCGTGCCACTTACCATCCATCCCCTGCCACCAAATTCAGTGTGTCACTTGCCACGCATCCCCTGCCACCAGATTCAGCGGGTCACTTGCCACTCATCCCCTGCCACCAGATTCAGCAGGTTACTTGCCATCCATCTCATCACCAGATTCAGTGTGTCAATTGCCAGTAGGGATGAGCCGAACACCCCCCGGTTCGGTTTGCACCAGAACTTTCGAACGGACCCCAAATTCGTACGAACGTTAGAACCCCATTAAAGTCTATGGGACTCGAACGTTCGAAATTAAAAGTGCTAATTTTAACAGCTAATATGCAAGATACTGTCCTAAAAAGGGTTTGGGGACCTGGCTCCTGCCCCAGGGGACATGGGTCAATGCAAAAAAAAAGTTTTAAAAATGGCCGTTTTGGCGGGAGCACTGATTTTAATGACGATTAAAGTGAAAAAAAAAGTGAAATATTCCTTTAAATATCGTGCCTGGGGGGTGTCTGTGGTATGCCTGTGAAGTGCCACGTGTTTAGAACAGTCCCTGCACAAAATGACATTAAACAGAAATAACATCATTGAAAACTGCTTGCGGTTTTAATGTTATATCTGGTTCCTGCAATATGGTTGAAAACCATTGAGAAAAATGGCATGGGTAGCCCTCCCTGCCCATTACCAGCCCCTTTGGGTCTTGTACGCATATTAAGGGGAACCTCGTACCCATATTTTAATAAAGGAAATGCGTGTGGCCCCCAGGCCCTATATACTCAGAACAGCAGTATACAGGCGGTGCAAACAAGACAGGGACTGTTTAGATTTGTTGTGTTAAGTTGAATCTGTTTGTAATTTTCAACTGGTACATTTTTAAAGTGTAGCTCAATCTCCTACAACTGACTGCAAGCTCTATTTAATACGAGCAAGATAGTTAGCTATATAGGCAGATATATCGGTGTATACTGCGTTCAGAGCACGCAGACAGCACGCACAATCTCCTAACGCTGACTTAAAGCTCTATTTAAAATGAGCAAGATAGTTAGCTATATAGGTGGATATAGCAGTGTATACTGCGTTCAGAGCACGCAGACAGCACGCACAATCTCCTAACACTAACTGAAAGCTCTATTTAAAACGAGCAAGATAGTTAGCTATATAGGTGGATATAGCAGTGTATACTGCATTCACAGCATGCAGACAGCACGCATAATATCCTAACACTGACTGAAAGCTCTATTATAAAAGATAGATATATCGCTAGCTATATAGGTGAATATAGCGGTGTATACTGCGGTCAGGGCAGGCAGACAACAACCACTACAGAAGAGCAAGAACGAAAAATCGGCCGATAACGATCAGTGTATACTGTGTTGAAGGTACGCAGAACACCCACTAACTGCTACAGACGCCAACACACTACACAAGGCCACCGCGCTGGCGGCCTTATATAGTGTGGTGCGTGTACTACACAGCCTGAGTTATGATTGGCCACAGGCATCCTGCCTGTGGCCAATCATGGCTCTCCTCGCTGCCGGTGCTGTGATTGGCCAAGCATGTGGGGTCACAGTGCATGCTTGGCCAATCATGAGCCAGCAATGCACTGCGCCATCGCAGTGCATTGTGGGCCGTGAGCGACACACGAATTTGGCGCGAACGGCCCATAACGTTCGGAATTCGCAGAACGGGCGAACAGCCGATGTTCGAGTCGAACGTATGTTCGAGTCGAACACGAAGCTCATCCCTAATTGCCAGCTGTCCCCTGTCACCAGATTCAGCGTGTCACTTGCCACTGTTACCTGCCTCCAGATTCAGTGTGTCAATTGCCAGCTGTCCCCTGTCACTAGATTCAGCGTGTCACTTGCCACTGTCACCTGCCTCCATATTCAGTGTGTCACTTGCCACCTATATCCTGGCTCTCCCTCCCTTTCAGCTGGGTATGCTGGGGGATGCAGTTTTCCTTTTAGAATTGCTTGTCAGTCCTCGGGACTACATGTCCCATGATCCTCCTTTTTGCACTTTTTTGGCCAATAGGAAGGAGAGGGCTCCGCTCCTGAGTACAGCAGCATGAGGATGGGGGGGGAAAGCCGCAGCCGCTCTCCCTGCTGCTGACAGGAGGAGGGGGATAGGCAAGAGATAGAGCCCTATTCTCACAGCAGCACCACGGCTCAAGGGGGGAGGGGTAGCACAGTTTCTTCTCCTCAGACCCGCTTGTCATCAGCACTTGAGTTTTGGCACTCCCCTCTGCTTTGGCTCGCTCAGTCATTTATGGAGGCTCAGGCGAGGTGGTGACAGTCCAGCTGGCAGGTGGAACCAAAGATGCCACTGCACGCTGGACTGCCTGTGCCCTCTCAGCCTGATTCCCTTGCCCCACTGCTATTTGGTGAATGTGGGGCCCCCGGGCAGTGCCCAGGGGTGCCCGCTCAGTAAGATGGCCCTGGCTATATGCAGTGCCTGCCTAGGGATACAAAATGTAAAATTTATAAGCTGTTTTGTGATTGCGCTAAAGAATTTAAAACTCCTAAAGCACATTTGTGAAACACAAGGCATGCAGGCCAAAACTGGCCCACTAGGCCTTGTCAATGGCGCTTGCACCCAATTTTGCACTCCATTCACCACCTCCATCTCCCAGCCTCCACTTCTGCTCCCTGCTGTCACCTGTAAAACACAAGAGACAGCTAAGATCTCAGCGCCCTCCAGCTCCAGAGTCTGAGTGAATCAAGAGAGAGAACGATCTCCCTGCAAAGAGAAGGTGAGATGCCTACACATTGAGGTACTAGAGTATAGATGCAAGGAAAATTTGGGTGGAGGGGTTGCATACTGTGCATAGCGCACCCCTAAACTTTTCACTCTGCACATGTAATCCTGAGTTCTGTACCTAGTGTAACCCTGAACTCTGTTAATAGCGCACCCAGATACAACCAGCCCTTTGAGGGCAAATATATTGCCAATGCGGCCCACAATGAAATTGAGTTTGACATCCTTGTCCTAAAGAGAGACTGTTGTATTGTACTACCAAATACTTGTGTTCTCAGTTGTAAATTCACTGCTGAAGTTGGTAAATACAATATAAACACATATGCAAGAAAAATTTATGTATTTCAATGTGCCTAATTTACACACTATTGCAGTGCTTTCATGTGTTACAAAAAAAAAATGAAGTATAACATGCTGCATTTCTCTGCACCAGAACACACAAATGGAAGCAAGCATAAACTAAAAAAAAAAAAATACAAATGCCAGGCTGGTGGTATAAATAAGCCCTAAAGGGTCAATGAATTAAATTTGTGTGAAAAAAACAAACAACTTTAGCCCTATTTGCAGTACCCATTTTCAGATGTTTTCTCCAACCGTGCACTTGTTTTTAAAGTATAAACTTACCGTATATTATATATACAAATTAATAAGGAAACAGTTTTTTCTTCTTCTTTGTAGTAATACATCAAATATATGTGGGATATGGGCCGGATGGAAAAACAGATGCTTTATATAATAACCCTCTTCTCGGGGTCATTACATATGGAGGGTCACAACCGTTAGTAACATTATAGTACACATAGAACATATAAATATGATGTAAAAATGCGCAATTCCAACTATGACTTTCATTCCTGCCTTGAAATGTGGGAAAGACCCCCACAGAAATAAGTAGCACCACAAATAAATATTTTTATCATATAAATAGAAGAAAAAAAAAACAACACATAAAACAAATACTGTGTTACAATAGCCATCTGATAAAATTCCAGTAAATGAGAGCCACGGCCAAAATAATGTCTCCATAAACATAAACAGTATATGTGACAAGGTAAGGTAAAAAGTTATTACCAATATATAGCCGAATGCCATAGACTCACCTACTGTATGTATTGATAGTAGCTTGCAAGAAACTTGGGCTGACCACAGTGTAATATGTTTTCCACATTGTGGCTTTCATTTATTGTCACTTTAAGAGATGCCTGTTGTAATATGGCATTAGTGTTTTTAGATGCTTATATGGATTAGCGATGTCAAAGTTTTGTTTTTCTTCATATATGTTTGATATGCCAATATTTGAGGGGTTGCCCATTTCCATTTTCCTCTTTTCAGTTTACTGTTGTACATTTATACCACAGAAACCTTTAATACTCAACGCATACTGAGGACACATTATTTCTTTCAGAAACATATAAGGCATTATTTGCATTTCTGAACTTAAAACAATACCATACATCCCATACCTGTATGACTTTCAAATCGTAAAAGATCAGGTTTAGTAAACACTGAATTTTAATCACTCTACACAACAGACTGAATGTAACTGAAATATCACTTCTTGTTTGGCTGATACTTTGAAGAGGAGCACCCACATACAACATTGTTGCCAATACAATGGATAGTACAAGTTGACTTACCAACAGCTAAAAAGGGAAGTAGACCAGCTAAAATCACAGTGTGATAGTTTAGCATCAAAACAGTTTGTAAGGTTCAGCCTACTCTTTTCAGCAGGCTCATCAAAGGTCTATAGGCAACTGGCACATTAAAGGGTTAGTTCACCTTTAGCAAAGTGTGCAGCTTTGACCAAAATTAAATAAAACCCTTGGTCATGGGTAGGCAACTTCGGCACTCCAGCTGTGGTGACACTACAAATCCCATCATGCCTCTGGCTCCAGGAGTCATGCCTGTGATTGTCAGGGTCTTGCAATGTCTCATGGGACTTGTAGTTTCACCACAGCTAGAGGGCCAAAGTTGCCTTACCCTGGTATAGGTGTAGGCCAATTATGTATTTCCCAAAGCCTGGCCAAAAAACTCAGAGATGCCATCCCCTGTTCTGCCTTGTTAGAATGTTGCCAAGATACTGCCAGCTGATTCAAACCCCCTCACAAGCACTCTCTACCCTGTCCCTGTGGATTTGCAATGCTGTGACAAAATGTGGGGGTTTGACAGCTCGCTCCTATAATGGTTGGGGTGAGCAGTAGTGCCATCTCTGGGAGTTTTTTCGGTCAGGATCCAGGAGGTATGTAAATGGCCTTCACATATAGCAAGGTGAATTTCTGACTTTAGTGAAATCTGCATAGCTTGTTTTTTTTAATTTTACTTGATATTTATTGAAATTTCAAAAAGAGAATGTAGAATACAGATATAAGTTCATCTGCATAGCTTGTTTTTATCTATAAGCACCCGTTACCTACAAAGTTAGTTTTGGTAAAGGTGAGAAAACCCATTAATGTCCTCCTAAAACTATTGTGGTGTGTTAAATATACACTGTACATGTAGATGTGTCTATGTTGCTTCTCCTGTATAGTGCATTGGGGTGTGATTTAATATTATTGTCACTGCAACGTGCTTTGTAAATGGGTGTATAAAAGGTCCTAAGGATTTTTTTTTGTGTTCATTTGCTAATCCCTCTGCAGAGCACTAAAAGCTTTGCATAGCCTAGATGACACATATACCATGCCCCATATTATTCCTCACAATATCTGGGGACTATCACAACAATTTAAACAACACGGTTCCATAAAAGAAAGGGCTGTCCCTGAAAAGAAAAGAGAAACTGTTTATCAGAGTGGAGTTCCAGGCAAAGGCAATTAAAGAATAACTTTTTCCTTGTACCTCAAATTAAAGTGTATTGAAGCCCCAAAATAAAAATGTATTACATTGCAGCTTACTAGTCCATAGATGTGGTGGTTGCATTGTTTTTTTCCCTTTTATTAACTCAACTCCTGTCTTAGAATGGCTACATTCACTTGCTGCACTGTATCTGTAGAGGAACAGCGTAACCACTCCTGGGCAGCAGCATTGTCAAACTGTGAAGAGGGTAGGGTTGGATGGACTCGTAGATTAATAAGTGACTAAAGGTTCTACTGTTTTTACATACATTTATCTATGTCCCAAATTTTTTTTTACACCTTGAACAAAATGTTTTTATTAATCTAAGTGTGCATACACATTATGTTCACTTTGCATATCAACTTGGTAACTGTTACATTATAGTTCAAACATCTTCACATGTGTAGTGAGGGCTACAATGTATCTGTCATGTGGGTATATTTTATGAATACATACATTATAATAAAAATATTCATTCAATATGACATGCTTCTGGGTGTTCATTTCAAGCAGATGTGTTGTCATCACATGCAGGTATCAGACTCTTGCAACCAGCGATCCCATACTTTATTGTATTTGTCAAGGCAACCTCTATTAATATACAGTGCCTTGCAAAAGTATTCAACCCCCTTGGCATGTTTAGTGTTTTGTTGTCTCACAACCTGGAATTAACATGGATTGTTTGAGGATTTACATCATTTAATTTACAGAACATGCCCACAACTTTGAAGATGTTTTTTTATTTTATTGTGAAGCAAACAACAAATAGAACAAATTAACAGAAAAAGTCAATGTGCATAATTATTCACCCCTAAAGCCAATACATTGCAGAGCCACCTTTTGCGGCTATCACAGCTCCAAGTCGCTTTGGATAAGTCTCTATGAGCTTGCCCCATCTTACCACTGGGATTTTTGCCCATTCCTCCTTGCAAAACTACTCCAGCTCCTTCAAGTTGGATGGTTTGTGCTTGTGAACAGCAATCTTACATCTGACCACAGTTTTTCTATTGGATTGAGGTCTGGGCTTTGACTAGGCCATTTCAACACATCTACATGTTTCCCCTTAAACCACTCAAGTGCTGCTTTAGCAGTGTGTTTGGGGTCATTGTCCTGCTGGAAGGTGAACTTCCATCCTAGCTTCAAATCACACACAGAGTGGTACAGGTTTTGCTCAAGAATATCTCTTTATTTAGCATCATCCATCTTTCCCTCAACTCTGACCAGTTTCCCGGTCCCGACTGCTGAAAAACACCCCCACAACATGATGGTGCCACCATCATGTTTCACGGTGGGGATGGTGTTCTTTGGTTGATGTGATGTGTTGGGTTTGTGCCAAAGCGTTTTCTTTGATGGCCAAAAAGTTCAATTTTAGACTCCTTAGACCAGAGCACCTTCCTCCATACATTTTTAGGAGTCTCCCACATGCCTTTGCACAAACTCAAAACGTGACATTTTGTTTTTTGCTGAAAGTAATGGCTTTCTTCTGGCCACTCTGTCATAACGTCCAACTCTATGGAACGTACGGCTTATTGTCGTCCTATGTACAGATACTCCAGTCTCTGCTGTGGAACTCTGCAGCTCCTCCAGGGTTACCTTAGGTCTCTCTGCTGCCTCTCTGATTAATGCCCTCCTTGCCCGGTCCATGAATTTTGGTGTGCAGCCATCTCTTGGCAGGTTTGCTGTTGTGCCATGTTCTTTCCATTTCGTTATGATAGATTTGATAGTGCTCCTAGGGATCAAAGATTTGGATATGTTTTTATGACCTAACCTTGACTTGTACTTCTCAACAACTTTGGGGGTTATTTACTAAAGGAAAATCCACTTTTTACTGAAGGTGCACTTGGAAGTAAAGTTGCTGTAGATCCGAGGGGCCATGCAAGGAAAATAAAAAACAGCATTTTAGCTTGCACATGATTGGATGATAAAATTAGCAGAGCTTCCACTCATTTCAGATATACCCCTTAGATTGAGAGCGACTGCACTTTCAAGTGCACTTGCAGTGCAAAGTGGATTTGCCTTTCATAATTAACCCCCATTGTCTCTTACGTGTTTGGAGAGTTCCCTGGTCTGCATAGCAATGTTTGGTTACTGGTGCTTCTTGCTTAGATGTTGCATCCTCTGGGGCCTTTTAAAAAGGTGTTATATGTAATGACAGATCATGTGACATTTTGGTGGACATCATTTCACTAAATATGTGACTTCTGAAGGTAATTGGTTGCACCAGAGCTTTTTATGGGATTCATAATAAAGGGGTGAATACATACGCACATGCCAAAAATCAGTTTTTTATTTCTGAAAAATAGATTTATGTATCTATTTTTCTAATTTTACTTCACCAACAGACTATTGTGTTCTGATCCATCACATATAAATTTAGATTGAAAAAACATTGAATTAAAGGCTGTAATGTAACAAAATAGGCAAAAAAATAAAAACAAGCTGAAATACTGAAACCTACTTTTAGCGCCACATCGCAATGTCTATACAATAAATACAAGGTTTCTGAAGGGACTTGTAAAGTGCAATAACACCGTATTATAAAAAATATAAATTTTAATACAATATAGAAAAAACATAAATACATAATTGAAATTAGTACAGAAATGGTATAAGATGAAGATAAAAAATTGCAATGCGGATACATCTCAACATGTTTCGCCATAGATCATAGGGCTTCTTCAGGAGAATTAATTTATCTTGCATAAGCATATAATCACTGAAATAAATAAAAAGAAATCTAAAAACACACAAAGACACTAATCAATACCATTACAATTTGCCACCACACAGAATACCATAGAGATAAAAAGTCTTGACCTCAAGAGCTGACCTGTACATTTCATTTAAACTGACATGGATAATCTACACGTGGCTAGATAAAAGCAAGTATCATATGATGATACCATAGAGAGGGATATATTATAGAGAACTACATCATTCAGGATCCATCTGTTTGATTTTATATATATATATATATATATATATATATATATATATATATATATATATATATGAGATCCAATATATCAATGCAAAGTAGCCAAATCAAAAAATGGATACCTACAATTAAGTCAAGATGCCCAAACGTCTGGTGTATTGATGTTAAAGAGTTGCACCCCAAATCCACAGAGAAATGTCCACAAACAAGCGGACCTAACGGTATAGAAATACTGGGATCCCCAACTAAAATTGCAAACACAAAAACTTTTTTAAATAAACAAATAAAATACCCCAAAGAAAAAAGGAATTTTTGTGGGTTTGTTATATGGCTCCTTACCTATAGATATGGTCCTTAGATTCAAGTTGTTAAACCGCAATTCCCTCCTAGGTTGGTCAGCCATAAAGACTGACCACAATAGTCTTTTATTACCCTCTCCACCCCATTTGGCGCCAAACACAGGGTGAGGACACTTTGAGGTCACTACACAAGCGCCGTCACGCCGGAAATGACGCCCGTGCGCCAGAAATTACGCTGTACCTGCTAAAACCGGAAACAGCGTCACAACCATAGCGCAGTTAAGGAGGAAATGGCCACCAAACATCACTCTCAAACTGGAAGTAGCCAAAAGACATCCATAAGACACCAAGCAATCACAGTTCATAAAGACAACCAAGACCCTTGGCTGCCAAAATGATACTAGATTTGCAAGATGAGGAAATCTTCAACTAAACGGCTAACAGGCTGAAGGGTGGTCAATCCTGTTAAATAAATAAACAACACATGACACTGGATTGATTAATGGCATATGAAGACCGCTTTGTTAAGTGACTAAATTGGCGCCCTCTGCTGAAGCTAAAAAGCAACAACAGGGTAGCACCCTGGGTGTCCATACAGTACATCTGATCACATACTCCAACCACTATTTTTATTATAAGGTCCAACACATATTGAAAGACCTAAATTTATTCAGGACCCAAATAAAATTATCTGGGATCCCTCAAACTTAAACTTAGAAATCTTTTTTTTTTTTTTTTGTAAATTTGTTTTTATTAACAGTTTTTCAACACAAACAACACATACAAACACATGACCCAGAACCCCCCCCCCCCCCTCCCACCCATACCCTTGTGCAGCCCCCCAGTCGAAAACAAATCTCAGAACATATTCATCAGCCGTTTCCCACAGATAAAAACTAGCTCCCCAAAAAGTAATGATGCACCCTGACTCCGAATGCACAACAAAAAGACCCATAGAGCTCATAGCATCAATCTGCCCCGTGCACCCATTGGCTATCCAGGAATCCTCTCCCCACTCAGCAAACTAATTCAAAGTATCTTTGGCGGCTAGCCAGCCCTGCCACACTCTCTCAAATTTCTTGGAGCATCCCCTACTTAGGTACGTGGCCTTGTAAAGTGGAAGTGCTTTGTTAATCAGGCTTTTCCAATATGACACAGTAGGTGGTTCAGGTTTTTTCCAATATAACAGGATGGCTTTACGCGCATAGAACAAAGACAGAGATATCATAGTCCTTTGTGCCCTTCTAGGAGCCAACTCCTCCACCAGCCCCAGCAAACAAACCGCGACCGTAAGAGGAATCGGCACCAAGAGGACTGTTTGTATGGTGTCCGTCACTCCCCTCCAAAAGTCTCTAATCTGTGGGCACTGCCAAAATATATGATCAAAGCCAGCTCTGTCCTCCGTACACTGCCAGCACCCCGCCGCACCCGTGCCATACATTCCAGCTAGCCTTGCAGGTGTGTAGTGTACCCTGTATAGAATTTTAAATTGAATAAGCCTATCTCTGGCTGACACCAGAGTCTGGAAAGGATAGGCCCACATGTCGTCCCAGTCCTCCCCCCCAAAGTCCGTCACCAAAGCACTCCATGTGTCCCTACATTTTTGTACCACACTGGGTCTGTCAACGAACAGCTCTTTGTAGACCGCGGACAAGGGCTTCAAGAGGTCCCCCGTCCGCAGCACACTCTCCAGGGGAGACACACCCAGCTCCAAAGCATCAGAACCAAACTGAGTGAGGAAGGCGTGTCTCAACTGGAGGTAGCGAAAAAAATACCAGTTCGGTAGATTGTATTTCATTTTCAGTTGGTCAAAGGTGTATAGCCTTGCCCCCCCCCCACTATGTGCATGAGTTGTTTGATGCCAACCCTGGCCCATATCACTGGGTCAGGAATCACACCAAAATGCGGCAGTCTGGGATTAAACCAGAGAGGAGTGTCTGGCGACCAGCACCCCCCTCTGTTCTTCATCAAGACCTGCGCCCTGTCCCAAGCTCGCATCGTTACTCGCATGGAGACCGTCAGGGAAGGAGAGGCCCCTGGACCCCTATACACCAGGTAGGATAGACTCTCATACGAGCCCATAAGGGCTGCCTCTAGCACCGTGGCGGAGTCCCCATCATCCCTTCTTAACCATCGCCTGACGACCACCATCTGTCCAGCTATAAAATACTTAAAAAGATCCGGTAATGCCAAGCCACCTTGACCCCAGGGCTCCTGTAAAACACGGAGACTTATCCTGGGATGTGCAGCGGCCCACAAAAACGAACTGAACAGACTGTTCACCCTTCTGAAAAAGGAGCAGGGAATCCAAACTGGCGTGTTTCGCAAAAAGTATAAAAACACTGGTAAAACTTTAATTTTCAGTAGGTTAACCCTACCAATCAGGGACAGCGGCAAATGTTTCCATGCATCCAGTTGTACCTTCACCTTGGCCAGTAATGGAAGAAGATTGAGAGACATATAGTCACCTACTCTTGGGGACACCCTCACACCCAAGTACCTGAACTCCTGCACCCATGCAATTGGAACCTTATCGGTCGCCAAAGCACGAGCCCCCCCCGTCAATAGCCATAACGTTTGACTTTTCCCAATTAGTTAATTAGGAGTCAGGAAGACACTTGTGTTCAATACAGTAGTGAAAGAGACACTTTAGCCTAGGTACCAAGTCCTCTAAATGTGCCCTATACCATTCAACACAAAAGCCATCAGGACCCGGAGACTTATGTGGAGGGAAGGACTTAATGGCCCTCTCAATGTCCTCCTCAGTTATATCAGCGTCCAACATGTCCCTGTCCCCCACAGACAGCACCGGGACATCCAGGGACGCCAACAACCCATCTAATTCTAGTGAACTGTAAGCCGGGAGGGGAGCATACAGGGTTCTGTAGTATTCCACAAAAGTGTCCAAGATAGCCACAGGATCTGTGAGAATGTCCCCCCGATCGTTTTTAATGCAAGGTATGTTAGTCTGAACTCTCTGTTCTGCTACCAACATAGCAAGCAACTTGCCATTTTTGTCCCCTTGCTCAAAAAGGGATTCAGCCAGCTTTGTCCTAGGCGTGTGAGCTAATTCGGTATAGTGGAGTGCCAAAACACACCTCGCCTCCAGAAGTTCACCATACGTGACATCCGAATGGCTATTAGCATGTGCCAGAGCACACACCCTCTCCCTGTCCTGCAATTCCTGCTCTTTCTGATTATGAGACCTGCGTGCCTGCTTAATAGCCGAGATATAGTGACCGCGCATGCAAGCTTTAAACGCATCCCACACCACGGTTGGGGCGGCAGTTCCTACATTATCCTCCCAATAATTACCAAAGTGTGGCGCAACCTGAGTGGACACCTCTTCTACCTCCAGCCAGCCAGGGTTGAGCCTCCAGCCCCCCCCTAGAGCCTGAGTTGAGACCAATATGTATTGACAGTGGCGTATGATCAGACAAACCACCCACTAAATATGTAGCTCCGCCCACCAGCTGCAACATTGATGCATTTGCGAACGCCAAGTCAATCCTCGAGGAGGATCTATGAGTTTTGGAAAGATGCGAATAACCTCTAGTAGTAGGGTTCTTCCACCGCCACAATTCTGTCAGGGAAGCCATAGCCGCCCAGGCAGAAAGGTCAAAACTTAGAAATCTTTTTAATTTAAAATAAGATAAAAACATAATAAATTTACAGATACAGGTCAGCTCAGGAATCAAAAACAGAAGGTCCCCCCGATATCCTGCATCAGGTGGTTAAATGTTGTATTTTAACTCAAAGACATTTTTTTTTTTAAACAAAAACTATAAATTTGAAAAGAGTGGAAAAATCCACTCTCAATAGTAATATGCGACCTATAGAAAAGGCTTAAAACTTAGGGATTCATTTAGGCCAGGATGGATAGTGCCAGCCTGGGTATAAATCCACTTTGATGCTCGTTGAAGGAGAATCTTATCGATATCTAACCCCTATCAAAATCAGGAACAAACTCAAGGGCAAAAAAACTTCATTTATGAGATATCAAAAGAATGATACAATCCCATGTGTCTGCTAATTGGGGTTTGCATCTTTTTCTTATTTATAAGGGAAACATGGTCCCTTATGCAATGGAAAAAAGGCCTTTTGTCTTACCTATATAAAAGGCTTGACACTCACATTTCATAAGGTAAACCACCCCTATGGTTTTGCAAGTTGCACAGAAATTTGGTCTATACAACTGACCATTAGGGAGAGTTACCTCCGTGGTATTCATTAGTAAGCTACAAAACTCACGTTTTCCACATGGGAACGTTCCTCTACGTGTAGATCCCACCCGAAAGGTTAACTGACTATGAACTCATTTGTCCTTAAGTGAACTAGATTTACGATAAGTTATCTGTGGATAGGTTCCGACATATTTTGATAATACCTCATCTGTAGATAAAAGATGCCAGTATTTTTCAAAAATATGACGGACCGTTTTATGTTCACCTGCATACCTGGTAATCAAACGCACCCTAGATTCATTTTTGGATTGTTTTTGTGAATTAATCAGGGCTTGTCTCTCTTTCTGTTTTGCCCTTTGATAAGCTTTTTTGAGGCAAGCTTTACTATAGCCCCTGGTAGATAGACAACCCTTGCTTGGTGTCTTATGGTTGTCTTTTGGCTACTTCCGGTTTGAAAGTGATGTTTGGTCGTCATTTCCTCCTTAACTGCGCTATGGTTGTGGCGCTGTTTCCGGTTTTAGCGGGTACAGCATCATTTCCGGTGCACGGCCGTCATTTCCAACGCGACGCCGCTTGTGTAGTGACCTCAAAGTGTCCTCATCCTGTGTTTGGCGACAAACGGGGTGGAGAGGGTAATAAAAGACTATTGTGGTCAGTCTTTATGGCTGACCAACCTAGGAGGGAATTGCGGTTTAACAACTTGAATCTAAGGAGCATATCTATAGGTAAGGAGCCATATAACACACCCACAAAAATTCCTTTTTTCTTTGGGGTATTATTTTATTTGTTTATTTAAAAAAGTTTTTGTGTTTGCATTTTTAGTTGGGGATCCCGGTATTTCTATACTGTTAGGTCCGCTTGTTTGTGGACATTTCTCTGTGGATTATTTGGGGTGCAACTCTTTAACATCAATACATAGAAGTCCAGGTTTCCACCAGAAGTTTGGGCATCTTGACTTAATTGTAGGAAGTAAGAATATAATTTATATATATATATATATATATATATATATATATATATATATATATATAAAATCAAACAGATGGATCCTGAATGATGTAGTTCTCTATAATATATCCCTCTCTATGGTATCATCATATGATCCTTGCTTTTATCTAGCCACGTGTAGATTATCCATGTCAGTTTAAATGAAATGTACAGGTCAGCTCTTGAGGTCAAGACTTTTTATCTCTATGGTATTCTGTGTGGTGGCAAATTGTAATGGTATTGATTAGTGTCTTTGTGTGTTTTTAGATTTCTTTTTATTTATTTCAGTGATTATATGCTTATGCAAGATAAATTAATTCTCCTGAAGAAGCCCTATGATCTATGGCGAAACATGTTGAGATGTGTCCGCATTGCAATTTTTTATCTTTTTTTGGCTACTTTGCATTGATATATTGGATCTCATATATATATATATATATATATATATATATATATATATATATATATATATATATATATTCATTTTATCAAACAGATGGATCCTGAATGATGTAGTTCTCTATAATATATCCCTCTCTATGGTATCATCATATGATCCTTGCTTTTATCCAGCCACGTGTGGATTATCCATATCAGTTTAAATGAAATGTACAGGTCAGCTCTTGAGGTCAAGACTTTATCTCTATCAGGCATGTCCAAAGTCCGGCCCGCGGGCCAATCGCGGCCCGCGGTCCGGTTTTGAACGGCCCGCCTGGTGTGCTGCGGGATCATGAGCCGATCCCCGTCACTGTGAGAAGCTCCGTCGGCTTCAAAAGTGAAAGTAAAGTGCAGAGGAGTGTGCTGTGCTCTCTGCTTCCCCCTACAGTGCAGTACCCGGCTGAATAAGGAAATGGAATGGAAAGGTACTGTACTACAAGCTAGATTCGTTTTAAAAAGGCTTTATTTATGTGTATGTGTGTGTGTGTGCATGTGTGTCTGTATGTATGTATGTGTGTGCATGTGTGTCTGTATGTGTGCATGTGTGTCTGTATGTATATGTGTGCATGTCTGTCTGTATGTATGTGCATGTGTGTCTGTATGTATATGTGTGCATGTCTGTCTGTATGTATGTGCATGTGTGTCTGTATGTATATGTGTGCATGTCTGTCTGTATGTATGTGCATGTGTGTCTGTATGTATGTGCATGTGTGTCTGTATGTGTATGTGTGCATGTGTGTCTGTATGTGTGTGTGTGCATGTGTGTCTGTATGTGTGTGTGTGTGCATGTCTGTCTGTATGTGTGTGTGTGCATGTCTGTATGTATGTATGTGTGTGCATGTCTGTCTGTATGCATGTGTGTGCATGTGTGTCTGTATGTATGTATGTGTGCATGTGTGTATGTGTGTGTGTGCATGTGTGTCTGTATGTATGTGTGTCTGTGCATGTGTGTGCATGTCTGTATGTATGTGTGTGCATGTGTGTCTATATGTGTGTGTGTGTGCATGTCTGTCTGTATGTATGTGTGTGCATGTGTGTCTGTATGTGCATGTGTGTCTGTGTGTGTGTGTGTGCATGTGTGTGTGTGTCTGTGCATGTATGATTGCATGTGTGTGTGTCCATGTATGTCTGTATGTATGCGTATGTGCATGTATGCGTATGTGCATGTGTGTCTGTATGTATGTGCGTGTATGTCTGTCTGTATGTGTGTGCATGTATGTGTGTCTGTATGTGTGTGCAGCATGTGTGTCTGTATGTATCTGTGTGCATGTATGTGTGTGTGTGTGTGTGTGTATGTATGTGCGTGTATGTATGTATGTATGTGCCTGTATGTATGTATGTGTGTGCATGTGTCTGTATGTGTGTGTGTGCATGTGTCTGTATGTATGTAAGTATATGCATGTGTCTGTATGTGTATGCATGTGTCTGTATGTGTGTATGTCTGTGTGTATGTGTATGCATGTGTGTTACTTTTAATCCAGACCTCCCCCCCCCATTCTTGTACCATCAGAACTGCTTTTGTGGTGCTTGTGTGTGTGATAGCAGCCAGGATTGCTGCTCCTCTGAAAAGCAATCCATATACAGATCGCTTTTCAGAGGCATTTGAAAGGTGGTAAAGAGGCATTATGTTGCCTCCTCACCACCTGTTTTAAGCCCGTAAATGTAGCATCACTATACCGCAACTGTGCAGTCTACACAGTTGCGGGGTAGTTGCAGTGCAGGCCCATTCACCCTGAGCATACCTCCAGCTGCAGCCACAGCATGTGTACACCCCCAGCTGCTCCCTCTGCAGCTAGAGGGGGAGAAGTTGGGGGTGGTAAAAACAGCTTAACCATGTAGTTTTACTGCCCCTCCAATAAGCCCTTGGTTCACATCTGCATGGCTGCATGCTGTGTGTAGGGCAGCCCATGCATTTCAATGGGCTTCCATACCCACAAAAATGCAGGGAAAGAAGTCCCAGAGCTTTTTTTTTTTTTTTTTATTGCGCTGCACCAAAAGCACCCCATGTTTCTAATGTGTGGGGTACCATTAAGACTTAACGGTACCCCTAAAGAACAGAGCATTCGTCTGTGTGTCGGGCAAACGAGCGCAACAAAGGCACGAGAATTTTTGTTGGGCCAGGTATGAGTGCTCGAATGACCGAATTTTAATGGTTCAAAGAATGTCAGGCAAAATGGTCGGCCCTCACACATGTTCACTTCATCGAATCTGGCCCTCTTTGAAAAAAGTTTGGACACCCCTGATCTCTATGATATTCTGTGTGGTGGCAAATTGTAATTGTATTGATTAGTGTCTTTTGATTTATTTTTATTTATTTCAGTGATTATATGCTTATGTGAGATAAATGAATTCTCCTGAAGAAGCCCTATGATGTATGGCGAAACATGTTGAGATGTATCCGCATTGCAATTGTTTATCTTCATCTTATACCATTTCTGTACTAATTTCAATTATGTATTTATATGTTTTTTCTATATTGTATTAAAATTTATATTTTTTATAATACGGTGTTATTGCACTTTAAAAGTCCCTTCAGAAACCTTGTATTTATAAAATAGGTAAAAAGCCAAGGGAGGTGAATACTTTTGCAAGGCACTATATATATATATATATATATATATATATATATATATATATATATATATATATATTACACATACATACATACACATTTCTTGTATGGTAAGGTATTGTTTACTTCTATCTTCCACTCTGCTATCTTGGGAGGTGAAGGCCTCATCTATTTCTTAGCTATAATTTTCTTGGCCAAAAACAACGTCTCATAAAGAAATATTTTGGTATGTTTGTGTCAGGGAATATCCCCAGGAGGCATTGTTTTGGGTCCAGTGCCAAAGGTGAGTCCATAGTATCGTACAAAAATGTCACGATTTTTTTCCGTAAGCCTTGTATTGTGGGGCATGCCCAAATCAGATGGATGAACGTGCCTGCTTCTTTTTTGCACATTGAACGCAGTGCGAATTGAGTGCGTTTGTATCTCACTACTCTAAGGGGTGTGAGGTATGCCCTGTGAATAATGTACATTTCTGTTAGCTGATCAGAGTTTAGGGGATACCGCCTTACAGGACTCCAGTGCCTCCCCCATTCCTCAATTGGTCCCACCTCTATCGTCCATCTGGGCTTCAATCTGTATGCTATTTTGGTGGAAACAGGGGTGGAGAGCATACTATAGAAATCTGAGATTAGTTTATGGGGGCCTCTGCTCTTAATTATTGCCATAATACCATTGGGTGTGGGGTGTGGAATGGAGTTTGGAAATTGAGATTGTGACATGTGATGGAGTTGAAAAAATCTAAAGAGCATGTGGCTTTGGAGTGTGAATTCTTCTCTAAGCGAGTTAAAGGTTTTAAGGTCGCCGTCCTTTAGGAGGTGGTGTAGGTAAAATATGCCCTGTGTGGACCATATTCCTATGTCATGTATTTTAAGGAATTCGGGAGGTTCTTGTTATGCCATAACGGCATGTAATCGTTATATTGTGGTATTTCCAGTTTGGAGGAGGCCAAGTCCCACATTTTCCTATAATGGTATAGTTGTCAGGGCTGGCTTAGCCCTTCCTCCTCTGGGCTGGCCGCTCAGCTGTCGGCTAATTGCCAGCTCTCTTCTCTTTCTACAGTTACCAGCTGTTTCCGATGATGCTCGTCTGACCTGCCTATTTAAAGCCTTCCAGCTCACTCTTTCCTTTTGCTTTCACGTTGGACACATCACTAGGAACCATCTCCTGCTGTTTGTTTCAAGACTGGCTTGCTGACATCCCTCCTGGCTTCTATCCTGATTGCAGTTGCTCTCCTTGGATCCCTGACGTCTGGACTGGCTGATTATCCGATCTGGTTTATGAACTTTGGACTGGCTGACTACCCGATCTGGCTACTGGACTCTGGCTATGCTTGACTACGCTTTTTTCTATTTACCTTTTTATTTTTATTAATAAACAAGTGTGATTTGATTGTACTTCTGTCTCTGTTTCATGGTTCCTGACAATAGTAAGGTTTGTCTATTTCTCTCTAGCGCCGTCAATCCCGAGCCTGCTGCTATCGCTGATATCAAGTCCTTAGTGTGCTGGGCCCACATTGGAGTAGAGTGAGGAATCTCTCGCCATCTGTCTTGTCCAGGTGGAATAGTTGTGACAACTGTGATGCAATATAAAATGAAATTAGGAAGAGCTGTGCCTCCAAGGTCAGTTGGATTTTTGAGCGTTTGCGTCTGTTAGCCCCCCACAGACAAACGGTTTAAGAGCCTCTAGGGATTTAAAATGTTTCAGAGGTAAATATACTGGGGTGTGCCATAAAACGTATAATATCTTGGGGAGTAGGACCCCTACTCCCCAGAGCTAGGAGAAGCTCAATATTGAGGGAAGTGTAGTCTGCAGGTGATCTGGATATATGAATCTCTAAATATTTGATGATGCTACCACGTTGGAATGGTAGCCTGGCCTGGGATTCCATGGGAGGGAAACTATCGAGTGGTAGGATTTGGGACTTATCCCAATAGATTTTTAATCCTGAGAATATTCCAAACTGTTCAATCGTATGTAGTGCAGTGTGTAGAGATGGGCCAGAGTCAGCCAAATACAATAGTGTGTCATCTGCATACATGCTGATTTTTTTCAATTAGGGATTACACTCTCAACACCTTAATCTCTGGGTGTGCTCGGATGGATATTGCAAGGGGCTCCACCGCTAGGGCATAGAGCAATAAGGATAGAGGACAGCCTTGTCTCATGCCTCTACTGAGGTCAAACTCTTTAGACAGCCACCCATTAGCCACCACTTTGGCTGAGGGCGCCTGGTACAGCAGTTGAACCCACTTGATGTACCTGGGACCAAATCCATAACCCTCCAAGCATCTCCACTCCACCGAGTCAAAAGCTTTTGCTGTGGCTAGAGTCAACACGACTTGTATCCTTACATCCTCATGTGTGGCTTGTAAATTCATGTATAATTTTCTGAGGTTAAATGAGGTTTTACGGCTGGGAATAAGCCTGCTTGGTCTGCATGTATAAGGGATAAAATAACCTGATTGAGTCTAATGGATAGTACTTTATCTAGTATTTTGATGTCAATCTGTAATAGGGATATAGGGCGGTAAGATTCTGGGCAGCCCGGGTCTTTTCCTGGTTTAGGGATAAGAACTATGATTGCCTCGGTCATGGATGGGGGTAATGCAAAGGACTCTAAGAGATGGTTGTATAAAGCTAGCAATTTAGGGGTGAGTATTTCCTCGAATTGAGAATAAAATGCAATCGAGAGGCCGTCTGATCCCAGGGATTTAGACCTGGCAAGACTGGCAGTGGCGGTTTTAATTTTGTCTGTGGTGACCGGTGCCTCCAGTAGGTCTACCTGTTCTTTTGTCAATTTAGGGAAGGTGACACCCTCAAAAAAAGAGGGACATTGATTTTGTCTCAATGGGGGCTGTCGTTTTGTACAAATCAGCAAAAAAGTCCCTAAACATGGACATTACTTTTAGGTGGATCTGTAATTTGCTGGCCTCCAGGGCCATATAATGTGATAAAAACCAGGGGGGCTTATCTTCGCTATGTACCAAGTAAGCCAGCAACGTGCCCACTTTTTTCCCATGCTCAAACATCTTTTGTTTAGAGAAAAATAGGTTTCATCTTTCTTTCTGAAATTGTAGATGGGTTACTACTCTAGTTTGCAGTTTAAGCAGATTTGCCTTTGCTGGGGTTGGATTGGTGGCAAAATCTCTCTCAGAGGACAGGTTCGCCACTCCCTCATCAGTGGAGTCTGCCTTCATTTTGTTAATTCGTCAAATCAGTGTTAAGCAGGCAAATAGTTTAAAGGAGTCCCATACTGCCAAGGGTGATGGAGAGTGTTCATTCTCTGTGAAGTATTGTTTACATTTGTTCACAAGCTCGTCGTCCTCCGGTAGGAGCAAGAGCCAAAATGGGTTTAAATGCCATGATCGTAACGTTTTATTAATAGGGATGCTTAAAGTGAACAAGTAGGGACTATGGTATAAAGTCACCTAAATAATCCCTCTTTAATTAAAGTAATGTTGAACGGGGGGACATAAAAGGCCAGTATGAGGAGGGGTTCTCCATATAGTTCAGTTAGGAGAAATACATATCTTCTCTGTGGATAGCTCACATAGTTCAAAATTCACTGACTTGGCTATCAAGACCGAGAATCCCCTGGCAATGGGATGTGTGGGTAGAATGAAATGCTCACCAAACCCATGGGCGGCAGAGTGCCATCTGGATGCTACCTTCAAGATGTGTTTCAATCAATGCCACCACATCTGCATGTTGTTGTTTAAGGAATGTGAAGACTGCTGCACGTTTAACTTTTTCACGCATGCCCGTGAGGGCATTCCAAGTGAGAAATTTTAGCGATGCCATAGGTAGAATAGCTGAGAATCATATAACCTGCTCCTGTTAAACAGACTGTTCCCTATGTGTGGAGCAGCTAGGTTCCTGAGATTCAGACATGGTAATAGCAATATTGTATTAGGTAAAGTACATGAATACCCACAAAGATGCAGATCCCTTGGTGTTACCTGTATCCTGAAGTTAGTATGCACAATTAATTTCAACAAAAATGTAAATGAGTTAACCCCTGCCCTGCACGTTCCCCAACTGGTGCGGGTGTAATCCCTTAACTTGTTAGGTGTGCCAACTGAGAAACACACTATCCTCCAGATTATGTAAGAAAGGTAGTATAGCTGGTGGAGTCTCTGAGCCCTAAATAGGCCAAGGAGAAATAGTTATTTAATCCCTTCTTTTTCTGGTAAGGACAATCATCAAGTTCCAGAAACAGCTCTAGCGAGCAATTCCCAGTGGTAAGTGGGGCAAAGTCACCATGCACAATGCATGTGGTTGGTAGGACTCCTGTGCCTTTACATCTCCAGTGGTCAATATGATTTGGAGAAATATGCAAGGCTCCAATAGTGTAGTAAACAGGGGTAACTTGACTCTTGTCCAGTAAGTGTCTACAGTTGTGGTATAAACCCACATCAGTGCATAGCCAATGTCATGCCGCATATATTAACTTGCGACATGTGGCACACTGCGTTCCATGGCCTGAAAGGGGTAATTCCAGATTAAGTTCCGTGTGACTGCAGGGAGGCTATGCAACTCCGGAGGGAGAAGTGCTATGCATGTTTGTGAGTAGAAAGTCAGTATTTCATACCTGGAACTCTGTCAATCAGCTCTCTCTGGGATAGCTCGGCAATTTTAAACCAGGAGATTACCTCTTCAGGATCTTCAAAGACCGCGATCGTCGTGTTCTATTCTGAGGCAGGTGGGAAAGAGCATGGAATATCTGAAATGTTGGTTTCTTAGCCTGCGTTTGGCCTCCATAATGCTCTGGCAGCGGGGTTGCACCTCTGCTGAGAAATCTGGGAAGATGGCTACTTTATTATTTCCCACTAGGATATTGCCTTTTTCTCTTGATATTCTCAGTGCTGCATCGTGGTTTTTATAGTTGAGAAGTTTGGCTATAAATGTGCGGGGGAGGCTTACCCGGCATGCGGTGTGCTCGCTCCACTGAACACAGGAGAGAAAGCTTCTCTCCCCTAGGTAGTGACAAGGAGTTGTTCCAAAAACGTAGTGGGGTCCTTATCTTCAGTCCCCTCAGGGAGACCTATAAGGTGCAGATTACAGCTCCTCAGCCTATTCTCCATATCATCTTTAGTGAGTTGTTGTATCTGGTGCTGCATGCGGTCCGAGGATGTCTGTAGGGGTGGAATGGCGTCCTCCACTGTGCTCAGTCTAGTCTCTGTCTCCTTGACTCAGTCTCTGAGCTTCTGAAAGTCCTGCCCAATAAGGGAAATGTCCATCTTTACCTCCTCAATTTGTGCTGTTAGGGAGGTTCTGCAGAGTGTAATCACCTCAGTCTGTCCGCGTCTCCTGCCGTTCGTTCCCCCCCCCCCGACCTTCTCGGTGCCATCTTCCTCCATGTCTTGTCGGCAGAACTGCACGAGTTTGGCCGCTGCAGATTTCTGCGCTTTAGTAGGTGACATGCTGCGGGTAGTCCAGGGTACTGTCCCAGGTAAGTTGGGGTCAGGATGATAGCTGTGGGTCGCAGGATTAGTGTATAGAGAGGATCAATGGCTGGAGCTCAGAGAGACAGCGTCCTACTCCATACGGTGTCAGGACATGCCCCCATCTATGTGCCAAATTACTCAAATTTTTTATACTTTCACTGCTGCCAAGCTCCAGGTAAGAGATTGCTGCTTACCCAATCTCCCATGTAGGGAAGCGTGTGACCTGATTGCATTACACCCTTTACTGGAAGCAATGAAAGCTTGAGTTGCCCGGGGGCAGGAGGAGCAGGGCAGTGGCTGGATATAATATTGAGAAGGAGAGTGCATGCAAGAATGCACACCCAAAAGGTGTCGCCTATGGAGCACCATAAGACAAGCAGGACCAAGCTTAACTATGCAATAAAATCAATGTCAATCAAATGTATTTAGCCATTTGCCTGGAGTCTTGTTTAAAGGCGATATATGTTTATTTATTTTTTGCCACATTAGTGAACACGTTTGGGAAACCCAAATCAACTCTACCGTTCATTGTAGCCCCGACTCTTTTCAACATCATTGTAGAATTTATCTCTATCTATGTGTTTTTTTTTTTTAGTTAAGCTATGTCCGTTGGGCTCAAATTAATCTACTTCCCTTAAACATATCTTTACAAAATATTCTCCCACCCTTCCACCAATCCCCCCCCCCCAGGTCTCTCCTCTGTATCGAATAACCTACCCATTCTGCCCGTAATCGTTCAGCAATGCTTCTGCCATCCTTTCGACATATCTTGGCGTTTGTTGGTATTTTTCCCAAACTTTCCATCTCTTTACAAATCCTATTTCTCCTGGTTCACTGCTATGCTTTAAATACTCCAAATTATGAAGGCGATGTATTCTAAACTTTTCAAAACTAATGTATGGCTACATTTTACTATATAAAATGGGTCCTGTCTACAACAAGCAATTTCATTTCTGTTTGGAAAAAACAATGGCTCCTGTGTTATTAAGTACTTGTGATGGCCAAGAGCAGACGGATAAAGGTAAGATTCAGGAGCTTGGTAACATAAGCTAGCAGACAACTTAAGAGGAAAAGTTTACTAAATATCTGCCCTTCGATTAGACATGCTCATACTGAGCTACGGAGAGACGATTGTAGCCGTATTAGTGCACTTGCAACAGAAACAATCGAGTACTGTCCCTAATACTTGGGGGGTGCCCTCTTCATCAAGGTTCAAGCAGTACTAATACACACATTTTTAGCAGAGTGCCAATAGGACAATTGCCATGGAAAAAAACAAATGTACACAGCAAAGGTAATTAGGCTTGGATAGTTGGTGCAAAACTATGGCATTGGAGATGGGGGCTTCTGTCCACATGATAAAAATCATCAATATGGCTTTTGTTGCATGCTGTTAAAGAATCTGTCATCCAGGTCAGCCATAAATAAGTTCTTCCTCTAGCAGTACCCATACATTAAAGATAGAGGTCATTAATGAAATTGACGAACTTGTGTGTTCAAATGAATTCAAGCTGTGGAATATCCTCAGCACTAGATCTGTGGTTTGGCAAGGATGATAAAAATCTCTAACATGCAGCAATTCCATCCTTGTGAGGGACGTTGCTGTACAGAGATTCTACATCCATAATGACTAGAAGTGTGTTTGGTGGTAAGTGCTATAGATTGTTGATCTTGTTCAGAAAATCTGTTGCGTATTGCAGGAAACTAGCACTATTCACGATTAATGGTTTTAACATTTTTCCTACAAGGCCTGAGATTTGTTCATTGTATTAATGCCGTTTATGATGCGTCTTCCTGGTTTGTGGATCTTGAGCAGCATGTAGAAGTCCCCAATTTCTAGGTTATCCTGAGTTTTACGGATATGTTCTGCTTGGAGGTAGTTTGGTAATGTTTTAATGAGACCTTTTAATTGTCAAGTGAAATCGTGTTGTGAATCTCATTCCATGCAAAAAATGTAGCCAAGGATCTTTTGGTCATGAAACAGCACAAAAAGTACAAGCACAAATACACCATTGAAGAGAATAAGGAAGATTATTTTCTGCACACCTGTGGGACATAATTTCTTACAACCAGCTCATAGTATGGGAGGCCTGAATGTTTTGGTTCCTAAATGGAACTTTAAAACTACTCTGGAAAGGCTAACTTTTGAACTAAGATGAATTCTATTTAACACAAAAGATAATGGTCTAAAGTGTAGGATTTCAGCTTCCTAAATCACTAGTCAACATTTTTACGACTACTTTAAACCTCTGACTTCTCTCCTTGAATTCCATAGCCCTCTCCCTGAATTATTCCACCAGCTATCCAAGCTTAATTACCTTTACTGTGGTGTCCGTTTATGAAGCAGTGATCAGTGGAGATCCAGAGGATCGCCGCTGATCACAGCCCATAAACCGTTTATAAATTAGAGATAATCAGGGGGAGAAGTGTTTGAACTTGTTCTCCCGCCAATTATCTCCACACACTGAGAATCCTCATTGAATGACACAGTAACGGCCAGTTTATGAAGCTGGGATCTCAGCCTTCACTGGCGATCTGTGTCAGAATTCACACTCCTCGATTCACCAGCTCAGAGCTGGAGAATCGGGGAGTGAAGAGAGAATGTGGGGGGATCTGAGGAGGAAAGAGGAAGATAATTAACTTCCTTATGCCTCGTTCAGACCCCCCCAACACTGTAACCATGTCCCCCTGGTGTGTGTGTGTGTGTGTGTGTGTGTGTGTGTGTGTGTGTGTGTGTGTGTGTGTGTGTGTGTGTGTGTGTGTGTGTGTGTGTGTGTGTGTGTGTGTACACACACACACGTATATATTATGTAGGGGGACTGTTTATTTTACTAACATTAATCACACCGTGTGTCAGTGTATTGAGCTGTGATAATTTATCACTGCTTAATAAATTGACATCTCTGTGTATCGGTGAATTTCTAGTACTGTAAAGTCTCACGAGATTCCAGTGTTAGAAGCGTTTGTAGATTGCTTCACTCCTCCAAGGGTGAAGCGATCTACTCCGCTTTATAAACTGGCATACAGAGAAGAAAGATCTCCTCTGTGAGTGCCAGAGAATGAAGCAGTGAATAGATTTCACTGCTTCATGAAAGGACACCTGTGTACATTTGTGTGGGGATCTCTCCCCCCCCCCCCTTTTTTTTTTTAAGAGAGATTGTCCTATTAACGCTCTGCTAAAACTTTGTGCGTTAGTACTGGCTGAACCTTGATAAAAGGGGCATACCCTAAAAGCTCATGCTGAAAAATTACATGTTAGTGCAAATTAACCACTTCAGCCCTGGACCATTTTGCTGGCCAAAGACCAGACTTTTTGCGATTCGGCACTGCGACGCTTTAACTGACAATTGCGCGGTCATGCGACATGGCTCCCAAACAAAATTGACGTCCTTTTTTTCCCCACAAATAGAGCTTTTTTTTGGTGGTGTTTGATCACATCTACGGTTTTTATTTTTTGCACTATAAACAAAAATAGAGCGACAATTTTGAAAAAAAAAAAAAACATTATTTTTTACTTTTTGTTATAATAAATATCCCTCAAAAATATATATAAAAAACATTTTTTTCCCTCAGTTTAGGCCGATGCGTATTGTATATATTTTTGGTAAAAAAAATAAATAAATTCGCAATAAGCAATTATTGATTGGTTTGCACAAAAGTAAATAGCGTTTACAAAATAGGGGATAGTTTTGTGACATTTTTATTAATATTTTTTTTTTTTTACTAGTAATGGTGGCGATCAGCGATTTTTATTGCAACTGTGACATTATGGAGGACACGTCAGACATTTTTGGGACCATTGTCATTTATACAGCAATCAGTGCTATACAAATGCAGCGATTCCTGTGTAAATGACACTGGCAGTGAAGGGGTTAACCAGTGGGTGGCAGTGTAGGGGTTAAGTGTTCCTAGGGGTGCGTTACTAACTGTGGGGGGCTGGGCTTTTTAGTGAACACTGATCTCTGCTCCAATCACATGGAGCAGAGATCAGCGTCACTTCTTGCTAGGCAGAACTGGGAGATGCGGTTTACAAACGACATCTCCCAGTTCAGCCGCCCCGTGAGACGATCCCGGGTATGCCTGCGGCGATGGAGTCCGCGGGACCCGCGACCAGACTCACGGCGGCGTGCTCGCGATGGCAGGGCGCCATTTAAAATTGGAAGTACCTGTACGCCAAAATGCCTGCCCGTGCCATTCTGCCAACGTACATCGGCGTGCGCCGGTCGGGAAGTGGGGAAAAAAATAAAATAAAAAAGTATTGCAGACAGTACTCAATTGTTTCTGAGAGAGATATAGAGACTCTAAAGGCAAACAGCTACCGTATATACTCGAGTATAGGCCGACCCGAATATAAGCCGAGGCCCCCAATTTACCCCCAAAAAAACTGGCAAACTTATTGACTCGTGTATAAGCCGAGGGTAAGACATGCCTGTCCATCCCTGTGTGTGTGTCCGTCCATCCCTGTGTGTCCGTCCATCCCTGTGTGTCCGTCCATCCATCCCTGTGTGTGTGTGTGTGTGTCCATCCATCCATCCATCCCTGTGTGTGTGTGTCTCCATCCATCCATCCATCCATCCCTGTGTGTGTGTGTCTCCATCCATCCGTGTGTGTGTGTGTGTGTGTGTGTGTGTGTGTGTGTGTGTGTGTGTGTGTGTGTGTGTGTGTGTGTGTGTGTGTGTGTGTGTGTGTGTGTGTGTGTGTGTGTGTGTGTGTGTGTGTCCAGCCTACCTGTGTCCTGAGCCTTTGTCCCGAGCCTCCGTCCCGTGCCGAGCCTCCTTGCCTCCGTGCCTCGCCGCCATGCCATGCCTTGCCTCCGGTCCCGTCCCGTCCCGTGCCGTGCCGTCCTGTGCCTTGCCTCCGTCCCGTGCCCTCTTCGTTCGTCGGCGCCTCGGCGGCCATTGTAAAATTCAAAAGCTGCGCCGCCGCCTTCGCCTGTGATAGGCGGAACACTGAATTTCCCAGCAGCCTGTGTTCCGCCTATCACGTACATCGTATCATCCTCGTCCGTAGTACGAGGATGATACGAAGTCCGTGATAGGCGGAACACAGGCTGCTGGGAAATTCAGTGTTCCGCCTATCACAGGCGAAGGGGGAGCCGGAGGCGCGGCTTTTGAATCAGAATGGCCGCTGTCTGTCTGCTCGACACGCTGATCGAGCGGGCAGACAGCGATGACTCGAGTATAAGCCGAGGGGGGCACTTTCAGCCTCAAAAAAGAGGCTGAAAATCTCGGCTTATACTCGAGTATATACGGTATTACCGTTTTCCTATTTAGAAACACCATAATGCCATGTAACACCAGTGAATACGTGATCATGTATTAAATATTTTTAAAATAAATATTTTAATAAATAGAAGTAAAAAATAAAATAAAATAAAAAAATCAGTTTATAAAATGTATAAACTTAAAAATAAATAAAACTGACCAAAACAATTATATTTGTAAAAAAAAAAAAAAAAAAAAAAGTTTCTATTGACAATAGAAAATGCTTTAAAAATTTAAGTCCTTCCATGTCCCCGACTACCACAAAAAAATAAAAAAATAAATAAAAAAATAAATAAATAAAAAAAAAGGGGTGTATGTTATACCTAGTATGCCATTTTCAAAATGGGTTTAAATAAAGAATTGTGCCTTTGTTACTAGCATACCCATATAACCAAGGCAATAAAAAAAAGGTGGTGGAAAGTAGGTTTACTATTCTAAGAGATTTATAAATACACTTACTCTTATCTACCATTTAAAAGAAGACTAGTATTGCCAAAACAGCATATCCAAGAACCAAGAAAAGTACTTTCAGTAAACGATCATATTTATCCTCGAGCTCTTTCACCAAAATTTCAAAAAAGGTAACAAAGAGGAAAGTCCCCGCTGCAAGGCCTTGTAAGAGAGCTGAAGCTATACTGCTCGCCATGTTCTGGGCACTCTCAATGGCCAATCCAATTGAAATACCTATAGGAATCATTATACTCACTAAAACAGCCATCTTCACAGCATCGCTCATTGAAGTTTTTGCTTTTGCCATGTTCACACCCATTGCCACAGCAATTAAGGTTTCATGAATTATAACACCTACAAACAGGTTTAGCACCTTATCCCCCTGTTCCTGCAAGCCAAGTGCCAAACCTTCAAAAACTGAATGAGCAGAGAGTGCAAACACTAAGCTGACAAGTCGAAGAGGACCAGACTTGGAGAGTTCTCTGATATTTAGACTATGAGTGTGGTGGCTGTGGCCTCTTTCATATTGGTTGCTGTCCTGGTTGGAGGAAATAAATGGACTTTCATATTCAGAGTCACTACCAGCATCGGATCCCACATTTAAGGTTTCCAAATCATAGAATGAACGTTTCTCTTTCCGGAATGTTAAGATTACTTGCTCCACAAAGACTGTGAGGAAAAATCCAACCAGCATTACAGTCTCTGCCAGTGGATAGTCTGTGCTGACATTGCCCATTTTTAGGACTTCCTCAAACTGAAAAACAAAACAAAAAAACTTGTAAAAACACACGTTTATTAACCGTTTGCACCACAAAATAAGCCCTATTGCTTTATTCAACAGAGTGCCAATTACTAAAGTGTATGGATATAGTTAGGAAGGATATTTAATATTTACCACGATTTGTAACTCAGACATTTACTAGGTTCTGCTACTCTAAAGCTAATCTTTGCAGAAAAATTAAAAATTTGAGAACAGCTAGGCTTGCAGAACAGACATACTGGGGTTGATTTACTAGAACCGGAGAGTGCAAAATCTGGTGCAGCTTCAGCTTCCAGGTTTTTTTGGACAAAGCTTAATTGAAGAAGCAAAAATTAGAAACAGATTGGCTACCATGTACAGCTGCAAGAGATTTCACGCTCCAGTTTTAGTAGATCAACCCCAGTTTCTCTCAAATGTACAATCCCGTCACCTGTTGGAATGAATGAAATCGTGTGTGCATGCATGGGAGTTGTGTCATCCTGACACCGCCAATCAAAATGGTTGGAGATCCCAAAAGCAGATGTCAGCATTGGCAAGGGACTGAGAAGAGGAAAGAACAGTTCTCCTTTAACCTCTTGAATTTGAGCCACTGTCTCCAAATTACCTTTGAGTCCTGTCTTCCGTTTATTTTGCTTTTGGCAACATCTCAGTTTTGCACATTACTTTTTTTGGTGTTTGCAGTCTACCCCAATGTATTATACATTTTTGTAGGCTTTAAATTTGGTAGCAAAATTAGATACACAAAATTACATTTTTTTTTAAACCGTAAAATAAAATAAAAAATTCTAAATAAAATTTCCTATTTGTCCAAAGTTTACATTATTTGTGCACCCTCATATTTACCTCTAAATATAACCATCAAAGCTTGTTGATTACCGTATATACTCGAGTATAGGCCGACCCGAATATAAGCCGAGGCCCCCAATTTACCCCCAAAAAAACTGGCAAACTTATTGACTCGTGTATAAGCCGAGGGTAAGACATGCCTGTCCATCCCTGTGTGTGTGTCCGTCCATCCCTGTGTGTCCGTCCATCCCTGTGTGTCCGTCCATCCCTGTGTGTCCGTCCATCCATCCCTGTGTGTGTGTGTGTGTCCATCCATCCATCCATCCCTGTGTGTGTGTGTCTCCATCCATCCATCCATCCATCCCTGTGTGTGTGTGTCTCCATCCATCCATCCATCCCTGTGTGTGTGTGTATCCATGTGTGTGTGTGTGTGTGTGTGTGTGTGTGTGTGTGTGTGTGTGTGTGTGTGTGTGTGTGTGTGTGTGTGTGTGTGTGTGTGTGTGTTGTCCAGCCTACCTGTGTCCTGAGCCTTTGTCCCGAGCCTCCGTCCCGTGCCGAGCCTCCTTGCCTCCGTGCCTCGCCGCCGTGCCTCGCCGCCATGCCATGCCTTGCCTCCGGTCCCGTCCCGTCCCGTGCCGTGCCGTCCTGTGCCTTGCCTCCGTCCCGTGCCCTCTTCGTTCGTCGGCGCCTCGGCGGCCATTGTAAAATTCAAAAGCTGCGCCGCCGCCTTCGCCTGTGATAGGCGGAACACTGAATTTCCCAGCAGCCTGTGTTCCGCCTATCACGTACATCGTATCATCCTCGTCCGTAGTACGAGGATGATACGAAGTCCGTGATAGGCGGAACACAGGCTGCTGGGAAATTCAGTGTTCCGCCTATCACAGGCGAAGGGGGAGCCGGAGGCGCGGCTTTTGAATCAGAATGGCCGCTGTCTGTCTGCTCGACACGCTGATCGAGCGGGCAGACAGCGATGACTCGAGTATAAGCCGAGGGGGGCACTTTCAGCCTCAAAAAAGAGGCTGAAAATCTCGGCTTATACTCGAGTATATACGGTAAATTTATATCTCATAATGCAACTTTATGTAACATAGAAGAATGGTAAAGCTCAAAATATTTTTTTGCAAATGGTTAGCGCAACATTAAGACGAGGTTAAAAACAGAGCGCCACCCAAGAAAGGGGAAGCTCCATTTGGTCAGGTTGGTGAGAGCACAAATTAGTACAATGGTAACTTTTTCACAATTGCTAAAAATTTGAATGGCATTGCGTCAGTTTACATCAGCATTTGAGGTTCGTTCGGTGAAGGCTGGTTAGCCAGGAAGGTAAAAAACAAAAACAAACAAAAAAAAAACCCCTGTTGTTTTTAGGACATGCACATTATACATTGTATATTCATTCTTATAACTTTTTTTGGAGTCTGGATCTGGTCAGTGGAGTGTGGAGACCAGACCTGCTCAGGTACCTGTGCAGCAGCAGATCACTTGTGGAAGAACACCAGTCATCACATTATGATCTGAACAGGCATTCAGATCGGGTTACAACCATTGTCAAACTAGCAGCCATTTCTGTCTCTGTCTTCACGTCTGGTCTATTTAACATCTTACTCTAGCCAAATTAAAAAAAAAAATAATTTGAACAGAGGGAAGAATTACATTTTTATTTTCGGTCAGTCAACCCATAGGGCTTGTCCTCCGTGTGATGACTGTGTCATCACTAGGACAAGGAGGCACGAACAGTAAAAAATTCTAACCCTGCCACACTGTTTCTACAATGTGTTTTTTGTTGGAGAGATTTCCACTCTTTGTCCTGATAAAAAGTGAGAAGAAAATAACCCCAATAGTGATAACTAATAGTTTAGTAAAGCAAAAGTAGACTCTCCACACTGTCCGTATTACACAGGTGTCAGACAGACAGACAGAAAGGGAGATCTCTCTGCATCTAGGACAGAACCTGCAATAAGATACATTTTCTAGTAGAATGGGTAAAATGTTAAAACCCTCTGTCGATATTTTATTGCCATATATGTATGCTCCTGGAGTAGGAGGCCAAAAGGTCAGAATAGAAATTCAGAAAAGCTTTATGCAGCCCAGGGTTACCAGCTGTTTTTTTTTCTCACCTACAGTAACACATCCTAATGAAAGGTTATATGTAAAAACAAAAGCGTGTTTATACCTTTTCTCTCACTGCAGGAAGCAGGGCATTGAAGCACGTAGCCAAGAATACTCCTCCAGCAAAGGAGTTACACAAGGAAAGGATCCTTTGTGAATGGGAAGATCTCTCAATATCTGGCACAATTAGCTTGACAGGCCCAAGCGAACCCAGCATCATCAGCACAAATACTGCTAGCAGGCACAACAGCTTTGCCACTACAAGATTCATTGTGATGACAGACTTGCTTGGAGATAACACAGAATGATGTCACGGTCAGCCTAAGGCAGCAACAGCAGATTCAACTAAAGAAAAGAAAGTTTATTGGAACGCTTTTCAGGTAACTGTACACAAAATAAATAAGTCATTACATATCTATAAAATGAGAGGCGTGATGGTATTTTCACGTTCGTGGCAAAACTGCCACACATTTCTAAGAACTGTTTTACCATAGTAAAAACTAGTTAGATCTGATTTTCCTACAAACCTGTCCCCGTTTAGCCCCACAGTCTTCTACAAATTCCAACAGCTCTCCTAGTGTGGCTCTGCTTCTCCCATGCATGAACACCACAATTTCCATTCCGAAGAATCACTCACTGCTCATTCTGACAGGTTTTAGCTTTTGGTTTGATTTTTAAAGTGGCAGTTCTGCAGTGCCGAGTGAAAGGAACAGCAGAAATCTTTATTCTTGTAAAGCCCATCACTACATTGGGTTAATTTACTGATGTGAAGTCCTGCCTCCACATATAAATTCTCTGGATCAAAACAATTAGAAGTATAACATCTACAATATAAAAAATTAGAGTGTCTTACGAGTAATATTTTGAGAGATACTACCAATACTCTCAGCAATGGTACCATCTTGATAGATCTGCCAAGCTACTGTGCACATCTTAGAGGGAAAAATGTAATGACGCAATGATGGTACAACATAAAGTACAAGCTAAATTATATATACATATACACACACACACACACACACACACACACACACACACACACACTAGATATTTATCATGAGTATAGAGTTAAAGATTGTCACCATGCCCATACAGAGAAACGTGACAGGTTCTCTTGAGGTGAGATTACCAAGTGCAGTTCTTTTCAGGCTTTTTACTGCAGCTTTTTCGGCCCCCCCCCCCCCAGTCACCACTGGCATCCGTCGCTTCGTAGAGATGTATAGAGCGACCATTCAGATCCGCTGAAAAAAACTGACAGGTGGATCTGAATGGTCCAGATCTGGCTCCTAAAAGTGCTTTTGCTATTCAGAAATAATACATAATATACCAACCTTACAATACAGAATAAAGGACTGTGATTAGGGAAAACCCATGTAATGGGAAGCTGTTGATACTAAAATGTAACAAATTATCATTTGCATCCATATCTGCAACAGGGTAGCAGCTACAATGCAGTCTCTTGATTTAAAAAAAAAAAAAAGATATATAATATATAAATGAAAAATATGTATGTGCTGGGAGTGGAAGCATGATCGTAATGTTACATTACACTTATCAGACTGGCAGGATATAGCAAACAGTCAAAAATTTCTGTCAACACAACCTTAGTAGAGTCCAAATACAAAACCCTCAGGTGGTACATGGTTCCTTTGTTAGGGTTGCAAATTTCCCATCCGGACTCATCAGTTCATTGTTTCAGATGTTGTGGTCAAGCAGGAACCAGTTGGCAATTCCCCAAGGTAACTAAATTCTGGATCAGTTTGTTCAATTTAAATTTTCTCGGTGACAGGATTCCACATCCCAAGTTCACCTGAAATTGTCCTGTTTTAGAAGCAGGATATTAAAATCCCTCACCACACTATTTCCCTGTACACATGGTCGGACATTCCAACCACAAAATCCGTCAGATTTTTTCAGACGGATTTTGGCCGAAGCTTTTGTTGCATACACATGATCGGACAAAGATGTCGGAAAATCCGATCACGCGGAACGAGGCGGCGTTCGTTGCATACGACGGGACTACATAGAGGCTAGTAGCCAATAGCTTTGGTCTCGTAAATTTAATCTGAGCATGCGTGGCACTTTGTCCATCGGAATTCTCTACAAACGTTCGGAAAAAGTCAGATCGTATTTTGTTGTTGAACTTTTTCCTTCGGGATTTCCAACGGAAAAAGTCAGATAGAGCCCACACACAATCAGAATTTCCGACCGTGTGTACGCGGCATAAAACAGCCTTTTTCAACCAGGGTGCCCAATTTATGTATACATGCCAGCCAATGGATTAACTTTTACTTACACAAAGCCACAAGTTTTCCTTGCGCACTTAAAATCTTACAGCCAGTCCTAACAACCAGTGACATCATCAGTTTATAAGAAGAATGTTGGGCACCTCCCCTGCCCCTCTTCATCAGGTCACCGTAGCTGAGTGATGGAGAAACTGAGGGAGAAGAGAACCATTGGAGTACTAAATCAGTACCAGTGTGCAAAGGTGTATTTGTTTTGGAAGAATAAGTCACCTCTAGTGTTGGGTGTCCTACGTTTTTTACATTTTAGTATGGGATGCCTCAACATTGTGCATAATTTTAAAGGGCGCCTTGACTTAAAAAAAGGTTGAGAAACACTGCACTAGAAGACTGGCTTCCTATATAATTCTTAGCGAGTATAGCAATTGCAAGATGCTGGAACCAGCCAGTGGTGCAACTGGAGAACGTCAAACAAAAACAAAAATTGGGTCATGATCAATGAAACTCACCTGCACTTTGATCCATCTATGGTCAGCCTGCTTGTACCAAGGACGACTTTGGTACAACCAGCCTGTCGGTTATTTTTTCCCCCCCGATCACTGGTGGCAACTATAGCCAGCAGCCATGATCATTATATTCTGATGGCAATGAAACCTACCATTGTCAGAATATAAAAGGGCAGAGTGAAGGATTCCCCCTCCCTTCCCCCATCAACACGAAGGCTGCTTTCACACTGAGGCGCTTTACAGGCGATATAGCGCTTAAAATAGTGCCCATCCTCTCACTCCAGTGTGAAAGCCCAAATGCTTTTACACTGGAGCAGTGCGCTTGCAGGATGGTAAAAAAAAAAAAAAAAAAAAAGTCATGCAAGCAGCAGCTTTGCAGCGCTGTATAGACCACTCCTAAAGCGCCCTTGCCTATTGAAATCAATGGGCAGTGCACCACTGAACCGCCGGGTGCAATTTGTATAGACACCTGTGCAGCAACCCACACAGATGTGTCTGAAATCGCCCCCAAAGTCGGACCCACATGCAGGTATAAAATCCCGCTGTCAGTGCGAACCTCGGCTTAATGCCGAGCTAATCAAAATTACCACAGCTAATCTCAGTCAAAAAGCTTTGTGTGCCATTGAGAAGGTGATTAGGTACACCTTATTGAGTTTACAAGTCATTTTTAGCAGGGGGGGGGGGGGGGGGTGTGACCCTTTTTCAAATTCAGCGATTCTGTTTTTGATTTTTTTTTTTTTTTTTTTCTGACATTTTGGTGTTCTATCTTTCACTTGGATATTGTAGTAAACACAGCTGGATAAAACAAAAGCGGTCTTCATTTCAGACTGCAAAGCAACAAAATGTGATTTTAACCACTTGAGGACCGCCGTATTGCCATTGTACGTCAGCACAATGGCACAGGCAGGCATAATCACGTACATCTACGTGATTGCCTTCCAGCGGGTGGGGGGTCCGATCGGACCCCCTCCCGCTGGTTACGGCGGTCCGATTCGGTCCAGGAGCGCTCCGTGATGAGGGGATGGCCGTTGGTTTTCGGCCACCCCCTCTGGATCGCTCCTGGCCAATGAGAAGCTTCCTCCCCTGTGTATTGTTTACACAGGAAGGAGGAAGTGATGTCATTCTCCTCGGGGCGGTCTTTTTGACCGGACTACGAGGAGAACAGTAAAAGTAAGTGTGCACCAACACTACACTGACATGTAGGTACACACAGGCACACAAACCCCCCCCGATCCCCCCCCCTCCCCCCCCAGTCACAGTGTCACTGATTGCATTGATCATTTCTTTACTGATCAATGCATTCAGTGTCAGTTGTGACAGTAAAAACTGTCAGGACAGTTAGTGTTAGGTCCAGGGTAGCCCCCTATCACCCCCCAATAAAGATTTAACCCCCTGATTGCCCCTAGAGTTAACCCTTTCACCCCCTTTTGCCAGTGTCACTAAGCGATCATTTTTCTGATCGCTGCATGTGTCGCTAGTGTCGCTAGGTAGCTAGTTATTTTTTTAGGTTCACCGCCAGGTTTTTATAGCGCTAGGTACCCCGATATACTACCCAATAATGTTTAACCCCCTGATTGCCGCTAGTTAACCCTTTCACCCCCTTTTGCCAGTGTCACTAAGCGATCATTTTTCTGATCGCTGCATGTGTCGCTAGGTAGCTAGTTATTTTTTTAGGTTCACTGCCAGGTTTTTATATCGCTAGGTACCCCGATATACTACTCAATAATGTTTTTAACCCCCTGATTGCCGCTAGTTAACCCTTTCACCCCCTTTTGCCAGTGTCACTAAGCGATCGTTTTTCTGATCGCTGCATTAGTGTCGCTACAGTCGCTAGGTAGCTAGTTATTTTTTTAGGTTCACCGCCAGGTTTTTATAGCGCTAGGTACCCCGATATACTACCCAATAATGGTTTTAACCCCCTGATTTCCGCTAGTTAACCCTTTCACCCCCTTTTGCCAGTGTCACTAAGCGATAATTTTTCTGAACGCTGCATCAGTGTCGCTAGGTAGCTAGTTATTTTTTTAGGTTCACCGCCAGGTTTTTATAGCGCTAGGTACCCCAATATACTACCCAATAATGGTTTTAACCCCCTGATTGCTGCTAGTTAACCCTTTCACCCCCTTTCACCAGCGATCACAGTATAAGTGTCACTGGTGACGCTGGTTAGCCAGTTAGTTATTTAGGTTCCCCGTCAGGTTTTTATATAGCGCCAGGGACCCCCATATACTACCTAATAAAAATTTGAACCACCTGATTGCCCCTAGTTAACCCTTTCACCACTGATCACCGTATAAGTGTTACGGGTGACTCTGGTTAGTTTGTTTTTTATAGCATTTTATATTCAAATCCGGAAGGCAGTGCTTGGTTTTCGGGGTCCCGTACGTGGCTAGGCTCCCAAAAAGTCCCCCACATGTGGTATCCCCGTACTCGGGAGAAGCAGCAGAATTTATTTTGGGGTGTAATTTGACTTCTGCCCATAGCATGTGTGAGCAATATATCATTTAGTGACAACTTTGTGCAAAAAAAAAAAAAGTTTGTAATATTCCCGCAACTTTTGGCAAAATATAAAATATTCCATGGACTCAACATGCCTCTCAGTAAATAGCTTGGGGTGTCTACTTTCCAAAATGGGGTCATTTGGGGGGGTTTTGTGCTATTTTGGCATTTTATGGCCTTCGAAACTGTGATAGGTAGTGAGGAGTTAAATCAAAAATTTGCACCCTTAGAAATCCTGAAGGTGGTGATTGGTTTTCGGGGTGCCGTGCGCGACTAGACTCCCAAAAAGTCCCACACATGTGGTATCCCCGTACTCGGGAGAAGCAGCAGAATGTATTTTGGGGTGCAATTCCACATATAACCATGGCATGTGTGAGCAATATATCATTTAGTGACAACTTTTTGTAAAAAAAATTTTTTTTTTTTTTTTTTGTCATTATTCAATCCCTTAGGACAAAAAAAATAAAATATTCAATGGGCTCAACATACCCATCAGCAATTTCCTTGGGGTGTCTACTTTCCAAAATGGGGTCATTTGGGGGGGATTTGTACTGCCCTGCCATTTTAGCACCTCAAGAAATGAGATCGGCAGTCATAAATTAAAAGCTGTGTAAATTCCAGAAAATGTACTCTAGTTTGTAGACGCTATAACTTTTGCGCAAACCAAAAAATATTCGCTTATTGACATTTTTTTTACTAAAGACATGTGGCTGAATAAATTTTGCCCTCAATGTATGACTAAAATTTAGTTTATTCGATTTTTCTTATAACAAAAAGAAGAAAATATCTTTTTTTTTCAAAATTTTCGCTCTTTTTCCATTTATATCGCAAAAAAAAAAAAAAAAAAAAAAAAAAAAAAAAAAAAAAATCGCAGAGGCAATCAAATACCATCAAAAGAAAGCTCTATTTGTGGGAAGAAAAGGACGCAAATTTCGTTTGGGTGCAATATTGCATGACCGCGCAATTACCAGTTAAAGCAGCGCAGTGCGAAATTGCAAAAAGACCTCTGGTCCTTAAGGTATTTATTGGTCCGAGGCTGAAGTGGTTAAAAAGGGTAACAATTTTTTTTTCTATACCCATTATACACACACACACACACACACACACACACACACACACACACACAGGTTTGTAGACCCTATAACACAGACTAAATTATTATACCAGGGGTAGGTAACTTTTTGAGCAGTGTGCCGAAAAACATTTTCAAAGAAATGAAACGTGCCGATTTTATATTAAAAAAAATAAAAATAAAAAAAATTCAACTTCACACGCTCAATCACGAAAAGGCTGTAAACCTACTTTAGTAGTGAGAAATTAACATCGTGCATTCTCACGCCTCAGATCAGCCCCAATCCTTGCAACTCCAGATCAGCCCCAATTCATGCACCTTCACACCTCAGATCATGGTACCCCCCTGCTCAACTGAACCCACCACTGTAACCCCCTGCTCAACTGCCCCACCAATGTTCCCCCTTTCTCATTTGCTCCACCACTGTACCAACCTGCATATCAGCTCCACCACCGTACCCCCCATGCTCATCTGTCTCACCCCTGAACCTTATCTGCCCCACCAATGTAACCCCCTTTCTCATCTGCCCTACCACTGTACCTCCTGCACATTTGTCCCACCTCTGCCCCCCCTGCTCTTCTGCCCCACCACTCTAATCCTCTGCTCATGTGTTCCACCGTTGTACCCCCTTTCTCCTTTGCACATCTGCCCCACCGCTGTAACCCCCTGCTCCTCTGTTCCACCAATGTACCTCCTTTCTCCTCTGCCCCACCTCTATTCCTCCTGGTCTTCTGCCCAACCACTGTAACCCCCTGCTCATAAGTCCCAGCAATGCACCTCCTTTTACACCTGCCCCCCTGATGAACCCTTCTCATCTGCCCAAACACTAACCCCCCCAGTGAATCTTTCCATCAACTGTAACTCTCTTCTCATCACAGTGAAACCCTTTCTTTCTGACATTGGTAGTGGCAACCAAGCGAGTCATCTTCCTCCAGATGGTGGATGGGGCTAGCAGGACTGTGATTGGCTTTAGCATTGGCCAATGACAGTCTCCAGCCCCCCCCCCCCAACTCCTCCCCCCCAGCAGAACTGCACCCAATCTCTTCCCCATCACAAAAACTGACGATGACATCTACAGTAAAGTTAGAGAACCAAACAAGGTTTCCCCATCTTTTACAATGTGTACAGTGCCTCCACCTCAGTGCAAGGGCGGTGTGGGGAATTCTGAAATTGGAATGCATTCGAGTCTCACTAAGAAAAAATAGTTTTTTTGTGCGTTGCGCTGCTGGATTATATATGTCCTGGATGGGGGGAGTGAGGAAGGAAAAAAGAGGGGGTTTTTTATGGGGGAGGGGAAAAAGGTTTGGGGGAAAAAAACCGCTGAAGTTGATAAATTGGTGTGGCGGATTTAGGGATGTCAAGTCTGCTTATCACAGAGTTTTGCAATCCTTGCTGTGTATGTCAGTAAATGCAGCAGAAGTAATGGATAGCTGGCAGGATCACAAATTATAGTCCACAGTTACTGGTTGTGGAAAATAGTCATAGAAAGGGGATGATTTCTTTAGCACAGGCAGGTAGGCAGCATGTTCAAGGATAGAAGGTACCTTGTAAAAGACATATAAACAGAAGAAAAAACAGCGCCAATCTAAGTGCAGTATTGTTGAATCAAAGACATTTAATTTGTGAAGTTATGCACTCACACTCTACCAGAAGGTTTCAGGCACATCATGTATCTAGAGGGCATCGCAGGGCTCTCGAGGAGAAGCGGTAACTCGTTCGGCTGTATCTCTCGTCCGGTGGCGCCGGTGGTTCCCAGAGTCGCACGGCTTGGTGTAACAGCGTCAGGGAGGTCCGTTCGTCCGTTCGTTGTTATGTTGAGGGGCGCACTGCGATGACGTTTCGTTGTGGTTTACGTTGCACGCGTTCGGAGCATGCGTGCTCCTTCATCAGGCACCTGATGAAGGAGCACGCATGCTCCGAACGCGTGCAACGTAAACCACAACGAAACGTCATCGCAGTGCGCCCCTCAACATAACAACGAACGGACGAACGGACCTCCCTGACGCTGTTACACCAAGCCGTGCGACTCTGGGAACCACCGGCGCCACCGGACGAGAGATACAGCCGAACGAGTTACCGCTTCTCCTCGAGAGCCCTGCGATGCCCTCTAGATACATGATGTGCCTGAAACCTTCTGGTAGAGTGTGAGTGCATAACTTCACAAATTAAATGTCTTTGATTCAACAATACTGCACTTAGATTGGCGCTGTTTTTTCTTCTGTTTATTCGAGTCTCACTGACTTCCCTGTGCTATTCTGCTGATGGGGCGGAGTCAAGTGCTGACAAAAACAGCTTTGCGTGCAGCTTGGGGCACCATTGGCAGGGGTTGCCTACCCCTGTATTTTGGTTATTTTTTGAAGAAATATAGCAGAATACATTTTGGCCAGCATTTATCAAGAAAGGACTATTTATGTGCAAACGTTTATAACAAAGAAAAAAAAAAAAATAATTCTATATTTTTCTGCCAAAAACCCAGCCGTGATTAAAGTACCAGTAAAAAAAAAAAAAAAGCCATAATCGGTCCCAATTTTTTAAATTTTTTATTTCATTTGAGTACAATGTTGCATGACTTAGTAATTGTCAAAGTGTGATGGTACTGAAAGCTGAAAAATGGCCTGGACTGTAAGGGGGTAAAAGTGTCCAGTCTTGAGGTGGTTAAGCTCTAGCTTTTTCAGACCAAAACATGTCACAAGTTATTTATACTCAGACGAAAGAACAGGTGAGGTTAAACAATGAGAAATGGAAAATGCAATCCTAGGGAACAGCATTATTGTAAAATGTAAAGCCTAACTGAAAGACGGTTTGTTTGCTAAAGCACATACTGTGGAATGTATGCTGTCACAGCAGCTTCTTTTCACTGCAAAAAAAGTGTGTGACAATGTAGGAGGAGAACATGGACAGGGGTTTTTGTCACTCTAACAGAAAGTGCATAAACAAACACCATTATGACATCACCAAGACATCTGCACATTTAAAAATGCTTTTTAAAATTATTTTTTTATTAATTATTTATATATTTAAGAAAAGTAAATGAACAGATTTTATTTTCTCCCAAAAACAATTCACATCATGTTGCTCGTACAAGCAATTTGAAAAAATAAATAAAAAAATAAAAATAAAAAAGTATTCATATATTTTAGGAGGACTAAAATAATAATAATAAAAAAAAAAATTTAAAAAAAGGGGGAAGAAAACGCTGTACTTATGCCAGTGTAAATGTAGCTAATCAGCAAATGTTTGTATTTCCAGTATTGACGCATTGCTAGGATTAGGATCGCCAGCCAAGTCGTGCATCAGATCACATTCTTCCAAAATAGTGTTCAGCTCAATGAAAGTTTAATATTCACAATGAAGGAGAAGTATGAACAAAGCTTTAGGATCACAGGAGCGCAGTTTGTTCTGCACTCCTGTGTCTAGGTTTTCAGCCAACAGGGAGCTAAAGTTCACTGTCAGCTGACGTCATTTAGCTGGTCCAGGCTCAGGAAAGATTCCGATCATATGATTGCGATCTACTCAGATGGCTGCACCGGCACCTAGCTCCTCAGCCTCTCAGCAAACCCTAACCCCCCCCAAGCACTGGAGGGGAAAGCAGAGAGATGCTGACTGGCCATCACGGCTCCCTGCTAGAGTGGTCAGAGAGAACTGAGCGATCAGTGGTGTTTGATCACTCAGTTCAGAGCCGCATTGAATCGATGTTGGTAAACCAGGAGGGCCAGATGTGGAATGAAGGAGTGAATGCACAGTCAGTCTCATCTAAAAAAAAATAAAAAAACAAACAAACAAACAAAAAAAAAAAACATTCCAGTGCCTCCTGCTCTTATCAGACTCAAATGTGGTTAGCTTACAGTGGAGAGAGTCAAGCTCGTCAGAAATTACACTGAAAATATGCAGCAGTCATTCAGTATTTTTGGAGGCCACCTCTTCCTCTTTCAGGTCAAATGGCTATATTGCCATTGCCCTAGGCCTAACAGCAGGACTGGAACAAACTTCAGATTCTTCCTCTGGTAATAGCGTGACAGAATGCAAACGGAGAGGTTGTTGGTGTGGATTAATCTGTGTCCCCAGCATCACCATGAGCATGGCTGCCAGGTTCTTCCTCTTAAGGCTGGGTTCACACCGCTGCGGGGGGAGAACCGGATGTGATTCGCACAGCAAATCACATCCGATCTCCGTAGCGCTGCGAGTACAGCCATACAGATAGTATGGCTGAACTCGCAGCGGTCCCGCAGCAAACTCGCACGGGACCCTTTTTTGGGTCCGCAACGGAATCGGATCGCATGGGGGTTCACACCATGCGATCCGATTCCTGTGCGAGTCGGCAGATCGCACTGCGATATGCCGACGGATCTGGGGGTGTCATTAACATAACATTGACACCCCCAGCCGTCCGCATAGGGCAGTGTGAACTGCCGGCGGGAGGTATGCGATGCGGGAAAACGCCGCGGATTCGCGGCGTTCCCGCATCGCAGCAATGTGAACCCAGCCTAAAGGTCACAATGGATGTCCTCCCAACTTGATTGTGTACTGCAAATTCAAACAGTTTGTGCATCACTACATTATTATGTCATATTGCAAAAAATGTAATCTGATAGATGCTAGCTTACCTTTGCATTTCTTAAATGGACTTAAAGGAGCTCCAGTCTCCCTAAAAATTAAAAAAAAAAAGTCAGCAGCTACAAATACTGTAGCTGCTGACTTTAATATAAGGGCACTTACCTGTCCAGGGATACAGCAATTTTGGCACCTGAGCCGATTCTTCAATTGGCTTTGAGTGCAGGTGCCGGCATCTTTACTAAGGGAAACCGGCAGTGAAGCCTTCGGGCTGCACATTCCGAATGGTCCCGCAGTCTTCTGAGACCAGTGTATGTTCCAGAAGGCAGTGGGTTGGGGGCAAGACATACTCACAGAATGCCGCAGTGATCTTGCCCGAAGTGGGAGCAGGTACCCAACAAAGCCAGGTAACCGCCCCCCAAGAAGTGGTTCCAATTTTGAGCTTTAAAGAACTCCAGTTCCTTTGCATATACATATGGAGGGTGTGAACTTGTAGCAGCTGCACTCCTCACCTCCCCAAAGTTATTTTTTATATCCATTGTAACAATCCCTCATGCTTCTCCAGTGTGTACATAAGGCTGCAACTGCAAAACATAAAAAAACTAAAATGATCATAACTCCCCTTTCCTTTCAGGTACAGAGCGACTGGTCATTCCTGTTAGTCTGCAACAGTGGTTAACGGTGGGGAAATCAACAGTGAGCGATAATATCCATGACACCAGCCTTATAGGTTGTGCTGAAGGATGTTGTCATCAAAAAGCCAACTAAAGGAAGAATGGTCCAATATAATGAATGTTTTCTGAGAGCTCTGCAATTTGCCCAGTTGTATGGGAGCTATTAACCAGAAAACGCATCCAGAATATCAAGCCAGTAGCTGGCAGCAAATTCTTTAACTACAAAAAAACGTTCTCTTTTGTACTATTAGGAGTGACTTATACAACTTTTAGTTTTACCTACAAAAATCGACAATGGGTCTTATGGAAGCAGCTTTGACTACATTTTGTTAAATGCTTGACAATGGGTTTCGCCTACCAGAACTGTCCACTGCCAGAGGCATAGGATCCTTCTTTACATTTTGTGTTTGTAGAGAATGAGGCCTTTGCTTTGTGTGAGCACCTGCTATGATCTTATTCAAATTACTCACGGTGTAGAAAAGAGAATTTTCAATTACTACCTCATCAGATTATGAAGAGTTGTGGAGAACACTTTTGGTATTCATGCATAGAAGTGGCATTTGCTGCATACTTCAAATTGATAGAACTGGAAGAATGCCATCTCTGGGGAGGGGGCAGCAGCAGCATATGCCATCCACAACTTTGTCAGTGTGATGGCTACCTTTCTGAGGACTTATCGAAGACATGGAAAGCGCACAATGATCCTTAACGAAGGGCAACAATAATGGTGCCAAAAATCATGAATTTTCAAACATTTTACATCCCTCTGGTCAGGTCCCATGGCAGCTTATGCCATTGCATAATATATTATATATATATATATATATTCCAACAGTGAATCACTGTTGGAATATGTAGTGGAGCAACCACTATAGGGCTGAAATATGACATCACACTGCTTGCCAATTCTTAGATGTAGTGGCTGAATTTGTTTTCTTTTTAAGCAACCCTACCTCATTTCCATTTGGCGATTCAGTCAGTAAGTCTGTTTTTCATCAGAACAAGCTCTCTGCAAATGTATCAATTTAGTTGAATGAGACAAACAAACAATTTAAGACTGACAGGGGCGCCTACAATGATTAGCTTTTTTAGCTTCAATTCAGCATCAATTTGTTAGTGTTTTTAAATCTGCTAGTCCATCTATCATTCCCCTCCCAAGAGACTGACAATGCTGCTGTCTGCTCTGCCCCCTGTTTTCCTTAATTCAAAGCAAGAGCATGCTAATACAGGTGGTGTGTTATTGGCCAGATCACCAGGTGAAAACAGTTGAAAAAAGCCTCAAGAAAGAAAACTGATGTAGCCACCACATCTGATAGATACGCTGCAATATATTATATTTTTTGATTTTGGGTTTAATACCATTCTAAATTTCAGCAGCAAACACACAAATGATAGCTAACATTTTTAGGCAACACATTGTTAAAATATCACACAGATAAAATTTTGGGCTGTTCTGAGAGCTAAGAAACTTGTTGCAAAAATGTATACTTTGAGTACATTATTCCCCTAAGCTCACGTCTGGGCCATAGGAAAACGTTTTAGTCTGCTAACATACTGTGCATACAGCTACAACGCATACATAGGCATTTAAAAAAAAAAATTACAATAAGCTTACTTTTCTTTTCTGCACTGAAGCTGAACAGGTGTTCCCCAATCTTTGGAGTGAATGCGATCATCATCCAGCCATGTGCTCTACCTCTTGCAGTGATTCTTATAGATTTGGTCACTAGTATCGTAGAAATAAGGATGCTCACAGACCAGCTCTTCATTGTCAAAGACAGGCTTCCTGCTTCCTCCCGTCACCAAGTTTTCAGCCTGACAAGATCACATGGTGTTGGGGGGGGGGGGCAGGGGGGAGTAAATAAAAGAAAAAACCCCTGCAGAGGAATCTCATCGAAAATACATGCGATTCAGATTCGTTTCTGTTGAAGTCTATAGGGCACAAAAAAAAAAAATCACACTGCATTGCACCAAAGTAGCACAGGTAGCAAAGGGGGGGAGGGGGGGGGGCGGGGAGGACAAGTTTGGAAATTTTCTCCAAAACGAACGATAAATTGAAAGGTTAATGCGTTTCCCTTCCCCTCCAAACTATCTGCACTAGGTATATGTAAGCGAAAAAAATAAATAATTAAAAAAAAGCATTCATTTAGGTCCACTGATCGATTTATTGGTCATTACATGAGGGCACTATCATTTGCGCTTTCGGCCGAATGTTTTTCGAAAATGGGTTAGGCCGTTTTTTCATATATAGTGTATGGCCAGCGTTGGGCTCGGTTCACACTTGTGCGCTGTTCGACATTGGATGTCATTCGCAACGCACTGCTCTGCATATCACAAGCGATGTCTATGTGATGCAAACTCAACCATACAGGTGGTTTGGCTGAATTTGCATTGCATTCTGACCTTTTGGTCCTCACCAGAATCGGATTGCATGGGTGTTCACGGTCCAAACTGACAGTTCACACTGCAATATGCAAACTGATTTGGGGGTTTTATTAACTTTCTATTGACATCCCAGCAGTTCGCATATGGCAGTGTGAACTGCCTTGTGAGTCGGGTGCGATGCAGAAACCCACAGTGGATTTGCAGGGTTCTTGCATCGCATCAATGTGAACCAAACCTAAGGGAACAAAATGAAGTCAGGATGATAAACCAATGCATAACATGGATGCTACAAAGTAAAGTAAGTAAGTGCTACAAGCAAACATAACAATGAAACCCCATGGCACTCAAAATACCCAGGTAACATTACATAAGAGAATGCACTGAATGAAAGTAATTGAAAATGTCACAGCTTAACAGAAAATGATTCTTAATCTCACATAAATTCTAAACTACTTACATCAAGGTAATGCAATTTCCATCATCTTCTTTGTGTTCCTAAACATACTAGGAAGAAAATAGAATTGTTAAATAGAGAGATTATATATCAAAACTTTACTTGATGAAATGCTATATTAAAGTCTTCTGGTTGAAGCCCACAAAGTTAATAAGATATTCTTTACCTTTACAAAATAACCTTAAACGATTAGAGATTTTGAACAAACTTTTTACTAAAAATTGTACTACAATATGTCCATTACAAGACAGATGCTCTTGTTTTGCACCATTTTGGAAACCCAAATCACGATCTGCTATTAAGAGCATAGCCGTTTTATAATAGAATTTTCTGTTTATATTTGGTTTCTACTTTTTCTTTCTACCTTCTATGTATGACGATTTACACATGTGACTAAGATTTCATGGACGTAATAAATATTTCATGGATATAATACTCTTAGGCCTGGATCACCCCTATGCAATTTTTAGCGAGTTTTCAGTTTTGCAGAAACGCAGTACAGTCCATTCAACATGGTTTCCTACGGGTCATGTTTTATGCAGGGGCGTAACTAGTACCTTCAGGGCCCCAGTGCAAGAAACCATGATGGCGCAATCCCCCCCCCCCCCCCCATCCCCGGGCTTCCAATTTCCAATTTTGGGAGGGTGTCCATGGATATCCTCCAAGAACTCTGCCTCCCGTATGCCCCCTGAGACGTGCATCCAGCGCAATCATGGCGGACCGTTATCATGCGATTAGCCAATCACATGTAAACAGCCTTGCTGGGTATCAGCAGCCTTTTCCTCCCATGCGGTGTGAGGAAAGGAGAGGCATTAGGCAATGTTTACATTGCTAATCAGCGCCGCATTTCAGAACAACCTATCAGCGCTCAATGCCCATGAGTGCTCAATGATGCCCATCAGTGCCACCTATCAATGCACATCAGTGCTCATTAACGCCCATCAGTGACACCTATCATTGGTCAATGCCGCCTATCAGTGCTCATCAATGCCGTGCTGCCTATCCTTGCCATAGACCATTTTCACCGATCAAGGGATATGAAATACTCGTGGCTTAATCTCCTAAACGGTACGTATAGGAGGCATTCTAATTGGTCGGCACCGACCAATCAGGACCAACTAAGCCCATCCTGTCAGCGTTGGAGAAGAGGAGAGAAAACCACGGGGGCTCCAAATCCCCAGACCGGTTAAGTGGCGACCCGATGTCTCACAACAGGCAATCGCGGGACTCCCGTACAGCGAGGCTAGGGGGGGGGGGGGGTAGTTGGGGTGTCCAGTGTAAATTCACTTTACAGATTTTCTGTAAGGCTGGGTTCACACCATCGTCAGAGTCTGTCAAAATATCCTGCTATTGCTACTTGCATGCGTAGAACCCCCATCCGATTCGCAATGGTGTGAACCCAGTGTATAGGTGAACTTATGCTTTACGTGATGAAGGGGATGAACAGTCCAAAAAAGTGTAAATAAAAACCTAGAGCCCACCCAAAACTCAGGTACAGAAACACACTTCTCACCTGGAAACCAGTGGCGTCCCCACCATCTGTCACTTGCTGGTGCTCCATTTTCATGCACAGTGCATAGCAAAAGACCTACAAGTAAAAAAAACAAAATAAAAAAAATACACACAGGCTCTTAACTGTGTGACCCGACGCTACACCCACAGTGCCCCATACCTTTTACCTGCACTGAACAGAGGACCTCACCACCTGGGGGAACACACTGCCCCTTTCATTATAATGGCTTCCTGCATTACTGAAAGGGCCTCCAGAAACCTCAGGAGCAATTCCTTTTATCAGCCCCACTTAAAGCATAAGTTCGCACAAAAATTTAACCTCCACTTTTCAGAACCCTCCCCCCACCACTGTCACATTTGGCACCTTTCAGGTGGGGGGGGAGGGGGGTGCAGATACCTGTCTAAGACAGGTATTTGCACCCACTTCCGGGCATAGACTCCAACGGGAGTCTATGCCTCTTCCTGTCCCGCCGCGCTGTCTGGTGGGAACACGCAGGTCCCAGAGACAGCAGGGACCATTCGGATTGCGCTGCGCAGTAGGGAAACGGGAAGTGATGCTGCAAGGCTTCATTTCCTCATTCACTTACCGAAGATGGCGGCGCCAGCATCCGAGGAACGGAGGATGGTTCGGGCGCCAACATCGCTAGACCCTGGGACAGGCGAGTGTCCTTATTTCCAAGATCAGCAGCTGCAGTATTTATAGCTGCTGACTTTTAAAAACAAAAAAATAAACACATTTTCGCGGGACTCCCGCTTTAATGCCTCGTACACGCGATCAAACAATCCGGTGGAAAAGTCCGGCAAGCTCAAGTCCGCCGGACAATCCGCCCGTGTGTAGCCTCCGGCGGATTTTTTTTTACCCAAAAGTCCGGCGGACTAAAAGTATTTTTGCTCTCCAATCTGTCCGCCGGAGTCGCTTTTCGGCGGACAGTACGGGCGTGTGTGCTAGTCAGCCATTTTTTTTAATAAACTGACTTTTCCCGCGTTGAGAAAAGTCTGCTCATTTTGAGTGCGTCTCCAGATAGCCGGGGCCAGCGAAGGAGGCGTCGCTGGCCTCGTCACCTGGTATGGACTTAAAGGGGAACCCCCTACAACGAAAAATCGGCGTGGGGGTCCCCCCCTAGGTCCACATAAGACCCTTGTCCGAGCACTCTACCCGGCCGGCCAGGAAAGGGGGAGTGTCCCCCCTCCTGAGCCGTGCCAGGCCGCGTGCCCTCAACATGGGGGGGTGCCTTGGGGAGGGGGGGGGGGGGGGCGCACGGCCTCCCCACCCCAAAGCACCTTGTCCCCATGTTGATGAGGACAAGGGCCTCTTCCCGACAGCCCTGGCCGTTGGTTGTCAGGGTCTGCGAGGGGGGGGGGGGGGGGCTTATCGGAATCCATGAGCACCCTTTAACCACTTCAGGACCGCCGTATTGCCAATGTACGTCAACACAATGGCACAGGCAGGCACAATCACGTAGATGTACGTGACTGCCTTCCAGCGGGTGGGGGGTCCCGCTGGTTATGGCGGTCCAGTTCGCTCCAGGAGCGCTCCGTGATGAGGGGATGGCCGTTGGTTTTCGGCCACCCCCTCTGGATCGCTCCTGGCCAATGAGAAGCTTCCTCCCACTGTGTATTGTTTACACAGGAAGGAGGAAGTGATGTCATTCTCCTCGGGGCGGTCTTTTTGACCGGACTACGAGGAGAAGACTAATAGTAACTGTGCACCAACACTACACTGACATGTAGGTACACACAGGCACACAAACCCCCCCCCCCCCCCCGATCGCCCCCCGATCCCGCCCCCCCTCCCCCCCCCAGTCACAGTGTCACTGATTGCATTGATAATTTCTTTACTGATCAATGCATTCAGTGTCAGTTGTGACAGTAAAAACTGTCAGGACAGTTAGTGTTAGGTCCAGGGTAGCCCCCTATCACCCCCCAATAAAGATTTAACCCCCTGATTGCCCCTAGAGTTAACCCTTTCACCCCCTTTTGCCAGTGTCACTAAGCGATCATTTTTCTGATCGCTGCATGTGTCGCTAGGTAGCTAGTTATTTTTTTAGGTTCACCGCCAGGTTTTTATAGCGCTAGGTACCCAGATATACTACCCAATAATGGTTTTAACCCCCTGATTGCTGCTAGTTAACCCTTTCACCCCCTTTCACCAGCGATCACAGTATAAGTGTCACTGGTGACGCTGGTTAGCCAGTTAGTTATTTAGGTTCCCCGTCAGGTTTTTATATAGCGCCAGGGACCCCCATATACTACCTAATAAAAATTTGAACCCCCTGATTTCCCCTAGTTAACCCTTTCACCACTGATCACCGTATAAGTGTTACGGGTGACTCTGGTTAGTTTGTTTTTTATAGCATCAGGGCACCCACCATTTATTACCCAATAAAGGTTTAACCCCCTGATCACCCGGCGGGTGATATCAATTAGGTTTTAGGGTCAGGGTCTGCGTCGCCCCAGGCAGCGCTAGGTTAGTGCCAGTACCGCTAACACCCACACGCAAAGCATACACCTCCCGTAGTGGTATAGAATCTGAACAGATCAATATCTGATCTGATCAGATCTATACTAGCGTCCCCAGCAGTTTAGGGTTCCAAAAAAACGCATTGTTAGCGGGATCAGCCCAAATACCTGCTAGCACCTGCGTTTTGCCCCTCTGCCCAGCCCACCCAAGTGCAGTATCGATCGATCACTGTCACTTACAAAACACTAAACACATAACTGCAGCGATCGCAGAGTCAGGCCTGATCCCTGCCATCGCTAACAGGTTTTTTTAGCATTTTATATTCAAATCCGGAAGGCAGTGCTTGGTTTTCGGGGTCCCGTACGTGGCTAGACTCCCAAAAAGTCCCACACATGTGGTATCCCCGTACTCAGGAGAAGCAGCAGAATGTATTTTGGGGTGTCATTTCACATATGCCCATAGCATGTGTGAGCAATATATCATTTAGTGACAACTTGGTGCAAAAAAAAAAAAAAAGTTTGTAATATTCCCGCAACTTGTGGCAAAATATAAAATATTCCATGGACTCAACATGCCTCTCAGTAAATAGCTTGGGGTGTCTACTTTCCAAAATGGGGTCATTTTGGGGGGTTTTGTGCTATTTTGGCATTTTATGGCCTTCGAAACTGTGATAGGTAGTGAGGAGTTAAATCAAAAATTTGCACCCTTAGAAATCCTGAAGGTGGTGATTGGTTTTCGGGGTGCCGTGCGCGACTAGACTCCCAAAAAGTCCCACACATGTGGTATCCCCATACTCGGGAGAAGTAGCGGCATATATTTTGGGGTGCAATTCCACATATAACCATGGCATGTGTGAGCAATATATCATTTAGTGACAACTTTTTGTAAAAAAATTTTTTTTTTTTTTTTTTTTGTCATTATTCAATCCCTTAGGACAAAAAAAATAAATATTCAATGGGCTCAACATACCCATCAGCAATTTCCTTGGGGTGTCTACTTTCCAAAATGGGGTCATTTGGGGGGGGATTTGTACTGCCCTGCCATTTTAGCACCTCAAGAAATGAGATCGGCAGTCATAAATTAAAAGCTGTGTAAATTCCAGAAAATGTACTCTAGTTTGTAGACGCTATAACTTTTGCGCAAACCAAAAAATATACGCTTATTGACATTTTTTTTACTAAAGACATGTGGCTGAATAAATTTTGCCCTCAATCTATGACTAAAATTTAGTTTATTCGATTTTTCTTATAACAAAAAGAAGAAAATATCTTTTTTTTTCCAAATTTTCGCTCTTTTTCCATTTATATCGCAAAAAAAAAAAAAAAAAAAAAAAAAAAAAAAAAAAAAAAAAATCGCAGAGGCAATCAAATACCATCAAAAGAAAGCTCTATTTGTGGGAAGAAAAGGACGCAAAAAAAGTAAAAAAAAAAAAAAAAAAAAAAACACAACACACAAGGGTTAAAATAGTTTATTGCACAGCTCTGGGGGCCTCCCGTCTTCGGGGGTCTTCTCGCCGGACTCCTCCGCTATCTTCTGCTAGCTCTTTTACTAGCAGAGGAGCCCGGATTTCTTCTTCGCCGCCGCCCTCTTCTTCCGACTTCGGGGGTCCTGTCCCCCTCTTCGGTTCTTCTTGCCGGGCCACCGCGCCTTCTTCTAGCTCTTTTACAAGCGGTGGCCCGGTCTTCTGTCGCCGTCTTCTGTTCTCCTCTTCAGATGTTGCCCCCGCTCACAATGGCAGGGACGTGGCGACTTATTAAGGGACATCACCGGATGATGTCCCCGCCCATTATGATGTCACAGTCCCAGAGGATGCTGGGACTGTGACATCATAATGGGCGGGGAAATCATCCGGCGATGTTCCTATTAAGTCGCTGCGTCCCCGTCATTGTGAGCAGAGACAGCGACGAGGCAACATCTGAAGAGAAGAAAAGAAGGAGAAGAAGAGAACAGAAGACGGCGACAGCAGACCGGGCCACCGCCTCTAAAAAAAGCTTGAAGAAGGCGCGGTGGCCCGGCAAGAAGAACCAAAGAGGGGGACAGGACCCCCGAAGAGGGGGACAAGACCCCCGAAGTCGGAAGAAGAGGGCGGCGGCGAACAAGAAAGCCGGGCTCCTCCGTAGTAAAAGAGCTAGCAGAAGATAGCGGAGGAGTCCGGCGAGAAGACCCCCGGAGCTGTGCAATAAACTATTTTAACCCTTGCGTGTTGTGTTTTTTTAACTTTTTTTATTTTTATTTACAGGTGAATGGGTAGGGGTACATTGTACCCCATACTCATTAACATAGGCTGGGGGGCTGGTATCCGGGGGCCCACAGATTCCGATAAGCTCCCCGCCCACAGACCCCGAAACCAACGGCCAGGGTTGTCGGGAAGAGGCCCTTGTCCTCATCAACATGGGGACAAGGTGCTTTGGGGTGGGGGGGCCTGGCACGGCTCAGGAGGGGGAGGGGGCGCTCGCTCGTCCCCACCCCCTTTCCTGGCCGGATGGGTAGCGTGCTCGGACAAGGGTCTGATGTGGACCCCCACGCCGATTTTTTGGCGTAGGGGGGTTCCCCTTTAAGTCCATACGCGTTCAAAATGAGCGGACTTTCCTCCGCGTGTGTGGGCGAGTCCATTCATTTCAAAAGTATGGCGGATAGTCCGGCGGACTTAGTACGCCGTATTAGTCCCCTGAAAAAGTGCCGTGTGTGGGCAAGTAGCTCGTTCGGAAAGTCCGGCGGGAAGTCCGCCAGACTAAGTCCGCCGGATAGTTGGCTACGTGTGTACGCGGCATAAGCCATTCCAAAGTGGTAAGATACATGCTTTTGTTTTTCATTCAACCAATTGCTCCCACTGAGTTATTGTATTCAGACATAAAAAATTAAAAAAAAACAAATACTGTGCCTGGTGGCACTGAACGATCAGGAAAAACATAACAAGCTGGTTGTTCAGAAGTAGATTGACTTCTGAACAACCAGCCAGTCCATACATGGATCAAAACTTGGCCAAGTCCCTGCTGAACCAGCCAAATTTCAATCCATGTATGGCCAGCCAATGGCCCCCTGCTGCTGTCTCTGAGCCAATGAGGAGTGAGAGTATAGAGAGAACCTCTGCTCTCGTGCACAGCGTTGTGTCAAGATCGGGCTCTGGCGAGTATAAGGGGGAGCTGCATGCAGAAGGTTCCTTCTTTACTTTAATGCATAGAATGCTGAATTGAACTTCTGACACTTACTGCTATCCGAGGCTCAGTTTTCTCCTCATTTACTATATTCAACAACGTAATTAGACAGGAAGCAAGAGGAAGAACTTCAATACCCAACACAGTCAGCAATAAAAAAAAAAAAAAAAAAACACAACTATTAAAATTAATATTGAGCCTTTGCAGCTTCCACACGGCATAATTTAAAACAATGCATACTTACCAGTATTTCTTAGCTCCCCGACTGCTCCGCTCAGCTGCCAAAGTCAAAGAAAGAAAAACTGTGTAAAGCGTCCAATCACTTTACTTGAAGGTTACACAGGGCTGAGGACTGTCTCTTCTCCCCATGTGACAATGCTTTACCAATCACTGAGCACCATAGCTGTCACATGGGATACATATGGCCATAGCATCAGTACTCCGTTTATAGACAAGATTTCTCAGAACACATGTACCCTTCTTTAGTCAAGTTTTTACTATTCCTAAAGTCTGCCCAGATCCTTACTACATGAGTGCCACCACTGGAATGCTTGCAATGGTGAGTACTTGGATATTAACCACTTCAGCCCCGGACCAATAAACACCTTAAGGACCAGAGGTCTTTTTCCAATTTCGCACTGCGCTGCTTTAACTGGTAATTGCGCGGTCATGCAATATTGCACCCAAACGAAATTTGCGTCCTTTTCTTCCCACAAATAGAGCTTTCTTTTGATGGTATTTGATTGCCTCTGCGATTTTTATTTTTTGCGATATAAATGGAAAAAGAGCGAAAATTTGGAAGAAAAAAAAAAGATATTTTCTTCTTTTTGTTATAAGAAAAATCGAATAAACTCAATTTTAGTCATACATTGAGGGCAAAATGTATTCAGCCACATGTCTTTAGTAAAAAAAAATTCAATAAGCGTATATTTATTGGTTTGCGCAAAAGTTATAGCGTCTACAAACTAGAGTACATTTTCTGGAATTTACACAGCTTTTAATTTATGACTGCCTATCTCATTTCTTGAGGTGCTAAAATGGCAGGGCAGTACAAACCCCCCCCCCCCCCCCAAATGACCCCATTTTCGAAAGTAGACACCCCAAGGAAATTGCTGATGGGTATGTTGAGCCCATTGAATATTTATTTTTTTTGTCCTAAGGGATTGAATAATGACAAAAAAAAAAAACATTTTACAAAAAGTTGTCACTCATGCCATGGTTATATGTGGAATTGCACCCCAAAATATATTCCGCTACTTCTCCCGAGTATGGGGATACCACGTGTGGGACTTTTTGGGAGTCTAGTCGCGCACGGCACCCCGAAAACCAATCGCCACCTTCAGGATTTATAAGGGTGCAAATTTTTGATTTCACTCCTCACTACCTATCACAGTTTCGAATGCCATAAAATGCCAAAATAGCACAAAACCCCCCAAAATGACCCCATTTTGGAAAGTAGACACCCCAAGCGATTACTGAGAGGCATGTTGAGTCCATGGAATATTTTATATTTTGCCACAAGTTGCGGGAAGATTACTAACTTTTTTTTTTTTTTGCACAAAGTTGTCACTAAATGATATATTGCTCACACATGCTATGGGCATAAGTCAAATTACACCCCAAAATAAATTCTGCTGCTTCTCCCGAGTGCGGGGATACCACATGTGGGGGACTTTTTGGGAGCCTAGCCACGTACGGGACCCCGAAAACAAAGCACTGCCTTCCGGATTTAAATATAAAATGCTACCAAAAAAACTGTTAGCGATCGCAGGGATCAGGCCTGACTCTGCGATCGCTGCAGTTATGTGTTTAGTGTTTTGTAAGTGACATTGATCGATCGATACTGCACTTATGTGGGCTGGGCAGAGGGGCAAAACGCAGGTGCTAGCAGGTATCTGGGCTGATCCCGCTAACAATGAGTTTTTTTGGAACCCTAAACTGCTGGGGACGCTAGTATAGATCTGATCAGATATTGATCTGTTCAGATTCTATACCACTACGGGAGGTTTATGCTTTGCGTGTGGGTGTTAGCGGTACTGGCACTAACCTAGCGCTGCCTGGGGCGACGCAGACCCTGACCCTAAAACCTAATTGATATCACCCGCCGGGTGATCAGGGGGTTAAACCTTTATTGGGTAATAAATGGTGGGTGCCCTGATGCTATAACAAGCAAACTAACCAGAGTCACCCGTAACACTTATACAGTGATCATTGGTGAAAGGGTTAACTAGGGGTTCAAATTTTTATTAGGTAGTATATGGGGGTCCCTGGCGCTATATAAAAACCTGACGGGGAACCTAAATAACTAACTGGCTAACCAGCGTCACCAGTGACACTTATACTGTGATCACTGGTGAAAGGGTTAACTAGGGGCAATCAGGGGGTTAAAACCATTATTGGGTAGTATAGCGGGGTACCTAGCGCTATAAAAACCAGGCGGTGAACCTAAAAAAATAACTAGCTACCTAGCGACACTAATGCAGCGATCAGAAAAATGATCGCTTAGTGACGCTGGCAAAAGGGGGTGAAAGGGTTAACTCTAGGGGCAATCAGGGGGTTACCCTGGACCTAACACTAACTGCCCTGACAGTTTTTACTGTTACAACTGACACTGAATGTAGTGATCAGTAAATAAATGATCAATGCAATCAGTGACACTGTGACTGGGGGGGGGGGGGGGGTTTGTGTACCTGTGTGTTAGAGTAGTGTTTTGGTGCACTTACTTTTTGTCTTCTCCTCGTAGTCCGGTCAAAAAGACCGCCCCGAGGAGAATGACATCACTTCCTCCTTCCTGTGTATACAATACACAGTGGGAGGAAGCTTCTCATTGGCCAGGAGCGATCCAGAGGGGGTGGCCAGAAACCAACGGCCGTCCCCTTATCACGGATCGCTCCTGAAGCGAACCGGACCGCCGTATCCAGCGGGAGGGGGTCCGATCGGACCGCCCACCTGCTGGAAGGCAGGCACGTACATGTACGTGCTTGTGCCTGCCTGTGCCATTGCGATGACGTACAATGGCAATACGGCGGTCCTTAAGTGGTTAAAAAGGAAAATTCTTGCACTTAGCTCAAAACAAATTCTGGACTGCTGTAACTTGCCATAGATTGTGGGCTCCTTGAGGGTAGGGACCAATGTGAGTGTGCAATGTACAGGGATAGGGACAATTGTAGACATTCACTCAGGTTGAAATGGATGGACTGGTGTCTTTATTCAACCTAACTACCCTGATTCCCCTAAAATAAGACCTAGCGTGATTGTCGGTGTTGGCTGCAATATAAGCCCTACCACCCAAATAAGCCCTACCCCGTTTCCTCAAAAATAAGCCCTACCCTGAAAAGAAGACCTACAAGGACTTTAACTAGGGCTTATTTGGGGGGGGGTAGGGCTTTTATTGCAGCTATCACCGACAATCACACTAGGTCTTATTTTAGGGGAAACAGGGTATGAACTTATGTAACCCAGACACTGGGCCAATGCCACATCTAAAACAAAAACTAGTGCACTGTCCCTTTAAATCATGTAATGAATGATCAAATCAATCCTAAGCTGCAATAACCTGCAAACTCAGAGTGCAAAATAAGCAAAAAAACTAAAAGAAAAAACACAATAGTGCAAAGCAAGCCATAGATAAATTGAAAGAATAAAAAAAAATAAAAAAAAAGAACATAAAAGGAATCTCTTATTTAAAAGGTCATTGTATGAATAATGGTGATAAAAAGTGCTCAGTGCTGAAAAAAGTCAGTGAAAAGCGCTGAAGTGCGAAAAGTGCGCCTTCAAAATAAATGGGCGCTTACTAAACAGCAAAAATAGTGCAGTAAAACCAAAATAGGCAGTATATAAATGGCATCAAAAATAAAACACGCTAGCAGAGGTGTCTCCCATCCTACAAGATGAAGTCGCACACACACACACACACACACACACACACACACACACACACACACACACACACACACATACACATACACTCCGACTCATTTCCCCAAAAATAGCATTCTCTGGGATTGGAACTCTCCAATTCCAACGGACACTATTTTTGGGCAAACACAGGGTTAATCCTCTGCATTGAAAAAAAAAAAAAGTTTGATACTGTCTTCTCTGATTCTCCCCCTTTTCCACTGTCCAATCCATCTCCTGATGAGACAGAGCCTTTTGGAGTCACTCTGCACATGCTCAGTTGTGTGTATTCTTGGGAGTGTGTGACCAGCACAGGGCCAATCAGCACTGTCCAGACAGAAAGGCAGGGGTCCCTGCAGTCAGAGGAGAATGAAAACTTCTCCTACAAGCTTTAACCAGTGCTCAGCCAGACACTGGTATAAGTCCCAAGACTACAATATACTGCTGATGAGAAAAAAGTTATTTGGTGGCTCATATTTAATAATAAATATTTACTAAAAAATAATAAAAATAATGTTCTGTGTGAGATCAGATATAGTGACTACAAGGTCCTGTGTTTAGTAACACTTTAAGCCGGCCATACATGGTTCAAATCTTGGCTGGTTCAGCAGAGACCAGCTGAGATTCGAACCATCTATGGACAGGCTGATTAGATCAACTTGAGTACAACCAGCATGTTGGATTTTTAGGTTTACAATTTAACAGCGGCTATAGCTGCTAGCAATAATCACTGTGTTGACCTGGCAGGGATGGCTCCCTGCACCACCACACACTGCTGTGACAACACAATAGCTCCATGGGAGGGATTCCGGTTCTAGGAAAGAAAATTGCATAATTTATGGCTTGCCTTAGAAAAGAACTAACTGGAGCATGCTCAATAGATGTGGCAAAGGCTGATCTACACAATCTCAGCGAGGACACAGACAAGGAGGGAGGTGCAGTGACTCCTCCGCTAGCAAAAGAGCTACAAGAAGATAGCGGAGGAGTCCGGCGAGAAGACCCCCGAAGACGGAAGACCCCCGGAGCTGTGCAATAAAGTATTTTATCTCGTGTGTTGTGTTTTTTTTGTACTTTTATTTTACAGGTGAATGGGTAGGGGTACATTGTACCCCATACTCATTCACATAGGGTGGGGGGCCGGTATCCGGGGGGCCCCCTTATTAAAGGGGGCTCCCGGATTCCGATAAGCCCCCCGCCCGCAGACCCCGACAACCAACGGCCAGGGTTGTCAGGAAGAGGCCCTTGTCCTCATCAACATGGGGACAAGGTGCTTTGGGGTGGGGGGCCGCGCAGCCCCCCCTTCCCCAAGGCACCCCCCGTGTTGAGGGCACGCGGCCTGGTACGGCTCAGGAGGGGGGGCTCGCTCGCCCCCCCTTTCCTGGCCGGCCGGGTAGCGTGCTCGGACAAGGGTCTGTTGTGGACTTCGGGGGACCCCCATGCCGATTTTTTTCGGCGTTGGGGTTCCCCTTTAAGTCCATACCAGGTGGCGGGGCCAGCGACGTCTCCTTCGCGGGCCCCGCCTACCTGGAGACGCGCTCGAAATGAGCGGACTTTCCTCCGGGCGGGAAAAGTCCGCTCATTTCAAAAGCACGGCGGACTGGCATACACACGGCCGGATTGTCCGCCGAAATGTGAGTCCGGCGGGAAGATTGGAGTGTAACACCACATTCTAAGTCCACCGTACTTTCGGGTCAAAAAAGTATGCCGGAGGCTACACACGGGGGGATTGTCCGGCAGACTTGTTTGCCGGACTTTTCCACCCGCTTGTTTGATCGTGTGTACGCGGCATAAGAGTTGGGAGGATCTCCTAAACTCACTAGACCTTTCTAGATAAAGTAGAAGATATATTTTCAAGTCCAAAAAACAAAGTCTTTCCTTTTCTGCATTCTTGGGGGAGGAACAAAAACTAGGAAGAATTACCTCCTGGGACCTGTGAAAGCAGGAAGAAACTTTGGGTAAGTACAAAGGATCGGGCCTAATCACTACCCTATCCTCTAAAATCCTCAGGAAAGGGTCCTTACGGGAGAGGGACTCTAGATCAGATGTTCTAACCAAGAGAAAGGAAATCAATTTCAGAAAGGCTCATGCAATGGCTAAAAAAGGAGACCCAAATAGAGCATTTAATACTAAATGACAGATCCCAGGGAGGAATCTGTTTAAAGTGGAGGGTCACCCCCCAAAAAAAAAAAAAAAAAAAAAAAAAAAAATCTTAAAAAAAATTAAATCATTTTTTTTTTCACTTACCTGAAACTGCTGTTGCTAGGCGGTCTTCCTAATCTGCCTCTTCCTATTCCGTGGTGCTTCCTCCTCTTCGGTGAGCGGCCCCGTTGTCTTCTGGGACATGTGTGTGTCCCAGAAAACAATGGGACCATTCACAAAGCACGACTTGTGCATGCGCAGTAGGATGGAGGCGCCGTCAGCCGATCCAATGGACGACCGACATCGCGGGATCGCTAGACAGGTAAGTGTCCTTATTAAGTCAGCAGCTACAGTGTTTGTAGCTGCTGACTTAAAATAAAAAAAAGTGTATTGGCTGGAATGCCCCTTTAAAAAGCCCTGGGTGTATGCCTAGTTCTGGCTGAAAGGAACCTCCTGACAAAGGGTCCTCAGCTAGCCTAATTTCCGCAGAGACAGGGCAGAAACCTGAACCCTGAGGGTGCTGACAGAAAGTCCTTTCTCCACTCCCCTCTATTTAAAATAAAAATAAAAATCTAATGCATAGGGAGTAGAAAAATAATCTATTCCTGTCTTCTGCCAGGAAACAAAAAAGTTTTCCAAATTTTCCCATAGACCTTTCTTGTGACTAACTCATGGCTGTCCAGGATAGTCTCAATAATCCTCTCTGAACACCCTCTTAGCTGTAGGATGCGCCGCTCAGCCATCAAATGGAAGGTCTGAGGGTTTGGATGGAGCACTGGCTCCTGATGGAGAAGATCCCTCCGCTTCGGCAGGGGCCACGGGGGGGGGGGGGTTCTATGGAGAGAGAGAGAGAGATCTCAGCGAGGAGAACCAAGTCCTCCCGGGGCACCAAGGGGCAATCAGGATAATTTCTGCTTGATCAATCTTCCGAACTACCAGCGGTAAGAGAGGAAATGGAGGGAAGGCGTAGGCTAGAGTGAATTTCCACAGGAAGGAGAGAACATCTGTCCCCAAGGACTCCGTCTCTCTTTCCAGCAAGAAAAAAAACAAAAAAAACAAAAAACAAAAAAAAAAAAAACGGTAGTTTCTTGTTGAGACAAAAAGATCTACTCTGAGAACACCCCACTTTAACATGATCTCCTGGATTCAGTTCCCAACTGCTGGCATCGATGTCTATTCTGCTCAGATAGTCTGCCAGAACATTCGCTGTCCCGCTGATGTGCACCACCCCGATTGAAGAGACATTGGTCTCTTCCCAGGATAGAATCTGCTGGGTTAACAATAGAAGAGTATCTGAGCGAGTGCCCCCTTGCTTGTTTAGGTATGCCACAGTCACTGCATTGTCTGAAAAAAAAAAAAAATCAACAGGTTTTTTTTTTTTTTTTTAATTGACCCTCTCCTTTAGAGCAACTAAAGCCTTCCCCACTGCCAACAGTTCTCTGAAATTCAATGAATGGCATGCCTCCTCTGGCACCCAGGCTCCCGAGTGAGCTCCCCAGCCCCACAGACTGGCATCTGTAGTAATTTTCACTGGGGAACTCTGTGCCCAGTCCTTCCCTCCCTGCAGATGTCCCCGCTGCTCCCACCAGGACAGATTCACAAAATCCTCTCTTAGAAGCTGTATGAGCTGATTCAAAGAGCTTTTTCTGCGATCCCAATGACGCAAAAGAAATGCCTGAAGGGGCCTGGAATGCAATTGGGCCCATGGCACCCCCAGATTGGGCTGAATGACTACAGCCATTAACTGCATGATCTCATGAAGGGAGGCCTGCGGGAGCAAACTGATGTTACTGCACGGAAAGAAGAACCTTTAAAATCTTTTCCTGGGAGGGAAGCAGGCAAGACTTCATTTGATTGACCTTCCAACTCAATTTCTGAAAGGTCCGTAAGATCAATTGTAGATCCTGAACAAGGCTCTCTCTCTCGGGAAAAGACCAAGACAATAGTCCAATTACAGAACGATCGATACCCTCTGTATCCGAAAATAGTCCAGGACTTCAGCCATGATTTTCTTGAAAATTCTTGGTGCTGTCGAGAGACCAAAAAGGGAGGGCTCTGAACTGCCAATAACTTGGACCGTTCTCCATGAGAACTGCAAATCTGAGGAACTTTTGATGATCCTGGCAGATTGGTACATGAAGATAAGCGTCCTGAAGATCCAGGGTTACCATGAACACTCCTGGTAATAACAGATTACTTACTGAATAAATGTTTTCCATCCGGACTATGTAGACTATGAATCTGTTCAGGATGCTTAAATTGATGACCATCCATTTTTCGCCAGTGTCTAAGGTGTTGGTCACGAGTGAAGATGTGTTGTGCTGAGCTCCACCGGAGCAGTCCTTGCCGGGGCTGGCCATGCAGACCGGATCCATTCAAAGTGTCTTTTTGTGCGAAGTGAATGGTATCCGGGCCTCGTATACAAAGAAACAAAGTCTTGCCTGTAACACTTCTCTTTATATAGAGAGCTATTACAGGTCCAGGATCGTGGGTTTCCGCGAGGATCCGCGCTCCTGAAGGTTTAACGGAATCTACTGAGAAGGGTGAAGATTGTGTTTTTTGGTTTACCACAGAAAACCCTGCGGCGGGAAAGGCAAGTGGAGTTTTCTAAGAAATTTTTACAATTTTCTTATGAATGTCTCCTTTAAATCAGTAAGTGTTGTCATGCCTATGTGTCACTGCTGGGGGCTGCACTGAGCACTTACATTTCATTTTTATCAGCTCATGTTTGTCTTCAGAAAGCAGCAAGTTTCTCTCCTCCACAGCAGCAAGACTGGAGTAGGGGGGGATTCCCTCTCCCCAGACGCCCGCTGTGCCTTTTTTTCTTCGCCTCTTCTCGGGAAAGAGCGCCAACGGAATTTGAAAATGTAAAAAAAAAAAAAAAAAATTAACTAATTTTGCGGGGGGTGGGGGGGGGGGGCTGTCGTTACTTAAAGCGGCATTGGCATCCTCCAACGTCCAGCGCAGGAAGGTCTATTTTAGAAGTACTACTACTGTGTTATTACATGCTGGAGGGACACAAGAGCAATGAGGTTGGTGGCACAGGCATTCCTTGACACATTTAGTGCTGCATCAAGCTGAGCATTAATAAATAGCAGTAACAGAGCTGAACTATTACTTAAGCAGTGGAAGCATTCCTTCTGATAGTACATCTGCTTTGTCCATCGGGCTATGTTCAGAAGGGGGGTGAAAAACACCTCAATAAGGGGCTCTAGAAAGACTTTTCAGTCATACAAAAGCCTAGATTCACCCCAGTACGATGGGATCCTCCCTTGAGAGTAATACGGCTGGTCACGGTGAACCATCAGGAGGGGCAAGTGTTGCAGCTGCTCTTAACACTGCAGCCCCTGTGTATTTTACTAAGGGTTTTTTTTCCTTCAACTATTTTAAGCTTGAAGTAAAGATTGAAGCTTTAATCCAGAGTGGGACTAAGCATAAAAGCCCATTGCTCAGTACCCTCATTCAGAGGAACAAGGGACGAGAGATGGCAAATTTCTCTCAAGGACCAGGAAGAGCCTGAGGACTTCTCTTCCAGAGAACCTGATGCGGAGTATCGGGTTCGCAGGAAAGGTTGTTGGTACAGTCGCTCACTGAATTGGTCTACTCCACATTTTTACTGCCAGTAACAGTCAGTTGATGAGCCCACTTCTGGTTTGGGTTCACTAAAGCCTCCTCAATCTGTTCATCCTTTTCCTATACATTCATGGCTAAGAAAGCTTATGTATTCTGAGTAAGAGCGCCCAGATAAAGTTTTTTACCTCTGAAAAAGTTCTCAATACTATTCTATGGGGAGGGGTTTTATGGGGAGTTACAGCAATTTACACTGCTATTTCCTCTGTAAATAAGAACCTGACTTGTCCAGTAGACAATGCTCATATGCTAAAGGGTCCAACAGATAAGAGATTGGAGTGCCTTTTTAAAAGAACTATATTTCGCTCATAGGTTCGGTCATTTATTCTGCACTGGCAGCATTCAGAATATCTTAGGACTTAAAGGACCAGTTTATAGAGGCACTCAGTTATTCCTGATCAGCAAGCCCAAGATTTGGCCAGCATATCAGAAGCGTTGTGTTTTACAATTGATGCTATGAAAGATTGTAGTCTCCAGGCCTCACAGCTCATGCTAGGGCTGGTACATATGCGTAGTATCCCATGGTTGAAAAATTGGTCAGCCAAAGCGTCTTGCAAAAGCTCTTGGCCAGTTTCCCTTTTTATAGTGAACGGTTATTTGGAGACGATCTGGATAAGTATATCCAAAGAATTTCTAATGGGAAAAGTTCCCTTTTTTCCCAGGTTAAGAAGTTTTTGTTTTTTTAAAGCGGTAGTAAACCCGCAATTTTTTTTTTTTTTTTTTAAACCTGCAAAGCAAAAAGCATAATGAGCTAGTATGCACTGCATACTAGCTCATTATGAAATACCTTAGAACGAGGCCCCGACATCTGGCCCGATCCACGCCGAGTGAGCTGACATGCTCCCTCTGCGTTTCTTCCGGGTATCGCGGCTCCGGCGCTGTGAGTGGCCGGAGCTGCGATATCGTCACTCCCGCGCATGCGCGCGGGAGATTTCATTCCGGCCGGTCGGCCACTGCCGGATTTTCAGGCCGAGAACCCCCTTGTGCGCATGCGCCGCTGCAGTCAGCGGCGCATACTGAGGGGAATATCTCCTAAACCGTACAGGTTTAGGAGATATTTTTTTTACCTACAGGTAAGCCTTATTATAGGCTTTCCTGTAGGTAAAAGTAAAAAAATTTAGCATACAACCACTTTAAATATGCTTCTTCTCCAGTACCAGGGGTATTAGCCTCCAGGCAGTCACAACGGCCTCCACGATCAAGTTTCAAGAGTTACAGGGTCATTCCCAGGGTCAGAGGACCTGGGGGAGGTAACCCACAAAAGAAAATACTAAAGCCTTATGAACGCCCCCATTCGCTTGAATGGGGGAAAGGCTTCTACGGTTTTCAAGGATCCGGCAGGAACATTGTCAAGACAGATGGGTGGCTTCCTCAAATTTCTCTAGGTTACAAACTAGAGTCCCGAAGGTTCCCATCTCCTCGTTTTCTCAGATCGAATGTTCCCAGAGATCCAGTGATCTGAAGGAGTCTCTCTCTCTTGCTTTGTCCCCTTGGTAGATCATGGAAATCAAGGCGAGTAGAAAATTCTGGACAGCCGCACTCCAAATGAAATTTCTCGTGCCTTTGTTAGAACATCAAGATCACACTGTACATGTCACAGCAAAGTAATACAGAACCAAAAAGACCTGACGCGTTTCACACTAAACGTAGTGTTTACTCATAGCTAAGATCTAAACCGGTTTTGAATTTCCGTTCTTTTTGCATGGAGTCACTCGAGTTGGTAGTCTCCATCCTACAAAGGGGGAAGAACTTCTGGCGTCAACCGACATCAAGAATGCTTTTCCATGTGCAGATTTTTCTGCACTGCAGCACATTGTGTATATGGGATTGTAAAGTATTTTACAATCCCATATACACAATGTGCTGCAGTGCAAAGACTTGAATGAAGTATCATTTTATGACACAAAAAAAAAAAAAAAAAAATTTATATATATATATATATATATATATATTTTTTTTTTTTTTTCCCCCCCCACCCCTTTTCACCTATGTAATTGTGCTGCAGTAACATGGCAGTGTTGTGTAAACAGGGTCCAGTTTTTTTTTCTCTTTTCTCCTCTATGTGACCTTTGCATTAACCCCTTTGCTGCCAGAGCCATTTTTTTTTGCACAATTTTTTATTTTTATTTTTTTTAGGTCTGAGGATTACGTAAATTATATATATAAAAATTTCCGTAATCCTCAGACCTAAAAAAAAAATAAAAAAAATAAATAAAAAAATGGCCTGGCAGCAAAAGGGTTAATGCAATGGTCACAGAGGAGAAAAGAGAGAGAGAGAAAGAAAAACAAAAATAAACTATGCCCTGTTCACACAACAATGCTGTGTGCAGCACAATTACATAGGTGATTTTTTTTTTTTTTTTTTTTTTTTTTATTAATAAAATAGAAAGATAGATATATAAAAAAAAATATTTTAGTGTCATAAAATGATACTTCATGTCTTTGCACTGTAGCACATTGTGTATATGGGATTGTAAAATACATATTTTACGATCCCGTATACACAATGTGCTGCAGTGCAGAGACTTGAATGAAGTATCATTTTATTACACAAAAAAAAAAAATTATTAGGTAAACATTGCCTTGTATTGTAGCAATGCAAAGTAATACACCTCACTACCCTTGAACAATGAACAGCCACTAAAATGGAAAATTGTGTCATATGGCAAATGTCATTGTTCTTTCCTGTCATCAATCCATGGCAGTACGTTGCCACTTTTCTACGTCCCTAGTGATTTCTCTGTCCTGGCACCAAGCCATGGCAGCATGCATGTTGTAGGAAGCCGCTAAGGTGAAGCCAGGCTCACATGTGTGGGTTGTTGCCCCCACACATTTTCCTGCAATCAGAGTTCCCAATGAAAAGATCTCCCCTCACTTCCTGTCCCAACAGGAAATGAGGATAAATCTTTCCAGTGAGGGAATAAAAAGCTGCCAATGATTGCCTCACACGCCCCATCTCTCTGGGTGCTGAGGCTGTGAACCGCTATTGTCTCCCCTATTTAGAAGTAAAACAAGCACCGGCTATCACAAATCCCATTCAGAAAGCATACAGGACACAAGTATGGCTCAACCCCTCCGTGTGTGGTTACCTCTTACTACAAGGACGGCTCGCTCCTCCTGTACACACCTCGGCTTCACCGTACCCGGAAACCTTCGCTTCCAACATCACCACACATACATACATTCAGTATCACATAACCGCCGCGACTACTGATTGGCTGCAAATGATGCCATACCCGATTGGCCCGACCAAAACCACTATCTAGACAGCTTGCGTGCTTCTCCTCTTCTGCCCCGCCCCCTAAACGTCACTTTTAGGCTGCAATAGGATTTGTTAACTCCATGTACACAATCACAGTTACCTCTCGGCGTCGGCTACAGGCTCATTAATAGCTGCTATGTAGTGCAAGTCATATTATTATTATTATAATAATTTATATTTCTTGCAGAGCTTTCTTTTCAAAATGTAATTATGGACCAGATAATAAACGACACAATTATGATGCGATCTGTCACTAGCTTTAACCACTTTAAGGACTGAGCCTATTTTTTAAACTGTTAAAATGTTCGTTGTTTACAAGGTAAAATCATTTTTTTTGCTTTTTTTTTTTTGCCAGAAAATTACTTAGAACCCCCCAAAATATATATATATATATTATATATATATATATATATATATATATATATATATATATATATATATATATATCATTTTATTTTTATTTTTTTCAGACACTCTAGAGAATAAACTGGCGGTCGTTGCAATACTTTCTGGCACACCGTATTTGTGTAGCGATCTTACAAACACACATTTTTTGGGGGAAAATACACTTTTTTAAATTAAAAATAAGAAAACAGTAATGTTTGCCCAATTTTTTTTAATTGTGAAAGATAATGTTACGCTGAGTAAATTGATACCCAACATGACAGGCTTTAAAATTGTGCCCGCTCATGGAATGGTGACAAACTTTGATGCTTAAAAATTGCCATACGTGATATTTAAAAATTTCTACATGTTACCCGTTTTACGTTTCAGAGGAGGTCTTATGCTATAATTATTGCTCTCAGGCACGACTTACGTATGCGTTTGTGTGTGAGCACTGAGGGATGGGGCGCTTAAAAATTTATTTATTTTTTTCTTATTTATTTTACTTTTAATTTATTTTTAAACTGTCCCTTAAAAAAAAAAAAAATACTCACTTTTATTCTTATTACAAGGAATGTAAACATCCCTTGAAATAGAAAAAAAGCATGACAGGACCTCTTAAATATGAGATCTGGGGTCAAAAAGATCTCAGATCTCACATATACACTTAAATGCAATAAACAAATAAAATAAAAATGTCCCTTTCAGGCCATTGGCCGGAAGTGATGTTTGATGTTGCTTCCATCATCCAACGTCATTGAGTCGAGTGGGGGCCATCATTCCCTCACTCAACACAGTGTCTCTGAGGGGAAAGGATCAGATCGTCTCCGCCACTATCAACGGCTCCGGTAAGGGTCGGAGACCACAGACTGCGGCGGGAGGAGGGTGGGCAACTCTCCCCCTGCTGATAAAAGTGATCTTGCCTGCCACGGAGACCACTTTTATCTCAAAGCAGACTGCCCGCCATTTCAGAAAATACTGGGATTATGGCAGCTATCCGTTGCCATGACAACCATATTCTTCGTGAAAGTACCGACATGTAGCGACAACTGGCGGTCCAGAAGTGGTTAACGCAGCTCTCCTTGTTTTGAGTCTCCACTGTACCATATTTCTATCACCTACCAGCCTTCTGGCATCTCTTATTAACCACTTGCTTACTGGGCACTTAAACACCCTTCCTGCCCAGACCAATTTTTAGCTTTCGGTGCTCTCACAATTTGAATGACAATTACTCAGTCATGCAGCACTTTACTCAAATGAATTGTTTGTCCTTTTTTTCCCACAAATAGAGCTTTCTTTTGGTGGTATTTGATCACCTCTGGGGTTTTTATTTTTTGCGCTATAAATGAAAAAAAAACATTTTTTTTTTTAAAAAACGCATATTTCTTTGTTTCTGTGACAAAATTATGCAAATTATTAATTTTTCTTCATAAATTTTGGCCACAATTTATACTGCTACATATCTTTGGTAAAAATAACCCAAATTAGTGGATATTATTTGGTCTTTGTGAAAGTTAGAGAGTCTACAAGCTGTGGTGCGAATCGCACAAAATTGATCACATCTGATGTACTGGTGGCCTATCTCGCTTCTTGTGACCCGAACAAGTCAGGAAAGTACAAATACCCCCCAAATGACCACTTTTTGGAAAGTAGACATTCCAAGGTATTTAGTAAGAGGCATAGTGAGCTTTTTGATCTTGTAATTTTTTTCCCACAATTCTTTGCAAAATTAAGATTTTTCATTTTTTTTATTTTTCTCCACAAACTTGTCATTGTAATAGGTTATTTTTCTCACAGGGTATGTGTATACCACAAATGACACCCCCAAAAAAATTCTGCTACTCCTCCTGAGTATTACAATACCACATGTGTGGGACTTTTTCACAGCCTGGCCACATAGAGAGGCCCAACATGCAGGGAGCGCCATCATGTGTTCTAGGAACATAAATTACACATCTAACTTGTTGACTACTTATTACACTTTTGAAATACCAGGACAATGACACGTGACACTGATGACAGATGGCACTGATACGTGGCAATGATGACACTTATACGTGGCACTGATGACACGTGGCACTGATGACAGATGGCACTAATATGTGGCACTGATGACAGATGGCACTAATACGTGGCACTGATGACACGTGGCACTAATACGTGGCACTGATGACACGTGGCACTAATACGTGGCACTGATGACAGATGGCACTAATACGTGGCACTAATACGTGGCACCGATGACAGATGGCACTAATACGTGGCACCGATGATGCGTGACACTGATGACAGATGGCGCTAATAAGTGGCATTGATGACACGTGACACTGACAACAGATGGCACGTGACACTGACAGGTGGTACTGATGACAAATGGCACTGATACGTGGCACTGATGACAGATGGCACTAATACGTGGTACTGATGACAGATGGCACTATGTGGCACTGATGACAGATGGCACTTATACGTGGCACTGATGACAGATGGCACTGGGGACAAATGGCACTGACAACAGGTGACACTGGGGACAGATAGCACTAACAGGTGGCACTGGGGCAGGTGGCACTGGGGGCAGGTAGCACTGGGGTGGATGGCACTGGGGTGGATGGCACTGGGGCGGATGTCACTGGGGCAGGATGGCACTGGGGCGGATGGCACTGGGGTGGATGGCACTGGGGCAGGATGGCACTGGGGCAGTATAGCACTGGGGCAGGATTGCACTGGGGGAGGATGGCGCTTTTTTTTACTCTTTTTTTTACTCTTTTTTTTTTTACTTTTTTTTTTTTTTTTTTACACACACTGATGGCTGTTGCAGCCGTTCATCTCTCCCCTCTCACACGCTGTCTGTGTGAGGAGGGAGAGCGGCGCTGAGAGATGATCTCATATGTTTACATATGAGATCATCTCCCATTGGACACGCCGATCGCGCTGTAAACAGCCGCTGTGATTGGCCGTTTACAGCGATCTGTGTTTGCCTGTCCCCGGGGGACACGGCGAACACAGAACTTCCGCGATGCGCGCCCGTGGCGGCGCACATTGCGGAAGTAAACAACAGGACGTCCAGGGACGGCCACCCGGACGAAAGCGTCTGCTCTACGGCCGTCATTCGGCTATAGGGTGGGCACGAGGTGGTTAATTTTTTACTTCCTGTAATAGGGTGACAACGTTTGTTCTGTGGTGAGATTGCACAGTGATGTTGTCACATGTGGATAAGAGAGTCCAAGATGGACATGTCATTCAGTTCACACTAATGCAATGCGAGAAACTCACAGAATCTCATGGCATTGGTGTAAACACTCATGCAATGCGATTCAGGTGCGGAGGAGAAAAAGGGTTCTGCATCATTTTGGTTCAGATGCGATTTCAGCCATTCAAACTGTATGGCTGAAATCGCACAGCACTGACATTGCATTTGATGTGCACAGGAATGCACATCACAAATCACATGCAATGTCTGCAATGGCACCAGTGTGTACTAGCCCTTAAACGGTAGTAAAGGTTAATAAAAAAAACCCTGCCACCTAAAGGCATAATGTGCTTTTTCAATTCCGCACAGCAGCCACCTCGAACATGTGTGAACCGGCTCCATTGAGAACCGCATCTGTGTTTAGCAATCACGAAACATAGCCGAATGACAGCTACAACGTGGTCGGCTTATTCTGCATACAATGACATCCTCCCAGAATCGCATTTTCCGCGACCATCGAACCCGGCGCGTCACAGTCCAATGACTGAACGATCACTTGTCAACAAACCAGCGCATGTCCGGTTCAGTTCTCTCCTCGCTGTACACACCGATCTTTACAGCGTGCGAGAGGAGGAGGGAGACTGCAGCAGTACTCACCCATACATCACCCATGCCTCATTCAAGCCCCTCTGTGCCTCATTCATGCCCGCTGTGCCTCATCCATGCCCATCTGTTCCTCATTCATGCTCATCTGTTCCTCATTCATGCCCATCTGTGCATTTAATTATGCCCATCTGTGCATTTAATTATGCCCATCTGTGCCTCATCCATGCCTCATTTGTGCCTCATCCATGCCACTTCAATGCCTCATCCGTGCCACACCAATGCCTCATCCATGCTCATCCATGTCACATCAGTGTTTATCTATGCCACATCAGTGCTTATCCATGCTACATCAGTGCCACACAAAAGTGTAATAGGTAATCAGGAAATGTGATTTGTAATTTTATGTCCCTGGAGCACCTGATGGTGCTCCCTGCATGCTGGGCCTCTGTATGTGGCCAGGCTGTGTAAAAGTCTCACACATGTGGTTTCGCCATACTCAGGAAGAGTAGTAAAACATATTTTGGGGTGTAATTTGTGGTGTATACATGCTGTGTCTTAGAAATATCTTATAAATTGACAAGTTTGTGTAAAAAAAAAAGTGTTTTCATATTTCACATTTTCCAAAAACTTGTGGAAAAAATTACATGTTCAAAAGACTCATGATGCCTCATAGAATATACATTGGAGTGTTTGCTTTCCAAAATAGGGTCATTTTGTGGGCGTTTCCATTGTCCTGGTGCTCCAGGGCCTTCAAAAGTGTGATAGGTTGTCAGGAAATTATATGTTTAATTTATGCTCCTATCTGTTCACTTGGAGGTGCTCACTGCATGTCGGCCTCTGTATGTGGCCAGGCTGTGTAAAAGTCTCGCACGTGGTATCGCCTTACTCAGGAGTAGCAGAATGTGTTTTGGGGTGTAGCTGCAAGTATGCCTATACAGTGTGTGAAAAATAACTTGGTAACATGACAAATTTGTGAAAAAAAATCTTAATTTTGCAACCAATTGAAAAGAATTGTGGGAAAAAAATGACAACTTCAAAGAACTCACCATGTCTAATTTGTATTGTCCTGGCTTGTTAGTGTCTCAAAAAATGAGGTGATCAATCTTCAGTGGATTACCACCATAGCTTGTAGAAGCTATAACTTTCACAAAGACCAAATATCACATACTTATTTGGGTTATTTTTTTACCAAACATATGTAGTAGTATAACTCTTGGCCAAAATTTATAAAGAAAAATGACTAATTTGCAAAATGTTATAACAGAAACAAACAAAAATGCATTTCTTTACAAAATTGTTGGTCTTTTTTCATTTATAGTACAAAAAAAAAAAAAAAAAAAACTGTGGTGATTAAATAACACCAAAATAAATCTCCATTTGTGTGAAAAAAAGGATAAAAAACTCATATGGGTACAGTGTTGCTTGACTGAGTAATTGGCATTCAAAATGTGAGAGCGCTGAAAGCTGAAAATTGGCCTGGTTAGGAAGGGGGTATAAGTGCCCAGTGGTTAAAGAGGAGTTCCAACTGGGGGGGGTTGGAAGTCAGCAGCTACAAATACTGTAGCTGCTGACTTTTATTATAAGGACACTTACCTGTCTAGGGATCCCACGATGTAGGCACCCAAAGCCGATCCGCTAATTAGCTCTGGGTGCAGGCGCCGGCATCTTCACTAAGGGAAATAGGAGGTGAAACCTTGTGGCTTCACAGCCTGTTTCCTACTGCTCATGCGTGAGTCTGAATGCTCCCGCTGTCTTTTGGGACCTGTGTGTCTCCGAGAAGGCAGCAGGGGGGAAGGAGGAGGGGCCAGAAATTGCATACAAAATGCAACAACGGTTGCGGCGACCTTACTCGGAAGTGGAAATGGGTACATGGTTTTGACAGGTATCCACCCCCCCCCCCCCAAAAGGTGTCAAGTGTGGCAGCTGTGGGGGGGGGGGCAAACAAGCACAGCTACCCCTTTTTGGGTGCAGCTCTGCTTCAAGGCCACGCTGCACCCGCACACAACACATGCAGCACGGTTGTCCGGTGGATAGGAGGCAATACAATGCCTCCTCACTGGCTGTCAAATGCTCTCTGAAGAGCAACCCAAACGCGGGTCGCTCTTCAGAGCGCAAACAAGCCCCTACAGCAACTGAGTTTTTTTTGTTGTTTTTTTTTTCTTTTGGGAAAAAAGCTTTAAGCCACATAAATAAATGCCGATTGCTGTAAGCACCCCTGGCCATGTTATATGCAGTGCCCCAACCCCTGTTACATTTACTGGATAGCTTTGGCTGTTAAAGCTTTATTTCTTTTTAACACTCTTTAAGGCCTCATGCAAAGGCCTTAAAATATTCCTGAAAGCAGGGAGGGTGGGGATGGGTTGTAGTTGTTATGTTACAGTATGTTATGTTCTATGCTTAGTTTATGGCACAAGCTTTATTTGGTTATGGAACAGACAAATGTCTCTTTTTTATGTCTACTCTGATAAATATGGGGATGGATACTGTTTTGTCAGGTGGTGTGGGTACTATTTTTCTCCTTGTGATATTGGCTGAGACCATGCCATGGGTACCCTTAAGTTACTGACGTGGAATGTCAGGGGAATTCGGGATAAAATTAAGAGGGCGGCTGTGTTTGGGTGTCTTAAAACTTATAGAGCGGATATCACAGTTCTGGTGGAGACGCATGTAACTGGGAGATTGCAAATAGCTTTGCGTCGCCCGTGGATTGGCTGGGCCTACCACGCCACCCATACGTCCTATTCTCGCGGGGTGTCTGTATTGATATCTAAGACGGCACAGTTTTCCTTGGTTTCTTTACAGACAGACCCACAGGGCAGATATATATTTATACACTGCTTATTGCACGGCGAACAGTACATTATTCTCGCCTATTACGTACCCCCGCCCTACGATCATAGACTAATTACAGAGGGATTATTTTTTATGGCTCAACACCCTAATGTCCCAGCGATTTGGCTGGGAGATTTTAATATGGTTTTGAATCCAGGGGTGGATAGAATGAGCTCTACTCGAGGGGACCATCCACAGGGGGACACTGGCCTAGGTCGCACGTTTCAGGAATTCTCTCTTACAGATCTATGGCGATTTAAATATCAGGCTAAACGTGTTTACTCCTGTTTCTCTGCAACTCACTCCACCATGTCACGCATTGATTATATTGCTGTGTCCGCCCAGTTGTTACCCAGGCTAGTAGACACGGGCTATTATGCTAGATCATTGTCAGACCACGCCCCTTGCTGGGCAACTTTTTCCTTGACCCGGCCTACTGAACCGAAACCATGGCGGCTTCACCCCTTCTGGTTAACCGCCTTGAGTGACAGTGAAGACTTAGGGGATGAATGGCGGTTTTTCTTTACTACTAATCAGGGAACGGCTCCGGTTGATTGTACCTGGGAGGCTTTTAAACTGCACGTACGCTCCACTTTAACACACCGGATTAACCGGTTGAAGCGTACCTCCAAGACTTTGCTGTCTAATGCCCTACGGGAGCTGGACTCGGTGACAACTGACTTCACCACTGACCCCACACCTGCTAAGGCCCAGATATTAAGACACCACACAAGGATAGTAGATCACCTCCACACTGAACAGGCTAAGCAAAAGTTGTTTTTTGTTAAGCAACGGGTGTTTGAACAGGGAGAGAGGGCGGGAAAGTTGTTGGCCTACTTGGCGCATCGGGACTCCAAGCCCCCGGTGGTGGTTTCGTTGACGGACAATGGGGGTGCGGAGGTGACTGATCCGCCAACAGTGGCCACCATGTTTCGTGCTTACTATGCTGCCCTCTATGAGTCGCAGGTACATAGACCGAGGACTGAGACGGGGGCATACCTCTGAGATGTCTCTCTTCCCCACCTGTCCGAGGCTCAGGTTGAGTCTCTTGAGGCCCCGATATCGGCAGATGAGATTAGGCTAGCGGTGGCATCCCTTGCAGCGGCTAAGGCCCCTGGACTGGATAGTATTCCTCTGGATTTCTATGCCCACTACTCTGAGATACTAGTGCCAGAATTGTTGAGATTTTATACACACATATTTGAATCCGAGTCCCTACCTGATACTCTAAGGCAGGCAGTTATTATAGTGATACCCAAGCCAGGAAAGGATCCCCACTCCACGGATTCCTACCGCCCCATCTCGCTGCTCCAAGCAGATATTACAATTTTGGCTAAAGTACTTGCCACCCGTTTGAGTGGCATCATCCTATCACTTATTCACCCTGATCAAACAGGATTTATGCCCGGGAAAAACACGGCCATTAATATCCGTCGGTTATATATGAATATCCAGGCTGAGCATGACAGAGTGGGATCGAGGGTGGTGGTGTCACTGGATGCCGCTAAGGCGTTTGATTCCATTGAGTGGCATTATCTTTGGGAATGCTTGGGTAAATTTGGGTTTGGCCCCAATTTTATTAAATGGATTACTCTCCTATACTATCGCCCAATGGCTAGAGTAGCGGTTAATGGATGGGTGTCGGACCCCTTTCAGTTGGGCCATGGCACACGTCAGGGTTGTCCGCTCTCTCCTATGCTATATGCTTTGGCGGCAGAACCGTTGCACTTCGGGCACACCCGGCTGTAGTAGGCCTCCGACGCGGCTCTCTGGTGGAGTCGGTGAGTATGTATGCGGATGATACTTTACTGTATTTAGAGGACTTGGGTCAGTCGTTGGGAGCTGCCCCGGGGGTCATAGAGGAGTTTGGTTGTCATTCCGGTCTGTGTATTAATTGGACCAAGTCACAGGTTTTACCCATTGACTTGTTCCCCCCCGACCGGAGTGTGGCTTCTCTCCCGCTCTCCAGGGTATCCTCCATCCAGTATCTGGGAGTGCAGGTTACGAGGGAGCCCAGGGAGTATATTCATCTCAATCTTGAACCACTGCTTCTGTATGTGCGGGAGAAGACTAAGGCATGGTCCCGTCTCCCCATTGGGGTTATGGGACGGATCAATATTACTAAAATGATCCTCCTGCCGAAACTCCTTTATGTACTTTGGCATTCCCCTGTCATGGTCCCTGTGGCGCTCTTTAAAACATTAGACGGTGTCTTAAACACCTTTATCTGGGGCCCATCTAGACATAAATTGGCATGGAACACACTTAGAAACCCGACCTCTATTCCACACAAACTACATAGCAGCCCAGGTTTCCCATTTTTATCACCTCCATAGAGCGGATAGTCACAGATACCAGGCCTTGGTGGGCGGGAGGGCTGAATCCCCTGTTGACACTCCACTTCAGATGATTTTTCGGGGTGGTGGGGTTAGGGATGCCCGGTTCCGGATCCTGCCACACCACCGAAGTATTTGGAAGCTAGCCCTTAGATTACTGGGAGCTGACTATCACCACTCACATACACCGTTATGGCGCAACCCCCTACTTCGTGAGTTGTTTGGCTTACCAGATGTAGACTTGTGGGCTTCTAGGGGGATACTTTATCTGCACCAGGTGGTGTCTCCTATGGGCGTAAGGGATTTTCCCTCCCTACAAGTGGAATTTAACATACCCCCTCATATGCACTTTCGCTACTTGCAATTGCGACACGCGCTCTGTGTGCAATTTGCCCAGGACTTCCCGAATGTACAGTCGTTGGCTTTGACAGATGTAATTATGGGGGACGAACTGACTAAATTGATCTCGACTCTATACAGCCTACTCCGGGCCCGCTTGGTGGCGCAAATCACTGAACGGGCTAGGTTGAGATGGGAAGAGGATATAGGTCCCTTTGATGGGGAGGAATGGGAGGATGCTCTTGAGAACATTAAACAGGCTTCGCTTAACCTACCTGACCGACTAACGCAGTACTATGTGATGCACAAGTCCTATCTCACCCCTGTCCGGATAGCTAAGTATCATCCTGACTATGACCCGAAGTGTCCCAGATGCTCTTGTACGACTGGTACTTTCTACCATCTTCTCTGGCACTGCCCAATGGTCCAGGAGTATTGGGGGCAGATTGTCAAGTTTCTACACGACCACATGGGTTCACCCCTTCAACTTGACCCTAAGAGTTGCCTACTCAGCATATTTCCTGATACCTCTGTTGATAAATACTTGGCTACATTTTTGCACTCTACGCTGTTTACTGCACGAAAGCTAGTGGCTAAATACTGGATGCGTCCAACCATGCCTACCATGCGGGAATGGGTAATGGACATTAATAGTAAGCTACCCTTGGTTAAACTGGTATATAGACATCGTGGGTGTCCAGCCAAATACCACAAAATATGGGATAGGTGGGTGGAAAATTTACATACATGTGTGGAGTGAGCTGTGTTGGAGTTTATATTATCATTGTCAGGAACTTTCCTTAATGTAAGATGTATTACTATCCGTCACCTATGAAGTGGCTAATGTTTGTACCTACTGTAATGCCTTGTTATAACTGAGTTGTTCAATAAACTTGTGCTGTTTTAACAAAAAAAAAATATTCCTGAATCTAAGCTGGATCTTCCTGCCAGGAGATGCCAAGATACACTTTCTGCCAAGTGTAAAAAATGCTGGCCAATACTGTTGCTGGTTGTACAGCGAATAATCGCCCCCAAAGTTATATGGCTCCCTCAGAGTCAGGTTATGTTATACACGGACCGCACTGTTTATCTTGCCACACAAGTCGAGTTTCCCTGGTCTGTCTGGCTCTGGTGCTCTAAAGCTACCATCGGTGCATATCAACGCCAGAGGGGCCAATCCAGAGTGTTAAGACGTATTGGTTTCTTTTTTTATTGTTTTAAAGTTGTAGTTGATTTTTTAAGGCTGAAGAGTAATGATGTTCTCCTGCTATACTGGGTACTATATATTGCACGGCGCTACCAAACGCAGACAAATTATTGCAAAAAGTGTGCTACATGCTATACCCGCTCCTCCTGGCTCCCAGGGGAGGTGGGAACGCGCCCATGGGTCACCCTTATTATTCTAGCGTCCCCTGGCAGCTATACACAAGGTATGGAACAATGGTATGTTGACACTTGTATTTGGTTGTTATGTCTAACATGAAATGCATGACGTGGAATGTGAGAAGGCTTAGAACCAAATCTAAGAGAAATGCAGTTCTTTCATATCTTAAAGCACAGAATGCAGACCTCATGGTATTGGTGGAGACTCACCTCACGGGCCAACTTATGCGGACATTAAAAAAACCCTGGGTGGGATGGGTATACCAAGCCCCACATACTACTAACTCTAGAGGAGTCGCCATACTGGTGGCCAAAAGGATGCAATTCACCCTTCTACTACTTAAATCTGACACACAGGGCAGGTATTTATTTATGCATGCCAAGATATATGGCTTGGAGGTGCTGATTATGGCAATATATATTCCCCCTCCGTTTCAATTTGCAATGTTGAACGAAGGGCTGGCATTTATGGCCCAATTCCCCACCGTTCCTGCCATATGGCTAGGGGACTTCAACATGTTGCAAATAGAGATCTAGATAAACTCCTCAGACACTCCTATCCCATTGCAAACTAGATTTGGCAGATTTCTCACTGATATAGCCTTAGTAGATACCTGGCAACATTGCTACCCTATGGAAAAGAAATTCTTGTGCTTTTCCACCACACACAACACAATGTCACATATAGACCTCATATTAATTTCCCAAACTCTCCTTCCCCGTCTAGGCAATAAAGGCTTCAACCCCCTTATCCTATCTGACCACGCCCCATACTGGCTAGAGCTTCGGCTCGACACATCTCACATGCCATACTCCTGGAAACTCAATCCCTTCTGGCTGAAGGTGGTTCCAGACCTAGAGGGCGCTGGTAGTGAATGGGAGTTCTACTTCCAGACTAACAAAGACACCGCACCATTCGAGATAGTATGGGACTCCTTCAAGTCTCATGCGTGCATGTATCTGTCCCAACATATCTCCAGGTATCGGGAAACATCTTCCCAAGTGGTCAGGCAGGCAGAACTGTCCCTGACAAATGCGTAAAGCGAATTCACCAATAACTCATCCCCGGCCACGGCGGACCAACTGAGGATACAATCCAGGGTAGTGACCAACCTCCACTTTGAGAAGGCGGAAAGAAAAATATTCTACACCAAACAGAGGTCATATGAATGTGGAGAGTGAGCTGGATGCCTGTTGGCATATTTGGCCCATATGGACCATAAACCCCCGACGGTGGTTTATGGTCCCGACCAATAACTCATCCCCGGCCACGGCGGACCAACTGAGGATACAATCCAGAGTAGTGACCAACCTCCACTTTGAGAAGGCGGAAAGAAAAATATTCTACACCAAACAGAGGTCATATGAATGTGGAGAGCGAGCTGGATGCCTGTTGGCATATTTGGCCCATATGGACCATAAACCCCCGACGGTGGTCACTCTCCGCACCCTTGATGGGTCCCTGCTTACTGACCCTGAAGAGGTGGCTCGGGAATTCAGGACATTCTTCGCAGACCTTAACTCCTCTACTGCTAATGGCCACAGGGAGGAGATATCCACACTTCTAAACAATACAGACCTACCTAGGCTCTCGCATTCCCAAGTCGAGATGCTGGAAACCCCTATCACTAGAGATGAGATAGTGAAGACAATGTCCCTGCTTAACCCATCTAAAGCGCCAGGTTCAGATGGCCTCCCCCTTGAATTCTACACAACATATATGGATACCCTAGCCCTCAAACTCCACAAGTTATTTACACACATATTTGAATCTTGATCCCTACCCCCTTCTATGAGTGAAGCCAACATCGTACTCATTCCCAAACCCGGCAAAAATGTAGAGCTTCCAGAGTCCTATCGCCCCATTTCCCTACTCCAACTTGATATTAAGATCCTGGTCAAGGTCTTGGCAATACGCCTAAACACTGTGATCCTTACTTTGATCCACTCTGATCAGGTGGGGTTCATGCCCGCCAAAAACACAGCATATAACCTACGAAGGTTCCATATGTATTTACAGGCCAGACATGACCAAATGGGATCCAGAGCCGTTGTATCGCTCGACACCGCAAAGGTCTTTGATTAAGTAGAGTGGGATTACCTGTGGGAATGTCTGGCTAGATTTGGATTTGGACCCCGCCTTGTCAGGTGGATCCGTCTCATATCAGAACCCTTGCGCCAGGATCTTGGTCAATGGCAGGAAATCTGAACCTTTTCCTCTCTCCAGGGGCACACACCAGGAATGCCCCCTATCCCCCCTCTTGTACACACTTGCAGTGGAACCCCTCGCATCTGCCATTAGAACACATCCAGACATCCATGGCTTGCAATGTGGAGACCTGGAGGAGAGGATTAGCCTCTACGCAGATGATATGCTGTTGTTCCTAGCCAACACAGACCCGTCCCTGCAAGCAGCCCTTGAGACTATTTAGACATATGGCCATTACTCCGGACTTAGAATAAACTGGAACAAATCCCAAATTCTACCCATAGACATAGGTGCCCCCTCAGCACATCAGGCCTCCTCCCCGCTCCTTAGAGTTAGTTCCATGAAATACCTTGGAATTATAATTACCCGCTCCCCAGAGGACTTTGTCAAACTTAATATTGAGCCCCTAAATGCAAACCTGAAAGCGAAGATACACACCTGGGCCACGTTACCCATTGGTGTGATGGGCCAGATAAACCTAATCAAAATGGTTATTCTCCCCGGGTTTCTTTATGTTCTGTGGCATTCCACGGTCTACCTACCCCTCAGACTCTTTAAATCTATTGAGGCTCTCCTCAACTCCTTTGTCTGGGGTGCCACTCGACACAAACTGTCGTTGCATGAAGAACCCCACTGAACTAGGAGGCGCAGCGCTTCCCGACTTCAACTTTTAATACCCGGTAGCGCAGTTGCCCCACTTTTTCTACATAGATAAAAATGATAAAGACCGTTATTTAGTACTAATATGCTTTCCCACACCACGGGGCTTACCCACCCCTTTCAAATTATTCTCAACGACTCCACTGACGCATGCAAGGTGGGAGACCGAAAGGGACTACCATACCACCACTGCAAGATATGGGAAGTAGTGAGACGCAGACTTAAATTGCCATCCACCATCTGGTTAAGTCACGGGGTGAGATATTTCTCGGATATCTACTATGGTATTGTTCTAAAATCATTCCAGCAACTTAAGGGCGACTTTGCTCTCCCCAACTTCATGCACTTTCTCTACCTCCAGCTCTGCCACGCGCTCCAGACACAATTTTCTGACGGTCCCCCAATACAGAAAGTCTGGATATCATATGTAATATGATGGGACAAGACTCCCGGAAGCTAATTTCAATATTTTATATTTCCCTCCTCCGCCCCTCAGCGGTGACACTTGCATATAAGCTGAAGGACCGCTGGTCTGGGCACATGGGTGGGCTGGAGGAATGGGAGGAAGCTCTGGATGCTTGCAAAAAGGTATCCACCAAATTATCTGAGCACCTTACCCAACTCTATATATTACATAGATCCTACCTGACCCCAATTCGACTAGCCAAGTACAGGCCCAATAACAACCTATTGTGCCCCAGATGCAGCAGTCCTTCTATCACATTCTTTCACATTCTATGGTCGTGCCCAGTTATACAGGATTATTGGACACATGTTGTGAAGTTTATTCACGATGAAATGAGATCTTCCCTGACAGTCTGCCCCAAACACTGCCTATTAGGGATATTCCCGGACCCCGAATCTGACAAGTTTCACAAAATATTTCTCCAAGAATCGCTCTTTACTGCTAGGCTACTCATAGCGAGAAAGTGGCTCCAGATTGCATCCCCGACGCTCCAAAAATGGATAACAGGGTGCTCCCATACAAAAAAGAAATCTATGCCCATAGGGGCTGCCCATCTAAGTACGGCAAGATATGGGACTCCTGGTTAGGCAACGCTGCTACCTGTAATGAAATAGCTGAATGAGACCCTGAATGACACCTGATGCTCTTACTCTTTGCCCCTCTCCCCACACAAGTTAACATACTGGTTAAATGTATTGTGTTCATATCTGATTCATACCCGATTCATATGCTGTAACATTGTGTGTAGAACATGACATGCATAAGTACCATTGGTGTCTCCTCACTTTAATGAATCTGTATTATATGATGTCACAACAGTGTGTAAATTGTAAATGCCTTTACTCTTCTCAATAAAACAATTTACAGTTTGTGAAAAAAAAAATGCTGGCCAGAATAGTCATTTGTTCTCGCCACTAGAATAAATTGACTCGCATATGCCGTATGTGCATAAATTATGCTCCTAGGCTCTTTTCTGAACGCAGCTTTGGTGTGCTTTTCTCTGTAGCACTAACCACTGAAGGAGCTGCTGATTTTATTGGGCTTACCGTTACCTTCTATACCACGTGTATGCCTAAGGGTTACCCGAGGTTGATGGCCCAAGAACTGTAGAGGCTGACACCAGATCCGCTTAAGGGATTTTTATTTGCAAAAAGGGAGTAGACAACACACAGTTTCTCAATGAGGGTTAGAGGGTTTTTACACAGAAAGTTCAGGTACTCTTGGAACTTGGTCAAATAGGAAGTCTCTCACTTTAGAAATCCAGAGAATAGCCATTTGCAACTGGATCCTCACCCTTATCGGATATACCTCCTCTCACTAGTCTAGCAGCCGATAGAGTGCTCAGATAAAGCAAAGTCTCTGCCACAAACTTGTAAAACACTTGAATAAAGTCTCTGCCACAGACTTGTTGTAGAACACTTGAATAACTGAAGGATGTAGACAACTTAGAAAACCCTCATATGGTACCAGTATCTTGCAGCCGGTCCGGTGATACCGTACGAGTGCAGATTCGCTTGGGGTCTTTCAACTTAGCCTCCAGACTCTTTCTGAGAAGCCAGCATCCGCATGGCCTTCTTCCGAAGAGTCCTCCCCTGGATGCTCCTTCAGTTGCTGGACCTCTCCACAGATAAGACAGCACCGGACCACCTCCGAATCCTGCTTCCAGTTACTTTGCCTCGGGCTAGCCAGCCCCGAGACTCGGAATTGGATGGATCTGCACCCCAGGCCATGAGAGCCCTTTGGGCTGGACAGGAGGACCAGGACCAAACCGAAAGAAAGCACTTCTGGACCGGAAACCCCAAAGCATGTGATGTCAGTACCTTAAGTACCCTTTCCCAGAATGCACAGCAGGACGAGCCGCCCACTGAGTTGACTCCAAGAAAGATAGCACTCAATGCACCCAGCTGAACTGCGTTCTCACACCTGTCAGAAATGACAGTGAGACCTATAGCCAAGCAGAACACAGTGCAATCCAGCCAGACTGGTACCGAGACCACAATTTGGTATAACTGATCCCAAAACCAAACTGCGGTTCCAGGAATGTTAAATGAGAAAAACACATAGCACGTGCTCTTCAGGAGCCGGCGCTACATCTCTATGCCTCTAAACTGTTCTTAAAATACTGATCTAAACGTTTGGTGCGCATGGCCACATAGGCTAACATGGAACTGTATTTAAACACATAAAATGCTCTAAGCCTGTAAAAGTGGGATTTTTTCTTGTTCAATCTGCCCATAAGGTTTTAGGCAAAAGTAGTAAATTATCACTTACGATGAACATAGAACATAAACATAAACATTTTGACTAAAGACAGCGTTTAACCGATTGAGATCCGCGCTATAGCCGAATGACGGATACAGCATGGACCTGCTTTGCCGGGACTACGTCTATTGACGTCGTCCCGTGCACGAGCGGCCTGCGCGCCCCGTGCTCTGTGATCAGTGAGTCTATGAGACTCGGCTGATCACGGATCGGAGCAAAGGGTCAATTTCGACCCCTTACCACGTGATCAGCTGTCAGCCAATGACAGCTGATCATGTGACACAACAGAGCCAGTAATCGGCTCTTTTTCCTCCTCGCGCTGTCAGTCCCGATCATGGCCAGCTCATCAGTGCCCACCTGCCCCTGCCAGTGCCATCCAAATAATAAAAAAGTGCCCCCCATAAGTGCCACCCATCAGTGCCCTTAGTGCCACCCATCAGTACCCACAGTGCCACCTATCAGTGCCCACAATCTGCCTCAACAACAGTGCTGCACCCCAGTGCCACATATCCGTGCCCATCAGTGTCATCTACCAGTGCCCATCAGTGCCACCTATCAGAGCCACCTATCAGTGCCCATCAGTCCCATCTATCAGTGGTACCTATCAGTGCCCCTTAGTGCCACCCATCCGTGCCACCCATCAGTGCCATCTTATCTTTGCCCATCAGTGCCGCCTTATCTGTGCCTATCAGTACTGCCTTATCTGTGCCTATCGGTGCCACCTTATCTGTGCCTATTAGTGCCGCCCTAACTGTGCCTATCAGTGCCCACCAGTGCAGCCTATCAGTGCCCACCAGTGCCGCCTCATCAGCGCATTTCAATGAAGGAGAAAAATTACCTGTTTGCAAAATTTTATAACAAACTATTAAACATGATTTTTTTTTTTTTGCATCTTTTTTTGTTTGTTTAGCAAAAAATAAAAAAATATATGAAAATATCCAAATACCAGTTAAAGGGGTTGTAAACCTTTGCCGTTTTTCACCTTAATGCATTCTATTCATTAAGGTGAAAAACCTCCTGTGCTACAGCAGCACCCCCAAGACCCCCTTATACTTACCTGAGCCCTGTAATTCCCACAACGGGAACGAGCACACCAGCTCCAGCCGGTGTCTCATGTCCTGACTGGATAGATTGATAGCAGTGCAGCCATTGGCCCCCACTGCTATCAATCAAATCCAGTGACGCGGGCTCCAGGGGTGGAGCCCAGTCCTGCTGTCCACAGCAGAAGGATACAGGAGCGTGTTCCCGCATGGTTGTCCCGTCAGAGAGTGCTTCTCCGGTGGGACACTCTAGAAGAGGAGGAGCCAGGAGCGCCATGGAAGGACCCCAGAAGAGGAGGATCAGGCCACTCTGTGCAAAACCAACTGCACAGCGGAGGTAAATATGACATGTTTGTTTTTTTGTTTTTTTAAACTGAACCTTTACAACCTTAATCCTTAGGTGAATGATAGGCGTATCACCTCGTGCTCCCAGGGGATAGATAACACAAAAGTATCTTCTTACCAGATAATAAGACCTTTCAAGGCCAATACACCCATTAGTGAGTATTCACCCCTCACTTCAGGTATAAGCCAGCTCAACTGTTCAGCCAGTTAAAGGACGCCAGTGACACATATATCGATCCCATAGGAGCTTCAGACCCAATCATGCAGTAAACCATAAGGAAGAGAAAACATTCTTCTCTGCTGCCACTTCCAGCAATGTCTCCTCTTGTCTTCCTCTTCATAATATACAGGGTAATTGGTGCTCACAGCTTTCCCTCCCGATCATTACCCTGGCTGTTTCCTTTCCTTCTCCGGCCCCCCTTTGTGTCCTCCTCCAGCTCCATGCCTTCCACCCCCTCCGCAGCCGGATCCCTCCTTTTCTCTCCCTCCGGCTGCTGTGGGGGATGTCAGGATGGAGAGCGGAGGAAGGTACATGCCCGACGGGAGCGATGTCTGCCGGGCACTAGGGAAGGGCAAACGTTTCAGCCCGAGCATAAGCCAAACTTTTCTTGTTTGGTCGTTCGGAGAACATCTGAACAAACAGGTTATTCGAATGTTTGTTCGGCCCCTGCACCCAGGGCCGGATTAACATGAGGGCTATTGGAGCTGCAGCTGCAGGCCCCTTACCTTAAGATAGGCCCATTTACCCAAAAAAAAAAAAAAAAAAAAACAAAGCAAAAAAAAAAACCAATCGACTTCGTCGGGTCGTGACTCACAGGGGTAGCTGAATACCTACCCCAGCACTGGTCAATGGGGCTCCTATCATCTATGGTTCCGGAGATACGGGGCTCCTTGAGCAGCCTGTCAGATGCTACATAAAGAGCGGCCAGTTTAAATACAAGCTGGCACACTCTGTTTGCAGTAGACTGAGAGGATGAGCTCACAGTGCCTCTCCTTACTTCTTGTCAGAGGCACTGAGCTCAATGGACAACTTGGAGCCTGCAGAGTTTGACAGGCAACACCACCTTCAAAAATCATTTATTGATTTCAATAGGGCCACTCTGCAACTGCAGGCCAAACTCACTTGCAGTAGCAGAAAATTCCAACAATGTAAAATTACAATTCAGCAATGTAAAAAAATAAAATAAAATAAAAAACACAAGGAGTGGCAGTAGCACCTCATGAATGCCTGTCAGCTGCTGCTATACCACTCGTTGAAAAGCAATCCACCACAGATCACTTTTCAATGGGCAGTAAGCATTACCGAAAATGTGAAAGAAACTTGAAACACATCATCCAATTTCACACTCACCATCAACCAGGTCACTCCCCAGCCACTTCCCATGTTAGCCACCTCCCAGTTACTCCCCCACCCGCTAATTGATATCCCTCCATGACCACCTCACACCCCCCTGCTGACAGACCTCTCTCCCCAGCCTGTTCCCACACACCTCTCACCTGCTGACCTGTGGATGGGGAAATCACTCCCGCAGTGTTATTGTTTTCAGCCAGTGGGGAGCCTTCCCTGCCCATAGAATACAATGATCAGCTTTGCTAACTGCTGGCAGCATTGATTGTTTTGGGAAAAACCTGATAGGCTGGTTGTGCTCAAGTCGATTAATAGATTGACTTGTGTACAACCAGTTAGCCAATACATGGTTGGTCTCTACTTAAGTTCAATCCATGTATGGCCCGCTTAACCACTATGCAGTCCCTAAACATCCTTCCACAAACCTTTACATTTTCCCTTCCCAGATTCCTTCATCCTCCTCACCTGTACATAGTGTTCACTGTTATACCCTCCACACTCCTCTCCTATACAAATTGCCCCTTGTCATACCCCCCAAAATCCTTTCCTGTACATACTGCCCACTGTCATACACTTCTCTCCTGTACATAGTGCTCGCTGTCATACCCCCCGCACTCCTCTCCTGTACATACTGCTCACTGTCATACCCTCCACACTCCTCTCCTATATATAGTGCCCCCTGTTATACCCACCACAATCCTCTCCTGTACATAATGCCCACTGTCATACCTGCTACATTTCTCTCCTGTACATATTGCTCACTGTCATACCCTCCACACTCCTCTACTGTACATACTGCCCAATTTTATTACCCTCCACACTCTTCTCCTGTACATACTGCCCACTGTCTTACCCGCCACACTCCTCTCCTGTACATACTGCCCACTGTCATACCCTCCACACTCCTCTCCTGTACATACTGCCCACTGTCATACCCTTCACACTCTTCTCCTGTACATAAGGCCCACTGCCATACCCTCCACACTCCTCTCCTATACATAGTGCCCCCTGTCATACCCCTCACAATCCTCTCCTGTACATACTGCCCACTTTGATACACTTCTCTCCTGTACATACTGCCCCCATAAGACCTTCCACACGCCTCTCCTGTACATACTGCTAACTGTCATACCCTACACACTCCTCTCCTGTACATACTGCCAACTGTCTTTCTCTCCACATTCCTCTCCTGTACATACTGCCCCCATCATACTCTCCCACCTCCTCTCCTATACATACTGCCCCCATCATACCCTCCGCACTCCTCCAGTACATACTGCCAATTGGCATAACCTCCACACTTCTCTCCTCTATATATTGCCCACTGTAATACTCCCCACACTCCTCTACATAGGGCCCACTGATATACCATCCATACTCCTCACCTGTGCCTCTTAGCTACAAAAACAGTTAATTCAAATTATATTGAATATTCTCAATGTTGCCAGCTCTAGAATGGGCACACTTTTGTTAGTTCAACTAAAAGAAATCTTCTGCCCATTATTAGTACTCATTTAATTTTGTGATTACTACTGTGATGTATGAAGGAATATAGAGGATGTCAGCTACTCTAAATATACCACTGGTAAAAAAAAAAAAAAAAAAAAAAGTGTCCCTGAAAATATTTTGGAAATGTTGACAACTATGCACCTGGTCACTGCCAAAGGGCCACCGGGTCGTTAAGGGGCTCCAGGAGAGGCTCCTGGGATCCTGTGATATTAAAGCGGTAGTAACATTACTACTTTTTAGAAGCCCTGAGGTAAGTTATGCCATAATGTACTAGTATGCACAGCATATTAGCACATTACGGTACACTTACCTGTCAGACTGAGCCCTCCAGCACTGCGCTGTGATCCATTCCGGCATGTCCCGGGTGCTTCCATCTCCACCCGGTCTTCCTTCCAGGTTCTGTGCCTTCGGTCACTTGCCTTGGCCAGGCTGCCTTGCTGTCACTCCCACTAAGGATGAGTTCCAGCGTGTTTGCACACTCCACGTGCAGAGCTCACCAGGAAGTCGGCTCAGTAATCACAGGCAGTGAGACATTGCCCCGATGCGTGGCTGCAGAGATCGGGCAATGTCTCACTGCCTGTGATTAGCGCAGGACAGCGCCGACTTCCTGGCGGGCTCTGCACATGGAGTATGCGAACACGCCAGAGCTCTTCCCTAACTCCCACGCATGCTCATGCGCATCCTCTCTCTCTCATCCCCCCTCACCCCTCTCTCTCATCCTCCCTCTCTCTATTTAATTTAATTTGTTATAACAAAAAATTGTTTGCATATTTATTATTATAAAAAGCAGTGAAAGCTTCAGCCAATCAGGGCACAGAGCACTGTCAGTCCCGATTGGACACTGTCATCATGACTTTACCCAACCATGGCTCATTCCCGCCCCACAGTATAAAAGTATTCTTTCAACAGCAACCATTTTAAGTGTGATTTTGGCATGGAGAGAGATAGAACAGGGCTCTGTTCAGTGCTATCAGTTAGTGTGTTGTACTGTGCTATTTTGCTTCAGTTGTCAGTGTAGAATATTCGTTTAGTGTCAGTCTAGGGATAGTGTGAGTGTAGTGAGGAGGGCCATCATTCAGCTTTGCATAGTGCAGCTAGAGTAGGGACAGCTCAGATAGTTTCAGTGTAGTGTAGTGAGACTGTGTCATTCATACATACATTAGGGTAGAGCAGGGTCGGACTGGCCTAACGGGAGATTTCCCGGTAGGCCGCCTGCCATGGGGCCACTTTTAGTTGCTGCTTCATCCTCCGCTCTCTCCTGTGGATCACAGAGCTGGCTGGCTCTGTGTTCGACGGCCGCTCTGTAACACAGTCCCCCCCCCCCAGACCTGCTCGTGTGATAGTGGATAGAATCAACGTTCCACCTATCACACGAGCCGGACTAGGGGGGGCAAAAATGGGACTATGTTACAGAGCGGCCGCCGAACACAGAGCCAGCCAGCGCTGTTGAGCAAAATAAAGGCAGGTTCAATATTCGGGTCCAAACTTTTGTCGTGTTTGAAAGTTCTGATACGAACCAAATGGGAGTCTGTTCGGCCCATCCCTACCGGGCACCCGCGATTGCTCGTGACAGAACAAGAACGGGGATGTGTGTGTGTAAACACACACACATCCCTGTTCTCTCAGTGGAGAGGAGACCAATCATGTGTTCTTACTAAGTAGAAACACCAATCAGTCTCCTCCCCCAGTCAGTCCCACCCCCCTATAGTTAGAACACACCTAGGGAACACAATTAACCCCTTGATTGCCCCCCTAGTATTTTTTATAGCAAAAAGTACAAAACATTGGGGGTCATTTACTAAGATGAATGCGCTGCGCCGGTTCATACCTTAATTGGTGCGCCAGATAAATTATTAATTAAGTGTTGAACCGGCGCACACATAAGCGCAACAGATGATAATATGCTGGCGCACGCGATAATAATATGCCATTGATAATAGCGCACGCTGTATCATTAACAGTCCATTCACACAGGGGCAACACGACTTCCAGCGCAACTTTGGGAGGCAACTTGGACACGACTTGAGTATGAATCACAGCGCGACTTGGGGTGACTTCAACATGACTTGGGACGACTTGCAACATGACTAAGTCGCCCCCAGGGCAGGCGACTTTCATTTTAAATAAAAAACCGGCAAGGGTTCCCCTCCAAGAGCATACCAGGCCCTTCAGGTCTGGTATGGATATTAAAGGAAACCCCATGCCAAAAATTTTTTTTAAAAAAAAAGATGGCGTGGGGGTCCCCCTCAAAATCCATACCAGGCCCTTCAGGTATGGTATGGATTTTAAGGGGAACCCCGCACCAAAAAAAGAAAAAAAAATGGCATGGGGGCCCCTCTAAAAATCCATACCAGACCCTTATCCGAGCACGCAACCTCAGGCCACAGAAAAGAGGGGGGGGGCGAGAGAGCGCCCCCCCGAACCGTGCCAGGCCACATGCCCTCACCATTGGGAGGGTGCTTTGGGGGTAGTGCCCCCCCGAACCGTGCCAGGTCACATGCCCTCACCATTGGGAGGGTGCTTTGGGGGTAGCCCCCCAAAGCACCTTGTCCCCATGTTGATGAGGACAAGGGCCTCATCCCCACAACCCTGGCTGGTGGTTGTGGGGGTCTGCGGGTGGGGGGCTTATCAGAGTCTGGAAGCCCCCTTTAACAAGAGGACCCCCCAGATCCCGCCCCCCATGTGAAATGGTAAGGGGTACACTGTCCACTGCCCTACTGACACATCCACTGGCCCCTAAAAAGCATAAAAAAAAAAAAAAAAGTCAAGAAAATGTAATTGTAAAAAAAAAAAGAAGAGAATAATAATAAAAATAAATAACTACTGACACTTTCCACTGCCCTACTGACACCACCCTGCACATTCTACCCACCGCTGTACACTCCATACTCCTCACCTGCACATTATACCCACTTACATACACTCTACACTCATCTCCCGCACATACTATCCACCTACATACACTCCTCACTCCTCTTCTGCACATACTACCCAACTCTATATACTCCCCACTGCCATACACTCCGCACTGTACATTCCCTATTTAACATTACTGCATTCTGTACTATGTAAGTCACCTCAGACTATTAAACCACACCCCCTTTAAGCCACGTCCAATATGTAGAGCAATTTAAACCATGCACACATTTCGCCGTGGGGGTTGGGTTGGGGTGCAGAGCGCCACCTCCCTGAAAGTAGTTTTTGCAGGTTGGGATGTCTGCAATAAGATAATATACAACATAATCAATACTGAATTTACATGTGCTTTTTGCCGTGATGTTTGTGAGTATTCTGGCTGTTGTTCTTAATAAATGTACTTGTCAGTAATACTGCGCAATTACATTTATTATGCCAATTTCTATGATTTCCTGATGTGGCAAGAGCCTGTCCAGAGAGGATCCCACTGGTGTTCATACAACATTTCTCTCTATGTTTATTGCTGATATCCTGATTTATGATATTGGAACCTAAGCCCAGCTTGGTCAAGATCGTATGAAGATAAGTCCAATCCACCCTGTCAAATGCCTTTTTGGCATCAGTGGAAAGCAGGTCCTCAATAACCACTGCAAGCTCTGTCAGGGAAATGGGGTGTCCAACTGATTTCTGGCTTGAGTGGAGAACTGAGAAAGCTTAATGTCCTCTAAGTATTGCGATATATGCTTAATCCTCTGGCTCTCTGTGGTGCCAGGGAGGGTATCAGGGAGGTGGTATTGCCTGGCCTAAAAGTCCTGAAAGGCATTCGATATTTTCCATGAGTGTACCACCAGGTGTCCTGTCGCGATATGGAGCTTATGGACATGACCAGAGGCACATTGTCGTTGAAGGGCTCTAGTGAGCAGTCTCCCGTACTTATTGGGACCCAGTCAGTGTGAAAAATGGGTCTCTTGTAAAAAAAAGGACACGTTCCCCAAGGCGTTTTTCCTCAAGCCACAACTTACTGCGTTTGAAGGGCAAACCCAGATCGCAGACATTGTAGGAGATGTTCTTCAGGGAAGCCATAAGGAGAAGGGAATTGAGGGGTTACCCAGGCCCTTGTTGACAATGTAGGGAAATCCACAGCATGTTGAACCAGAGATCAAGGAGTGTGGAAAAACCATAAAAACAAGATAAGAACCTCGAAAAGAAAAAAAACAGTCATAACACATAAACAACATAGTGCCTGAAGGGCATTTCTGAGTGCAAAAACACCACCGGTCGGTAGACCCAAACTCATCCTCTGAGCAAGGAAAAAGCAGGGTCCAGCGAGCAGCAAGAGGTCGTAATCAGGGGACATAACTCAGAGGAGTTGGCGAGGCACAATGTGCGAGTTCAGTGTAGATATAGGCTACATAAAGGGTACAAGCCTATACCCTATATTATTATGAGAAAGTACACATCAGCCAGGGTAGGGGAATCCTAAAGAGAACAGAGGCAGTCAGTAGAACTCAAATATATCTTTTAGGATGGCCCTCTCGGAGGAGTGCTGTGGAGCCAATTGGAAGGAAAGTCCATGGTTTCTGTTCCGTCCTCTGCAACATGCAGGTTGCCAGGGCTGTGGGTTATTCGCCAATCTGGAATGTCCACAAACGACAAACTGATTTTTATTCCTCTGGGTAGATTGGTGGCCATCCTTAGTGACCGACAAGCTAATGGGGTAACCCCACCTGTAGATCAACTTTGCATCCTGAAGCACCTCTAACAAACGGCTTCATGGTCTGTTGCTGCATTAGGGTGTGTCGGGAGAGGTTCGGAAGAAAGGATAACTTAGCACCGTCAAAGTCCACATAAAGAGTTCCTCTGACGTGAAACATGAGGCGTCCTTTAGGGAATATTTATGAAGCTTGCATATAATATCCCGTGCTCGCCAGTGTCCTCAGCGGGCGGGCGGAGTGTCTTATGAGCATGGTCAATTTCAATATGCTCTGGAGCCTCCAAGCCCAGGATTTTCTAAAAGATACCCTGCAAGGTAGGGACTATGTCCCAGGTAGGCCCCTAATGCGAATGTTGACTCTGTGGCTCCGATTTTCACAATCATCCATTTGATCCAGCAAAGAGTCAATTCTGCATTCTTGCATTTCTCTGTAAAGGCATGCAGTATAGGGGTAGGTTCCTCCCAATTTGATTCCAATGCCCCAACTCTGCCCCCTATGTGTGCAGTGTCTGCCTGCAGAGCATCAATGTCCTGTTGCAGGACTTTCTCCACTCTGTGGGCAAAAAGCTCCAGCTCAACCTTGGTGGGGAGGGAGAGAATATGAGAGTGCAGATCTCTATCTCCTTGTGCATACCTCATGTCAGAAAGTCTCTCCTGGCTGTCCAAGCAAAAGGGAGTAGAGTGGGGAGGAAGCAAGGGTAAAGGGAGAAGTGGTGAGGGAATAGGGGAGGCTGCATGGGCAGCGTGCTCACCCATCTTGGACCCTCCTGCTGTTCCCCTGCAATTCTCTGAAAAGAACGCATCCAGCGATCCGGAGTGATCCCAAGGGGTCTGCTATGACTGCGGGGAGGACTTCATTTTAGGGGGCATCACTGCAGATGAAAATCTCCCCCTGAAAGTTGCTGTGAGTGTGATGTTCTGAGAGGGTCTCCAGGAGTTCAGTGAGAGCACGTCCTCACACTCTCATGCTGCAGCCATGCTGTGTCTTTTTAAATTCCTTTTCATTGAAAAGTTTTTTCCCTATGCTAGGGTCACCAGTGCTGTATTTGTACATTGATATCATATCCCCTCTCAAGCGTCTCCTCTCCAGAGAGAATAAGTTCAATGCTTGTAGTCTTTCACCATAGCTAAGGTCTTCCAGTCCCTTTATTAGCTTTGTTGCTCTTCTCTGGACTCTGTTCAGTTCCAGCACATCCCTCCTGAGGACTGGTGCCCAGAACTGGATGTAATACTCAAGATGCGGCTGGACCAGAGTCTTGTAGAGTGGGAGAATTATTACCTCTGGAGTTTTACCTCTGGAGTGAATCACCTTTTTAATGCATGCCAAAATTCTGTTGGCTTTGCTTGCAGCAGCCTGGCATTGCATGCCATTGCTGAGCCTGTCATCTACTAGGACCCCCAGGTCCCTTTCCATGCTAGATGCCCCCAGAGGTTCTCCCCCTAATGAGTAACTTGCATTCATATTTTTGGCACCCAAATCCATTATCTTACATTTTTCAACATTAAACCTCATTTACCATGTATTTGCCCACCTTGTTCATTTGTAAAGGTCTTCTTATAAGGTTTCCACATCCTGCGTAGAAGTTATTGCCCTGCTTAACTTAGTATCGTCCGCAACTACTGAGATTGAGCTGTTTATCCCATCCTCCAGATCGTTTATGAATACATTAAAAACAGGATTATTTCCAGGAGAGATCCTTGGGGGGGACCCCACTTTCCACAGCAGACCATTCCATTCTGAGTACCCATTCATCACCACCGTTTGGACTCACCCCTGTCGCCAGTTTTCAATCCAGGTACTCACCCTATGGTCCATGCCAAAAGACCTTAGTTTGTATAGTAGGTGCTTGTGGGGAACTATATCGAATGCCATTTGCAAAATCCAGATACACCACTTCCACAGGCCCTCCTTTAGCTAAACACTTCGTCATAGAAGATTAATAGATTGGTCTGGCAAGAACGATTCTTCATGAATACATGCCAATTACAGCCAATGATAGCTTTCATTACTAAAATCTTGTATATAGTCCCTTAACATCCCACCATTAGAGATGGCCTTGCGGTTCGCCCAGTGGTCGGTTCACAGCGAACTTTGCTCATTCGCGATTCGCCAAACCGGCGGACTTCTGGCGCTGTTCGCGGCGGACATATTCGTTTACATTGTGAAGAACTTTGACCCATGACACCTCCATCATGGGGTACAGGACAGCCAATTGAGACATTTCAGCACATGGACATACCCCCCTACCTTATAAATAGACCTGATCTGGCGGCCATTTTACATTCTGTCTTTTGTCAGTGTAGGGAAAGGACGCTGTGTGGAGCAGGGACAGTCAGTCTAATCACTAGCTATTACTATTAGGTCCACAAAAGTCCTTTTAAGGACTGGTATAGGTGTACAGTATATAGGGTTGTAATACACTTATGCTATACTTTCTTTCAAATATAGAAAGCATATTATAGTGCACTGCAGTGCTGCTGAGTGCTGACCAATTTTGCAGCTGTCTTTTCTCAGTGTAGGGAGGGACAGTTTGGTGTTTGGAGCAGGGACAGGCTCTGCCATTTACTAGCTACTAGCTAGCTATTAGGTCCACAAAGGTCCTTTTAAGGACTGGTATAGGTGTACAGTGTATAGGGTTGTAATACACATATAATATATTTTCTTTCAAATATAGAAAGCATATTATTGTGCACTGTATGCAGTGCTGACCGATTCTGCAGCTGTTGTTTCTCAGTGTAGGGACAGTTTGGTTTTTGGAGCAGGGACAGTCAGCATTTCACTAGCTACTAGGTCCACAAAGGTCCTTTTAAGGACTGGTATAGCTTACAGTATATAGGGTTGTAATACACGTATAATATACTTTCTTTCAAATATAGAAAGCATATTATAGTGCACTGCATGCAGTGCTGCTGACCGATTCTGCAGCTGTCGTTTCTCAGTGTAGGGACAGTTTGGTGTTTGGAGCAGGGACAGTCTGCAATTCACTAGCTACGAGATAGCTACTATTAGGTCCCAAAGGTCCTTTTAAGGACTGGTATAGGTGTACTATTTGGTGTGCAGCATATAGGGGTGTAATACACGTATAAAATACTTTCAAATATAGAAAGCATAGTATAGTGCATTTCCACTGTGCAGCATTGTGACTGGTGAGCGATTCTGCAGCAATACTACAAAGAGTGACAAATGCAATTAGAAAAAAGTATTATAACTGGTGTGATAGACCAGTGGCCCTCCAAAATGACAGATTGAAGCGGCGTGTTCTATAACTTCTTCCACATATACTGCACTTCTCTAGAGACTTTTGCCACAGGGTCATTTAAAAAATTACAGGCAGAGGAAGAGGCAGACCCTTCCGCAGGGGTGGTAGGGGTAGGGCAGGAGCAACAGGCTTGAGCCAAAGTGGCAAATTGCAGAAGGTGTGTCTGATTACGTCAAAGGATGCACCAGACTTCGTTGAGTGGCTCACTCAGCCTTACTCTTCTGCACCCTTCTCATCCTCTCGATCTGAACCCTCTTCACTCTCTGCTGTGTGCACCCCCAAAGACACTACCACCAACACCACCATATACCCTCCGCTTGAGTCACAGGAATTATTTTCTGATCCATCACAAGACATTGTCGATGCGCAGCCATTCTTGGCATTGGATCAGGAAGAGGAGGTAGCAACAACCGCCACTCAGCAGTCTGACGACAGTACTCAGATCAGCCCAAGGAGGTTAGTTCCCGGTGTTGCTGCCTACTCCGAGATCTCTAATTATAGCGTTGGGGAAGGTGACGTCGATGATGACGTGTCTAGTGATGTCACGTGGGTGCCCACAAGAGAGGAAGAGGAGGGGAGTTCAGAGGGAGATATGGACCAGCAGATAGGGAGAAGCAGGAGGAACTTACATTGCACAGGAGGGACAAACCAGACTGGTAATGTATCAGGAGCGAGGCATCAACCATGTACGGTCACATCTGGCACTCCCAGGACGCCGGCACATGGCTCCGCAGTGTTTTTTTTTTTTTTTTTTTAACGTGTCCGTTACTGACAATAGTGTTGCCATCTGCAGCTTTTGCAGTCAACGCATAAGTCGCGGTAAGCCCAACACTCACCTAGGGACAACCGCCTTAAGAAGGCACAAGAGCTGCCATCACCGAGCCCAGTGGGAGCAACAGAACCCACAAATCCACACTCCAAGGCTCTAACCGTCCAGCCTCTTCTACTTCTTCTCAGAATTGCACTCCACTCCACCTTCCATCATGCCATCCTCATGTTTTTCTGAAAAAAGGCAGGCTTCCGTGGGCCAAATGTTCGAGCGTAAAAAAAAAATGATGATGCCGGATAACCCTCTTGCCCAACGGTTGACCGCTGGCTGTCAGAACTGTTAGCCCGCCAACTACTGCCCTATAAACTGGTAAATTCGGAGGCCTTTCGAAAATTTGTGGCCATTGCAACACCACAATGGAAGGTCCCAGGAAGGAAGTATTTCTCACAGAAGGGCATCCCAGAGCTATATAGCCATGTTCAGTGGCAAGTGAATGCATCTCTGGCACAGTGTCGGTGCCAAGATACATCTGACCACAGACACGTGGTCTAGCAAACACGGGCAGGGAAGGTATATAACTTTTTCTGCCCGCTGGGTGAACCTTCTGACGGCTGTCAAGCATGTAACCCGTGGCACCCGTGTAGATTTGGTTTTACCGCCACAGATTGCATGCAGGCCTGGCTCTTCTTCTCCTCCTCCTCCTACTCCATCCACCCTCTCCTCCTCGGCTGACTCCTTTTCTGCTGCTAGCGTCTCTTCCGCTGCGCCGCCCAAAGAACCCCAGAACCTATTCAACATGCCAGGTGAGACGTTGCCATGCTGTGCTGCGTCTGTTGTGCCTGGAAGCCAAGAGCCACACTGGCCCTGCACTCCTTTCAGCTTTGCGTTCACAGGCAGATCAGTGGCCAACACCGCTCACTTTGACAGTTGGTAAAGTGCTGTGGGACAACGGTGCCAATCTGCTTAGCGCACTGAAACAGGGCAAAATTACACACGTGCCATGCATGGCACACGTCTTAAACTTGGTCGTGCAGTGATTCGTTATCAAATACCCTGGGGTCCAGGACATCTTGCGGCAGGCAAGGAAAATCTCGGCCCATTTCAGAAGATCTTACACGGCGGCCATGGCTCGCCTTGCTGACATTCAGCGGCGACACAATCTGCAGGTGAGACGTCTTATTTGCGGTTGCCCGACGCGATGGAACTCAACCTTCTATATGCTTGATAGGCTGCTCCAGCAGAAACGTGCAGTTAACGACTACCTGTACGAACTCTGCGGCAGAACAGGTTCTGGGGAGCTTGTTTTTTTTTCACCGCGCCAGTGGCTGCTCATGCGCAATGAATGCAGACTTCTGCGGCCATTTGATGAGATTAACAAACTGGTCAGTCTCAGCCATGGCGCCATCAGTGACATCGTACCTTATGCCTTCTTTATAGAGGGTGCATTGCATAGTGTCATTGATTAAGCCGTGGAGGAGCAGGAGCAGGAAGATGAGGAAGTTGCAATGCTGGATGAATTCCCAGGGGGGGCTACTCTATCTGAGACAAGTCAACAACAGGAGTCTGAAGAGGAGTCAGAGGAGGATGGTGCCAGGGTGGATGAGGAGGAGCAAGAAGAGCATGCTTTAAACCTTTCTGGGATCCCTGTTGTTGTCGGTGGATGGGGAGAGGAGAACGAGGACGAAGACATTATCCTGGATGATGAGCAGGAGCCAGGCCCCCACACCGCCTCCAGTGTTTTAACAGGGACCCCCGTATAAAAAGCATAAAGGTCAAGGACCAGTACTGGGTGGCAACGTGCTTAGACCCCCGGTACAAACACAAAATGGCAGAAATGTTATCACATCACAGAGGGCTGTCAGAATGGAGCACTTACAGGCCTTGCTTAGAGAAATGCTGAATTCTGCTTTAGCGTGCGCTGGCAGAGGAATTCCCACTCCCAGAGAAAGAGTTGCGGGTACCAATCCAACTGCACCTACAAGAAGAGGGCGGTTTGAAGATGTGTTGGTCACTTCTGATAGGAGATCATTCTTTCAGCCGACCCATCGACAGGTGTCATCCGGATCCAGCATCGGGGAACGCCTAGACCAACAGGTGTCCTACTACATCGGGTTAACGGCCGATGTGGACGCTCTGAGAAGTGATGAACCCCTGGACTACTGGGTGGGCAGGCTTGACCTCCGGCCTGAGCTTGCACAATTTGCAATGGAACTGTTGGCTTGCCCTTCGTCCAGTGTCCTGTCCAAAGGACGTTCAGCGTCGTGACCGATAAGCGTACTCGCCTAGCTCACGACAGTGTTGACTACCTCACATTTATAAAAATTAATGAGGCATGGATCTCGGAGGAATTCAACACATGTGACCAGTAGACCATGTATATGCATAACTCTATAAACGATTTATATAATCTAGCACACGGACCTTTTTTCTACCTTTGGCTCACTTGTATAAAAAAAAAAAAAAAAGCACACCGTTCTATATGCCTGTACCCTCCTGTTTGAAGAGGTTGAGCGGTGTCATATTTTTGGGCCCCGCAGCGAGTTGCTGGTATCAGTGTTGGTGTGGTATCAGTGCTCTCTCTCTATCCCGGCGCTGGTGTGGTCCCAGTGCTCTCTGTCTCGGTGCGGGTGTCAGTGCTCAGTCTCTATCACGTGCTGGTTTCAGACAGTGAGGGAGATAGCAGCGGAGAAGCCAATCAGCAGGCAGTGCCAGCACCATGGCTGAGGATCAGCACTGGACTGGCACCTCCGGACCACCGCAGTGGAGCCATGCATAGGTGGGGGTAAGGGCCAGGCAGAGGGAGGGGCTCAAGCACATGTTGGCACACTGGGACACAGGCACAGGACTGCGCTGCCCTGACTGTGGCACTGATCATCAGTTCGGCAAAAGCATTACAAACATAAATAGGAGGGGTGGATGCTGTGTCCGTCAATGAACTTCAGAGAAAAGGATTTTACGGCGAGTACAAAAATCCTATTTTCTCTATCGTTCATTGACAGACACAGCATCTCATCTTGACCTTAGGGAGGTCCCCAAGCAGTGTCAAAGAAACAAGGTGTGGGAACAAACCACAATAACTCCACCCATAACAACCAGAGCTCCTCAATGGAGGAATTGCAACCGTAAACAGCTGCCTGCAAAACCTTGCGGCCGAAGCAAGCATCCGAAGATGCGCTCACATCAACGTTGTAAAATTTTGTGAAAGGACGACCAGGTCATCGCCTTACATACCTGGGAAATGTACGCTTTATGTCGGAAAGCCCAAGAGGCACTAACTGCCCTGGTAGAATGTGCCGTGACAGGAAAGGGGGGCGCCCATTCCCTTATGGCATAAGCCTGAACTACAATCTGTCTGATCCACCAAGAGATGGTGGCTGATGAGACTGCCAGTCCCTTCTTCGGACCAGCCACCGATACAAACAGCGAGTCCAACTTCCGAAAAGGAGCCATAGCAGATAGATACACCCGCAGAGCCCAGACCACGTCCAAGGAATGCAAAGCCACCTCTTTGGGGTGTGCCGGCTGAGGACATAAGGATGGAAGCACAATGTCCTCATTTAGATGAAAGGCCGAAACAACCTTTGGAAGAAACAAAGGCTGCGGACGTTGCACCGCCTTATCCTTGTGGAGGATCAAGTAGGGAGACTTGCAAGACAAGGCCAAACCCTCCTGGCAGATGTAATGGTCACTAGAAAGACTACTTTCTGAGAGAGTGTCAATAAGGGAATCTCCCTAATGTTTTCAAACAGCGGTTTCTGAAGCACCGAGAGCACCAGATTCAAATCCCATGGAGGTAGTGGTTGTTGAACTGGAGGGGCCACATGCCAAACCCCCTGAACAAACTTACTCATCATTGAATAAGTCGCCAAGGGACACTGAAAAAAAGACAGCCAAAGCTGACATCTGCCCCTTGATGGTGCTTAAGGCAAGTCTCTGATCCACTCCTCGCTGCAAAAACAGCAGGATCCTGGAAATTGAGTATGTGCACGGACGCCACCCCATCTCCTCACCAGGGGCGGATCCGGGGGGGGGGGGGGCAACGGGGCAATTGCAACCCCCGAGAAAATAGTGAGCGGGTGAGCCGGTGGGTGACTGAACAGGCCAGCGGGTGAGCGAGCGGATGGGCAATCATGTCGGCGGGCTGGCGTGTGACTGAGCAAGCCGACAGGTGTTGTCAGGAAGGCGCTGCTCATCTGAATATGTGACTGAAGGGACGTTGCCTCGCGGCCATCTTGGTACTCCCGCAATCGTCGACAGTAAGCCTAGTTTTGTAAGTCGGCAAACGGACATCTTTATACACCCACCGGTGTATTGCTTTTCCCAGGTATTTTTAAAAGTAAACTCAACTTATATTTCACTAAATTATCTGAGTTTACTGTTAAAAGCAGGACTCCGGTGGGTGTATAAAGATGTCCGCTTGCTGACTTCTAACTCTAGGCTTACTGCAGACAAGTGGGGGTGTACCAAGATGGCCACAATGCAACATCACTTTGTGACAATCTGCATATTGTGGCAGGTGACGTGGGCAAGTGACAATTCACATCTGGTGGCTGAACTATTTAATTTTATATTACAATGTAATATAGAAATAATGCGCTTCAATCATCCTGACACTATATTAATCATGGCGCTGTGATGATTGAAGCGCTAACACCAGCCATTGCCGCAAAATTTTCTGCCAGTGCCCCTCCCGAGACTAGGCTCTGGATCCGCCCCTGCTCCTCACACATAGAGATGTAGGCCTTCCACATACGATGATAAATCTTCCGAGAAGATGACTTCCATTCCCTCAACATAATGGATATTACCGAATTCGACAAACCTCGGTCCCTTAGCACCTGGCTTTCAACAGCCATGCTGTTAAAACCAGTGACCGTAAAGCAGGATGAAGTATTGGAACTTGCGACAGAAGGTCCTCTTGCACCAAGGAACATCCGCCACCCTTCGTAATAGGTCAGCTTACCACGGACACCGAGGCCAATCTGGGGCACCTCAGAATTACCGGAATCCTCTCGGCATCCACTCTGCGAAGCAGACGTGGTAGAAGTTTGAGTGGGGGAAAAGCATAAATCAGCCGATAATGCCCCCATGGAGCCACCAACGCGTCCGCCCAGGGAGCCTTTGACCTGGCCACAAACCTCTGTACCTTCCGATTGAGTCGAGAAGCCAGGAGATCCACATCTGGCATGCCCCACCTTAGGCAAAGGAGTCAAAATACATTCGGATGTAGCGACCATTCCCCTTGGTCCAGCATCTGACTACTTAGGTAGTCCGCTTGCCAGTTTTCTATGCGTGGAATGTACAGGACCGACAGAGCTGGCACACGCCGCTCTGCCCACTGCAGGACCTGAACGACCTCCAGTGCTGCAGCCAAGCTCCTTGTTCCTCCTTGATGGTTGACATACGCCACCGCCACAGCGTTGTCCGACTGGATTCTGACTGGATGCCCCTGCAGCCTCTGTAACCATGTGGAGAGGCACCGCCTGATTGCCTGATGTTCCAGCACATTGATCTGCAGAAGGGATTCTTCATGGGTTCAGCGATTCTGGGCTGAACTGTACACCCCACCTGGTCAGGCTGGCGTCCGTTGTGATCACCATCCAATGAAGAGGAAGGAATGACTTCCCGAACCGAAGAGCCGACAAGCTCAACCACCAGAGCAGGGAGTCTCTCACTATAGAAATCCAGAGAATTACCGCTCACAACTGGATTCTCACAGCTACCGAATAGACCTCCTCTCACTAGGCCTAGCAGCCGATAGAGTGTTTAAGTAAAGCAAAGTCTCTGCCACAGACTTGGATGTAGAACACACAAAGTCTCTGCCACAGACTTGGATGTAGAACACTTGTGAATACAGCCTCTGCCACAGACTTGAATGTAGAATACTTGAACAAAGTCTCTGCCACAGACTTGAATGTAACTGAGGGATGTAGATAAATTTAGAGAGCCATCATAAAGTACCAGTATCTCGCAGCCGGTCCGGTGATACCGTATGAGTATAGATTCACTTGGTGTCTTTCAACTTAGCTTCCAGGCTCCTTCAGAGAAGTCCGCGTTATGCATGGCCTTCTCCCAAAGAGCCCTCCCCTGACTGCTTCTCCAGTTGCTGGGCCTCTACACAGATGAGATGGCACCGGACCACCTTTGAATCCTCCTCCCAGTTACTTTTGCCTCGGGCTAGCCGGCCCGAGGCTTGAAATCGGATGGATCCACACCCCAGGCCATGAGGGCCCTGGGGGTTGGTCAGGAGGACCAGGACCAAGCAGACAAAGATCTTCTGGACCGGAACCCCGAAGCACGTGATGTCAGTACCTTAAGTACCCTCTCCCAGAATGCAAAGCAAGATGAAACTCCCACTGGGCTGGTTCAGAGAAAGAATGGCACTCAATACGCCTAGCTAAACTGCGTTCTCACACTTGTCAGTAGTGACAGCGACACCCGTGACAAAGCAGAACCCAGTGCAATCCAGCTAGACTAGTACTGAAACCATAATTTGGTATAATTAACCCTAAAACCCTGTGGCTTTAGGAATTTTAAATAGAAAAAAAAAAACAACAAAAAAAAACAACAAAAAAAAAAAAAAAAAAAAAAAACACATAGCGCGTGCTCTTCAGGAGCCGGCACTACACAGGTAACCCCGAATCGTGGATACCGGGGGGGGGGGGGGGGGCTGGGGGTCAACAACCAGAGGAGATGTCCATTTCTTCAGGAGACTCTCCTCAAAGGGGTGACGCTCCGCCATGCATTTCGGGACTGAAAAGACCCACTTCAGTTTTCCCATACCACTGTACTAAGTGCTTCTACAAGCGCCTTTTCCTGCGCTGACCCGAACACAGAGTCATCCTCACTGTCCGAACGGTCCTGGTCCGTATCCTCTGATACATCAGAACAGGGGTCGCCTGTCACAGCAGGGTCCGAGTCTGAAGCAGAGCTTTCCCCAGAAGACAGTGCGGAGAGAGGGTGTTTTTTACCCCCCTTGTGCCCACACGCTTCTTCCACCCTGGCAACAAAGGCCTCCAGGACCGCCGACAGTGTCCTTAGGCACAGGCGGTGCAGGGGAACCAGTTACAATAACAGATGTCTGGGGAAGAAGCGCCAGCTTTTGACGCCATGCTGGCCCACATTCGCCTGTCACCACTTAGGGACCTAAGGCAAATCACACAAAAAGTCCACCCTCCTAGCTGCCACAGACTGAGGGGCCCCCCACAGGACTCACCACCCTGACTCAGGTACTGCACTGTGCTGCTGCTGTCCGCTCTCCCCTGTGTCATCCACGAAGTGTCTGTGTGGAAAGCGCGCTGTTCTAGAAAGAAACAAGCACCCAGCGCTGGAGGCAAAACTATCAGAGGCTACTAGAAAATGGCTGAAATGCAAAAAAAAAAAAAAAAAACTGTCTGTGGCTACAAAAAAAATGGCCCCAGGAAAATGCAGCCTCCACACATGTCACACACAGCACAAACGCCCCACCGTGGCCCAGAAACAGGGAGGAGGACAAGCAGACCCCCAACACCCAGGAGTTCACTGACTGACACAACTCAATTAATCTTGACTGTAGGGTTATTACGTCACCTTCAGGAGAGGACTAGGCAGAACATGTTGTACATGTGAAAAAACAGAACTTTACAGTTCTGCCCAGGGGGCGGTCCCTCTAGTAATAACCCCTCAGCCTGCTTCCTGCAGCTCAGTACATCAAACAGTATAACGTAAACCAATAGGAGGGGAGGGTGCGGTGTCAGTCAGTGGACTTCAGAGAAAAGGATTTTACGGAGAGTACAAAAATCCTATTTTCTCCATCGTTCGCTGACTGACATTAATTGACTGACTCCATTAATCTTGACCGTAGGGATGTCCCCAAGCAGTGTCATAACAAGGGGTGGGAACAGCATAAAAACTTCACCAACAACCAGAAGTGCTCTCTAACAGGGGAGTCACCCTCTTATCTAGCCGCATCAGAACTTGCGGTCAACAACGCAACAGTGCATTAATACTCAAAAGTAACTGTATTTTTAAAAGAGTGTAGAGAGTGCAGAATTGCAACATTACACGGCCGCCTGCAAAACTTTGCAGCAAGGCGCAGGCCTGTACCGCAATCTGTATGATCCACCTAGAAATGGTGGCCGATGAGACCGCCATACCTTTTTTTGGACCAGCTACCGAAACTAACAGAGTCTGACTTCAGAAAAGGGAGCCGTATGACAAATACACCCTTAGAGCCTGGACCAGGTCCAGGGAATGAAGGGCCACCTCCTTAGAATGTGTCGGTTTAGGACACAGATGGTAACAATGTCTTCATTGATGTGAAACGCCGAAACCACCTTTGGCAGAAAAGAAGGTTGTGGAAGCAACACCACCTTATCCTTATGGATAACCAGTTGCGAAACCCTCCTGGCTGATGTAATGGCCACTAGGAAGACCACTTTCTGAGAAAGAGTCAACAAGGGAATTTCCCTGATGTTTTCAAACGGCGGTTTCTGAAGCACCGATAGCACCAAGTTCAGATCGCACGGGGGTAAAGGTGAACACACCAGAGGAACTACATGCCGGACCCCTTGAATAAAAGTGCTTACTAGAAAATGAGATGCCAGGGGCCGTTGGAAAAAAAACAGCCAAGGCTGAAAACCAGCGATGGTAAAGCAGGATGGAGAATCGGACCTTGACACAGACGGTCCTCTCGTAATGGCAGTTGCCAGTAGGGTCCTCAAATGCAGGAGTCCCCTCTACCGGGATTGTGGTTACTTGGTTTAACCTGGATACTGGGGGGTCCTAGACCGGAGGAGCCGACCTTTTAAGAAGGCTCTCCACAAAAGGGGTAACACACTGCCATTCTTTTTGGGACCGAAAAGGTCTGTTGCGGGCTTCCCCATTCCTTGTATATGAACTTATTGAAATAAGTCAGATACGGACACACCTTAGATGTACGGACTGGCTTACGGGACCCAAAAGGGACCACTTCTTCAGCAGAGGAACCTGCTGTATCCTGAATTTTCAGGGTATCACACACAGCTGTGATAAGTGCTCCATCTAGCGCTTTGTTTTGTGCGGAGCTGGACAGGGACTCATCCTCACCGTCCAATCGGTCCTGGTCAGCGTCATCTGAAGCAACAGAGCAGGGGCCGTCAGTCTCAGCGGGGCCCGAGTCTGCGTCAGAGCTCTCCCCAGAGGACAGGGGCCGCTTTTTTTTCCACCTTTGTGCCCGCACACCACCTCCACCCTGGCAACAAATGTCTCAAGGACCGCCGACAAAGCGTCCAAAGGCACTGAACTGTTTGCAGACGAGCCAAATGCAATTGCAGGGAGTTCTGGGGAAGAAACACCAGTTTCTGAAGCCATGCTGACCCACCCTGTCTGCCACCCTTGGGGTCTTAGGACAGGGGCACAATCCCACCCTCCTAGGGCCCCACCGCAGGACTCACCACCCCGACCGAGTGCTGTGCCGTTCAGTTACAAGTGACTGTGCCCGGTATAAGCTCCCAGGTGTCCCGAGTGAAAAAATGTGCTCTTCTGAGCAGCAGGGACCAGCGCTGAGCAAGTAAACCGCGCTGGGCTACAACAAAATGGCCACCGGCTGCTGCCCTGTATAAAGAACATAATCACAGAGAAAATGGCCGCTGAGCTACAGCAAAATGGCCCCTGACCATGCTTTCCATTGAGGCACACCAAAAATGGCCAAACAACTGTATACAGTGAAAGGACAGAGAAAATTGCGGCAGAACAGCGCTATGGCGATCAGCACATGCAGACCTCCAGAGGGGAGGTGCGGGACACAGACAGCCAGGGACAGAGACACCCAGCGCAGCCCCTCATCTAAGGTAAGAGCTCCCCAGGGGAACCCTGGCTACAGGTACACACACCGCTCAGCAGCCCATCATGCAGCATCCCCCACGGGGGGAGGGAAAATAGGGACAGGGAGAGGAGAGGGACCCCCTAATCGACCTCACAGGGAATGCCCAGCTGCTCAATCCCGCCGAGGCAGGGAGAGCTGTAATTACCATCTGGACAAGCTGGGGACATCCCATCACAGACCCACTCTCCGAGCAGTACGGGGTGGCTGCTGGCCATGGCACACTGCGACAAAGACATTGGTAGTCTGTCATATGTGTGCCCCGGAGCGTTGCGCTCACCGGCCGCCCCTGGAGCCTGAGGGGCATGTTGTGGCTGACCAAGCACATAGCTAGGGTCTGCACACGCCCGATGGTCATGCTGGGGAGACTACAAGGATCTAGATTATCCAGCCTGTCACCCAGGCTGTTGATAGCAGATCACAGGATCTTAAAATCTTGCGCAAAAGGCAACATTCAGCAAAACAAATCCCAGGACCGATGGTCCTGCAGGGACCCTGGGTCCATCTCCTTCACTAGGAAGAAAAAAAAACTGAGCGGCAGGAAACAGGCTGAGGGGTTATTTCTAGAGGGACCACCCCCTGGGCAGAACTGTAAAGTTCTGTTTTTTCACATGTATAACATGTTCTGCCTAGTCCTCTCCTGAAGGTAGCGTAATAACCCTACGGTCAAGATTAATGGAGCTGTGTCAGTTAGTGAACGATAGAGAAATATATTCTGTGGAGTATTTACAAATTGAAAGTCATTTTGTTACACTGTGAAGATGAAATGCAGTGTATATAAAAGTATTATGCTTTAAATTAAAGTATAGCTTATTCAGTAAATGAACTAAACTTGTTTAATATTTTATTACACATGTAATGACAAGCACTGTATATGTTAAGAACATTCCCATTATACACGACAGCAGGTAACCACCCCCCTTTCCATCATAATAATTTAAAAGCTTCCTGCAGATATGCATTTTCAGTTATTGACAACAGCATATATCGCGCTGAAAAGGAGCTTGATCATTGTTCTCCTGATTTCCCGGTGTTATTTTATCTATAAATCTCCAAAATCTAGAGATGTTGGTCCCACCATTTTACCGAGAGGAGGAAAAGAAAAAAAATTACTGACCAGACTGCAGGTAAAAGTATGTTGTGATGGTGCAGAATAATAGGAATCATTTAAAGGTTAACCACTTGGGTACCGCGCTATTGCCGAATGACGGTATTAGCGCGGACCTAGATTTCCAGGACTACGTCTATTGACGTCGTCCTGGTTACAAGCGGCCTGCGCGCCCCCTGAGGGGCGCGCGCGGCGCGCTCTGTGATCGGCGAGTCCGTGAGACTCGCCTGATCACCGATCCGTGTAAGGGGTCGATTCCGACCCCTTATCACGTGATCAGCTGTCAGCCAATGACAGCTGATCATGTGATAGAACGGAGCCGGTAATCGGCTATTATTCCTCCTCGCGCTGACAGCGCGAGGAGAAAAAAAAAAAGCCGATCACCGGCGGCCGTGATCGGGACATCAGTCCCGATCACGGCCAGCAATGAAAGGCACCACATGCCACCTGCCAGTGCCCACCTGCCTCCCGCAGTGCCATCCTGAAAAATAACAAAGTAAAAGTAAGTGCCCCCCGTCTGTGCCCATAATGCCCACAGTGCCACCCCACAGTGCCACCCACAGTGCCACCCCACAGTGCCACCCAATCTGCCTCAAAGGTGCTGCACCCCAGTGCCACCCATCAGTGCCCAGCAGTGCCGCCCATCAGTGCCCAGCAGTGCCGCCCATCAGTGCCACCTATCAGAGCCACCTATCAGTGCCACCTATCAGTGCCCATCAGTCCCATCTATCTGTGGTACCTATCAGTGCCCATCCGTGCCACCCATCCGTGCCACTTATCCGTGCCACCCATCCGTGCCATCTTATCTGTGCCCATCTTTGCCCATCAGTGCCGCCTTATCTGTGCCCATCGGTGCCGCCTTATCTGTGCCTATTAGTGCCGCCTTAACTATGCCTATCAGTGCCCACAAGTGCAGCCTATCAGTGCCCACCAATGCAGCCTATCAGTGCCCACCAATGCAGCCCATCAGTGCTCACCAATGCAGCCTATCAGTGCCGCCTTATCAGCGCACTTCAATGAAGGAGAAAAATGACCCGTTTGCAAAATTTTATAACAAACTATTAAAACATGATTTTTTTTTTTTTTGCATCTTTTTTTGTTTGTTTAGCAAAAAATAAAACTCCGAGCTGTAACTAAATACCACCAAAAGAAAGCTCTATTTGTGGGAAAAAAATGATAGAAATTTCATTTGGGTACAGTGTTGTATGCCCGCGCAATTGTCATTCAAAGTGCATCAGCGCTGAAAGCTGAAAATTGGTCTGGGACTGAGGGGGGTTTAAGTGCCCAGTAAGCAAGTGGTTAAACAAGATAAACTAATTTGTCAGAAAAATTTACCTTCTTACCTGTCCAGTAAGGCCTGAGAGGACAGAAACAATAATCTACTGGATCTCAACAATCACCCAACTAAAGGAGGTACAAGATGGAGCCCACATGCAAACTAAACTGGAGCCTTTTCCCCACAGTGGCCCCTTAGCGGTTTCTCTTGTTCAAGAACTGCATTGAGAAGTACAGTGTTACTTTTGCTGGTCTTCAGAGTGCAATAAGTTAGGATTTCACAAATCCTAAGAAATCACTCATTAAGGTTGTCATGTTATATATTTTGAATACCATGTCAGATATATTAAGGAGGTGGTCCTCTCAATGGGAACCATTTCCCAGCAGCTTCACAGAAGACCCAAAGCTATTAACCCCCAGAGCACTGGAAGTTCAGAGACAGGAAGAGGACGGAGCATGGGAATTTTTTTAATGGCTAGAAACCTCCCAAGAAGGGGAAATGGTAAAGGAGGACGAGGAGGAGGACGAGGAGGAGGACGAGGACGAGGACCGCCATCCTTATTTCTATTACAAGGGATGTTTAATGAATAAAAATGATATGCTTATTAAAAAACAAAAAAACACCTCTCTCCTTCCTAGGGCATGGGTGCTCAACCTGTAGCCCTCCAGCTTTTGCAGAACTACAAATCACATGAGGCATTGCAAGCATGATGGGATTTGTAGTTCTGAAACAGCTGGAGGGCCACAGGTTGAACACTCATGCCCTAGGGCAGAGGTAGGCAACCTCAGCCCTGCAGCTGTTGAGAAATGACAAATCCCATCATGCCTCTACCTCTAGGAGTCATGCCTGTGATTGTTAGGGTCTTGCAAGGTCTCATGGGACTTGTAGTTTTAAAACAGCTGGAGGACTGAGGGTGGCCTACTCCTGCCCTAGGGTCTCTACAAAAAAAATAATAATAATGTTTGGGGGTTACATTTTAAGCAAGCTTAGCTGATTTAAACAAACAGTGCAAAGGAAAAGCCTGGTCTTAAAGGTGTTTTAGACTCCTTTCACACTGAAGCGCTGCTAAAACTGCCGCTAAAGAACCAACCGTTTTTGCGGTTCTTTAGTGGGTCACATGACAATGAGACATTAAAAAACAAAACAAAAAAAGGACCCGTTTTGCGGTGCTTTCAAAGTGCTTTTAAAGCACTGCCCATTAATTTCAATGGGCAGGGGTGTTTTTGGAGCGCTTTTTACAACACTCCAAACACGCCCCAAAGATGCAGTTTTCAGGACTTTTTCTACCGCTCCAGTGAGAAAGCACCCAGTCAAATGAATGGGAGGCAGTTTTCAGGCTCTATTCTTAGCGCTAAAACACCTGAAAACTGCCTCAGTGTGAAAGAGGTCTAGTAAAAACCCTGGTCGTTTCCATGTCAATGGTCATGGCCAGTAATGCAACAGCGTGTTGAATCAGAGGCCAAAAAAAAAACATGCAGCCTAATCAACCTCCTCATAAAAAAATGCAGTATGTAAATAGATCCTAGCTGATTTCCAAGATTATGGTACATCAATAAGTGGCACCATTCATCGTAATATAAAAGGAGAGCGTTTTCCATACTAGAAAGAACCTCACTTCTGAAAGACTTCTGAAAAGCTAAATTAGATTTTGCTAAAATCCATAACAAGCCACACTCATTTTAGTAGAATGTTGGACAGATGAAAGGAGAGAGATTTTTTGGTGAGGCATATTTTGGTTTAAAATGATCATATTTACAGGTAAAGCAATGTAGTCCTTGAAAGATATTTAACTTTTCAGCTGACCTAGACACACAGGGTAATTGTACAACTACATAGCAAATAAGGTTCAATGCAGATTAAAAAGGTCATGAGCTCAGTGGCTAATAGAAGTAACATATGGTGAATCAATAAGGAAAGGCCTGGTACATTATAGACTTAATAACATCATGCAAAGGGAATCTGCTGTGATGCTTTTGTGTATTGAAAGATGCACACACTTCAAGAGAGCCTTCTGCCTCTATACAAGGCATTAGTAAGACCTCATCTTGAATACACAGTTCATTTGAAGGCAGCTCAAAAAAAGGATGTAGTGGAACTGGAAAGAAAGCAGACTAAAGACAACTAAATTAATAAAGGTGTTTGAAGAGCCTCAGCTATGTCAAAAGTAACCAATCTGAATTTACTCTGCTTTAAAGGTGTGCGAGAAAGGATACATTGTATACATTGAAATGGGCTTTACGGAAAAATTTTGTGGAACGGGGGGGTGACGACTATTGCAGAATACGTGAGAAATGATGGCATCCTTCGTCAGATTAACCAGTTCAATGGTCCATCATTCTTTATTCCTTTTTTCATAAATTCCTTTGCCTTTTGACAACCTCCTTGACACGGCTGTCAGAGGAAAATTGACCCCAGACTGGATAAAATTCTAATCTAAATAGTGGAGTCAGATCCTAGCCGATTTCCAAGATTATGGTACATCAATAATAAGTGGAACCATTCATTGTAATATAAAAAGGAGAGTGTTTTTCATACTAGAAAGCACCTCACTTCTGAAAGACTTCTGAAAAGCTAAATTAGATTTTGCTAAAATCCATAATAAGCCACACTCATTTTAGTAGAATGTTGGACAGATGAAATGAGATTGAGTTTTTTGGTGAGGCACAGCTGCTCTATGTTCACAGAAGAAAAAAAAAACAAAAAAACAAAGCTTTACAAGAAAAGAGCACCAAACCTACTGTGAAGCATGGAGAAGGCTCCATTATAATATGAAGATTATAAAGGAAGATAGCAATATCCAGTGTTAGAGAAAACCCGTTGCAGAAAATGGGTTCTCTAGCTGGCTAAACACCCAAAGCGTGCATCCAAGAGCACCCAGGATTTCTTGAAATGCAAAGACTGGACTGTTGTGAAGTGTGAGGTAGGGGATTGCCAGTTCAGAAACATAAGCCCTTTATTCAGAGCTAAAGAAAGCTTGATCACAGTTCTTGCCTCAAAAGAGATTGTGCTGTGTATTATGAAGTTAGGAGTACCAATATTATATCTATGCCATTTTTGTTTTAACAACAAGAATATGTAGGTCATAAATTAAAGCAAAGAGTCTACTTGATGGGCAATAGAATAAAGAACTTTGGATGTAATTTAAAATGTGTCAGTTTCAACTTACCCTATTTAATCGGCATATAACACACACACACCCCAAAATGAAGAGGGAAGTTTAAGGACTTTTTTTTTTTCACAGCCCCCCTTCCCTTTGCACAGTACCTATTCCCCCACCTCTGCAAAGCCCCCACCATCTGTACGCAATACGCAGTCCCCCTACACTCTGGTGGTCTCCCAAAGTTGGCTTGCTTATCTTATGCTTCTCACTGTTATACATTTTATGCGATCACGTTTTTTTATCAGCACATCTGTTTTTTCCATGTAAAATGTGAATACAATTTTATCCATTTTGACCTGCACCATCCGAATATCTTCCATTTTTTTTCCATAATTTTTCCTTGCCCTATTGGATTTCCACAGAGCCATTCCATTGCAAGATTACCATTTTGGATGGATGGTGTTCCTCCGTATGGTAATTTTCCAGCCTTTGTCGTTTGGATTTGGTTTCGTTCCCCCTTAGCGCTAGTGGTTTAGCGCTTTAAGCTCATATGATACACTGCCGTATGGTAGGTGTATCCAACACATCTGGTAAGAGTGTTTTACCTTCTGATCTTATTTTCACTCTGAAAGTTTTCAGATCTATTGAGACACATTTGGATTGTATTATTTTGACATTCCAGTTATTCATCACTTTATCGGAAACTAATATTGTATATATTTTTGGGACTTTATGGTTTTATTCATGTACATTTAGTTTTGTGGGCATTACCTCACAGGGATATTTGCATGTACATATATTTACTTGCCTTCTATGTACATTATTTTCCTTCACAGTTTAGATTTCACTTATTTTTTTTATCATTTTTGTCACTGAGCACACAGATGATTTATGTTTAGCTCTACACCAATTAATTGTATAACAAGCATGATAGTCTGCCAATACAGACAGATTTTACTGTTGCGGGTTTAGTAACACTTTACTTTTGTTATATTCATTCTATACCAAACCAAAAAAAAAAACTAATAAATTCTGTGCCAAGTAATAGTTTCAGATATTAAAAACAAAACGCTGTCTGAAAGCAAACATTCGAGATATTTACTAAACTATATCGGGGGGGGGGGGGACAACACCACATCAGTACTAATAACATTGCATAGAAAAGAAAACACGGGGTGTGGTTTAGTCATGTAGCAGCGAGGACGCTTCTCTCCTCTCTGGCGCCGACCCTGATGCGCAACAGAACTAGCAAAACCCTGCAGAAGAAAGGCACCTCCGCAGGCTCCATAAAACTGTTCCCGGCTGAGCCAGAAGAACTGCTGGACATGGATGGCCTAGGCCGCTCTCCACGAGGCGCAAGTTCTGGCACGGGCTCCGCCTCTCATCACAGGCCTGAACCCAGACACCGCTCTCCAGCCTCATCTGCCGGCTCAGAAGGTGAGGGGAGTGTATCCAGACATTCTGAAGTTGCAGCTTAAGTGAGTGGGCTCACTACTAAAAAACGGAGCTAGCGTCTGTGCTACTGGGACTGGAACGTGCAATAAAAAAAAAAAAAAAAAAAGGAGGTCGCCGCAGTGCGTGTGAACCTCTCCCAAGTACTGGACCGGGTAGAGGAAACCGAGCAATGCCTAGACAGACACGTATCCACCTGCTCACTCACCATCACACACAGGATGGCCCTTTACAAGACTGAGGACCAAGAAAACCGCAACAATATCCACATTTGGGGTCTTCCTGAGCCCACTGGTGATGAGGACCTCCTTCCATCAGTGCGGGGTATATTCAATGGCTTGTTAGGCCAGATGGCAGACCTTGAAAATAGAACGGGTGCACAGAGCCCTCCTCCCTCGCAACCTCACAGATACCCCACGCGATGTGATTTGCAGGGTTCACCATTTTGAGGAGAAAGAGCTCATTGTGAGGAAGGCCAGAGATGCCGCATACTTGGATTTTGATGGTGCATCGCTTTCCTTCTTCCCAGACCTGGCCAGAGACACCGGAGTGTCGCAGGGATCTGCGACCCCTGACTGAAAAGTTGCGAACAGCTTCCATCAACTATTGATGGGGACTCCCAGCGACCCCGATTGCACACAGACGGGAATACTGCAGTTCTCCGGTTCCCAGACCACCTGGAAACATTCTGTATGGATGTTAACATCTCCTCACCGAAACTGGCAAAACGCCATTCCACCTCTCCCCAACAACTCCGAACCAAGATGGTGGACCGCAAACACCACACTTCGGCAACTGGCACACCACCCCAGCTGGGTTAACAGTTGTTCCTGAAAGCCCAAGCCTTTTCATCTTAATTTTCCTGGCTTGATGTACCTGAACCCTCTGGTCCGCAGGTATATGACTCACCCTGACATAACACCCCACTTTGCCACTTATGTGTTATGTGGAAGTTTTAGACTGTCTACATGTAGGATACTACTTGCATAGAGATGAACGGACCTACTCTGCGTTATAAGCCTTAGGGTTCAGACGCCATGTTTTAAGTTCTTAAGTTGATATTTGTTGACTCCAGTTTCTAAAATGCAATACCTATACCAAGTACTACTTTATAACTATGTTCCTATGGTTTCTTTGGGTTGGCACCGGAGCTACGGGACGATGCATTCACCGATTTTGGTGATCGCTGTCCGATGGCCATGACCCCTTGCTCCTTCCACCGCATGGCTCTGCACTCTGATGCCCGTCCACCTTGCGGGCTTTGGGCGTGTCGGTCCATGTGACTGTCCCCTCTATGCACCGCAGACAAATGCATGCACATGCTGGCCATATACCAACATGGTCTGTGAAATACATGATGCAAGAAGTTTGTCTTCTCTCTACATCTGCTACTTTTTCTTCTTTAACCCCCCCCCCACCCTTCCACCATCTCCCTTCCCTGCCTCAGGTCCCACTCCTCGGGAACATGTTACATATGGGCCTTCTCTGCAGATCCCCATGTTTACAGTGAACTTAATATCTCTAAATGTGAGAGGCCTCCATGCCCCAGGTAAGAGACAACCTTTACAGGGAGCTGGGTGCTCTGCGGGGCAACGTTTTCCTGCAGAAGACCCACCTCACACACATACCACTTCTGTAAAACTCTTTTCTCCACAGTACCCCACTTGGTACTATAGCCCATCGGATGTTCACAAAGCTAAAGGAGTGGCCATTGGGTTCTGCAGGGGAATCTCATTTACTTTAGAATCAATGATGAGTGACCCTAATGGACGTTTTCTGTTTCTGAGAGGCAGCCTGGGTGTTATGTTGTGTATGCTAGCAACCCTGTATACACCTAACCGAGCCCAAGCAGGTTTCATTGTGACCACTCAAAAAAATTACGAGACTTCGGATGCGTTCTCCTCACGACTTTAACACTCCTCTAGAACCCAGTCTTGACACATCCCAAGGAAAATCCTGCATCTCGCATAAACATCTGCTATACATACACAAAGGCCTATATGACGCCCAATTGATGGACGTATGGAGGATAATGCATCCGCGGACGAGAGACTATACTCATGTCTCCCAAGTACACCATACTTACTCTAGAATGGATTTCTTACTAGACCACCTATCACTCCCTATGAATGCGGATATTGAAACTTCCCCCATATCAGACCACTCCCCGATTGTGCACTGAAGAACTCAGTGATGAGATTAAAAAAAAAAAAAAGTGATGAGTGAAGAGCTGGCCCTCTATTTCAGACACATCACCAGGTGTGCTCTGGGAGGCACACAAAGCCCACATACGAGGCAAATTTATTGAATTAGGGTCTAGGAAAAAGAACACACAAACCAACATTAGTGCTCTCGAACAGCAACATAAAGTCAGTCAGTCACAGGCCGTATTTCACACTCCAACATTGAAGAGAGGAACTAAAGGCCCTTTTTCACATGAAGCAAAAGCGGCATTCTCACATAGTTGCACATCATTTTTCGTGAGTGGGGGTAACAAGCGAGAATGACTACTAGCGCACTCTATACAACAGAAAAAAAAAAAAAAACGCCTCCTTCATGACTAAAAATCAAGACCGCTTCTGATACTCTAGTATATGAAACACGAGACATAGCCAAAGAATTCCAAGCGTTCTATCAACACTTATACCATGTCCAACATATGGTGGCAGACTAAGACAGCCTTGTTTGCGATTACCTATTGCACGCTAATCTACCCAAACTCCCACCCTACACCTTAGCAACACTAGAGGGGGAGTTTATTACCTTGGAACTGCACATTGCATTGAAGGCTATGGCCAACGGCAAAGCACCTGGGCCAGATGGCTTTACAGTTTTATACTACAGATCTTATGCAGATATCCTGCTGCCTCGTCTCCTATGCAAATGCGAATTCTGCAGGAGAGACCCTTAGACCCAAAACCCTTCATGTACACATTACTGTGATAGCCAAACCAGGCAAGGACCCTAGTAGCTGTGGGAGCTACCTCCCTATATCTCTATTGAATATAGACAAGGTCATTGCGAATAAACTCTTACTTTTAATTCCGCGTTGGGTCTCCACAGACCAAACGGGATTTATTCCCGGCATAGAGGCACGTGATGATGACCTCCATACCCTGTCACTAATGGCTTATGCAAGAGGATCCTCCCAGCCCACCCTTCTACTTTCAACGGACACAGAAAAAGCGTTTGAGAGGGAGGACTGGGAGTACCTCATGGCAACGCTATCTCATTTAAGAATTAGCCCCTCCCTCCTTTCCCATATATCCACCTTATACAACTCCCCTACGGCCCAAATACGTATAAATGGCACTTTAAGTAACCCCTTCACACTCTTTAATGACATCCACCATGGCTATCCCCTCTCACCCATTTTATTTGCTTTATCCCTAGAACCCTTCCTCTTGACGGTCAGACACAACCCCTGTATTCATGGTATTACCGTAAGTAACTCTGAACATAATTATGCAGCTTATGCAGATGACATGTTTTATATACAACAACCCCTGATTTTTCTCTAACCTCATGTCAGCAGTTTCAAAATTTAGCGCTATTTCCAATTTTAAGGAAATATGACCAAATCAGAAATAGTAAATATCTCGGTACCTGGAAAGACCATAGCCCAACTCAATAAATCCTTCTCCTTTAGCTGGCAAAAAGTAAAATGAAATACTTAGGTATATACCTCACCCCTAACCAAACATCCTTATTTAGCACTAACTTTTTACCCCTCAACACAATCGGATCGGAATTGCAAAAGTGGTCCCAAATAGCATACTCTTGCTTGGGGGGGGGGGGTTGTGAAGATGAACATACTACCCAGGCTGCTATTCCTGTTTCAGATGATACCGTATGGAATTCCTGCAGGATTCTTCCCGTTGATCAGATCAATGATAGGCAGATATATATGGCAGGGGTTGACAAATTTGCTTGGAATCTAGGAGCCAGCTAAAAAAGTTAGGAGCCAGGTCCGTGACGGCGATCTGGACCTGTCCCTGGCCTGACATGGAGACGAGTGAGGGGAAGATAGCCCCCAGCCCCCCACCTGTCTCCAAGTCATTGCCCATAGCTCTTAGAGGGACATTTTATTTGTTTTATTTTTTTCAAATGACGATTTTTTTTTAAAATTGCATTTTAGTGTAAATATGAGATGTGAGGTCTCTCTGACCCCAGATCTCATATATAAAAGAGGACCTGTCATGCTTTTTTCTATTACAAGGGATTTTTACATTCCTTGTAATAGGAATAAAAGTGACACACTTTTTTTTTTAAAAGAACAGTGAAAAAAATAAAAATAAAAGTTAAAATAAAGAAAAAAACATTTTTTTTTAAACGCGCCCTGTCCCGCCGCTGACTTTACTGTTGTCTTATTTTTTTTATTAAATAAAAAATTTTTCCCCCAAAAAAGTGCGCTTGTAAGTCTGCTGTGCAAATATGGTGTGACAGACATTATTGCAACGACCACCATTTTACTCTCTAGGGTGTTAGAATAAAAAAAAAAAAAGGGTGTGTGTGTGTTCCTGTATACATATATACACACATACATACATACATACGTGTGTGTGTATATGTTTAGGTGTTCTAAGTAAATGGAAGGAGATATCCCCATTAGCATTGCTGGTTGTAATTCCAACGGCCACCACAAGAGGGCGCCAGATTCCAGAAGGAATAGGATCACAGAAGGAATAGGATCACAGAAGGCCTCAAAGCCGGGGGCTCAATTACCGGCCGCCGGCAGCGCGGCCCGACGCAATCACGCCGGGGGGGTCCACGGAGACAGGAGACCCCCCAGCTGTGCTGCCCCAGGCGCCGGGTCGCTAATTCTAGTCGCCAATGCGACCTGGCGCCCGGGTTTTGTCGAGCCCTGATGTATGGAACAGAAAGCACTAGATTAGCTAGCGCTCTCCTTGTCAGCCTTAAAAAGACGGGGGGGGGGGGGGGGGGGGCTGGCTCTACCCAACATTAATATTTCTTGGCTATAGTAATGAATAGAATTTCTGACTGGAAGTATCAAAGAATCCAAAATATGGGTCACCCTTGAAATGTCACTCAGTGAATCAGATCTCTTTACCCAAATATGGATCCCTAAGTAACACAGAACTTTATCCTTACCACTTCACCGCTTACGCACTCGACCCTTATGGTGTGGGACTCTGTGTAGGATAGACAAATGGCAATACAACTCCCCTCATGCCGCTCACTGGCCACAACTACTTCCCACCTGGAAACACAGACCCCAGAACCCACACCTGGAATCTGGGCCCTATGCCTCTTCATCAAGTTACTACCCAATTAGGCATTGTGCCCCTGTCTACATTGCTACCCAGCTCAACAGTTATACCCCTGGATCACTGGAAATACCAATTGGCAGCTTTTGTTCATTCCCTTCCGAAACCTCTGCAGACCACATCAGATCTAACAACTATAGAATCTTTTCTGAAGATCAGCCAGTCCAGAAACCCATTTCCCACTTCTAATCGGGCTTTACAGACATTAACCACCACAGGATACCCCACTTTTCTAGCCAATTGGGAAAAAGAGCTCTACAAAGTTATTAGAGGTTGTAAAATACACTATTCTACTAATGGCCCACACTTCCTCCACGGCCTCCAAAACTGCAGAAGTAAATTAAAAACTGCTGACGAGATGGCATTATACCCCAGCGGTGCTACACAAGACATTTCCACAAACATCTCCCTTATGTTGGCGGGATGTGGTGAACGAGCTACACATGCCCACATCTGGCGATACTGCCCACTCATATTGGCTAACTATCCTACACTGGGCAAAGGAGATCCAAGGTTTTGAGATCCCCAATGACCCATGACTCCATTGTACAGGCTCACCAGCAGGAGCAAATAAAAAAATAAAAAATCAATAAACATCACACTTGCTCAATGCAGCAAAAGCACTCATGCCATGCTATTGGAAACAACCAACCATACCCTCATTACACCAATGGTTATTGGAAGTAGACCACACATACTACATGGAAGATCTCACTTGCTCCCTCAGGAATAAGTCGGATCGGGTGAATAAAATATGGTCCTGCTGGTGCGCCTTCAAAACATACATCCGCATATACAGATATGTCTCAAAATAAGTGAATAATGTATCTTTTGCCATCCCTACCACTTCAAGGAGACGGGACCGAGGCACACCTCCACCCTCCTCCTCTCCCTCCCATGTCTACCCCTATCTCGTACCCTCTTTTTTTCTCTCTCATTCCTCTCCTACTTGCTCTCTATACTGTGGATTACACAAATGTTAGATGCTTTTACGAGGGCCCTCTTGGAAGTCTGTGGTGTCTAAGCCCCACGATGGCAGACAACCTCAGCATTTTAGATCCTATAACACTATACTTAACATGTATAAATAGTTACTCTTATTCCCATGTTGGCTATGCCATTCACGTTTCATGGCCCAATGGTTGTTCTGCATATCTCTCAGTATTAGTTTTGTATGCTGTGTTTTTTCTTTTTCAATAAACTAATTAAACAAATAAAAAAAAACAAAAAAACAAAAAAAACACACGTGTTGCAGTCAGCCATATTTTAATAAAACACTGTGGGCATGGATGACAGTTGTCTTGCAGCTTACAATCTTATTTCCCGAGTAATGTTTGAAGGGGCAGATCATTTGAATTGGCCCAGGTTAACATTGTTAGCTGATCTCTATAAAAAACATAATTATGTATTGTCCATATCAAGAATCTTAAAGTTCACCTGATTAATATCCTGAACTGATTCCACAAATGAAATGCACATACTTTCAGCATCTTCATAAGCACCGCTGGGAACTCCTAAACCCAGGATGCAGTAAAAATACCAACACTCTAGAAATGCCAACAGCTGATCCATATCTTTTCTAAACCACACCTGCATCTCTACAAAGATTTGGAGCATCTTGGGGTGCTCTTGCAGATGCTTGAAGTAACTGCAATCTCCACATGATGACACCATTCATTTTAGTCACATAATTAATAGGTATGCATGTAAAAATAAAAGGCCTACTTCAACATACCAACTAGTGAGTGCTGTGAAGCAGAATCTGAAATTTCTGAGAGTACATAAACACAGATGAGTAAATGGTGCTAACCGAAGGGCATGGCCACCTGTATAAATTATACACAAAGAAAAGATTAGGGAGAAAGGGAAACACCAATATACTATAAGTATTTTCTTCAGCAACAGCAGAAAACCCAAATGCCCATACTGGTCCAGTCCTTTGGGCTACCTTGTGGCAATTGACACTTAATGGATCCTTCTAAATGTGGTTACGGAGAGTAAAACATGAGGTAATGTTTAAAAAACATTTTTTTCCCATAAAAGTGTGTCAGTAGCCACTGTCCACACATATCTAAGAGGAAGACGGGCTGTGGTGTGGTCACTCGGTACTTTCTGCCCAATACCCTGAAAAAAAAAAAATACAATCTCCTCTGATATTCAGGTGCAGCTCATTGATGTTGGTCTTCATTGCTTGTACTTGGAGTTCGGCTTCTTATCTGACTGCGTAACTGTTCTATCAATTCTGGGTTTTGTTGTTGCATTTGTTGAGCAAACTGTTGTCCTCTAAAAAAACATAAATGTACAATTTAAAAAACAGAATTACTATATGAATTTCTAGACAACACCTTTACACTTTAAAGCAAAGTTCCAATCAAATGTTTGTTTGTTTTGTATAGCAGTAGGAAAGGGGTTAGAACTTTAGCTAGACTTACTGCTTCCTGTGACTCCACTGTGGGCATTTACACTCATTTATTCTGACGATAGGAGGGCAGCACAAAGGATGAAAAATGTATCTAATCAGGACAGACAAAATCAGTAATACGTTTTTACTAAAAGAGGAGAAAGGTTTGAATCTCTGCAAGGTTTCTATTGTCTGTGGATTTGTGTCTCATTTCTTGAGTGTAGGTTAGTTGGTGAAATCTAGCCAATGGGGATTTTATGGGTAGTAACCATAAAATCCTTTTAGGGACATGGGACGTGTTATCTTTGGGTTGTACCGTTACTTATAGAAAAATTTACACTGGCAAAAAAAAAAAAAAAAAAAAATGTAGGCAAACCCCCCCCCCCCCCCCCACTATAAGTAAATCTGTAGAAAAACAGTGCTGAGCAAAATGAGGAGTTGGATCTGTGTCCCTCAATGAATTCCAAGTTTTATTTCTTGTACATTGAGGGACAAAAGAAGTCTAACCTTTGAGAAGTCCAAAAGCAGTCCAACTGAGGGGTGTGCAATGCAGCAAACAAATGCACAACAGGCTCAAGAAAACAGAAACCTGCCTGCAGCTCAAAGAGCCATATAAAAGACCATACGCCTCATGCGGGCATTCAGATGAGGCTGCAATATCCAACTGGTAGACTTTAGAGAATGTTGTAAAGAGAAAACCAGTCAGCTGATTTGCAAACAAAAACACAAAGGAAGTGCTGTTTTTTTCAGCAGCATATACACAAAAGGGACAGCAATGCTTGCGATGTAATTGACCTAATAAGAGCGTATGGCCATATTGGGTCAATGTCATCATTAGCAGCCTACCCATTAGCGTATGAGCAGCTACAGGGTGGGGAATGTTCCAACTGCGGCTCATTGGTCCAGGAATGACAGCTTACTTCTTGGTTTGATGAACCCAAGCTCATCACTACTCAGAAGTAATAAAAGCAAAATGTCCAAGTATCTGTGTTGCTTCCCTTAGGATTAGAGACCTCAGAAGTCCAGCACTTACTGCACGCCATGTGTGTGACTGTGCCATGCATTCTGAATTGATAGAATTATGTTTTTGATTAAATTGCTATGTTTTTTTAATCTTTTATTGTTTTTGCTGTTTACTTTTAGTATAAGCAGATGATATCATTTCCCTGAGGAAGCCAATGGTTTTGCGAAACATGTAGGAGCTGAAATCTCAAATCACAGGCTTATACAAGATCTATGCCTGTGTGCTTTTTTGGTTAACAGCTGTAAAATTGCCTGTTTAGTACCTATTGTACCAACCCCTGTCCATGTCACATATACATTTTTTTTTTTTTGTTAAACAAAAGAAACGATAGATAGTTTTTGTAGTCCTTGGCACTGTGATGATCCCGATCCTCATCCTTCTCTTCCCCTATACAAACATACTGCACGCCATGGTTTCCAATATATGCAACTTTAGGGCACGGAAATGGTTAACTCTCTGGTTGAGATGGGGATGAGCCGAGGCTCCCTGTGCCAGCCATCCTCTAGAACACCAGTGCACAGGGAGCGATGTGTCAGAGACATAGAGATGACATGACGCTGTACACATGCCACATTGAAGAGCACACAGAAAGAGCAGAGAAGGCCACTGATGTGTGTGGTAGGACCATGCTTACTATTATCACCTTATGCTACCTTGCCACTCTTACAATGCCGAGTAGGAGATAACTGGACAGATTGAGGTAGAGAGTACAAGATGGGAGAGGCTTGAGGCAAGCATAGGAGGAGGAGGGAACAAGATAGAGAGCAGGTGGAGATTAGGAGAATGATATTTGGAGACAAGATTGGTGATGTAGCTTGGGTCAGAGTTGTGAATGGTTTTGTATCTTATTAGTATTTTTTATTGAATTTTCTGGTCAATCAGAAGCCAGTAAAGGGATTGGCAGAGAGGGGTGGCAGACATTGAATGGTTGGCAAGATTGAGGAGTCTGGAAGCAGCATTCATGATAGACCGAAGAGGGGATATTCTATAGAGAGGTAGGCCTATGAGAAGGGAGTTGCAATAGACAAGGCAAGATATAACAAGGGAGTGAATAAGGAGGTTGGTGGTTTCATTAATTAAAAAGGGGTGAATTTTAGAGATGTTACGGAGTGTCTACGAGTTTTTGACAGCGATTGGCTTTTGGGACAGGTTCAGAGTCCGAGTCCAGGACAGGTTCAGAGTCCGAGTCCAGGAGTACACCTAGTACCCTTAGCATGAGACTAGGGACTGATAGCTGTATTATTGACCTTGGAGTGGAATATGGAAAAATCAGAAGGAGGGCACAAGTGGCTCCCCTATGAGAGCCGTCGTAACTGTAAGTCGGTTCTTTAACACGTTTTTGCAAGCGCACACACCTGCGTGTCTCCGAAGCCGATGAACGCGCCTGGTGGGCTTGATGAACCCCGGGCACTTGCAACCGCTCGTGACAAAGCGAGAACCTGGATTTGTGTGTGTAAACAAACAAATCCCAGTTCTCTCAGGGAAGAGGAGACAAATCGTGTGCTCCTACTAAGTAGGAACACCGATCGATCTCCTCCCCCTAGTCAGTCCCATCACCCCCACAGAACACACCTAGGGAACAGAGTTAACCCCTCCCTGCGAGTGACATTTATATAGTAATTAGTGACTATTTTTAGCTTTGATTGCTATATAAAATGTCACTAGTCCCAAAAAAAACAAAACAAAAAAAACCCCCATAAATCTATCCCCTACTTTGTAGACGCTATAAGTTTTACGCAAACCAATCAATATTTTTGTTACCAAAAATATGTAGAAGAATACATATCTGCCTAAACTGATGTTTATAGCGCAAAAAAAAAAAAAAAAAAGACTGCAGGGGTGATCAAATACCACTAAAAGAAAGCTCTATTTGTGGAGGGAAAAAAAAAAAAAACACGACAATTTTGTTTAGGTGCAGCATCGCACCACGCAATTGTCAGTTAAAGGGACGCAGTACCTTATTGCAAAAAATGGCCTGGTCAGGAAGGGGGTAAAATCTTCCAGGACTAAAGTGGTTAAGGAAGAGATGCAACATCCATGTTGATATGTCAGTAAAGAGGAGACACAAGGAGCGGGGGGGGGGGGGGGGGGAGTAGTAGAGAACAAGATTTGGGTTATCAAGTGATTAAGAGGCGGTATAGAAGGGGTACAAATACAGAGCCTTGGGTGACTCCCACAGAAAGAGGAGGGTAACACTAAAAAGGAATGCTGTGACAGACAGGAGGAGAACCAGGAAAGAGCAGAATCTTGCAGGCCAAGGGAGAGGAGTAGGTGCTCAATAGTGTCAAAGGCCACAGAAAGGGCTAGTAGTAAGAGTATGACATTGTGGCCATTGGTTTTAGCAGTTAGTAAAACATTAGTGAGCTTTAGTATTGAGTTTTAGACTTGCTGGTTGGAACAGTGGGAACCTTGAGTGGAGAGTGTGGACAAGTTTTGTTTTTGACTGCTGGTGATTGCCGTGTTGCATTTTTAGGTTCTTTTTGGGGTTTTGCCTTGCAGCTTTTTTAACACCTTTTCTGTCATTTTACACAGCTTTTTTTTTGAGTATTAGTGTCAGGTAGTACCCTAGTATTAGGAGTACCCGAGTGTTGTAAGAGAGTAGGTGTGGATCATTAGTACCTGTGTAGTGCGAGTGCATGTGGTCGGCGAGTACCTGTGTATTGTCTTGTTGAGTATTAGTATCAGAAAGCTAGTGGTTAGGTAAATTTGGACAGGGTATAATCCTCAAGCCTCATTAACCCTTTCATGACTAAGCCTATTTTTGGCATTTGGTGTTTACAAGTTAAAATCCATATTTTTTTGCTAGAAAATTACTTGGAACCCCCAAACATATATATTTTTTTTAGCAGAGACTCTAGAGAATAAAACGGCGATTGTTGCAATATTTTATGTCACACGGTATTTGTGCAGCAGTGTTTTAAACGCAACTTTTTGGGAAAAGGGACACTTTCATGAATAATAATAAAAATAAAAAAAACAGTAAAATTATCCCAATTTTTTTGCATAATGTGAAAGATAATGTTACGCCGAGTAAATAGATACCAAACATGTCACACTTTATAATCGCACGCACTTGTGGATTGATAAAGTACGGTACCTAAAAATCTCAATAGGCGACGCTTTAATTTTTTTTTACGGTTACCAGGTTAGGGTTACAGAGGAGGTCTAGTGCTAGAATTATTGCTCTCGCTCTGACGATTGCGGCGATACCTCACATGTGTGATTTGAACACCGTTTACATACACGGGCGCGACTTCCGTATGCGGTTTCTTTGCTTCGCGAGCTCGCGGGGACGGCGGGCGTTTTAAAAATGTTTTTATTTTTTTATTTATTTAAAAAATTACTAAATTGTTTTTAAAATAAATAAATTTGATCACTTATTGCTGTCACAAGGAATGTAAACATCCCTTGTGACAGTAATGGGTGGTGACAGGTACTCTTTATGGAGGGATCGGGGGTCTAAAAGACCCCCCACCCCTCCTTTACACTTCAATGTATTCAGATCGCCGAAAGCGGCGATTCTGAATACCATATATTTTTTTAAAACCGGCGCCATTGGCAGCCGAGTAAACGGGAAGTGACGTCATGACGTCGCTTCCGTGTTTACTATGAGGAGACTGGAACGAAGCCGATTACGGCTTCGTTCCAGTTCCTCCCCAGCGGCCGGAGGCATCACACACGGAATCGGTGCTCCCGATCGAACGGGAGCACTGGTAACAGCGGCGGGAGGGGGGGGGGGGGGGGGGACATCCCCTCCCGCTCCTCCGGCATAACAGCCGAGCGGCTTTTAGCCGCATCGGTTGTTATGGCTGGAAAGCCAATCGCCTACTGAAGAAAACGGTCCCGGGATGATGCATGCAGGTGCGGGCATCATCCCGGTATACCCCCCGGAAGCCGAGTACGCAGATCTGCGTACGCTCAGCGGGAAGGGGTTAAATTAGTAGGTACAATGCCTGGTGGGTGTGGAGATGCGACTCTGTGTACATCTTGTGGCATTTATGCGTTCCTTGATTTGATCGAGGGTGAATACTCCTGTGCAAAATGTCATATACATAGTTTCCCTGGAAGTCCAGATTCTGAATCTAGGGAAGTAACGGGGGGCGGGTGGAGACAGAGGTGCAGGCACTAGAAACAAGTAAATGGGCGGCAGTCAGGAAGGATAGAGGGGGGAGTGCCAGGGAGTTGAGCGAAAGCACTGCTGGATCTGAGAGAATCTCCTAGCTGCCAGGGGGAAGAACTCCTCCAGTGAATGTGGGGGGGGGAAGTGAAGGGAAAGGATACACAGATTCTGGTGGTAGGAGACTCATTTCTTAGAACGACAGAGAGGGCAATCTGTGACAAAGACCCGAAGTGCCAAACTGTATGCCGCCTACCGTGCGATCGGGTTTGGCACATCATGGATCTGGTGGACAGATTACTGGGAGCGGGTGGGAAAGACCCCGCTGTCATGGTGCACGTTGGCAACAATGACAAAGTCAGAGGCAGATGGAGTGTCCTAAAGAACGATTTTTATAGACTTGGGAGCTAAATTGAGGAAAGGGACCTCCAAGGCAGTATTCTCAGGAATACTACCAGTACTTCGAGCCACACCAGAAAGGCAGAGGGAGATTAGGAATGTAAACAAGTGGCTGAGGAGATGGTGTAGTAAGGAGGGGTTTGGGTTCCTGGAGAACTGGGCCAACTTCTCAGTCGATTACCAGTTCTATAGAAGGAACAGACTGCACCTAAATTAGGAGGGTGCAGATATGCTGGGAGTGAAGATTGGGTTGGGGATGACCAGATGGCTTGCACCGAGGGTACTTGGGGAACTCAGTCAAGTAATTGTTGCCAGACCATTGTTCCTAATTTTTACTGAGTCAACCGACTGGGGGAGGGAGAGGGAGAGGGAGAATTTATGCGTTTGTGGTGCTCAGTGGTCATCACGCCAGCCAGGCGCACACTGTGTGGGCACTTGCCCCTAGCCGCCAAAAGGCAATGCAAGGTAACGTAGTTTTGCCCAGCCGTGCCATTCTGCCGCAGTAAAACTGTGGCGGCTTGTCAGCAAGCAGTTAAGTATGGGAGTGAACTGTGCATGCTTTAGAGGGAAGGGGGAAGGTGCCAGTTGAGGGGGAGAGACAAGGACACTGTGAAACTGGTGAGCTTATGATCAGAAAATGGAAAGGAGGTGTTGGTGAGGCTACCAGGAATGGAGAAATGAGCGTATACAAGGTCAAGGGTAGCAGTGAATGTAAGTGTGTATCCATTGCGTTGGGTTAGAAGAGGAGTTTAAGTTGAGATGCAACATTGACAGGGTTGTTAAAGTCACCAAGAATGATAGCAGGTATTTCAGAAGATAGAAAGTAGGGTAACCATGCAGAGAAGTTAGAAAAAGGAGGAAGTGCGATATTGGTCCAAGAGTATTTCAGATTTCAAATGTTGGCCACGTTAGTAGGTGTGCTGCAAGCAGCCCTGGAGCAGTAAGTACAGTGTAAGCGGCTCCTTGTACAGCTCCCCCTCCTCCCTCAAGACTTGTGACTGCAAAGCAGAAAGGCAATGTAAGGTTGTAAGGTAGAATAAGAAGCAAGGTCTCATTCACATAAAGCAGACATCTGGTAACTGAAGAGGCTCAGATGGCTGGAGGTAACCAAAGTCATTGTATGCAGGAAATAGAGGATCAAAAGTTTCTTGTGGCTCTTTTCAAAGCCGGAACAGCGGGGTGATGCTTCCTCGTCTGTGTATGGCAGGAAGGACTGCCTGGAATACAGGCGCTTGACAATACACGGAGCAGATGACAGCAATGGTTAGACTCCATTAACAATTTACTGGCTTTTTTTAAAGCATTTTAGAAGAGTATTACAAGCGTTTTACAGCTTCAGGTGGTTGTGTTTAGCCAATAGCATACACTAGAAGGAGAGGGAGAGGAAATTAGGGGTGGAGAGCTCCTGTTTGAAACAAGCTACAAAATGCCTGTAAAATACCCAAGTCAGGCATTTCTATTAAAGTCTAGAGGACCAAAAACGCTTGTAATCTGACAAAAAGAAGCTTGTGTACTTTTCTGAGTGGCAGGCGTTTTGCTTCAGGTGGCAGAATGCTCATACATGAACAGGGGCCATTGAAATAAATAGGATTTGGCTTGTTGAGCATTTTAGAGCTACAAGGCTCAGGCAGAAATTTGCTCAGGTGAGAACGGGGCCTTAGTCTGACAGCGTTGACCCCTACGGTGGTGCTAAATGACAGAAATAGGGGCATTGTACACACACAACTCGGAGTAGCTCCTGATGTTATGCCTGACTACTCCACTCACTCTTTAGGGTAACAGGGCAAGCACTGAGGCAATGCCAAAGGCCCTGTACCTGGAAAGGACCAGGATCATTCAATCCCTGCAACATCCAGTAGGGTCCAAACATGGCACTCCAAAAGCCAGGCTGGGGACACCACATAGCTGCAATCAGAGAAAGCAGCTCTAGCAGCAGTGTAGTGAGGAATCTTGATTAAAGAAAAAAAAATTCAGTATAAGAAAAAATATGTTAGTCTTTTGCATGGGTGAAGAAAAAAAAAAAAAAAAAAAAAAAAAAAAAAAAACAAACATTCATCCTCCTAGGACATTAGAGGAAAAAAAAAAAAAAAGGCACGCTGAAAGTGTTATCCTGTCTTGGCGGGCCTTGAGAAAATGCTGTGTTTTTGGCCTCCACTGTGTGATGCCAAGGAGAAAGGATCTGTGAGACCTAAATTAGGCCTTGAACTTAGGAAAGTTGTTTTACTCATTCTGCTCTTTCATAAAAACAAATATAAAGTAAATGAGTTAATAAAACGAAACGGTACATACGCTTGTATAAGACTTGCTAGATCTGTGGGAGGAGGGTTTCCAGTTGCAGCTGCACCTGCCATAGGGTTGCCAGGGGTAGAAATCATTCCAGACATTCTGAGGAGAAAAAAAAAAAGTGACAGCTGAATATTCCTCAATACTCAATGCAAGTTTGATGTCATTTTTCAAGAAAAAATAAATAAAAATCTAATGAAAAACTACAAGAGAGATAACCACAAATTGCAATTGTAAATGTATATTTCTTAGTGTTCCAGACAGGAAATCTGTTGAAGCAGAAATGTGTGTGAAAAACCATCAGAAACGACCAGACAGAAATGACTAGTCAAAATTGATGGTTGCATTCTAGTTTTACAAAACCGAGTAAAGGATAGAAATTTGAGGAGCAGATACTGACAACATGGCACAGAATACTGGGTTGTCATCCCAACCCTTGAGTCAATACCTAGTAATTCACTAACCTGAACAAGCTGGCAGTCAGCGATACTTTTAAAAACTAAACCACTGTCATGCATATTTGTTCCAGTTAAGGGAATGCAGTGACAGATAACAAATCCGCTTAAAAAAAAAAAAATAATAATAATACATATAACTGGCAGATACGTAGACTGAAAATATAATTTGTCAGGCAACCACGCTGTCAGTTTATTATAAAAAAAATGTTTTTATATAAAATCGGTCAGCCTCGTTTGACATTTCAGTTGGCAAGAAGAAAACAAAGGCACATTAATATCAAAAGTGTTGCCAGTAAGATCATTCATTTTAAAATTTTGGTTTATTAAAAAGGTCATACCTGTGTTTCTCGTTCTAGAGCAAAAGTGGTTAAAATGCAATACAACAAATTTTTTCATATTTTTACACACAAAATATGTAATTTTGGCTATAAAATTACATATAACCCCCAGAACATTATATATTTTCTGAACCCATGAGAGGGACCCTGTAGAACAAGATAGCAGTTGCAATTGTATGTTGCATGACATTTCTGCAACCTTTAGTCAAAAAAACTAATTCTGTATATACAGGAAAATTAATTTTAGTGCACACAAGTACCAAATTCTATGGTAAAATATGAAGTAATATGAATGCAATCAGTAAACATGGTAAGTCTTAAAATTGCATATGCCCCCCCCCCCCCCCCCCCCAATATTGCAAAAAACAAAATTGTGTCCACAAATCTCCATAGGACGATGCTTTAACACACTTTACCACTCACCAGTTTAGAGTTAACTATGAGCTCTGATGCTATAATTATTGCGCTCACTCCAATGCAGTGATAGCACATGTGTTGTGCCAACGTGGTTTACATACATACACACGTGTGCACTCTCGGCGCACATTTGCATTTGTGTGTGCGGGGCAATGAGGATTACATTTCTTTTTTTAATAACAGCTCTATTTTTTTTTTTTTAAACATTTATTGCTAAGCTTTAGAAGGTGAAATTAGCTTTTAAAGTCGAACTAAAAGCTTTTTTTTTTTTTTTTTTTTTTTTTTTTTTAGGTCCTGCTATAGTTGTGCAAAATTTTTTTTTTTTTAAAAAGCTTTGCTAAAAATACACTAAAATCATCATTAGCAAAACACAATATAACTTTACACGATTCCTACTAAATCTAAAAAAGGTAAAAAAAACTGTATTCATTTATATTTGATAAACAAATATTTGTCAATGTTATATTGTGCTTTCTTGTAAAACGTTAAGATTGATGGTTCACACAACTAAATCTGGAGGTTAGCCTCATGCCTTCCAATATCATCAGATCTGCAGCACAGTGTGTGCATTGCAATAGATTTGCCATGCATAGGGCTGAGTGAGTGATTTTTTTTTAAATAAAGCACTGTTTTGCATTTTAATCACTTGCTTACCGAGCACTTAAACCCCTCTCCTGCCCAGACCAATTTCCAGCGCTGATGCACTTTGAACGAAAATTGCACGATTATACAACACTGTACCCAAAATAAATCTTTATCTTTTTTTCCCCACAAAGAGAGCTTTCTTGTCGTGGTATTTGATCACCTCTGTGGTTTTTATTTTTTGTAAATTTTTTTTTTTTAAAAGACCGAATTTAAAAAAAAACAAAAATAACGAAAATATTTTGTTATAAAATTTTGCAAACAGGTAATTTTTCTCCTTCATTGATGTACGCCGATGAGGCTGCACTGGTGGGCAGCACTGCTAGGTGGCACTGATTGGTACCACCAGTGTACATTGATAGGTGGCACTGGTGGGCACAGATGAGGCAGATGTGCCTCCTTCCCCTTCGGGACCGATGTCCCTTGCACATAAGCTGGTGATCAGCTTTTTCTCCTCCTCACGCTGTTAGGGCCGGTTCACACTGCAGGCGATGCGAGGCGACACCGACTTGCCTCGCCGCGACCTGCCGCGACCTCAGCGGCAACTTGCAGATGACTTCTGTATAGAAGTCAATGCAAGTCGCCCCGAGGTCGCCCGAAAGTAGTACAGGAACCTTTTTTCTGAGTCAGAGCGACTCGAGTCGCTCCTCTCAGAACGGTTCCATTGTACAGAATGGGGGAGACTTGTAAGATAGCGGCGAGGCGAGTCGTGTCGCCTCGCCCGCAGTGTGAACCGGCCCTAAGCGTGAGAAAAAAAAACAAACAAAAAAAAAAAAAAAACACACACACACACACACACACACACACACACACACACACACACACACACACACACAATTACTGAGCTTACTGAGTTTACATCACGTGATCAGCTGTCATTGGCTGACAGCTGATCACATGGTAAGAGGCCAGGAACGGCCCCTTACTCGGAACTGCGATCACTTGAGTATCAGCGACTCGGTTTTCACAGCGCACAGGGAGCACGTCATATGGCAGCCTCCTGGAAATTCAGGTCCACACTGTGGCCGTCATTTGGCTATAGCGCAGATGCCAAGTGGTTAAAAATGCAATTCAGCATGTGCCTGATGCGCACCATAGCGCACTCCCTCTGGCATGAATGGGTCTTTATGCTGGTGCACACCCAAGATGATTTATCTGTGTTTGACCACATTTACATGGGTGCTGTTGCCCGTACAACGCGAGTTCACTCCAGGTGCATAGCCTCTGCATATCTGTCCAATTAAGACATGGACATGTGACTTTCCATAAATACTGCATCCGCAAAGGATCATTCATGCGCTTTTTAATCACTTATGTTTTTTTTTTTACAGTACAGAAGACTTCATGAATCAGGGGGTCTAAATGTGCCTCTGATGTTTCACTTTTGATTTAGAGAAAGATTGAGGACAGTCTTCAGTCTTTCTTCCCTGCAGTCCTGCAAAGTAATGAACACAAGTATGCTCTATACCAGGGGTGCCCAACCTTTCGAAGAGCGAGGTCCACTTAAGTGACTTGGTAACCAGTCACAGGCCACAATGTGGAGCAGAAGGATGACAGTTCCATGTCCACTGTGCATATGCAGAGCCGACAGGGATACAACCCACTCTACTCTATGGGCCCTTGGATCCCATTTGCCTAGATAGAAGGGACGGAATCGGATTGGAGGTAAGTGGGGTGTAAACGGCCACAAGTCCGTTTACATCTGCGGCTTGATAGAGGTGAGCGGAGGGTCAGACCGATAGTATCAATGGGGCCTAAGGCTGTTTTCACACTGATGCGCTATGGTTTACCCACACAGAGGGTACAGACAAGTTCACCTGTGGCTTTCCTGCAGGTTAGCTGTACTTTGCCATAGACTTCAATTATATCCTGCGGGTGTGGTGCACTTTCTGAAAGTGCACTAAACTTGCAGGTATTAACAAGTTTATGGTTCACTGTAGCTAACCTGCAGGTGTTCTGCGTTGCATCTGCAGATCAGTTGGAAAGCAGCCTAGTTACCACCGCAGAACAGATCTCTCTCTCTGCTCTGAGATGGCAGGTTGGCAACCCACAATCTGGGCTTGCCAACCCGCCATCCCAGTGCTCTATACAGAGGTGTGTGTGTGCGCGTTTCACAAAAAAGGAAGCCAGCCTAAACACTTAACTGATGTGTACTGTCTTCCATTATGAGTTAAAGGGGTTGTAAAGGTAAAATGTTTTTTTTACCTTAATGCATTCTATGCATTAAGGTGAAACAACATCTGACAGTGCCTGCGCCCCCAGTCCCCCGTTTTACTTACCTCACCCCTCGAAAGTCCCACGCTCGTCCTAGACTTCCTCTTCACCACTCAGCCTGGCTGATGATTGGCAGGAGTGGATGGATGGAAAGCAGCGCAGCCATTGGCTCGCACTGCTGTCAATCACATCCACTGACGCGGAGCGCCGGGTGATACAGCGAGCGGCTATAGCCGCCGGCTGTATCACAGGAGCGCGCCCGCAGATGCTTCTCACCATGCGAGGGAGCTCGCATGAACATGAGAAGCACCTGTGGGAGGAAGCAGAGACAGCCGCCGAGGGACCCCAGAAGAGCAAGTTCGGGGCTATGTTTGTTATTTAAAACAATTAATAAAATCAACTTTACAATCCCTTTAAGTACTCTATACAGAGCACTGTGTGTTCATTCAGGGGGTTAGTAAACATATGAACATGTTTATCAACCCCTCTACTCGCCATCCTGACAATCTGATTATTCTGTGCGCGCCTGTAGCCGCTGACATGTAGCGATGATGATGGGGGGGGGGGGGGGGGGGGGGGGGGGGGGCGACGACACTGATCACAGCCATTCTTGCACTCAGAATAGAGTCAGGAGCTAACTTCTGATAGACGCGTTTGTGATCCCTGGAGTGATGGGATACAAAGTTGGCAGCTGTTGTGCTCTGCTGCATCCATTTTGTCTGTGGCAGCGAGCTACAAGATTGTTTAAGATGACAATTTTTTAGAAACCATGGTAATCAGAAAGTAGTGACCATTCCTGGCACTGAGCTTATCAAATTTGAACAAACCAGTCTATTTATTTGATGCAAAGCATAGAATTGTTATCTATTGAACCTATTATCAAACAATACTTCACTGTTGGGTGCATGCCCATAAACACATGTAACAATGTAAATATACAATCTCAGGGCAGCCTTATTTTGGATTACCCAACTACTATGAAGTGTGGGGACCTACCAGAACAATTTTTAAATTTTATAAAATTAGGCAGATTCTGGTTCACATCAGAATATTCAATTACCTTCTGTAGGGATCAGGAAGATTTTTTCCCTACTGGAATGGATTCCTCTGGATGAACTGTGGGAATGGGATTGTGTATATGGAGATTTTTCTATCAGTTTATTTGTTTTGATTTTTGATTGGTTAAACTAGATGGACAGTGTCTTTTTTCAATCGATGTAACCTGCACAATGTAAGCAAAGAATAGGAAATAAAAAAAATAAACTTACAACTGTTGTACTTGTGGGTTATTCATGAGGTTTGATGCCTGAAAAATAAACACAGATTGTTAGCAACTCCACAACGATCAGTTAAAGCCCATCCCCATACCCCGGTAGAAAGATTATTTTACTAAAGTCACCTCAGTAGTGTTCACATTGAAACTACTCTCCGCACCCAGTTTTGTACCTCTCTAGCATCCGCATTAACTATTGTCACAAGTCTTCTCACACTTTATTACATTCTCTGGCATTCCCCTGTTCTCTAGCAGCCCTTTCCCTATCCAAACCTCTCACCTTATTTTCCATGATATATTCTCTCATATCCAACCCCTTACCACACTGTTTATTTTGCTGCCCTCCTTTCCAACGATTTTTCCCACCTCTTTCTCCCCTATATCCTACATGGTGGCATGGTAGTGGTTGAGATATGTGCACTTCTAACATTCAAAGGGTTTTACCTGCCAGTAGCTCCACTGGACACATACATGCAAAAGGAAATGACTTTAAAGGAATCTTAGAACTGCACAAAAGATCCTGTGTCCCTGCCTCTCAGTGTTGGGGGCCGCTGTAAAGTCCTTTCTTTTTTTCCCCACACAGTCTGTCAGTGCCACAGCAGTGAGATCTCTTAAGGGATTTTCAACATTCTGCCATGGTTTGACTAATTAAAGTCAAAGCCAGATTATGGCGAAGGGCAAGGTCTACCAGCAGATGCTGAGTTCTATGGGGGCTTTCTAACCTCTTATAGGTAAGATGCTTAAATGCAGCAACACCCTCTACTACCCTAGTGGTCTCTCTGTTAAGATGGGCCACTGACAGAGCCACAGTTGGACCAAATCCTTGGTGCAATGGGAAGGTCATAGCAGCTTCAGAGGCTCTGAAAGACCCGATAATGGAGATATCAGGCTGATAATCCAGTTTCAGAATGTTGCACATCACATAAATACGAACTGAAATGTTCTAATTCTGGATAAAAGCAGAGGACTGTCTCTTCAAGCATAAATTTTATCAGGTAGATTGCAGAGAATCAGGTATAGTCACAATGACAATGGCTCAGAAATCAATAGGGTCACAGGCAGATTAGCCAGAGTCTGTGGGAGTACATGTTGGAGAAAGCTTAAAGCCTTTGTGATCGCAGGCCAGGAATTCACTGGGTGAACTGAACAAAAAACCCAGTTGAACTAGGGATGGCTCTGATGAGGTATTAGACACTAGGAGCAGAGAATAATTTTAATTTAGGTTCTCACTTTTGAAATTCCCACAATTATTGTTAGCGACTTCAACATCCCTGTTAATTTTAACACTCCTGCTACTTCTAAACTTCTGAGCCCAACCTCCTCTTTTGACCTAAAACAATGGACATACACTTCTACTCATTCTGATGGCAACTGCCTTAAAGCAGGGTTCCACCCTAAAGTGGAACTTCTGCTCATTGGAACCCCCCCCCCCCCCCCGGTGTCACAATTGGCACCTTTCAGGGGGGAGGGAGTCTATGCCTCTTCCTGTCCCTGCACGCTGTCTGCTGGGACACACACAGGTCCCAGAGACAGCGCGGACCATTCCTATTGCTCTGCGCGACTCGTGCAGGCGCAGTAGGGAACCGGGAAGTGAAGCAGCAATGCTTCACTTCCTGATTCCCTCACCTAGAATGGCGGCCGCAGCAGCCGAGCGATTGATCGGCCTCGGCTGCCGACATCGCAGGATCCTGGGACAGGTGAGTGTCCATTTATTAAAAGTCAGCAGCTGCAGTATTTGTAGCTGCTGGCTTTTAATAATTTTTTTTCACAGTGAAATCCCTCTTTAACCTTATATTCTCCTACCTATGCACTCCTCACAACCTCTTCAACATCCCTCTCCCCCTCCCACTCCCCCTCCCCACCTCCTTATTCATTTCACTCTCTCCTCAGCTTCCTCCTCTTTCAACTACCAAACGATGACCCGTAGAAACCTTTGCCATCTTAACGCTGCTCTTTTTTTCTGCTGCAGATTATCTCTATGACAAAATTTCATCCTTGTCCTAACCTTCCAACCTTGCCATTTCTGTCTACAACAGTTCATCGTCATCCACCCTGGATACACTGTCCCCCCCGAACTTAAAAAAAAAAAAAAAAAACAGGCCCGACTGCTACAACCCTGGAAAACAGAGAATAACAGAAGCCTCCAAAAAAATAAAAAAAAAATAAAAAGGTAGCTTCGCTCTTGAGCATCTGTGGCGCAAGGCTAAGTCCCAGCAAGATTTCAGCAAATGTAAACTGCCTCCACACTGCCAAACAGACCTACTTTATTACTCTCAACACTCTCTCACGCAGTCCCCCATCAACTCTTTTCTACCTTTTATGCTCTACTTCGTCCTCCATCACATCCATCCGCTAACTTAGTAATTTCCCAGGAAATTGCTAATCACGGCAAAAATAAGATTGATACAAGTCATAAAGAGATCTCCACTGTACAGATATCTCCCTCACCTTACACACTGTCCTCCTGCACAAGCAATACTTTCCTCGTTTAACCAAAATACTATAGAGGAAGCCACTAAACGTTTTCCTAATGCCAACCTAACCTCCTGCCCCCCTGACCCCGTTCCTTCTCAAATACTACAATCACCCTCTGGCACTATCCTATATTCTTTAACCACTTAAAGACCAGGCCTCTTTTTCAGACTCTGTTTACAAGTTAAAAACAAGTTTTTTGCTAGAACTCCCAAACATACTCCCTCTCCCCCCCCAGAGAATAAAATGACGGTCGTTGCAATACTCTGTCACACCGTATTGCGCAGCAGTCTTACAAGCACACTTTTAAATTAAAAAATAAGACCACAGTAAAGTTAGCCCAATTTTTTTTTTTTATTGTGAAAGATAATGTTACGCCGAGTAAATTGATACCCAACATTTCAAGCTTTAAAATTGCACCTGCTTGTGGAATGGTGACAAACTTATCCTTAAAAATCTCCATAGGCGATATTTAAAAAATTCTACCGGTTGCATGTTTTGCGTTACTAAAGGAGGTCTAGGGCTAGAATTATTGCTCTCACTCCATCGATACCTCACGTGTGCTTTGAACACTGTTTTCATATGTGGGCGCTACTCACATATGCGTTCACTTCTGCACGCGAGCTCGGCGGGACGGGGCGCGTTTAAAAAACACATTTTTTTTCCTATTTATTTTACACCGTTTAAAAAAAAAAAAAAAAAAAAGTTAAAAATCGTGTCACTTTTATTCCTATTACAAGGAATGTAAACATCCCTTGTAATAGAAAAAGCATGACAGAACCTCTTAAATATGAGATCTGGGGGGAGCCCTCTCCCGCTGATAAAAGTAATCTCACGGCGAATCCGCCGCAGAGACCACTTTTATCTTGTAGCCGACCGCTGGCCAAACACGGGGATACCGGGATTATGGCAGATAGCTGCTGCCATAACAGCCCCAAAGTAGGTATGTACATCAGCGTGCAGCGGTCGGCAAGTGGTTAACTCCTATTTCAACCTCTCCCTCAACCCTCTAAAACATGCACTAATCACTCCTATACCAAAAAAGGCCCCACTGGACCCTACCAATCTTAACCCAAGATGCATCTCCTTACTCCCTTTAGACTCAAAACTCTTTGAAACATCAAGTCTACAACCGGCTAAGCTATCACCTCATTAAGAATAACCTTCCTGATCCCCTTTAGTCTGGATTTCGCCCACAACACTTCACAGAAACTGCTCTCCTGAAACAACTTACTAACATCTAAAATAAACGGTCACTATTCCATATGCTTACTCTTGGACCTCTCCCCAGTCTTTGGTACAGTTGACCACCCCCTTCCTTTTTAAAAACTCAGTCTGCTAGGTCTCCGTGGCTGCACTCTCCATTCGTTTGAATCTTACCCATCTCACTGCACCTTCAGTGCCACTTACAACTCTATTTCCTCCTCTCCAACTCCTTTTAACGTTGGGGTCCCCCAAGGTTCTGTTCTTGGACCTCTCCTATTCTCGATCTACATGTCATCCCTGGGTCAGCCGATAGCCTCCCATGGCTAACACTACCATTTCTATGCTGATGACACCCAAATCTACCCCCCAGCTCACCCCCCCCAGTCACCTCACGCATCACCATGATTTTAGGGACTTGGGAGCCAAGTTGAGGAAAAGGACCTCCAAGGTAGTATTCTCAGGAATACTACCAGTACATCGAGCCACACCAGAAAGGAAGAGGGAGATTAGGGAAGTAAACAAGTGGCTCAAAAGCTGGTGTAGTAAGGAGGGGTTTGGGTTCCTGGAGGACCGGGACGACTTCTCAGTCGATAACCGGTATAGAAGGGACGGACTGCACCTAAATGAGGAGGGTGCAGATCAGCTGGGATTAAGGATGGCCAAAAAGTTAGAGGGTTTTTTAAACTAGGTGATGGGGGGAATGTTCAGAGATAGAGATAGTCAGCGTGGAGCATATTCCAGAGGGTAATATTAGGGGCATTAGTGGTAGGGTAACCAAAGCACATAAACCCAAGGTAAATATAGTAGCAAGTCCTAGTTGTAATCTTGGAACACCCAAGAAGATAGTATGTGACCGGTCAAAATATATTAATACATTAAAATGTTTGTTCGCCAATGCCAGAAGTCTGCCAAGCAAAATAGGCGAGTTGGAAGCTTTGGTGCATCAGGAGAGCTATGATGTAATTGGTATTGCTGAAACTTGGCTTCATTCCTCACATGACTGGGCTAATATTCCTGGCTATGCACTCTTTCGGAAAGAGAGTAAAAAGGAAAGGTGGAGGGGTCTGTCTGTATGTGAGAAATGATCTCAAAGCGAGTGAGAAAGAGGACCTGGTGGACGGAGAGTGTGATGAGTCTGAGGCATTATGGGTGGAATTACATACAGATGCGCGTAGTACAAAGTTAATCATTGGAGTTGGTTATAGACCACCCAATGTTAATGAGGAGGTGGAGACTCAGCTCCTTGCACAGATAGAAAGGGCTGCAAGGGCTGGGACAGTGATAATGGGGGATTTTTTTTTTTTTCAAAATAGTTTATTGTGGTTTTGAAATATAACAAACAGAGCATACATAAGCAAAAAGATAAACAGCAAGGTATCATCTCAGAGACAAACAATGCAAATACATAATCAATGTAATACCTAAGCATAAAGATTTGGTGATGAAGCATACCTGGAACAATTATTGTTTATAAAAGGGGAGAGAACAAATAATTGAGCAATATAAGCGGGGTAATGAATTACATGGGGTCCACTACTGTCTATCATGTTGCTTAGAAGACTGGGACATAAGAGTAGTGGGCGTAAGAGTGACGGATATGAATACCCCAATCATCAGTAGGTACGAAAACCCATTACAGGCCAAAAAGGATAAAATGCAAACCTATAAACGTGCATCAAGTCTCTGGTAATGGCATCCACCCCATATGGGAGCTAACTGTGGATGAGAGTAACACACCCGGTGGAACAACCGAGGAGTTTGTGTGGAGACTTGATGGAAAACAGTGTAACTGAAAAAAACATTTTTGTTTTGAAAGAAAGATTTAAAGGATAACAAAAGTTAGAGCCCAACCGAATATAGAACGTAGAGGGGGGGGGGGGTGAGGAGGAATGGAGGAATGAATGGGGAGGAAAAGTAAAGGAGTGTTGACTAGAGCAAAAAATACCAAGATCATGTAAGCATCCCAATGTTTATTTAGGACGATGAAGAGGGTGGTAGGTGAGTATCGGTATAAGTAGGGGAGAGCTTGAAATGTATCCAACATGCCCAGGTGTGAGTGAATCGGGAGTGTGTGTCATGAGCTTGATGTATAAGTCTTTCCATTTCTTCAGTATGATTGATTTGTCTAAACCAATCAGTCAAGGTAGGAATCTTGGCGGTTTTCCAATGTCTGGGGATGCATATCGTGGCGGCATTTATCATGTGTAAGGCAAGAGACTTCTTATAGCTGCTCTGCGGGATCTGCGTGTGATGAAGGAGATATTGGGCTGGTGAGTAGTTCGGAGTGTATGTCGTGATCTTCACTACATTGTCATGGACTGCTCTCCAGAACGGTTGAAGTACTGGGCAGTCCCACCAAATATGTAAAAAGGAACCAATATCAGAGTCACATCTCCAACAAGTCGGGGGGATGTCTGGAAATAATCTATGTATTTTTTCAGGAGTGCGATACCATCTACAGTATATCTTATATCGGTTCTCTTGTGCCGATACGTTTAAAGTACCCTTATGTGTATGTTCATACGTTCGCAGCCAATCTTCAGTGGTCAAGGGAGTTAACAGGTCATTATCCCATTGCAGTTTAACAGTATCCTGTGCTTTGGTGTCCGAGTGAAGTAAAGCAGTGATGGTAGAAATCAAGTGCTTTTGGGGTTCGGAGCTGTTGCATAAAGTTTCAAAGGGGGTAAGCTCCCTATTCCAGAGTGTCAGTGGTTGTGAAGTAAGGAAGTGCCTGATTTGGAGATATTTAAAAAATGGTAAATGAAGTTCTGGAAATTTAGAAACCATATGGGGAAATGAGAGGATCTCCCCGCGTTCAATGAACTGGTACATTCTGTAAGTCCCTGTCTGGTGAGGAGGTCTATGTTCTGAGATACCGGGGGGAAAATCCGGGTTAGAGGATAAAGGAGTCATAGGCCCTAGTAGTCCGTCAACGCAGAGAGTGGCACTCGTACGGTGTAGAGCCTGTATAGTTGGGCCTATAAAGGGGTGAGTCCGGATCGGCATGGGGAGTGCTGATTTAGCTATCCATGGGAGATTGGTCAGAGGAAGTGGAATCATGTCTTGTTCTAGGTGAATCCAAGCTTTATTGTGGTGATGAACATGCCAATCCACAATTCTAGTGAGCAGACAAGCGTGATAATAGTTGTGTATATCTGGTATACCCAGGCCACCATCATGTTTGGGGAGAATTAGTTTGGCCCAGCTTAGCCTCGGGGCACGGTATCCCCAGATAAATTGTCTGCACATATGTTTATATGCACGGAAAAAAAGTTTGGGAAGAAGTATAGGGATTGTTTGTAGGAGGTATAGTAGTCTAGGAAGGATATTCATTTTGAGGATTGCAATCCTTCCAAACCATGAAAATGGGCCTTTGTGCCAGGTAACAAGGTCTTCTTGAATTTTAAGTAGCGTCGGGCCAAAATTCAGATCATATAATTTGGATAAATCAGAGGGGATGTTTATACCTAGATATGTTAAGGCCTGACGCTCCCAACTGAAGGGGAAGTTACGCTTGCAGTGGGCCAATTCAGAATCCGATAAAGTGATATTCAACGCTTTCGATTTTTCGAAGTTTATTTTTAAATTAGAGAGGGTTTGGAAGGATTGCAGGTTCTTCAACAAGTTTGGAATCGAGATTATCGGGTCTGTAAGAAAAAGCAGTATATCGTCTGCGTACGCAGCAATTTTATACGATTTACCCTTTATGTCTATCCCTCGTACATCAGGATTGTCTCTCAACATTTGAAGAAGGGGTTCAAGGGTCAGTACATAAATGAGTGGGGATAGTGGGCACCCCTGACGGGTACCATTGGCGACGGAGAAGGCATTCGACAGACGACCATTAACTCTTATTTTAGCCGTGGGAGTAGAGTAGAGGACCGCAATCATGGACAGAAGTCGCGGAGGGAGGCCAAGATGCTGGAGCACAAGATGCATGTAGTCCCACGCCACTCTGTCGAATGCCTTCTCCGCATCCAACGAAAGAAAAAAGCCTTTTTTTTGTGGTAGTCAGCCAATGGTGAATGTTCAGAGCTTTTGTTGTGTTATCTCTGGCTTCTCTACCAGGGATAAAGCCCACTTGGTCAGTTGAAATGATATCAGAAAGTAGGGGGGAAATCCTATTAGCTAAAATCTTAGCATACAATTTAATGTCCACATTAAGCAAGGAAATCGGGCGATAGTTGGGGATCAGTGTTGCGTCTTTACCTGGCTTGGGGATCAGTGTGATGTGCGCTTCGAGTAAATCTGTAAGTGGTCTAGTGGATGTTGAGAGGTCATTAAACGATGCAAGAAAGCGGGGAATCAATACCTCAGACAAGGACTTATAATAAGCTGCAGACAGGCCATCTGGGCCTGGGCTTTTGCCCGCTTTCAGTTGTTTGAGGGCAAGTGTGGGTTCGGACAAGGAAAGGGGGGCATCTAATGTTGTCGTATTAATGGGGTCTAGAGAGGGAGGCGCGTATTTAGAAAGAAAATCAGATATAATGTCTGTTCTAGAGCGTGTCATATCTGTATGTGGTTGGTGCGGTAGATTATACAGTGAATGAAAGTAAGTCACAAAATTTTTTGCAATAGCGTCAGAGTCAACAATTGAGTCTCCAGTTGGGGTAACAATCTTATGGATAGTATAGGACGCTTTCCGCTTCTGCAGGGCTCTGGCTAACAATTTACCAGCTTTATTGCCCGATTCGTAGAACAATTTGTGGGTAAGAGCAAATTTGCGCTTCAAGGTTTTTTGCAGTTCTTCTAGTAGCTCAGCTCTAACTGTCGTAAGCTCAGCCAGATGTGATTCAGCCAGTGTGCGCTTATGAGCCCTTTCCAACAAGTGAATGCGTTTGTATAGTTCATCTATATGTGCTTTCTTTAGTTTACGTCTCTGTGCAGTCATAGATATAAGCAAGCCGCGGACAACACATTTATGCGCCGCCCAAATGGCTGCACGGGGCACATCGTCTGTCGCATTTTCTGTAAAATAGTTAGATAGGCAATCTTTAAGTGAGGCAATATTGGCTGTGTCCAGTAATAGAGAATCGTCAAGTCTCCATATGGTGGATCGAGGAGGACTTTGTGACAATAAAAGGGAGATTGTTATTGGGTTGTGGTCAGAGAGGAGTAACGGTTCAATCGTGGCCTTTTCTAAACTGGCAATGTCTGCTTGTGAAAGAAAAAAATGATCTATCCGGGAATATTTGTCATGCGGAGGCGAGTAGAAAGTGAAGTCTTTAACCGTCGGGTGAAGTGTACGCCAGGTATCATGCAGGGATAGTAATTGGAGTTGTGATTTGATATCTCTTAATGCCCGGAAAGTAATACAAGAGGAGCCATTAGAGGTATCAAGGGAGGGATTTAGGGGAACATTAAAATCTCCACCTACAATAAAGGAGTCCAGTCTGGAATGTCGTAAGCAGGGAGAGAGTTTCTCTGAAAAAGGATACTTGGTGAGAGTTTGGGGCATAAATGTTGGCTATAGTCACCTGTCTGTTGTAGATGCTGCCTTTGAGGAAGAGGTATCGTCCTTTTTTTATCACATAGCACGTCAGACACGATTAAAGGACAGGATTTTGAAATGAGTATAGACACCCCTTTCGATTTAGCGTCATCATTGGTTGCGTGATATACTAAGGGATAATTGGCATTTTGGAGTTTGGGGATTGCGTCAGTGCGAAAATGTGTCTCTTGGATAAGGGCAATATGTGCTTTGGCTTTGTGCAGTGTATATAACAATTGGGATCTTTTTTCGGGGGTATTTAAACCTTTAATGTTTAAGGAATAACAGATAGTAGGGGAGGCAATCTGTGATAGATCCCTAGGTGCATTTGTGGGGGGATCTGGGACCTCCATATTGCAAGGGTATCGGGTGAAATTGGGGTTGTGGAAAGGAAAGATATGGGGGGGGAGAGACAAAAAAAAAAAAAAAAAAAAAAATTTTCAAAATACCACTGTTTCAGGTGGTAAAATATAGGTGACGGTGTAAAGAGAATCAGGGGACCCCACACCGGAGAGATGTGTGACCCCTTATCCACCCCACAGCGGGGTTAACCAGGACAAAGCCCAATGGAGGACTGGCAGAAAAAAATTGCGAATGAACAAATAGGTAGTATACAGTATATAATATATAATATACAGAGTAACGGTGGTACGGCCCTCGGGACTAAGGAGACGGGCACAATGTTCATGAGATATAATGGGTAACATGGAGATTTGATAAGTAAACAGCGGCTAGCACACTGGTGTATCTATGGAGATAGCAAAGATATAATAGATAATACAAGTAATCGGAAAGGTAAACTTTTAAGTTACAATCTGCATATTGGGTAATGGACAGGTGGACTACTGGAAGAGTGGAGGTTGATCTGAGCTAGCTCAATAGAGGAGGAGAAGCATAACATCTAATTATGGAGGTTTACAGCTAAGGTCTGTGCAACATGCAATGCTTCAGCTTGTCGATAGGGGCGTACAATCAAGAAAGAAAATTAGGTGATACCAGAGCAGTTAAGGCCTAGAAGACATTTTGAGTCATAGGGAAACAAAAATTAAAGCATATCAAATATAGGGGACACTAAATTAGGATTAGGCTCATGGGAATACCTAAAGAGTGGAATAAAATCAAAAAGCAACAAATATTATTAGCCAATGTTAACAAACTGAGTAAATGGAAACCTGCAAGCTGTAGATACAATGCAGAAACAGAGTAGGCAGGGTATTGGCACGCTTACTTCCTGAGATGCATAAAGGTTTCTTGGTGGTCACACGTTCGTACCTGCGCCTAAACATGGCTATAGTAAACGAACCTCAATAGATATTGAGCTGTAGAAAAGTTTAAATAGCGAGCCACATGTTACTACGGTTGATATAACCTACCAGGTAAGCGTCACATATATTACTGCAGCCCGTATATACTTAGCCCGCCAGGAGAAGAAACCTAGCAGAAGAGTAAACTTAGTGAGCAAGTCAGATAGCTGTAGCTGAACAGAATATAATCGTACCAAAAGATCCTTCAGTACGGTACGAACGACAAACTTATTTTCGTATGGCCGAAGCAACAGTCCGAACGAGGATCTGTGTAGATAAGTTGTGGAAGTATTATATATCTAGTGGAAAGTATAAAGTATAACCTTTTAAATCCGCCATGTGTTCCAGTTGTCGTAACGTGGAGGAACCTTTTCAGATGTGAAAGCTTCACAGAGGACAAGTAGGGTGGGTATCTAAAGCCGTCCGCCTATGCAATCCGCCGGCATCCATCACAGTGCCAGGTTTCCCGTTAGAGGAGGCAATATAGGCAAGATTTTCAGCCAACCAGGACGAACGGACAAGTAGTAGATGATGATATGTCCAAAAGAACGAAGGTAGCAGTAGGAACAACAGCCGTCAAATTCCAGGTACTGCATGAAGTTAAGGATGTATACATCTGAGATGTCAGTAGTCCCTTCGTGCTCTACGCGAGCGTGGAGAGGATATTGGGCTGTAATCTCTGGTAATGGTACCAGAGTGGTGGGTCCCCCTGGATCGAGATGTAGATCTTCTCCTCCGATACGGGGTAGCTTGAGTGTCCATCAGGTCATCAGGAGGAAGCATAGGTTTAGGTATCAGCGGACGAAAGTTAGCATACCAATTCAGGATTGCGATCGGAGGCAAGTCCAGTATAGCACAAAAGTTGGGCAGGTCTTCTGGTACCTTAAGATGAGCCGTACGTCCGAGATGAGAGGCGGTAAGACAGAACGGAAATTTCCATTTGTATAAAATACCTCTAGATTTCAACACATCCAGAAGTGGCTTCAAGTCTCTGCGGTGTTGTAAGGTGATACCAGAAAGATCTTGGAATATCTGTATATGGGCGGATTCATATGAGATTTGCTGTTTAAGTCTAGCAGCCTTCAATATGTCTTCCTTAAGTCGGTAGTCGGTTAAGCAGCATACTACATCTCGTGGGGGATCAGTGTCCCTGCCTTTGGGTCTGAGCGCTCGGTGGATCCGATCCATGCTAATGGCAGTGTGGGAAGGCCTATCCAGCACGGAGTTAAAGATGGCTGAGATCGCGGGAGCTAAACGGTCACCTTCAACGACTTCAGGGAGGCCTCTGACTCGGAGGTTATGGCGCCTCCCCCTGTTGTCCAAATCCTCCATGTGCCTTTGCATATCCCTGAGTTGTAGGGTATGGCTATCGATTTTCCTAGTGGAGCGACGAATGTCCAATTCGTGTGATTCTGTCACCTTTTCCACAGTATGCATGCGGTCCGATAGCACTTTAAGATCAAGGCGTAGTTCAGCAATGGCCGCCGATAATGTATCCTTGATGTCCGAGGCAATCGTGCGAAGGTCGTTCATATTAATAGCTGCAGAAGAGGTTTCCGAGTGTGGGCCGTCTGGAGAACTGGCATTAGCCGGTGTCACGTCTGGGGAAGTCTCCGAGAGCACGATATCAGTGCGGGAGCGAGAGCGCGTGTTTGAGGCCTGTGAGGAATCATGGCGCGACGGCGCCATGTTTCCCCTCTGTGATCGGAACATCTCCGGGATATTATGCTCTCGTCCGGTCGCGTTTCCCCTCGGGGAGCGGGAACGTGAAGCTGAAGATGTCCGAGAAGCCGTTCCCATGATACGTGCCTATGTAGCAGCTGATGTACCTCAAATCGGCGGTAGTGTTCGTCCCGAGGTGCCGGAGCTCACCTATTACACGTCCGCCATTGAGCTCAGCTAGGCCACGCCCCCAATGGGGGATTTTAACTACCCAGAAATTGACTGGGGTAATGGCACTGCTGGGACAGTTAAAGGGCAAAAATTTGTAAACCTATTACAGGACAATTTTATGGTACAGTTTATTGAGGCCCCAACTAGGAATGATGCTCTGTTGGACCTGGTAATCTCAAACCATGCAGAACGTATTACTAATGTTCAGATAAAGCAGTGTTTCTCAAATCCAGTCCTCAGGTCCCCCCCCAATAGGTCATGTTTTCAGGTTTTCCATTATTTTTCACAGGTGATTTGATCAGTTTCACTGCCTTAGCAATTACCACAGCCGTTTCATCTGAGGGAAATCCTGAAAACATGACCTGTTGGGGGGGTCTGAGGACTGGATTTGAGAAACACTGAGATAAAAAGGAACATCTGGGTAGCAGTGACCATAACATGATTTTATTTGATGTTAGCTGTAAGCAGAAATCACATACGGGAAAGATAAAAACAAACACTTAATTTCAAGAGAGCAAATTTTCCAAGGATGAGGGCTCCTGTCCAGGACTTAGACTGGGAGAGAATATTGGCACCAATGGGCACAGAACAGAAATGGGAATTCTTTAAAAAGCTTGTTTGTGATCTCACGGCAAAGTATATTCCCATGGGCAATAAGTTTAAAAGGTTAAAAATAAAGCCAATGTGGCTCACGGCCAAAGTTAAAAAAGCTATAAACTATAAAAAGAGCTTTCAAAAAATATAAAAACGAAGGAACGCTAGTGTCATTTAAATGTTACAAGGAATATAACAGAATATGTAAAAAGGAAATCAAGGATGCAAAAATTCAAAATGAAAGACAGATTGCAAAAGACAGTAGGACAAACCCCAAAAAATTCTTCAAATATATTAATAGTAAAAAGGTTAAGTCTGAGCATGTAGGCCCTTTGCAAAATAATCTGGAGTGGGGGACTGGGGACAAAGAGAAGGCTAATTTATTAAATACTTTCTTCAGCTCTGTGTATACAAAGGAGCATGGGGGAGCTCATGTCCATAATGGGGGTGGTACTGACGCAGCCCCAAATCCACAATGGCTCATAAGTGATATGGTCTAGAAATATTTGGACAGAATAAAGGTGGAGAAAGCACCTGGACCTGATGGTATCCACCCACGGATCCTAAAAGAATTGAGCTCTGTAATTTCAAAGCCATTGTATCTAATTTTTAAGGACTCAATGACAGGAATAGTACCCACTGGATTGGCGCAGGGCCAATGTGGTGCATATATTTAAAAAGGGAACAAAGTCTTTACCAAGTAATTATAGACCCGTTAGTTTAACTTCTATAGTTGGGAAGATACTGGAGGGATTAATAAAAGACCACATAGACGAGTTCTTGCAGGAAAAAAATATTTTGAGCAACAGACAGCATGGATTCATGAAAGACAGAAGTTGTCAGACAAACCTGATTTCTTTTTATGAGGTGGTAAGTAAAACCTTGGACAGAGGGGTGGCAGTGGACGTGATATATTTGAATTTTGCAAAAGTGTTCGATACAGTTCCGCACACACGGCTCATGTGTAAGGTAAAGTCTACAGGCTTGGAAACATCAGTTTGTAAATGGATAGAAAACTGGCTAAAATTCAGAGAGTAGTGGTTAATGATTCTTACTCTGAATGGTCTAAGGTTATCAGTGGTGTACCCCAAGGTTCAGTGCTGGCACCCTTGCTTTTCAATATCTTTATAAATTATATTGGGTCTGGGATCAAAAGTAACATTTCCGTCTTTGCAGATGACACCAAGCTATGCAGTGCAAAAACGTCCTTACAGGATGTCACCAATTTACAAGCCGACCTCAATGCTCTGTCTAATTGGGCGACTATGTGGCAGATGAGGTTTAATATTGAGAAATGTAAAGTTATGCACTTGGGGGCTAAGAATATGCATGCATCATACACGTTAGGGGGAGTACAACTGGGGGAATCCATAGTGGAGAAGGATCTGGGGGTTTTGGTAGATCATAAGCTCAATAGCATGCAATGCCAAGCTACGGTTTCCAAAGCGAGCAAAGTCCTTTCCTGTATTAAGAGAGGTATGGACTCCAGAGAGAGAGAGAGATATCATTTTGCCCCTGTTCAAATCATTAGTAAGACCTCATCTGGAATATGCAGTTCAGTTTTGGGCACCAGTTCTCAAAAAGGATATCGGGGAACTGGAGAAAGTGCAGAGAAGGGCAACCAAACTGATAAGAGGCATGAAGGAACTCAGCTATGAGGAAAGATTAGAGGAACTGAATTTATTCACTCTTGATAAGAGGAGATTAAGGGGGGATTTGATCAACATGTACAAATATATAAGGGGTCCATATAGGGAACTTGGTGTCGAGTTATTCACTTTACAGTCAAAGAGGACAATGGGGCACTCTTTACGTCTAGAGGAGAAGAGATTTCATCTCCAAATACGGAAAGGTTTCTTCACAGTAAGAGCTGTGAAAAATGTGGAATAGACTCCCTGCAGAGGTGGTTATGGCCAGCTCAGTGGATTGCTTTAAGAAAGGCCTGGATTATTTCCTAAGTGTACGTAATATAACTGGGTACTAACATTTATAGGTAAAGTTGATCCGGGGAAAATCCGATTGCCTCTCGGGGGGATCAGGAAGGAATTTTTCCCCCTGCTTTAGCAAATTGGAAGTCGCTCCGGGATCCATGGCAGCGGTGAAGAGAAAGACGGAGGACCGCTTCGGGGGCTTCGTTCTCAGGCAAGTTATTCATAATGAGCTAGTATGCATAGCATAGCACACTAGACGTGCTTGTCCCCCCGATGTCCTTTCCACCGTTCAGCCTGGCCGCTGATTGGCTGGAGTGGATGGATGGATGGATAGCAGCGCAGCCATTGGCTCGCGCTGCTGTCAATCACATCCACTGACACGGAGCGCTGGGGGCGGGGCCGTGTGATACAGCGAGCAGCTATATCACGGGAGCGCGCCCGCAGATGCTTCTCACCATGCGAGGGAGCTCGCATAAACGTGAGAACTACCTGCGGGAGGAAGCAGAGACATCCGCCGAGGGACCCCAGAAGAGCAGGATCGGGGCCACTCTGTGCAAAACGAGCTGCACAGTGGAGGTAAGTATAACATGTTTGTTATTTAAAAAAAAAAATTCACTTTACAATCCCTTTAAGGACACCATATACCCAATCAAGGAAGTTCACTCCCTATATAACCCCTCCTCCTTCCAGGAGCACATCAGTTTTTATAGCAATATAGTCAAATCCCCAAAAAAAAAAAAAAAAAGAAGAAGAGGGGAGGGACCTCTGTGTCCCATGATGTACTCCAAGAAAAGGATTTTACAGGTAAGCGGGTATAAAAATTATATTTTCTTTACTTAAGGCTCCATGATGTACGATAATTTCTTAATGGGACGTCCCATAGCAATACTACTCGAGGGGAGGGAGACAACTTGGAGGGTACCTCCAGACTTGAGGACTATACTGGTGCCTGCAGCACACTGAGCCAGAAGGCGATATCCTCATACCTCCTTAGATCCACCTGATGAAATTTTGTGAATGTATGCACTGAAGACCAAGTTGCGGCCTTACAGATCTGAGCCATGGAGGCCTGATGATACACTGCCCAAGAACACCAACTGCCCTGAGTGCGCCTTAACTTGAAAAGGGGGAATCTTACCCTTTAAATAAGGTGTTTGAATTATAACTTGTCAAATCCACTGTCACTAAGTAGATTTCAACGCTGCCTGTCCTTTCTTAGGACCCTCTGGCAGAATAAATAAAGATAGACTTACGAATCTGAGCAGTTGCCTTTACATAGATTTTCACTGCTCTCATCACACCAAGACAATGTAGTGACTTTTTCGTCCCTGGAACATTGTTTTGGAAAAAATGATGGCAGGACAATATCTTGGTTCAGGTGGAAACCTGAGACCACTTTTGGTATAAAAAAAAAAAAAAAAAAAAAAAAAGTGGATGGGTGTACAACACCACTGTCATGAAAAATCAAATATGGCTCTTCACAAGAAAGAGCAGCCAATTCCGAAACCCTGCTTGCTGAGGCTATAGCAGCCAAAAATACCAAATACCTTCCTTATCAGAAGGACTAGGGGATTATGTTTAGAGGTCGACCGATATAGGGTTTTCTCTGGCCGATGCCGATATTTAGAAATCGTGGTGGCCGATGGCCGTTATATGATGCCGATTTTTTTGGGCCGATTTTTATTTTATTTTTTTTATCCCCCTTCATCTCATAAAACCTAACAGACACCTTTCCCACTGGGGCGTTTTTTTTTTAGGTGCTTTTGGGCTAAAAATAGCACCTGTAAAGTGCCTGCAAAACGGCTCCCCTGCAGTCTGTGTGAAAGACAGAGTGCTTTCACACTGAGGCGATGCAAGCAGCACGTTTGGAGTGGTGTATACCGCTTCTCCACCACTCCTGCCCATTGATATTAATGGGCACCACTGCCCAAGCAATGTGATTTGGCGCGGTGCTTCACGGGCGCATTTAACCTCTTCTTCGGCTGCTAGCTAGGATTATATGCGCCCCACTAGCAGCTGAATAGCACTGCTAAAACTAGCAACATTTTACCATCAACGCCTGCCCGCTCCAGTGTGCAAGCAGCCTATAAAATAAAAACAAGTACTCAAAACTTTTGGACGGAAAAAAAAAAAAAAAAAAAGACTAACTTTACTGTTTTCGCTTTTTTTTTTTTTTTTTTTTAAATCATTAAGGTGTATTTTGTTTCCCCCCCAAAAAAATGATTTGAAAGACCTCTGCGCAAATAAATGTTGCAACAACCGCTATTTTATTCCCTCAGGATGTCTGCTAAAAAAATATATATACTTTTTGGGGGGTCTAAGTGATTTTCTGGCAGAAAATACAGGACTTTTACTTGTAAGCAACAAGTGTCAGAAAAGATTTAGCCTTTAAATGGTTAAACTGAGAACTTCTACACACAGATGATTTCATTCATTCAAGTGTAAACATTGTATCTTTCTGTTCTTTTCTTGGCAGCCTGCCCAGAGAGGAGGAAAGACGTTTCTATGACGACTCAGGCAACTTACACTGACTTCTATTAGACCCCTTTCACACTGGGGCGTTTTTCAGGCGTTTTTCATGCACTTTAGCGTTAAAAAAATACGCCTGAAAGAAGCCGCAACTGCAATCCCAATGTAAAAGCCTGAGTGCTTTCACACCGAGATCCCTTTCATACTGGGGCGTTTTTCAGGCGCTTCAGCGTTAAAAAAATACGCCTGAAAGAAGCTGCAACTGCAATCCCAATGTAAACGCCCGAGTGCTTTCACACCAAGGCGCTGCGCTGGCAGGGCGTCAAAAAAAGTCCTGCAAGCAGCTTCTTTGCCGCGCTTTTGGAGCGGTGAATAAAGCGCCCCTTCCCATTGAAATCAATGGGTTAGGGCCTGTAAAACGCTATTGGCAGCAGCGTTTTGTGGGCGCTTTTAACCCTTTATTTGGCCACTAGCAGGGGTTAAAAGCGCCCCAATAACGCTCGAAAAACGCTGGTAAAGCGCTGCTAGTTTAAGCGGCGCTTTACGAGCGTTTTTCGGGCGCTGACATTGTGAAAGGGTTCTCAAAGCACTTGGGCTTTCACATTGGGACTGCAGATGAGGCTTCTTTCAAGCGCTTTACAGGCGCTTTTTTTTAACGCTAAAGCGCCTGAAAAACGCCCCAGTGTGAAAGGGGTCTTACAGAAGTCATTTCCAAGTCCCGCTGTTCTAAATCTGCTTTTTCATCAGCTCAATCGGCCGATGCCGATTAATTAAAAAATGGCAAATATCGGCCGATATATCAGTCGACCTCTAATTATGTTGCATTTATTCAAATGGTTGTTTTTCTAACACACAGACAAAACTAAGTTCAAGTCCCAAGGGATCAAAGGAGGTTTGACAGGCAGATTAAGCTGCATCACCCCTTGCATAAAACCCCAGACTAGACTAAAGAACGTGTAGCAAGTGGTCTTTGAAATAAGACCGATAAAGCTGAGACGTGGCCTTTAATAGTACTCAAGGCCAAATTTCATTTCTACCCCTAAATTGTAGAAAGGCAAGAAATCTGCCTACGATATCTCCGAGGGTGCCAACCCTTGGATTCACACCAGGAAACATAAGCCCTCCAGACTCTATAATATATAGTTCTGGAAGCTGGCTTCTTGCATTAATCAGGGTAGAGATAACTGACCCAGAAAGCCCACGTTTCTTCAGAATGTGGGTTTCAATAGCCAAGCTGTTAAATTTATAGACCGTAAGGCAGGATGGAACATCAGTCCCTGTGAGAGCAGATCTGGCCCTAGTGTGAGGGACCATGGACCCTCCACTGTCATCTTTACGATTTCTGCATACCATGACCTACTGGGCCATGCTGGTGCTACCAGAATTACCGGCTTTCTTTCCAGCTTGATCCTGCAAAAGAGTTGAGGCAGCAACTGAATAGGGGGAAATGCAGAGATCAGCGAGAACTGATCCCACGGGGTCACCAACACGTCTGTTCCGCATGCGAGTGGATCCCTTGTTCTGGCCACAAAGTTGACCAACTTCATGTTAAACCTGGACGCTAGGAGATCTATGTCCGGAGTCCCCCATGTTTGGCAAATAGTAAATAAAAAAAAACACCACACACACACACACACACACACACACACACACACACATCAGGGTGAAGAGACCATTCCCCCTGGAATAACTGCTGGCAACTCAAGCAGTCTGCCTGCCAATTTTCTACTCCCGGAACGAAAACTGCCGATAGGCACGGAACATGCCTTTCTGCCCAAGTTAGAATATGGTTCACCTCTCTCTGCGCTGAGAGACTCTTGGTGCCCCCTTGGTGATTGCTATAAGCCACAGCAGTTGTCGGATTGGATCCTGACAGGACAATCCCGTAACCTGAAAGTCCAGGCCTTCAGAGCCAGACGCACTGTGTGAATCTCTAGGATATTGATGGGCAAGGTTCTTTTTCGACCACTGTCCCTGCACAGTTGTCTTTTCTAGTACTGCTCCCCAGCCTGAAAGGCTGGCATCCATCATTACCACTTTCTAGATAACTGATCTGAAGGATTTTCCTTTCAGCAGATTCTGGTTTAGTAACCACCAACTGAGGCTTTGGGACACTTTAGGAACGGCCGCATTGGAAAGTCTAAAGCTTGAATTGTTTTGTTCCAAGTAGACAGGATACTGTTTTGCAACATTCTTATATGGAACTGCTCTGAATGAAGCCATCATCTTTCCTAGCAACCTCATGCAAAGACGAATGGAGGGATCGCCTTTTGACCTGACCATCTGCACCAGCTCTCTGATGGAGTTTCTTTGCCTGAGGCAAGAGCAACTTTTTCTGGGCTGTCTATGATCAGACCCAAGTACTCCAGCCTTTTTAGAAGTATTAAGGAAGATTTCTCTAGGTTGAAAATCCAACCCAAACTTTCCAGGTAACTGGGTGTAAAGGCCCATACACACGATCGGGCTTTTTGACAACAAACATGCAAATTAGCTGTTTTGGAGCAACATCCGACGGTGTGTACGCTCCATCGGACAAACTTTTTTGGTTTTCATCTGACTTTTGTTGGCTGTGCGAACGGACAAACTTTCTGGCAACAAAAGTCTGATGGAGCAAAGTCTGATCGTGTGTACATAAAACCATAGGACTTTTGTACAAACAGGCATGTTCAGAACCAATGCAAAAAGATCAGACAACAATACAGAAGTTGACCAAAGGTGGCGGTAAAGAGCAGAAAAACCACATGATTTGGTGAAAGTTGGCTGAAAAAGTCCTTCTGTGTGTATGCAATACAAGTTCAGGGCCGACGCCCTTTGTACAAAAACCCAAGGCAAAGTTTGTACAAAGTCCTATCGTGTGTATGAGGCTTAATGCGTACTCTTTGCTCCAAACAAGCCAACGGTCTATTAGCAAGATCGTCTAAGAACGCCAAGACTGTTATGCCCTGTGCCCTTAAACCTGGCTAGAGATGGGGCCAGCACTTTTGTAAACACCCGGGGTGCTGTAGCTAGCCTAAAGGGAAAGGCTACAAACTCAAAATGCTGTTCTACCTCGAACTGCGGAAACCTTTGGTGAGCAGGCAATGTAGGAACATGCAGATATGCATCCCTGATGTTGATAGATGCCAGAAGTTCTTCTCCTAGAAGGATAGAAACTGACCTGATCGTCTCCATGGGAAAGGAGCAAATCTTCAGGAACTGATTTCGATTTTTAGATCTAGAATGGGTCTGACATCTCCATTTGGTTTTGGTACCATAAAAAGATTTGAATAAAACCCCAAACCTTGCTCTTTTGTGGGGCTCTGTACGATCACCCCTTGAGATATTAATCAGTCTAGTGCCTGAAACAGATTGTCTTTTCTCCGGATCTTTGGGAACGATTGACCTCAGGAAACAAGACGGTGGAAAGTCACGAAATTCCAGCTTGTACCCCAGCGTTACCGTTGAGATGACCCATCTGTTCTGAATTTCCTCTTGTCAGACTTCTGGAAACTGCAGAACCCAACCTTGGTGAGGAGGTTTGCCTCTTCATGAGGAGGCTTTAGGTTTCTGACCCCAGGACTTCTTTTGAGACGGAGTCTGACCTTGAGGTTTTCCTCTAGAGTCTGATGGCGGAGGCGGTCACCACTGCCTAGAGGCTGAAGCCCCTGGGGCAGGGGAAAGAGCTTGTTTAAATGAAGGGCATTTATACTTTCCTTTTGACTGGCAAAAAGAGTACTTTTCCCACTAGAAATTGTTCAAATATATTTGTCCAAATCTTCCCCAAATAGCCACTCCCCATGAAAATGGAACCCAGTTAGGTGGTTTTTACATGGTGCTTTGGCTGACCAATTTTTTAACCACATGATTCTACACATATGTATAAGCATAAGGCAGGACGTCTGGTGAATAGAATCTTTAATGGCATCTATGGAAATGCATAATGCTTCTGGTAGTTCAGCCAATTCCCAGGATTGTTGTGCAGGAACCTCTTTAAGGGCTGGTCTAAATTGGTCCTTTAAGGATTGACAGATGCCTATTGCAGTGACTGCAGGTTGAGCAATGGCACCTGCCAAGGAGAAAGTAGATTAACAGGGATTCCAACTTTTTATCTGTCGCATTTGTTCATTGTCTACAGGACAAGTTAGGCTTTTATTCACACAGCAAATCGCAGCGTCAACTGCCGGTACTTTTCATTTTTAGGCGAATTTCTCCTCTAGGGGATAGAGAACTGAAAATCTTAGGAGGGAGAAAATGCTTATATGGGTGATCCCAGTCAGCAAAAATAAGCTGTTCTAGTAATGCATGGACAGGAAACGCATGCAAAGGCTGAGAAGGTTTTAAGGAACCCAAGGAAGAAACCGAGAGGTCAGCAGACTCCGTCAAGGGTAGCATGAAAGTGGAATGAACCATCTCCATAAGAGTTTGTATCAGCAATTTCTCAGATTGTGAGGCTGAAAAAGGTTTGTCTACCATTGTTTCCTCCGCAGAGGAATCAGTGGTTTGTTTTTTCCTCCTGCTCACCTGAGGGTAGCACCTCATCCTGTGCTCACTGTTCCCCTTGCAAGCCTAAGCCCTGGGTTCCCGGGGGTCCAGCCGTACAGGAAAAAAACCTTGTGCTTCGATACGAGGCCCCAGGTACCATCCACTTGGGCCTCAGCGGCACTTTGGATGGATCTGGTTTATGGAGGCTATTTAAATCCAGCATGTATTCCTCCTGGAGCTCCTCAGAGCACATCTTCAGTCGTGACCAACACCTTAGACACTGGCGAAAAAAAAAAACAATGTGCTCCTCGAAGCAGGAGGGTTATATAGGGAGTGAACTTCCTGGATTGGTTATACTAGTGTCCATCACCTGAAGGTGGCTTAAAACCCATTACTTACTTAAGGCTCTGTGTCCCATGATGTATGAAAGAAAAAAAGCCGATCACCGACTTCTTCTTTGGGACCGATGTCCCTTACACAGAAGCGGCACAGCCACCTCATCTGTGCGTACCGGTGCCACGTGCCAGTGCCCACACAGGGGAAAGATAAAAATTAAAGATTTGGGTAAAGTGTAGTATGACCGCACAATTGTTATTCAAATTGTGACAGCACTGAAAGCTGAAAATTGGTCTGTGCAGGAGGGAGGTTTAAGTGCCCAGTAAGCAAGTGGTTAAAGGCTGTCAGCAGATCGGCCTCTATAAATTTGGCAGTGCCTAAAATTAGAGAGTAACCGGGCATGTGCAGAGCAGTGTGAGGCAGTGTATTAGTGGATTTTACACACTATAGGCCCTTATTTTTAATGTTTTACATAACTATACCTGCTAAAGGGGCCAGCCTGAAGTAATCTAGCAGGACTTAATTTTCTGACTAAAGTTCCACTTTAAGGAGTTCTAACAGCACTTTTTAACAGCTGGGTGGCACCACCACCATTTTGCACCTCAAGAAAACTACCAAATTAAGTATAGCATGCAGAAATTCAATTTATTTACAATGCACCCTGAACAGAAAACCTGAGAGGAAATCACTGTTGACTTTATGCAGAAAGTGTTAGCCAGCGATCATGTTGAGCCTGCACCAGCTCTTAGGAAAAAAAGGAATGTTACTTCCCATGCTTTGGCATGTACCATCCTTACAAGCCTGAGCAGATTAGGATAGTCTTCAACTCAAATTCTCAAAATAAGAAAGAAAGTGTTTCCCTCAACTATGTCATCTCTGGGCCTAATCTGAACCAATCACCTTACAAGAGTTTTGCTCCACTTCAGACAAGCCAACCAGTTGCCGTTATGGCCAACAATTAGAAAACATTTCACCGTTTGAAAAGACAGACATTTCCTCAGGTTCTGATGGTATCGCAACAATGAACCCATCTCAATTCTCACCGATTCTATATTTGAACTGGTTAATCCTGAGTCAGATAAAAGGAAAACCAGCTATAATAGTTGCACTAAACTTTTCTATGAAGTCAAAGATGAGGCTGACCCTCACCATTTTTAATGCCCTTTGAAGTGGTCTTCCGTTGTATGAGCTATCCATGTTGCTCAATTTGCAACCAATACTGAGGACCATAAAGTGTCTCATGGATGGCACATCTGTAAAGGGCCTCCCGCCATCAAAGAAATTATACGAGCAGAAGAGGTCATCGGGATGTTCAACATGAAGTGTACTCAAAAGATTATCAAAAGATTGATAACTTATCAAAAAGGGACTTAACCTAAGGATAGCCCGCTCTACAAATTGAACGCAATGATTGATCACAACAAACTACTTTGAGTTGGAAGTCACATACAGAAGTCCAACCTGTTTAATGAGGAACAGAATCACCTTACTGTTCCAGGTCGACATCACATCACTGCTCTGCTGGTTCGATACCACAAAGAGCAAGTTCAGCACCTTGCCAATGTTTTCTGGAGTTGTTGGAACCTTTGCAACTTTCAAGGTCATGGCAAATGGCAGACCCAACCTACAATTGTCTTAGAGTCTTATTGAAAGGAACGTATGTCCACCACAGCCATTGGCCAATGGGTCTCATTACAAAGACGGTGTAAAAAAAAAAAAATGGTGGAAAGGAACAGTGTGACACTTTTGCCAACGGTAAAGGATTTGTCTTCTAAACCAACGATTTGATGCAAAGGGATGGAGTATCTTACAGACACCAGTAAACTTTACAAGTTTTGCAGTATGTCAATGTTTGCATTATTCATTATCCATGTTTTTATTGTTCTTTCAGGTTCTATCCATTATTTTTTTCAAGTGGTTCCTGAATATTTTTCTCTTCCAAGGTTTGGACTTGATTCTCAATTGTTTAAAATTTGAAAGCATAACATTTCGACAGGGAGTATCATGTCACACATGCATTCTTTGTTTGCCTTTAAATAATTTTGTCCCTTCCCTACTCTAACTAGGAGATGCTCTGTATAGCTAGTCCCATTCTCTTTTCAGTGCTTCTTTAGTTTCTGTTCTGAGCACATGTAATTGCTGAAGCTAGACAAACTATGACCTAGCTAATCATCTGTGAAGATCTGCTCGGATTTTCAATTAAAGCTTTTTACAATCTGCAAGATATCATTTAGATCCAGTCACTGTCTGTTAACAATGCTGAGATTGTAAGTGATAGCCATCTCACCCCAACCGGATCAGTTAGAGAGATCATACTTGCAATGCCTAGTTCGGGGAAACAGAACAATCTTTGAAAATTAAAGACAGGAGTTGGCTAGTTGCCATGCACAGCTGCCCCAGTTTTAATATATTCCCCTCACCCAGATCTTATATACACATACATACAAATTGAGGTGTGTGCTATACACAGTTTTGATATCTTCATTTTCAAATCCAAGGAAGCAGTGTTGCATAACATTTGTAGGAATAGGGGGAAAAAAAATAATAAAAATCTGCGGACTTACCATACTCATAAAACTGGGATTGTTGAGCAGCCCAGCTAGATCAAAACCACCAGGAGCAGCCATCTGTAGTAGAAACAAATGGTCAGTTAATTTCCAATGACCAGGATTGCACCAAGTATCAAAACTAAAGCCAAGACACTTACTGGACTTGGAAGCTCCTTCATTTTCTGTTCAGCAATCTTAAGGTTTGATTTATAGGTATCGTTATCGGGATCCAGCTCCAGTGCTCTTTGGTAAAAGCTCACAGCTTCAGAGTGCTTGTTCAAACTTGAAAGTGCCAATCTGGAATCATAAAAGAAGAAGAAATACATGTGACAAAAAAGTAAGTTGTAAGCAAGTCGTATATAAATAAGGTTTTAACTTGCTTACCCCATTCTGCCATATGCTTTGCTGTAACCGGGGTCAATGGATATAGCTTCTTCACAGTCCCGCACAGCCCCAGCATAGTTTCCTATTTTACTGTAAGCTGCAGCCCTAAACAGTGCAAAAACGTTAGAAGTTAAATACATACTGGATGAGTCAAACTCCTCCATAGCAATCAATAGGATTGGCAGGAACAGTTTCCTTACAAAGGATGGGCTGCTATGAGCAGGGTTACATAGTGAAGTTCGTTGGATGGGGAGAGAAGCAAACGATTTACCATGCATGCTATTGCTCAGGGGGATTAATGGACAACAGATACAGTTGTCCATTACAAGAATGAATATTTAAAAGACTATTCCAAGCACCAATGATAATATAGCAGTAAATTGAATCTTGTGATGAATTGCTGACAGAGCTGTAATGTATTACTAACCCATCACCTTTCTTGATTTCTCCGTGTTTAGAATGAAGGCATCGGCTAGCATTAGTTGAGAAAATAAAATATAAAAATTCACCTACTGCCAAGATGTGCCTTCACTCTAAACCCAGAGAAACCAGCAAGTGCATATATTTTTATATTTTTTTATTAATCCCAGAGTTCAGCTTTCTATGCAGCTTTTAAATTCCTGATGAATGGGGAAATGCTCTTGGCCCCTAAAACATGAAGGCCATTTTCTTCCATGCCCACATGCTTAGAAATACAGTAAAATGACCTACATATTGAATTTCAAGGCCAGTGGTGAGGCGCTTTCATTACTTTCTTCTTTTTTTAGAAACAGTAACAAAAAGCCGAATGGGGTTCTAGCCTTCCCCTAATCTATTTTAATTTTCATCTGTGTGCCACACAGATTTCCATCTCCCCACAGGCACACGAGGCATATTACAAAAATTGCTGGACTGAACAAGACTTAGGAAAGTGAGTGGAAGGCCAATTCTAAAGCCTGCCCTGCCCCACATATTACTTAAAGGCTGTCAGGAGACTCTACTCCCTTAACCGTAATTGAATGTCCTCATCTTCCTGACAAGGTTCATCAGTTAAGCGGATGTTTGAGCTTAAAAAAAAAAAAAAAAAAGCCTGATAGGACTCTCAAAGTCCCCCATGGCAGCACTTCCTGCAACAGGAAAATGTGGAGCAGGCAGTTTGATTTTTCAAGATCTCTCAGTTTCCTGTACCTCACAGGAGGATGCTGGCATGGGGTGTAGTGGAAAACTGTTACTGTTGTCATCTTTGCTCTAAAAGGGGGTTTCCTGTCAACTCCTGGGCAACTGAACCCAGTCATTGGAACAGAAAGCAAATCTCAATTGCGACAGACAATTAAAACCTGAAAAAAAAAAAAAAAAAAAAAACTGAGGTTCTGAAACTTTTCAAAACCAGAAGAGGTATCACCATTGGACACCTCTAACCTCCCGTTTGTTTGACAACTCAAACATTTTGGGTTTTACTGTACCAAGAACAATGGCAACAAAGAGAAATAGGGAGGATGAGAGTATTCCGAGCAGGGGCACAGGGAATACAAACCCAAAAGTGGTTTTACAGTTTCATATGATATTATAATTTAAGATTTTTTTTAGCTTTACATGCACCTTAAGGCAGCACGATTTGCAAGGAGCAGTACTGACATTAACCATAATGGTTTGTCACTCACCTCTTAAATAATAAGGTCATGAAGGATAAATGCTTATTAGCTATGATGGACTTATAGTTTTGTACATTTTACTTTTCCTACACGTACCCAAATATACTCCAAATTATTTACTTACTTTTACTCTATTTAGTTCATACATAATAATTTTAACTTAAATAATTTAACTTGTTACTGATTTCCAAAGACCAATGCACTTAGAGCTCAAAAAAATAAAAAAATAAATAGCATCCCAAATCCTTAAATATGAATTCATGGGCGGCACAGTGATGTAGTGGTTAGCACTCTCACCTAGCAGTAAAAAGTGTCACTGGTTCAAATCCCAACCATGACACTACCTGCCTGGAGTTTGCATGTTCTCCCTGTGCCTGCGTGGGTTTCCTCCGGGTACTCCGGTTTTCTCCCACACTCCAAAGACATGCAGGTAGGTTAATTGGCTTCTGTCCAAAATTGGCCCTAGTATATGGATTGTGGGCAGGGACCAATGTGAGTGTACAATGTACAGGGATAGGGGTAGACACTCACTCAGGTTGAACTGGATGGACTGGTGTCTTTATTCAACTTTACCAACTATAAAACTATAAAGCCAATTTTACTAAAGAAAAAACAGTCACGTCAAGAAGTTACAAAATAGAAGCTTAATGTTGCAAGTATGTCCTTTCTGGGTTTAGTCTATACCTTACTGGAACTGTGAAAGTAATGGATAACTCCATTAGTCCTCCTTTCAGCTTAAATAAAAAGTCATGTTACCAAATCACAGCCAATCTTTGGACAGCAATATGTTAGCCAATTTAAGAAGACCATATTTCACAGAGTAATAAGTACATACCTATTGCAGTAATAGACCGCATTAGCTGGGTTATGCTCAATAGCTTTGGTGTAGAAAGAGACAGCACTTTCAAAGTTTTCCAACTTCATTTGTTCGTTACCTTAAAATACAATGCAGATATTTTCCATTTTGTATATACAAAAAGGTATGCTTACAAACATGATGACTTGTCCATATCTCTCGGCAAAAAAATGATGCCCCATGGTAGTCTGTCTGAATTAAAATGTCACGTTTGCGTTTCAAAGCAGCAGCAAAGAACGAAATATAGAAACTGAATAAATGCTTTGGGTATCAGTCAGTTGTGCTTTAAAGGGGAACTTTACTTCAGGAAGAACATTCTAACAGGAAGGCTTTTTATTCAGGAAGGGACATACTCAGACTAAGCTACTCACCTGCCTGCTGAGAAATTGCTTTAGATTTCACACTTGCCCTGGACATGCACCATTGGCATACCTTAGAGTCACTGGGGCTTGATGCGACTAGCATTTTCCACAAAGAAAAGGATGTTTGTGCCTTCTTTCAAAGAAAGCGAGAGACAATGCATTTTGGCACTGTATGTAGTATATTCTCTACTTGCTGAAAACATTAGCTCGGATCCTGGTTATGGTGTTCAGCTGCTGATTTTTTTATTGTTTTTTTTACCAAGCGCAGATTTTTTTCTATTTTTTCAATATTAAAGCATCACTTTTAGGAATTGGCCTAAAGTACTCCCAACGGATCCAAAAAGCACTAGTATATCTTAAAACAGGGGTGCCCAACCAGTAGCCCGGGGGCCACATGTGGCCCTCGGAGCCTCTGATGTGGCCCTCGACCTCTCTAATGGTGAGTTGGCAAGCCCAGATTGTGGGTTGCTGACCCGCCATCCCAGAGCATCAGTGTTAATGAAGCCGGCGGTAGACAAAGTGGCTACAGAGCTGCATAAACCGATACTTCCTGTATAGCGCCACCTCCTGGTACAGGCGGAGTGATACCAAATGCACTCTGCCTGGGACCTCAACAGCCGGCAATACCTAAATGGAAGACTTATTAAAGGTAAGTTTATTACTAAAAATCAGTGTATGTATGGGCATATCTGTTCTGCGGTGGTTACTGAGCTGCTTTCAAACTGATCCGCAGGTGCAGCGCAGAACACCTGTGGGTTGCCTGCACTGAGCCATAGACTTCTGTTATTACCTGCAGGTGTGGTGAGCTTTCAGAAAGTGCATCACAAAGGTGTACTGCACTTGCAGTACAGGTAAACCACAGCACGTCAGTGTGAAAGCAGCATTAGGCCCCTTTGGCATGATCGGTCTGACCCAATCGGACCCTCTGTTTACCTCTGCTGAGCCACAAATGTAAACGGACTTGTGGCCGTATACACCCACCTACCTCCAATCTGGTCCACTAAAAAACAAAAAAACAGAAGAGGGGGATCCCTCCCATTCCATCATGGCAGATCAGATCGGAGGGCCGATAGAGTAGAGCGAGCCATGTCCGTGTCTGCTCTGCATATGCAAGGTGGACATGGACCCGTCATCTGCCCGCCCCACTCATTGTGGCCCACGGCTGGTTACCAAGTTGCTTAAGTGGCCCTCGCTCTTTAAAAGGTTGGGCATCCCCGTCTTAAAAGATCCTCAGACCCATTAGGTATTCAAAGAGGAAGATCATAGAAAAAAGGCAAACAGAGAGGGAGGGTAAAACAATGACCCCACCAGGAGGCTAGAGGGAACAAAAATATGGGAGAAATTGTAAAAAAAAAAAATATATATATATTCTTTCCTCTTTTACTAGCCTTAGGTTCACCAACACCTTAGGATTGTACTACATAGTCATCAGCAAAGATGGAAAACCTGCAACCACCTAAAATTAACAAAAAGGGAAAGTGTCGATATGCAGGACTAGGGTAGTACTGATGAAGTATCCTTTTCAAAAGTTATTCTGAAGATTAGGTTTCCTATCTAGTTGGGGATGTATCCATCCAATACAAGATTCTGGAAGATGACAGCAATTTTTCACATGCTGTAGAACAATATTGAAACTTAGACTGGTGTGTTCTACCATAAACAAACTCCTCAATTTTGTTCAGATGTCTTGTTTCATATTGTTTTAAACACCCTCCATACCCTCCCTGGACTTCATGTTCACAGCAGGGGAAAAAAAATAAAAATAAACTGAGAACCTGAAGATGAAGTAGGAGTATTACAACATCAACATTGGATTACCTACTGGAACCCAAACAGAAAACAATTGTTTTATTGTGCTTAATTTTCCTGTCTTTTTCCCTATAGAAAAAAGGTATATATTCTGGGAGATAAAACATATGCAAAAAATAAAACGTTAAAAGCAATGTAAAAAAATATTTACCTTCAGTTTTTAGTCTTTCAGCTTCTGTTACATCCTCTTCTGATGGTGACTGTTGATTGGAAGTTATATTTGGAACTTCCTAAAGAAAAGGTTATTAACATGGTTTATGCTTCAATAGGACAATATGTTCAATCTACTGCATTTGTAACTGAAGCCTATATAAATATTTTTCTGGGGTGCCTACTATACAGTCTTAGCCTTGATTTACAATTTTTTATTCATACATCTAGGTTACATTTTGAATAAGCAGAGATGTATTCTGTTTCTGGAAATACTTGTGCAAGCATTTCAATGAATATAAAAGCAATAGAGAAGACAAAGTTCTCATAAAACCACCAACTCTGAGAAAAGCAAGAATTTGAATCATATCTGTGAAGGTTCTCATTTATCCAGGTCATGGTACAGCTGGTAGGGATTACTCACTTCTACTTGTTCTGCAATACTGAAGAGGTTTTTTAGTTTCCAAGACACTATTCAGTTCTAATGAGCGTCAGGAAAATACTCCAGAGTTTAAATCCACACAGGTAGCCATGTAACTCACGATAACACAATGGTTCCACAGCTTTCAACCCTTCCATCCTGTACTTGGGCAATACACTGGGGTATGTAAAACTCCTTAAAACTGAAGAAAGGGCACGGAGAAGCTAAGAAATAGCTTCAACATTACAGAACAAGTCCAGTTGATTGAATAATTACAGGAAAATTCATTAGATTAGCAGTGTATAGCCATTTTCATCTGTAAAAACTAGAGGTAAAATAAAGATTTTTTTTATTAAATCATCTCTTTGTTTTTACAGATAAGCTGGCTTTATTGTAATCATAAATGTAAATATGAAACTGAGATGAGCCACGATAGTGACTATAACGTGCAGCAGATGACTGGCTGTTTGCATAAAATTATTCCAGGGGTGGCAATTCCATCGGGAGACAAGGAATGCCAACCCCTTTCAGCAGCGATGTGATAAAGGAAGATTTAATTACGTCCTCTTAGAGCAGGTTATATGGTCTCAGGACAGGGACCTTTAACCCCTAAAAAAAAAAAAAATAATAATAATAATTCCGTAGGGATGTGTGTAATTTATATTCCTTGGGATCTAATGTGGGTATATTTCCACACAAAACCCCCAGTATATATCCATTTATTATGCATAAAGGCAGTAAAATATAACAAAAGTTGAGACCTATTGGAAAGGCATCATTCATAAATGTGTTTTATATTAATATCAGGACAGTCCTGTGACACTTGTACTACCCTGCTTCCCCCAAAAATAAGACCTAGCGTGATTGTCGGTGATGGCTGCAATATAAGCCTTACCCCCCCCCAAACAAGCCCTACAAGGACTTTATAAGCCCTACCCCCCCCAAGTAAGTCCTAGTTAAAGTCCTTGTAGGGCTTGTTTGGGGGATAGGGCTTATATTGCAGCCATCACGCTAGGTCTTATTTTCAGGGAAACAGGCTAAGTGTATTTGTATAATCATAAATACACCCAGTTTACCAGTGTCACAGAAATTTCTTGATATACTGTAACTAAACACACACTTATGAATGGTAGGTTTCCAAAAAGTTCTTTAACGCCATTTTTTATTTTAACCTATTTTCTTGCTTTTCGTTTTTCTTTTTAATTTTCATAGAAAAGTTTTTTTTCCACCCATGATCTTGTGAGATCATGGGCACAAATCTCACGTCTCTTCGGTTCTACTATATAATCGCAGTAATACACCCTGGCAGAATTTATGATTTCTTGGCCATTTTTCAGAGAATTTGAATGAGAACACAAAAACTTTTTTCACTCATGGTTAGTGCAAAGCCCCATACACACTATCAGATTTTCTATCAGATTTTTTGCTAATTTTTGTCTTCAGATTTACCAAAACCATGTAGTGCAAGGGCCTGCCTGATTGCATACACATTGAAACTCCTAAAGGTTTGACCTCATATTATATGGTTTTGGTAAATCTGAAGACAAAAAACAGAAGAAAATCTGATAGTGTGTATGAAACCATTGATCATCAACTGTGTTTACTCTTTTTAAATCATAAATTAACACAGAAGCTACCCAAATGACCCGATCAAAAGTTTACATACTCCAGTTCTTATAACCGTGTATTGCCCCCTTTAACATCAATGAGAGCTTGAAGTCTTGTGGTATTTGTGGATGAGGCCCTTTACCTTCTCAGATGGTAAAGCTGCCCATTTCCCTTGGCAAAAAGCCTCCAGTTCCTGTAAATTCTTGGGCTGTCTTGCCTGAACTGCACATTTGAGATTTCCCCAGAGTGGCTCAATGATATTGATGTCAGGAGCTTTGAGGCTTGTCTCTGTGCCGTTTGGCATATTATAAGCAGGATACTTTGTGGCATTTGCATAGTAATGGCCTTCTTCTGGCGACTTGACCATGTAGCCCATCTTTCTTTAAGTGCCACCTTATTGTGCATCTTGAAACAGCCACACCACATGTTTTCAGAGAGTCCTGTATTTCACCTTTAGTTATTTCTGGGTTTTCTTTGCATACCGAACAATTTTTATGGCAGGTGTGGCCGAAATTTTAGTTGGTCTACCTGACTGTGGTTTGGTTTCAACAGGACCCATCATTTTCCACTTCTTGATTAGAGTTTGAATACTGCCAATTGGCATTCTCAATGCCTCGGATAGCTTTTTGTATCCATTTCCTGTTTAATACAGTTCAACTACCTTTTCCCGCAGATCCTTTGACAATTCTTTTGCTTTCCCCCTTGACTCAGAATCCAGAAACGTCAGTGCAGCACTGGATGAAAGATGCAAGGGTCTGTCAGGAGTCCAGAAACTCACTGACCTTTTATACACACACACCAATTACAAGCAAACAGATCACAGGTGAGGATGATTTCCTTTAATAGCCATGCAAACCCCTTTGTGTCAGCTTGGGAGCATGTTATCAGGCCAAAATCACCAGGGTATGTAAACTTTTGATCAGGGTCATTTGGGTAGTTTCTGTTGCCATTATGATTTAAAATGAGTAAAACTGTTGATGGATAATAAAATGGCTAAAAACATTTTTTTTTGCTATACAATTACTTAGAAAAAAAATTTATAAAGTTTGGGGATTTTAACACTCTAGGGAATAAAATGGTAGTCGCAATACTTTGTCCCACCGCATTTGCACAACAGTCTTACAACTTTTTTTTGGAAAAAATACACTTTAAACAAAAAAAAAAAAAATAATAATTTTTTATAAATTATATATAATTACATAATACAACAGTAAAGTTAGCCCAATTTTTTTTTTTTTTTTTATATTGTGAAAGATAATATAACGGGAAGTAAATTGAGACCCAACATGTTCATGCTGAAAAAAATAAAATAAAAAAAAATAAATAAAAAATTGTGCCCGCTCGTGGAATGGCAACTAACTTTAAGGGGGAAAAAAAAATAAAAATAAAAAAATTCGACAGGTTCCACGTTTTAAGTTACAGAGGAGGGCTAGGGCTACCGCGGCGATACCTCACGTGTGGCCTGAACACTGTTTTAATATACAGGCACTAGTCATGTATGCAATCTTGTGGCGAATCCGCCGCAGAGACCACTTTTATCTTGTAGCGGACCACCCGCTAAAGACGAGGATACCAGGGTTAGAGCAGCCAACTGCTGCCATAACAAACGATATCCTCCTTCAAAGTCATCACGTAAAACGACGGTGGGCGGTCCGGAAGTGGTAAAACTACTAAAACATCACCTGAACTAAACTGTAAATATGAGTAAACTATTTGTACCCCACATGCAAATAAAAAAACTGTGCAAGACAAACTAAATTAATACTACATTTTCTGATATATCTGTAGAGCACTAGATACAGTGCACCTGGAATGTATACAAAAGCGTTTCACTTTTTCCACATTGTGTTATGTTACAGCCTTATAACAAAATGGATTAAATTCATTTTTTGCCCTTAAAATTCTACAAACAATACCCCATAATGAAAACGTAAAAATTGACAGGTGTGTGCCTTTACAAATCATGTCCAATCAGCTGAATTTACCACAGGTGGACTCCAATCAAGTTGTATTAACAGGATGCACCCGAGCTCAATTTTGAGTGTCATGGCAAAGACTGCGATTTTTTCTGTTTATTTTTAATACATTTGCAAAGATTTTAAACAAACTTCTTTCATGTTATTATGGGCTATTGTTTGTAGAATTTTGAGGTGCGGTCGCGTGACGCTGTACCCAGGAAAATGAATTGAATCCATTTTGGAATAAGACTAACATAACAAAAAGTGAAGCGCTGTGAATATTTTCCGGATGCACAGTATATCAAGTCTACCTTTTCTGTAGCTGATGCAAAAATCTCTGGGAGTGTCTGACATACGGCCAAGCTGCGATCCTCTATTGAAACGTCAAACGCTGTTTCCAGACACTGGATTGCAACTGTGGGAACAAGATAAAAGCAGTTCATTACTGTACAAAATTTCAATATCATATAAGCAAAGGAACAGTTGGACAAGTTAAAGAGAAAACATTTTTAAAGTCCTCGAGTTACAAACATCTGACTTGCATACAAACTGTACTTAAGAACGAAGGCAGCGCAAAGTCATGCTGGTCCTGGAAATCTTGTTGCCACCTACTGTCTTTCAGACCTGTCAGCAATCCCTGCATGGCCAGTTAACCCTTCCCTATGCTATTCAAAACATAAAAATAATTTTAGGCTAGTGTTAGGCCAACCATAGATGTTTGGAATTTTGGCCGGTTCAACAGGAATGAGATTTGAACCATGTGAAGGCAGGCAGAATATGTACCAAGTTGATCAATCAACTTGGGTACAACCAGCCTGCCAGATTTACTTGCAATTATCGCTAGCGGCTGCTAGCAATAATCACTGTCAAGTGTGATCGCCTCCGGAAGAATACAATGTCTCAGCAGGAGAGATTCCCCTGTCAACACGGTCTGTTGATGGGGGAATCATGCACATTTCTTTCCTGCAACCCGTGGGTGCTCCTTTTCCAGAGACAAGACAGAAAATACGGGGCTATGTCCCCAAAAACATAGGATGGGGAAAAAAATAAATAAATTATATATTACTCGAGGATTAGTTCAGTTTTGGGGTTTTAAGCAGATCATATATCCAAAGTGAATGGAACAACTGCCTTTTGACAGTTATTGGAAGAGGTGTGCCTAATGAAAAGAAGATTGCCTCTTGCTCCTGTCTTGGTGGCAATTTTAAAAATAGACTTTTGTACACAATGTAAACTTTTTCTTTAGCAGTTCAGGGGGGGCGGGGGACAGCCGACCTCAGGAGTCTACACTCTACCTCAGGGAGATTGGATACATTTTTTTTTTTAAACCTCATAAACAAAGAAAGGGGAGGTCTATCCAGTTTAACGATACTAGGCCAAACACATTGAAAGCCTTGAGATCCAAGATAAATCAAACATATCTGTTTGTTTGGGTACTATAAATAACTTTGAATTAAAATCCTGGAAATCGCTCCAAAGCTGGTAAAGGAATCACAACTCTCAAAAAAATGAGATCCTGTAGAGCCTTGAAAAAGGTGCAAAGTGCAATAAGGTTAACGTGAAGTGGTAAAAATAAAGACAAAACAATCAGTAGGAGATAAAAGACAGATTCTAAGATAACCTCCCTAAACCCAGCATCCAAAATTTGGCAACAGTCAATAAAACTCTCTAAATCTGTTGTCCATAGTTGGGGGGGGGAGTCCATGTTGCATTAAGTATGAGAAGGAGAATTTTTGCTTAGATCGAGGCATAATTTTTGAACAACAGAAGAATTCAGAGCTTTCTTACTGAGAGGGAAAGGCTCACCAAAAAGGGACCAAATGGGGGAGCGCCTCAGTCTACTCATCTGAGAAATGCAAGTGTTTTCCCTTCATATGCATTGATAACTGCAGTCAGAGAGGCTCCAAAAAGAAAAGCCTATTGTTTGTAAAGGGAAAAGTCACAAGGAACTTAAACCTTGTACAGATGATTGGATTTTTCCGCAGACAAAAAAACACAGATTTTTGTCCGAAGGCGCGTGCCTGGATTTTGTCTTGCATACAATTATCAGCCAACAAAAAAACACAAACATAGTGATGTACTAGGACTCGAAAAAGAGCAAGTTCAATGGTCAGACGCCACCCTTTGTGCTCCTTCTGCCAATTTCGTGTTTGTGACGAAACGTCCCTACACTCTGCTTGAGTGCTTTTGTCATATACCACTTCCTCCCATTCTGAATATAGATATCAGATATTCCAACCGCTCTCAAGCACAAGACAAGACTTGTTTAGCTGCTGACATGGACTCTTTATTAGACCCAGAATACAGTCTTTTTATACACTTTTAAAAGGGGTTAGATAACGAGGTAGGGCTGGCTCCTGGATACTCCCCCCTAGTAAACACATAGCAGACAACTATATAATTAGCATGTTAATTAACAAACAATAGGTGAAAAACTCTGTCAAGCCAGACTAGACTTTACATTATAGAAGAAAACAGACAGGTGGCTGGAGTTGATGATATTAGCATCTAACAGTTTGTGTCCCAACAGTATGATTCAGTCACTATTGCTAATATGGCATATACATATACAAACTGTGTCTTGGGGTGACATGGACCTGAATCCAAAGTGAAACCACCTCAGGGTTCCCCAAGCATACATCTCACAAAGAGCATGGTTCCCCCAAATGCCAGAGGCTGGCATTCAGTCCTCTCCAAAATTCTCTGTCCCCGGTGAATCTGTCACAGTGTTAGTAGAAGATTGGCGAGTGTTGAGTCACACTTTTCAGTTAGTTTCTGAACGGCGGTTCGTCAACCAGCCATGTTGCAGCATCAGAGGAGATAACATGTTATTTATTATTGGCCTTATTGCGAGTTATTGCTTTGACCCAAGTCCAATCCAAGAACAGGAGGAGGATTTATTGGACCAAAAATTGGTTGCTTTATTAATTGTGACCAATTATGTCATATGTCTTTGCTGTGGAAGCTCCAGGAAAATAATCCAGATAATTTTAGGAATTATCTCTCGATGACGGACCCCTGCTTTCACCAACGTTTGACATTGTTGACCCCCTATATTAAGCAGGACACATGCATAAGGCTTTTATTTTTTGTTTAAATAATAATGATTTGTTTAGTTTAGTTTAGTTATATGTTCTATATTTTTGGATGTATACAATGCACTTTTTGGTTAAGTTCTATGGGCAGATAGCATGTCTAATTTTATTTGCTTTATTTTTTAACGCACAATCAAAAAATTGGAGAATACTACTTGGCTATGTGTTTTACTTCAAATGACAGTTTGGGAATAGGCAGTTACATTTAAAAAAAATACAATGTAAAATTAACAAGGGACACCAACATAGTTGCATCTTTGATCTTAAAAAAAAACAAAAAAACAGGATAATGGTGTTGTAACTTGCCCCCCCCCCCCCCAAAAAAAAAATTAAACCACTGGGGGGGGGGGGGGAACCCTTTGAAAATGTGTTTGCAATAACTCAGTATCACCAGCAAAGCAGCTTCATTATTATCCCATTAAAGAAGAAGAGAATGTGCGAAGCATTTCGAGATTTCATAATTTGCCATGTCAATTGTCCAATGGAGCATACAAATGGTTGGATTTTCCGCCAACAGCCTGCCATCACACAATTCCTGTTGGAAAATTTGATCGTGTGTACACTGCTTTAGAAGTTTTGCCCAGAGATCAACAATTGAGCTGCGAGACTTTTCATTATTGCAGTCATAGCATTGATATGGGCAATCATCACTCTGTTCAGGGAGGCATCACATATGTACTTGGCCACCAGAACCAACCTGCTATATCAAGTATTAAGGTGAGCCCTTTGGATTAAAGTTACTGATATGGAATCTTGCTTGCTCTTCCATAGCCTGGCGCATCCATGTACTGGAAAAACTGGTCTAAAAGCCCAACTAGCTAAAAAGAACTTGTTTGGCCAAGGTCTCCATTTGTCCACTGGTTTCTTAAAATATTCAGAATTGGCAACTGGCATAACACTTTGTTAAGGCAACACACAGGTGGGATCACCAATGGTGCCACTAGCCACATCTTCACCAATTCCTCAGAAAATTAGCAAAAGTTATCAAAGCATTTTGGGACAGAAAACGCCATCAGAGGTGGTTGATTACTGAATGGTGAAAAGCTTAGACCTGACTTTCAACTTCTGTGCAATGAAAAGATCTATGCTTCAAAAAAATTCCCCTTTAGTAAGCAAGGATAAGTAGTTTACGTCAGATGCATGCAGTGGCTGAGGTCTCTGAGGACTCCCTTGAGACAACTCACTCTGGATCAGACTTAACAGAGGATCCGTTGTTGGGGGAAGAGGATCGTCTTTAAGACCGCTATGGTCATGATGGATGCCTGAGGCCTCTCTAGTACTTTAGGTGATGGGGCAGAAAACCCTCAAATACAGGACCTAACTGTGAAAACATAAGCGGGACTTACCCATACCATGATCAAAATCATGAAAAATAGTCTGTAGAGGTCCACCAACAACAAACTGTCCTTCATTCTTAGACAGGCTGCCAGAGTCAAGGGAGAACAGTGTGGGGGAAAAAAAATAAAAAAAATCAGGTGTTGACATTAGAGACCATTGCACTAATGCTGAGGGTAAGATCCTAGACATGAGTTCCTGCAGATACAAAGGGACAGGAGCTAATCAGGACTGATCAGTACCTCCTTTTCCGCGCTGGGAAGCTATCCTAGTTAGCACTTACAGAAAGCATGTGGTCACCAGGAATCTCAGTCTGCTATGTCCTCAGATGTGGATAGAAGTGTAAATGCAGGAGTAGAGAAGTGCTGCAAGGATTACCTTCCAGCACAGTTCCCACACCATAGTGGGAATACCACCAACTTCCTGGTAGAGAGGCACCCAAAGACGCACACACTATGAAGTCTGCTGCTGCAGTGAATCTAGCATCTGGGGGCCCTGTGTGACACTGCCAACAACTGCTGCCAGAAGATCATGTAGGAGAGAAGTGAAGTTTAATAGTTGATACCAAAATACACCAAACTAGTTCTGTATGTTGAAGGGATTCTGCGAGTCATGTCGACCTACACATCTCTAGGATTACCAAATTATACATCTGTTACTTCTCCAGTGGAACATGAGTGGTAGAACTGAAGTCCTTGTGAAATTGTTTTTAACATGAGATTAAATGAATATAAGATCGATAGATTTTTTTTAAAATGTATTTAAAGTCTCATTACACTTACTTCTGTATTTGTATGTTGAAGGGAGTGTAGTCACTGAGAAAGCCTGCTAGAGGCAAGGGCTATACCTGGGATTTTTTTTTCATTCAGTTTCTGAATGGATAGAAAAGTTTTTTGCCTTTTGTGTAGGAATGAACAAAAACTGTTACCAGGACAGATACTGCAGGTAAGCATCCAAAACGAAAAAGCCATAAACTGAAGGATTCAAATTCTTCCCACTCTTACCGAAACAAAAAAAAAAAAAAAAAACAAAGAAAATAACATATCTTCCTATTGCAGTCAGTTTCTATCACAGCAGTGGTTTAAAACTGGCTTGTTGGCTAGTTTGAATAGGACGACATTGATAGACAGGCAAACCAGTAAAGTATAGAAGTCCACATCCAAAACTGCATCTGGGTACATCTTTATTCAAACCAAGAGACACATTAATTGTAATATAGCTCTAGTATTTTAAGTAGAACTTCATATACCCATAAGGTGCTTAATGGGCTTTTAATAAAATCAAAGTACAATAAAGTACGTTAATATATTTTCTTCAGTTGAGCGATTGTCATAAATTATTAATGCCCTGTAATGCAGGGATGGAACGAGTTCCCTAGCAATAATGTAAGCTTGAAAATTTGTCATAAGATAGCCAGGTGTAGCATAAAATACTCCAATTTAAGCCCCCATTCACACCTGAGTATTTTATTGCACATTTTCATGCATTCTCCTCCCCATGACATCAAAAATGCTATTTTTTTTTTTTCTATAATGGCTGTTCACATCTCTATACACTCACCGCACAAGGGAGGTACAAAGCCTTGCTATGCTGAATGCAGAGGGATTTATATGTGAGGCGTGGGCATACCCTAATCTTTATGATCCTTGAGATAAGCAATCTAAAGAGGAGCAGTAGGCAAAGGACGTTGGGAAAGCAGGTGTACCCAGATTGGCAGTCATACCCTTCCACACAGCCACAGTAAGCCTCTATGTTTGCAGGACCAAGTATGCCTATATACTACATGATGTCAGTACACATAGGCTGTCACAGATTATACTGCTTTCTTTCCATTCAACCAATCAAAAATAAATGTCTGACCTTGTATACACGCACAAAAACGTCTGAAAAACGCTCAGCTTAGGTGTAAATGAGGGCTAAGAAGAAAAACACAAAACTGAAAATTGTAAATCCAAAATATTTTCAAGACTGAATGAATAGCACATTAAAAGAAATATTCTGAGGGCTTCTAAAATTTACCATTACATTTCTAAAGTCTAGAAGCTCACACCGCTCTTCAGAACCTGGCGGTAAATGAATCACTGGCTGTCTGCTACAATTGTATCTTTTAGCAAACCTTGTGCTTTCTCTGGTCATAGTGTGTCAAAATAGTGTTGCAATGGGGGAGGTTTACTAAAACTCATGCACACACACAATCTGCTACCGCTCTGTATAGAAACCAATCAGCTTCTAAGTTTTAGCCCTCATTCACATTAAATGCAGCTTTGAAATCGTGCAATTTCAGTACAACTTCAGGTACGACGTGGAAGACATCTGTGTGACTTCATGCACAGTTGTTTATGCAAGTCGCCTGAAGTCGCCAAAAATAGTGCACGAACTACTTTTTAAAATCAATGCAGCACTGCAAAGTCATTTGATCAGTACCACTGCTGACAATAGGGTGCGACAAGTTGCCAAGGCGTGAAAGGGGGCTTATTGTTAAAGCTTAATTGAATAAGATGGAGAAACCAATTGGTTACCATGCACAGCTACACCAGATTGTGTGTGCACCAGTTTTAGTAAGGCCCCTTTCACACATGCGGATGATGTGTCCGTATTTCATCCATCCGTTTGCGGATGAAATACGGACATCCATTCATCCCTATGGGATAGCGGGTGTCTGCGGATGAGCATCCGCAGACACCCGCTATTGTCCGCCTCCGCAAATGTCCGATTCTGCAGACGGAGGAAAATCCTATTTTTCTGTCCGTCTGCAGAGCGGATCGGATGAACACGGACACACGGTCCGTGCTCGTCCGATCCCCATAGAGGAGAGCGGAGAGCTGACAGGGCGGTCCCTGCACAGTGTGCGGAGACCGCCCTGTCCTCCGCCGGCTCAGCGGGGACAATGGAGCGATCCCCGCTGAGCGAGCGGATCATCACGGGGCGGATCTTTACTGATCCGCCCCGTGTGAAAGGGGCCTTAGTCATCCCCAATGTGTCAAAATACTACAAATAGTTACAACATGCAATCTATTCAATAACAAACACGGTCCACAAAAACAAAAACAAAAACTGAGAAACAGACAAACCTTCAAGACTTTCTTGGGCATCAGAGGAAAGTTCTCCATTTTGCAACTGGTCTTGTAAATACTGGATGATCGAAAATGCCAATCGTTTCTTGTCCGCCATTATTTTTACAAATCTTCAATGCACAAGAGCCACCTCTACAAATGTATTAAACAGCTGTTAGGATACTAATGCAAACCATCATCTTACAAAGTCTGAAATGTCACAGCTAGACAATACAGTAGGGAAAAAAAAAAAAAAAAAAAAAAAAAAAAAAGCAGTGGCACGAGTTTCAGTGTGATTTGGGCTATAGAAATTTTACATAAAATATGCAAAAGAATAGCTTTGGGCTAAATAATAGCATAGTGGAAACAAGCGGCGCTTTCCCTTTTGGGTGGAGCTCCGCTATAAGAAAAAACCTAAAGAACCCATCTTGTTTGTAAGCTGGGTACTGCCTGTATACAGTACTTCTCTGTCCACCTGTGCAGCTCTATTAAAAAAAGAAGACTTGCTTTGGGAAGTTTAAGGCCCCTTTCACACATGTGGACCGTATGTCCGTATTTCAATCAGTTTGCGGATGAAATACGGACATACGTGCATTTCTATGGGATAGCGGGTGTCAGCAGATGAATACCCACAGACATCCGATATCATCAGTCTCCGCTATGGTCCGATTCTGCAGACGGAGGAAAATCCTATTTTTCATTACAGATCCATCCTGTGTGAAAGGGGTCTAATTAGGAAGAGTTCTCCTCCTGTGTCCCCTGCAGCACTCATTGCTTCCACCTGCCATCCTTCAAGTCATTACTTTGTCCTTTAGCCCTGGTTCACATTGGAGCGATTTGACGTAGTTTCTGTACTACTTTTGGTGACTTCATTTGGGGTGCGATTTCCATAGACATCTGTGCAGCAACCCGTACAGATGTCTCTGAAATCACCGCCCCCCGAAGTCGGGACTGACCTGCGGGAATGAAATCAAGAGAGTTCAGCTGAATCGCACAATTTCATTCCTGCTGTCAGAGTGAACCTAGGTTTAGACCCCTTTCACACTGAGGCAGTTTTCAGGCATTTTAACGCTAAAAATAGCGCCTGGAAACTGCCTCATGCCACTCAAGTGTGAAAGCCCGAGTGCTTGCAGAAAAATGCTCATAAAGCGCCGCTTAAACTAGCTTTGCTTTACCAACGTTTTTTCGAGTGCTAGTGGGGCACTTTTAACTCCTGCTATTGGCCAAAGAAAGGGTTAAAAGCGCCCACAAGTGCCAAAAACGCTTTTCAGGCGCTTCCTATTGATTTCAATAGGAAGGGGTGCTTTAGGAGCGGTGTATTCACTGCTCCAAAAGCGCAAAGAAGCTGCTTGCAGGATTTTTTTTTTTTTTTTTTTTTTTTTTTTTTACACACACTCTGCCAAAGCACTCGGGCTTTCCCTTGCAGTTTTGCAGTTGCGGCTTCTTTCAGGCGCTTTTTAAGCTAAAGTGCCTGAAAAACGCCAGAGTGTGAAATCGAGAATTATTTTTTTAACGATTAATCGTGCAGCTCTACTCCCATACTGCCCCTGCCCATTGGAATGAATGGGCACCGCTTCCAAAGTGATTGAAAAGACTCCCAAAAAGCAGCGCCAAAGTGCTGCTATAACAGCGGTAAAGTGCCGCTAAAATGAGTGCCACTTTACTGCCAACGCCGGCACCCCCCCAGTGTGAAAGTAGCCTTAGTGGTATTGGGGTCAGCAGGAGAACACCTTGGGTGCTTTCACACCGAGGCGTCGGCAGTAAAGCGCTGCTTTACCATCATTTTAGCGGTGCTATTTTAACCCCCGCTAGTGGCTGAAAAAAGGTTAAAACAGCCCGCAAAGCACTGCCCCAGGGATTTCAATGGGCGGGGCGCTTTAGGAGTGATCACAGAGCGCGCCGCGCAGGCCGCTCGTGCATGGGACGACGTCAATAGACGTCATCCCGGCAAAGGAGGTCCGCGCTGTAGCCAACATTCGGCTATAGCGAGGATCTCTAGTGGTTAAACAAGTTTTCTGCTGCCGCTTGTGCGCTAAGAGTTAGCAAGGTAAACCCTTTCCTCAAAATGTACTATTTAAATAAAATCTAATAAATAAAACCAACTGTCAGAATGAGTTTTTACCCTTACACTGGTGGCATTTTGCTGTGTAGCACTGGATGAAGTGGTAATGTTGAATGAGGTCACATTCAGACTCCATTCATACTAGTGCGATTTCAGATGCGAATCGAACGCGACTCTTACAGAATCACACGACAATGGAAATCACATTGTTTTCAACGGTGCCCGTTCACACGCAGCAAGGTGTGATTTTTGGAAAAGATTCCTGTACTACTTTGGTGTAATTCCAGTACAATTTTGGCCCCATGGAACATGCAAACCACTTCAAAAGGAGCATCCAAGTTGTACTACATCCTACAAAAGGAACTGTTCGGATATTCAGGCAGCCATGGGTGCTGGCTGTCAGCATACAATAGCTAGCAGGGGAGATTCGTCCATTTGTGTTTAGCATGGATAGGGGAAGCGATTTCTTTTATTTAGCCCATGGGTATGGTTAGCCTTAGGGAGCGGAGAATGCTCACATAAAAAAGATCACATGACAAGTACGTTTTTGTTCATTCATTTTACCGGTACACAATTGTATAATAAAATTGAATCTTAACTGATTTTTCGCGTGTGAACTTTCACAACATCTTTAGTAAATAATTTTCAATGTTTTTTAAAAACTGAAAAATTTCTGCAATTGAATTGCTTTCAGAACAGTAACAACTTCCAGGATTCACTGTTTTCTAATAGAAACCAAAGAGAAAACGTGTGAAATTATTTAGAAATAGCCATATGGGACAAAGATCCCAGCGTCAGATATTTTTCAAAAGTGTATTCATTCTAAGTAACATGTGCTTGTTACATTGTTACAGGCACTTCATGACTAACTCCTCCTTTAGCAACATGTTACATTCATATTTAGGGTGCCCCCCCATTGACTGTGTGCAGGGGTTACTCATCCACAGCAGCTGTCACTTTTGAAATTGACACAGCTGTGCAGGGCTCTCCCTGTACAGACACATCATTCATGCAAAAAAGATCTCTGCCACTGTGACAGATGGACTTTTAGTTCTCAAAAGAACAGTAAATTAAAAAAAATGACTGAGCTATGTTTTTAAGGCCCCATCCTGGACTAATTTACATTTGTTTTGCTCTCTAAAGAGCAATCTGCAATTAGATCACTCTTTAGAAAGCATTTGACAGGTGGTGAAGAGGCGTATTGCCTTCTCACCGCCCGTTTTAGGCTGTGTTCACACACGTGCGGTGCAAAATGCAGCTTTGGTTCCCCTGCAAAGATAAAAATATGATTAATTCATCGGCTCCTCCCCATTGCGGATCAGCTGAGCTCTCCCTGCTCAGCTGATCCGCAATGGGGAGGAAGGAGGTTGAGAGAATTCCTGCTCAGAACGGAACACATCTGCAAATCAGATGCGGTTCTCATTGAAGATCATGTGCCTGCAATTCGCATTGCCCTGCCTAGAAAACGCACACTTTATTGTGCAATGCGGACTGCGGCTGCAACACACATATGTGAACCAGACCCATTGAAAAGAACATATTTTCAAATGTTCTGTAAATTGGATGCAGTACAATTCGCATATGCGTGAACCTAGCCTTAACCTCTTAAATGCTGGAGCACTGCGCTAAGTGCGACAAGGTGTATATTTCCTGTTGCAGCATGTGTGCACCCCTGGTTGCGGTCTTTCCAGCTGATGTGGAGGGATAAAAGGCAGCTTAACTGCAAGGTTTTACTGCCCCCCCAGCAGAACAGAAGGTAAGATGGCAGCTTCTCTGGCTGCAAAGGAGAAGATGGTTCATCTTTGCCTTAACCTTTTTGATACAGGGCACTTTTACCCCTTTCCTGGCAAGGACATTTTATGCTTTCTTGCGCTGTCACACTTGGAATGACATTTTTAGCTCTCTTTTGGTGGAATTTAATCACCATTGGGTGTTTTTTTTTTGCTAAAACAAATGAAATAAAAAAAGTTATTCTTTGTTTTTGCTTTAAAATTTCTTCACTGATGTGAGCTAATAAGGCTGCATTGATGGGCACTAAGAGCTGCAGTAATAATCAGAACAGGGACGATCAGTGCCCCGATTATCAGTGTAAACAACGTGCTGACAGACCTGCCGGTTATCAGCACTCTTTTAGTCCCAGACACAGCACTGTTTACATGTTATCAACTGTGAGTGGACACAGCTGATGACATGGTAAAAGGCTACTTTGATTAGCCCTTGCACCAAAGGGGTCTTACTCACCTCAGCTTTGGCAATGTGGAATCCTCGAGCTCCCTGCCCAGCCGCTGACATCTTTGGGCTGGCTTCCAGGTCTCCACTGTCGACATTGGCCGGGTGGGATGACGTCACTACTGGGCACGTGCGGGAGTTCAGTCAGATTTGACATCGCCGAATCTTTAAAATGAGCTACACGTGCATGGCTCACTGTACATAGGTGGATAGGCAGGTAAGCAATTTTAATGCATTTTAATTGGTTAGCATAAAGTTCCACTTTAAAGTGGGAGTATACTCCCATCTCTGACTGTACCTATATGTAAGCCTATAATAAGGCTTACCTATAGGTACTGTAAATATCTCCTAAACATGCACCATATGGGAGATATTTACTGTACATGCACCCTATTACGTCATGGAGTGATGTCATTGCGGCTCTGGCCAGTCACACAGCCGGAATCTAAGGACCCTGAAGGAAGATGGGTGAGGATTGAAACGGCCACCAGCAGTGACATCGCTTTTTTCAGGCAAGTGTCACAATGTGCTAGTATGCGATGCATACTAACACATTATCATATTAGCCTGCAGGTCAGAGAAAAAACCCTCACCTAGCGGTTTAGTACCACTTTAGGCCCCTTTCACACTGCTGTGACTAGAAAGTGGAGGGATTTTGCGGATGCGATTTCAGGGAATGCCTGTGTAAACTTGAGGTCTATGGACCTCAACTCGCATCAAAGTTGGACCAAAGTAGTACAGGGACTACTTTGAAGTCACACAGATATGAATGGCACTCCCTGGAAATCATGGGGTATGACTCGTCATGGGACTTTGCAGTCCCAAGTCGCACAAGTGTGAAAGGGGCCATAAGGTGGATGCAAACCCAATGTCATCCTTTCTAAACTACTGCCATAGGGGTTATCTATAAGGATATACATGCCTCTTGCATGTATCCTTACTTGTCAAACGTCTCCCCTCTGTCTGCTATGAGAGCCGAAAAACTGCAGATTCTGTGGGTGGATCTGTTGTCTGGAGCTTGGTGGGTGGAGTCGTGATGTCAGTAGACTCCCCATCCACCTCTACACTCCCCTTGTCAATATGCATTTTCTCCTGTGTATTTCTTACACTGAACTTCTGCTATGATCTCTAACATCCAGTGAAAAGACAGGAAAGTAACCACATGACTTCAGCATGCCAAATCATGCTCAGGTGGGGAGCATCCAATTCTGGCAGAGCAGCAGAAGAAAGGAGTGGGAGGGAATTAATAATACATGTCTCTTAGGCTAGTGCACCAGATATGTAGATCACCTGTCAGTCACAGCAAGGGGGAGGATTTGACAAAGTTTTTCTCAAGAGTTATCTCAGGGAACAATAAGGAGGATGGCTCAGAGCTGGATTAACTCTTAATGGCAAGACCGGGCTCAAATGAGAGGAAATCTTCTACTCGACATTATGACATCCACTTTAAGCTACAAAGAGCCTAAAAGGATTGTATACTTCCAAGATGTACTATATGGAGGTACCAAAAATTCTGGGAGGAGGGTCAAAAAGCACATCATGGAATCACATTACAATCGCATGCACCTGCAATTTGTGTGTTTCTATTGGAATCTATGGGCCTTAATCACACCATAGTAGTACGGGAACCTTTCAAATTGTTCTGTACCAAGTCACATTGATGTTAACGGACACCACTGAAAAAAAATAAAAATAAATAAAAAAAAAGTGATCATGCAATTCTGTGTGACTGGCATCTGAAATCACACTCAAATCGCATCTGAAATGTGAACAGAGCCTTAGCCCCCTAAGCTGCATTTCTCCATCAGCTCACCCCCAACAGTTATTACCTTTTGTATCACTCAACCCGCCCTTCTAGATTGTTAGCTCTAAGGAGCAGGGCCCTCCGATCCCTCCTGTATTGATTTGTATTGTAAGCGTACTGTCTGCCCTCATGTTGTAAAGCACCACGCATCCTGCTAGCGCTATTTAAATCCTGTATAATAATAATTCCATGGGCAGCACCTCACACTTTATGTCAGGGATATGCAATTAGCGGACCTCCAGCTGTTGCAAAACTACAAGTCCCATCATGCCTCTGCCACTGGGTGTCATGCTTGTAGCTGTCAGAGTCTTGCTATGCCTCATGGGACTTGTAGTTATGCAACAGCTGGAGGTCTGTTAATTGCATATGCCTGGTTTATGTCCTTATGACCATACACATTAAAATCTGACCATAGGGTTGCCACCTCATCCCTTTAAAACTGAACACATTAATTGCACAGGTTCTGTGGTTAAGGTGGCAATTAAACTCACTTGGTGTCTAATCTACATCAAATTAGCCTCAGAAACTGTGCAATTCATATGCGTTTGGTTTAAAGTGGTTGTAAACCCTTACAAACCACTTTGACCTACAGGTAAGCCAAGATTAAGGCTTACCTGTAGGTCCAAGAAATAGCTCCTAAACCTATACGGTTTAGGAGATATTTCCCCGAAGACAGCGGCACGCAGGCGCACTGAGCGCGGCATTTCCAACAACGGAGCTGCCACGTGTGTCGGCTCCCGTGCGCATGCGCGGGAGTGACATCATCGTCATTAGCAGGGAATGAAAGAGGAAGTAAACCCATCAGGGTTTACTTCCTCTTTAAAATCAAGGGTCTAAAACTGGGGACCCTCCAGCTGTTGCAGAACTACAAGTCCCATGAGGCATTGCAAGGCTGACAGTTACAAGCATGACTCTACAGGCAGAGGCATTATGGGACTTGTAGTTACACAACCCCTGGAGGTCTGCCAGTTTGAGACCCCTGGTTTAAAGTGGTTGCAAACCCTGACCTACAGGTAAGCCTAGATTAAGCTCCTCCGCAATAAACTACATTGCCTTGGCTTCAGAGATTCTGCACTATCCTGATTCTCTGCCTATCTATCACAGCGCTCCTTCAGTGTCACCTACAACTCTCCTCCTCTCCGTTGCCTCTTTCTGTGGGGGTCCCCCCCCCCCCCCCCAAGGCTCTGTTCTTGGATCCCTTCTCTATCTACACCTCCTCCCTTGTCACTTGATAACCGCCCACAGCTTCCAATGCCACTTATCCTTCAGTCTCCTTTTGCATTACTAACCTGCTAACTGACATATCAGCATGGATGTCGCACCACTTCCTTAAACTAAATCTCTCTAAAACTGAGCTATTAATATTCCCCCCCGCCCATGCCCCCCTCCATGACTTTTCCATCAAAATCAACAATACAACTATCAGTCCCTCACCTCACACCGGGGTACTAGGTGTAACCCTAGACACCGACTTGTCATTTCAGCCTCAAGTCCAATCGTTATCAAAAGTTTGTAGAATTCAGCTCCGCAACATCTCTAAAATTCGCCCCTTTTTAACAAATGAAAAAACCAAGCTCCTTATTCACTCCCTTGTTATCTCTCGCCTTGACTATTGCAACTCCCTTCTCATTGGCCTGCCTCTCCATAGGCTATCCCTTCTTCAGTCTATCATGAATGCTGCTGCCAGACTTATACACCTTACCAACCACTCAGTGTCTGCCAACCCTCTACTCCAATCCCTACACTGGCTCCCAATCACCCAGCGAATTAAATTCAAAATACTAACCAAAACATACAAAGCCATTCACAACTCTGCCCCGAGCTACATCACCAATCTTATGTCCAAATCATCCTCTCCACTCTTCTCAAGACCTCCTACTCTCAAGCTCTCTCGTCTCCTCCTCCCATGCTCATCTCCAGGATTTCTCCAGAGCCTCTCCTATCCTCTGGAACTCGCTACCTCAATCTGTCCGGCTATCCCCTACTCTTGCTACCTTCAGGCGATCCCTGAAAACTCATCTCTTCAGGGAAGCCCATCACGTCTCCAACTAATCTTTTACCACTTCCATCAGCTCATTCCCCACAGTTACAACCTTTTGTACCGCCTGCCTCACCCTAGTAGATTGTAAGCTCTTCTGAGCAGGGCCCTCTTGATCCTCTTATTTCATTGTAACTGTATTGTCTCCTTTTTATATTGTAAAGCGCTGCGTAAATTGCTGGTGCTATATAAAGCCTGTATAATAATAATAATTTACAAAAAGACAGGCAGCGCCATGCTGCTGCTAATGGCGATATGCCGCTAGTGGTGGCTCCCGTGCGCATGCGCGGGAGTGATGTCATCGCTGCACCGACGCTGTGAGTGGCCGGAGCAGCGATACCCAGAAGAAGATGGATGCTCCGTGGAAGAGGGGACAGGGTTTACTTCCTCTTTAAGGCCCCTTTCACACTGGGGCGGAAGGTGCGTCGGCGGTAAAGCGCCGCTATTTTCAGCAGCTCTTTACCATGAGATTTGCAGCACTATTTGCTGAGAAAGGGTTAAAAAAAAAAAAAAAATCACAGCAAAGTGCCTCTGCAGAGGCGGTTTGCCGGTGGTGTAGCCGCGCTACCCAATTGATTTAAATGGGCAGGAGTGGTATACACACCGCTCCAAAGATGTTGCTAGCAGGACTTTTTTTAGCGTCCTGCCGGCGCACCGCTCCAGTATGAAAGCCCTCGGATCTTTGACATTGGAAAGACAGCAGCGGCTGTTTCAGGACGCTTTGCAGTCGCTATTTTTAGCGCTGTATTGCCTGCAAAGCACCCCAGTGTGAAAGGGGTCTTAAGGGATGAGGTGGCAACCCTTCCATACAGTCAACTTTAAATCTATACGAGGAACTACCTAATCTATCCAATCAATGTATGTCCTGCCAGGCAGACTCTCCTTTAGATCTGAAGGAGATTGTATAATCAGGTTGTACTGTGTGGTGAGCTCCAATCACAGCCAGCACTATGAAAGGATGAAGGCTACTGGTGCTAAGTTGCCCTGATCAGCCATTCCCCTGTAATAATGTTGTATATGATGAGTAGACAGGAAGCAGTACTCCCTCAGCTGACTGTCCCTGTGTGTATCCCATCGTCTCCCTCCTTATCATGTCTGACCACCCAGCCCTACTCCCGCTGTCACCTCACCACCCCTCCGAAAGCTCCCCTAGGACACAACGAACAAAACAACAGCTCACTCACTGGACACTCGGCACATGCAAGCGAGCAGTCTCTGGAACCGGAAGCGGAATGAGTTGTACGGAACACAAGCGGAAGTGGCGTGTCCTTAGAGCTGTGCCCCTCGTGTAACCCTTTATTGTTAGGTTTGTATGTTCCTGGTACAGCATGTGAGCTAAGGAGTCGTGTGTATGCATTGAGAACGGAAATAAAGCGTGTACGTAGGACATAAGGGACAAGGCTGAGCCTATCCGAGCATTCTCCGCCCAGCCCCGACACACAGGACATGTCACCTACAGGTATTGGAAGAGACCAGGGGGGAGGGGGAGGGCGGAGAGCTTTCCATGGGATAATGTGCCTGCTCTGTCATTTGTCCCCAATCACCTGCCTTCTCTCCGTCTGCTGCACGCCTGCTGCTCTCACTGCTCAACCGTCTAGGTAAGGCTGCCATAGGAGCTTAGCTTTATTTACGGGGGGAATAGATAGCAGCCAAATGTACTCCTTCCTCAGGACAACCATTGGCATTTCTATTGACTATACAGAACCTGCTTCTTTTCTGCAAACCTCCATGACATTAACCACTTCACTGCCAGGGCAAGTCAATCATTTTTTGTTTACGCGTTGTTTTTGTTTTTTTTGCTTAAATTACTAGAACCCCCCCCCCCCATAATTCTCCGATTTCCTTTCTGAAAAGGCCCCCGGAGAATTAAAATGCAACCGTTTCATTTGCGCAAACCCCTATTTCCAAAAAAATATATACGCCAGCGAGATTTTTAGTGCATGCCAATAGAATGGCCAATTTTTGGTAAAAAGATAAAAGATGGGATTGCGTTGAGTAAATAGATACTAAATATGTCAAGCCTTAAAGAAGTTGTAAAGTCTTGAGGTTTTTCTTTTGTGCTGCAGCTACCCACCAACCCTTTTACGTACCTGAACCTGATCGTTCCAGCGACGAGAACGTGAGCGGTGCTCTGAATTCAGGTAGAAATGGGCATATTTTTTTACAAAGCGCATACTCTGCAGCATAGGATGCTTTCTAACTGAGGGGATTTCATATAATTTACACTGTAATTTTGGGGGGAGGACACTGTCACTAGCTGACTGGAGAGCTTTGGATGTTGGAGGCATGTAAACTGACCATGGTGTCAGGGCTCAGCAGCCATGATAAACTGTATTCAGTTTACGGGGGGGGGGGGGGGGGCAGGATCAGCCAGGTATTTACAATTTACACAGCACAAGCACTGTAACAGAGTCCAATTTTTTTTTCTTTTAGGGTAACACACTTTAAATAAGAAACATGTTATACTTACCCATGTGTAATTGAGCAGCCCCAATCCTTCTCTTCTGGGGCTCCCTGCCTAGTGCCCCCATAGTAAGCTGCTTGCAATGGGGACATTTGTGCGTGTTTGCTCCTGACCCCTGCTCTGTGTGTTCATAAGACACATAGGGCTTGGCTTGAGTTTATATTGCAGGGAATGCCCCAGTGCATAGGTCAGTGTTTCTCAACTCCAGTCCTCAAGGCGCCCCAACAAGTCATGTTTTCAGGATTTCCCTCAGATGCAACGGCTGTGGTAATTACTAATGAATGAATGAAATATTTGTATAGCGCACAACGCGAACTTAATCGCCTCAAGGAAGTGAAACAGATCAAATCACCTATGCAAAATAATGGAAATCCTGAAAACATGATCTGTTGGGGCGCCTTGAGGACTGTAGTTGAGAAACACTGGCATAGGGAATCATCTTTTTTTTCTTTTTATGTAGTCTTAAGTTTTATGTTCTATCCTAGATCATATAATGGAATTGCAACTCAAAAATGAAGAGAACCGTCTGAGATGGGATCTAACTCCAGAACAGATACGACTAAAGACTATTGAGCTCACTGAGAAAACCAAGTGTGTTTATGATAACGTTGGACGTCTTGATATAAACTGTGTAACCTATGAAAATACTTTAAAACCTTTGGCTGATGTAGAAGTTGAGTATGCAGGTAAGAATCTGTACTAGCTAGTAACTGATACAAATTTGCATAACATTTTGGTGTTATTGTTATATTTATTTGCTTTAGGCTTAAAGCGGAGCTCCACCTTAAAAAAAAAAAATTAAAATTAAAAGCCAGCAGCTACAACTACTGCAGCTGCTGACTTTTAATAAATGGACACTTACCTGTCCCGGGTGCCTGCGATGTCAGCAGCAGATGACGAGCAATCGCTCATCTCTCGGCTGCCATCCTCGGTCAGGGAATCAGGAAGTGAAGCGGTGCGGCTTCACTGCCCGGTTCCTTACTGCACATGCACGAGCCGTGCTGCGCGTCTTCACTGGTCCCCGTTTTGTCCTGGGAACTGTGTGTTTCCCAGAACACAAAGGGGGGGATGGGCATCTGCGGATATTCTTCTGCTATCTATGCCCGGAAGTGGGTGCAGATACCTGTAGTATACAGGCATCTGCACCCACCTCCCCCCTGAAAGGTGCCAATTGTGGCACCGGAGGGGGGGAGGAATCTGATGAGCGGACGTTCCACTTTAGGGTGGAGCTCCGCTTTAAGGGCAAGGCAAGTAATATAAATGATTAAAGTGTATATTAACCCTAACTATTAAATGCCTTCTTCAGTTTGCTCCCTTTTGGACTCTTTAAAAATAACATTGTGCAGGTTTTGTTAAATCTGTTACGTAATTTCAAAAAATGTGTTGCTCCTGCCAGAAATCCTGTGATTTGAAAAGTTCCCGCAGTCTCTGCCTTTGCTGACTTTTTCAGTTACAGTTGTTACAGCAATCTATGTGGACTACAGAACACCTGTCTCCTATAGAGGAAAGGAGAAGAGAAAGTATTTTCTAGTCCTAAACACTTTTTGTCCTAGGGTCAATGTGCTACGCTTCCATAGAGTATGGTAAGTGAGTTCCGTCACCTAAGGATTGTAAGTGTTACTGGCATCCTCAAAAAATAAAAACTAATGCAGCCACCACAGCTACTGCTGAGCTGCAATATTTTACATTTTTGTTCTTGGGTTTGGATACATTTTAACATAGTTGCCTCCACTTCTTTTCCTGAATTACTGAACATGGTATCATGATGGCACTATAATAGAAACAATTCTGGGTCTGGTTGGGCTACTTAGACCAATGGGGCCTGGGGCAGCTGTCCCTTTTTGCCTATATGCTAAAAATGGTCCTGTATCAAACACTGGTTTTAAAATAATTCAAGTGAAACTCCAGTTTCCCAAATCATCTTCCAGAACAGCACATTAGAGCGTGTGGTCCATCTACCAGAATAGGAGTTAACAAAGTACCACAAATTTTTAAAACCCTCCTAGAAGGTTTTTGTGTTTCCTCCGTTTAGATAGGAACTTTTGCTTGGAACTTTGATGCTTGAGTCTTTTTCTTCTAGGCTCCAGTTTCTACTATTGATCGGCAAGGTTGCACCTCCTCGTCTTTCTGCTTTCTATGCTCAGGGAGAGCCAGGACTGTTCGTGCCTCACTTCTTAATGAGATGCTGTCACTTTGCCCTTTCAGGAAGGCTGGAATGCTATAGTGGTGAGGTGGCGAGGGAGTATTGCACGACAAGTGTAAAAGGCTTGGGGTCGAAATATCGACAGACACTGTCACTTTGCCCTGATAGTACAGTGTCTCTTCAATGGATGTTGTTTATGCAGTGTTGCTAAGATCATTAGAGCTATGTCTCTGAGGATATCTAAAAATAATGGAAATGATCACGCTAATGGTCTAAAATGTAAAAAGCTGCAAAACACTACAGTGGACAAAATATTGTGTTAAAGAAATCTGCTTGATAAAGTGCTGTGCTAAAATATCAGTGGTTCACTGAAAGAAACCACACAATTATATCTCAACTGTGATCATAAATAGAAAATGCGCTAAATATATGCAACAATGATAATAACAAAGATTATCGGTAACCATTGTATCAAAACAAGTGTTGCATATGAACATCAAATTATATGTAACAAATGTTTAAAAAAGACCGCACAAGTGGGCATTAAATTGTGATGTGCATATAATGCAAAAAAATTACGAATATATAAATCTTCAGAGTGTAAATTCCGTGATATTAGTGATCAACCTGAGGTCTCATGTGGAATTGCCTAAGGAAGTGATATTCACCACCAGGAAAAAAATGAAATGCGCTTTCCAGAAAGCGTGGACTCAGAAACCTTACAGTGCTGAGTCAGATAGGCTGACTAGAAAATTACTCTCCACAGGAGTAATCCAGTGAGTGGCTCCAGGGGGTCTCACGTTGCCAGGCTGTAGTTGAAATACCACTCTCTTGGTAATATCATACGGTCTAGAGAAATGTGAATAAAATTATTCAAAGTGAAGCTCTTTTAGACATCTGTCAGTAGATTTTACTTCTATTCTGAGTTCAGTAACAACTGTAAGATTTTGGATTTCCTATCACTTTCCTGTTGACAATGGCCATCGTGGTGAATCTCTGAGGCTTTTACCAGCAGGTCAAAGTCAGATTATGGAGACTTCTGAGCTGCATCCAGGTCTCCTCACCACAGTCAGCAAAACTGCCATCTTAGTCTATAGTGAGGAGACCTAGATGCTACTCAGAAGTCTTCATAATCTGACTTTGACCTGCTGGGCAGAGACTCAGAGATTCGCCACAATGACCATTGTCTGAAAACAGGAAAGTGATGTGAAATCCAAAACCTTACAGTTGTTACTGAACCCGGAATAGAAGTAAAATTTACTGACACAGATGTCTAAAAGAGGTTCACTTTGAAGTTTGAATAATTTCTGATAAGTCCCGTCTGACTCAACACCGTACGGTTTCTGAGTCCACACTTTCTGGTAAGCACATTTAATTTTTCCCAGTGGTGAATATCACTTCCTTGGTGGTTAACCTGAGGTTTTATATGGAATTGCCTACTATCAGGATTATTTACACTCTGAAGATTTGTATATGCTTCATTTAACACTGGACTGTTTACACTGTTCAATTTGGGACCATGATCACTTTTTTTTTTTTTTCTTTTTTTCTTGCGTTTATATACACATTGCACTTTAATGCCCACTTGTGTGGATTTTTTTAAACATTTGTTACATATATTTCCTTCTTCGCATGTAGCACTCTTTTTTTTGATACAATGGTTTGTATGCAATCTTTATTAATATCATCGTTGTATATATTTAGCACGTTTTCTATTTATGATCACAGTTGAGATATAATTTTTGATATTTTTTTTGCAAGGGAAAGAATCTAACTAGGCAAGTACTGCAACCTTGAGCTCCAGCTTCTGAAGCAACACAGAGGGGAACCTCCATTCCTCCTGGTTTCTGGAACAGCAGCACACAGATACTGGGGCCATTTTCTTAATGAGCCTTTCTCTCCGCTGCAATAATATCTTTCTTAAAGCTTAGTTTCTAGTTGTCCTTTTCAGCACGGTTGGCATTTGCACCTGAGGTGTGTGTAATGTTTATTTTGGATTGTTGTATACTGGTTTTTTTTTTATTTTATTTTTGCTCATGTTTAAGACAAAGGCTACAAAAAAAATCAAAAGCTCCTGTCCTATAGTTCCATGCAGGCAAGTTTTGGGTTACTACATTAGAAGTTATTGGTGCAGGCTGTAGCCATTGGGTCCCACATATATTGCATAGTAAAACATGTATCCTTTCACCAGATAAGGAATTTTTAGGTGCCAAGAACATATGACACACAAATGCTTACACATAAAATACATTGCAATCTTTGTTAGCAGTGGCATGTAATTACACTCGGCACTACACCCACTACACCCATTGGGTGTGGTGCTGAGTGTAATTACATGCCACCACTCTTAAATATTAATTTAAAAGATAAGTAAGGGTTTTTTTTTTTGGGTTTTTTTTTCCCCATACTTACTTAGGTGGATGCAGCATTGGTCCGATGCTGCATCTCCCCCACCGCCTCTAAGACAGAGAAATTAGCTATCAAAGCTCGCTGATTGCTCAGTTCTCAGAGCTCCGTGAGCAGAAAGCCAGTGACTGTCAGTCACCGGCTCTCTGCTCTGCCCCTCCTGCACTCACTGGAGCACTGGGCTGTGGAGGGGGGGGCGAGGGGAGTGGCTGGCTCAGGCTCTAAGCTACCCACTGAGAGCCTGAGTCAGTTGGTGGTCCAGGCATTTGGGTGGATCTCGACCATATGGTTGCGACCTTTACACAGCCTGGCCCGGCCACTGTCTGCTGAAAACCGGAGTGCAGAATGAACTCCTGTAATCCACAGGAGAAGTACAGCCAAAATATCTTTGGCTGTACTTATCCTTTTAAGTTCTTTTTAGACTGGTTTACACCCATGCGAATTTCTCCTCATCCAATTCGTATGACAGAAGATTGTGACCGGCTCTCTAAGGAGCCGGTTCACATAACTATCGCGGCTTGCACAGGAACGAAGCATGCAGTCTTTGGCTGCATTTTAGGGCCAAATTCAGGCAAAAATTTTAGCCCTGATTCGTGACGGGGACGAACCGGGCCCCTGCTGCAAGCCGCATCGGATTTATGTGTGAACTTAGCCTTAAGAGGAACTTTGGTAAATGGTTACATATTTGTATGTATACTTACTTTCTTGTTATTAACCTAGAATTCCCTCTTTCTTTCCCGAAGAATCAAACTGTAAAAAAAGCATTGAGAATGAATGGCCACTATACATAGAAACTGCTACACAAATTCATCATAAATGGGTCAAAGTATTTTGTGGTCTGTACTATATTGCCTCTTTATCTCCTAGCACCTGTTGGTTCAGGAGGAACCAGCCCCCCCCTCCCCCTATTTCTTATATGATGAATTTTCTTGTGCTGCCCTGAAAGACGAAATTAGACATACCGATAACTCTTTTCCAGGACAGCAGCACTTTACCTCACATATTATGCTTTTTTTTACCTTATGTATTTTTAGGCCCCTTTCACACGAAGGGTCCGATTAGGTTAGTTTATCAGGAAGATCTGATCGGATGATCTATTCACCTCTATAGACCAACTGGTGTAAATGGACTTGTGTCCATTTACACTTGCCTACCTCTGATTCGGTCTAGTATTAAAAAACCCCCCCAAAAAAAACAGAAGGGGATCTGTCCTTCTCCATGTAAGTGGATTGGATCAGAGGGCGGTTGGATGTAAACAGACAGCAGAGTGCGTTTACTCCTAGACATTCCTTAGAGTATAGCAGGCTCTGTGTCTGCTCTGCAGAAACTGAACAGACACAAACCTCTCATCTGCTCTTTTTTATCTCTTCTGAAAATACTCTCATACTGCCTCCAAAACTTCTTCTATAATTTCTCGGTTACTTGCCCAGAGCAAGCATGCAGGTAGGAACTCTCTAAAACTTTTTCTCTGACTTTCCTGATCTGTTTAAATGTTAAGAGACTTAATTATTGAACCCAGTGGATCATTTTAAAATCCATGCATCTTGCACTTTCTTAAGGCAGTTGTCAATGACAGCCTCCATGCTCCTCCTATGATAGGTTCACTTTGTGGTAGCGTTCCAGAAGGAGGAAATATACCCTTGTAGTGCTGTCCTACACTTTTCCTGAAAGCAGTTACCAGTAGGTTTAACTTGGATTTTCCTTGAGGAAACAAATAATGAAAAAAGCGCCTTTTCCTTTTGTTTTTATTCAAGTATTTACAAGCTCCATTTGAACAAGCAATTTCCATGGGGTGTGCTTACTGACACCCATTTGAAGTCTTCAGCTGTCTTTTTAAAGGCAATGTGTGGGCTTCTTGTGTGTTGCTGTAGCTGGTAAGGAGGAAGAGAGTGCCACAAGGTGAGCCTGTTCTTAGTTTGTGCACTACTTATGTATGCTTCATAGTTGGAAAGCACACTCTACAGAGATGTCTTGGGGCAGCTGCCTGGCTTCAACATGTATTTGCAAATATATACTACAAAAGCCTCTGTTTTTTTTTTTCCTACTAGAAGTGTGCTAGGGCCCCCCTTATGAAGGTATAGTGTTCAGTCCACTTTGAAGTCATTTAGTTCTTTTGAAAATACCCCTGGGCAATTCAAACGGGGCATATGATGAAAACTTGCATAAGAAGAGGTTAGCTTGATTGAAAACTCAGTAGGTCCAAAAACAGCAGATTAATTCATATTCAAATCCACACTTTTCTTGGAAAAGTTAATTTTTGTCCCACCACCTCAGACTACTATGTCCCTACCGTGTCCTGACATGATGGCAGCTAGTGGGGTTAACCACAATGCCCCGTGAGAACTAGGTATACAACACATAGAAGTGCTAATGGCGCTTGTAGCACTTCAAGAAAGTGGAGATTTGACTCATTGCTTCCATGAAAGGTATTTAGACTTCTTTTACATGTGATTGTGCTTTTAATTTTTTTTTTTAATTTTTTTTTTTTTTTGTAACAGGGTAGCTTTATGTGCTACTAGGTAATTGGGAAATTTTAAAGTGGATGGAAACCCACTCTCATCCTTTCTAAACTACTGTAATATTGGTTATCTAGAAGGATATACATGCCTCCTGCATGTATACTTATCTGTTGAATATCTCCCCTCTGTCTGCTATGAGACCCAAAAAACTGCAGATTCTGTGGGTGGGTCTGTTTTCCAGGGCTCAGTGGGTGGAGTTGTGATGTCAGTAGACTTCCGCCCACCTCTACACTCCCCTTATCAACATGCATTTTCTCCTGTGTATTTCTTACACTGAACTTCTGCTATGATCTCAAACATCCAGTCAAAACCCAGAAAAGTCCCTACATGACTTCAGCATGCCAAATCATGCTGAGGTGTGGAACAGCTAATCCTCGCAGAGCAGCCTAAGAAAGGCGATGGGAGGGAGTTAAAAAATAATGCATGTCTCTTAGGCTAGTGCATGAGATATGTAAATCCCCTGTCACTCACAGCAAGGGGGAGGATGTGATGGGAAGATTTTCTGTTTATCAAGATTTATCTCACTGAACAATAAAAGAGGATTGCTCAGAGCTGGATTAACGCTTTGTGGCAAGACTGGGCTCAAATCATAGGGAATCTTATACTCTACATTATGACATCCAAAAATAAAAAAACTTTTTCGGGTTTACATCCACTTTAATGTTCATTCTTCTTCTTAATCTACTTCCTCTTACAGCTGTCCACTAGTCAAAAATGTGTGTAATAGAACATTCCTGTGTTTTATTTAATTTCTACAAGCTCCCAAGGGCTTGAATAAGAGAACCATGAGCTCAGCATTTGTATAGTCCGCTGACTGCCCATTGAACAGTAAACAGAATTGTAACTGTGGGAAATTTCCGGCATTGTTTCTTTGCTAAAAGGATTACTGTGAGATCTATAGGGTAATGGTTCTATTCTGTATTTTTGTGATGTGCACAATTACTGCCCTGGTTTTGCATTGTGTCCTTATATTACCCAAAAAATGTGTTTGTTTATTGTTGCAGTTGAGAGGAGTATGCTGGATTTCCTTCAGCATGTGTCCACAAACAAAGATGTCCGGACCGCAAGTACTGAGGCCGATAAACAATTGTCTGAATTTGACGTAGAGAAAAGTATGAGGGAAGACGTCTATAAAAGACTTGAGCATTTGAAGGTTAGACCAGCAAAATCAATGAACTCCTCTTGACCCCTCTCACTTATGGTTTGGTTTCTGTAGATCTCAGATTTTTTATGAAGCTCTTTCATAACTTTGTTTTACACCATCTCTGTAATGCCGTTAAGGGAGAAAACATTAACACAACCAAATTTTTCTTTTTTTCTTGTTTATAAAGAAAACCATTACATCGGGGATATCAGCGGGACAGGGAAGGTAAAAGAGGGAGAGGAGTGTGCCTATATATCAAGAATGATATATGGGTGGAGAAGAGGAATGACATCAGCGATGGGGCAAAGGGGGAGGTGGAATATGTGTGGGTGGAACTTCAAAGGCAAGAAGCAAGTGGGAAATGAATAGTGGAGGTATGTTACAGGCCCCCCAACCTAAAGGAAGAGGAGAAGCGGGATTTCCTTTCACAGCTAGAATTAGCGTTGAGGCAGGGAAATGTAATTTTAATGGGGGACTTTAACTATGCCGAGATTGACTGGGCAGCAGGGACAGCTCACTCAATAAAGGCCGATCATTTCCTAAATGTCCTACAGGACAACTTTCTGTCCCAATTTGTGGATTCCCGACTAGAAATTATGCATTACTAGATAAGAGATATGTAAATACGGGACAACTTGCGATCTAGCGATCACAGGATGATCACTTTTAGCATAAATCATCGGAAAAGGAGGCTTGAGCGTAGTACACGAACACTAAATTTCAGGCAAGCTAGTTTTTCAAAACTGCGCTCAATAATACAAGATATTAAATGGGACCAAACCTTTAGATACATTAAACACAAAAGATAAATGGCAGCGCTTTAGGAACATATTAATTAAAGGTATCGCCAAATGCATTCCAATGGGCAATAAATATAGAAGAACAAAGGTTAAACCTGGGTGGCTAAACTGTAATGTAAAAGGTATTAATTAAAGACAAAAAAAATGGCCTTTAAAAAATATAAAGCGGTGGGGTCATTGTCAACATTCCAACACTAAATGGAATGCAACAAGAAGTGTAAGAATGCAATCAGGGTGGCTAAAATAGAGCAGGAGAGACACATAGTGGAGGAGAGTATAAAAATCCCAAGAAATTCTTTAAATCTATGAACAGTAAAAAAGGTGAGGTCAGAGCACATTGGCCCAATAAAGGGGGATGAGGAGAATTTGGTTACACATGACAAAGAAAAGGCAACTGTACTAAATACTTTCTTCTCAGTTTTTACACAGGAAAAGAAAGGGTATAACAACCATGACTGTTTGGTTAGGAAAAGGTCACAGGATACAACCTTTTGACTTACAGAAGTCAGTGTCCAGAAAAGACTAGAAAAACTTAACACAAACAAATCACCAGGACCTGATGGCTTGCACCCAAGAATCTTAAAGGAACTCAGTCAGGTTCTAGCCAGACCATTATTCCTAATCTTTATAGACAGCATACTGACAGGAATGGTACCAGCTGATTGGCGAAAAGCCCATTTAATACCAGTATTTAAAAAGATAATTGTGTTTTCGCCATATCAAAACAATGTAGCGTGTTGCAGCATCCCTGTACATGGAAAGAAAGGTTTACCCCCTAAACAATACTACAAAAGTGAGATAAAATGCTAATGTTTATTGAAAAAGAGATAAAAAAAATCAATCACACATGATGATTAGTGTAAAAAACAACCCGGTAACCGAAGAGTGTTCTCGGACATTGGAGACAATTATTCAGACCTATATGTACAATTTTATATTCATGATTCTTAGAAACTGTGTGTGTCCCAGAAGACAATATGACCATTCACAAAGCGCTGCGCGACTCGCACATGCGCAGTAGGAAACCGGGAGTGAAGCCGCAAGGCTCCACAGGCAGTTTCCCTTAGTTAGAATGGTGGCGCCTGCACCCGATCCGATGGACGGATCGGCCTCAGGGGGGCCGACATTGCAGGCTCTCTGGACAGGTAAATGTCCTTTATTAAGTCAGCAGCTACAGTGTTTATAGTGTTTAGTTCCACTTAAACCTGTTAGCAGATCGGCCTCTACAAATTCAGCAGCGCCTTTAAAAAAAAAAAAAAAAAAAAAGGGCAAAAAAATGTAGAACAATTTGAGAATGTGCAAAGCAGGGTGAAAACAGTGTATTACTGGATAGACCGTTATTTTGTAATGTTTTAGCTATACCTGAAAAAGGGGCCAACCTGAAGTGATCTAGCAAGACTTAATTTTCTGACTAAAGTTCCACTTTAATCTGTGAAGAATTTAACATTTAATCCTTGAATTCTGTGCCATGTATTCAATATGCCCTGTGAGTAGGCACTGAGCTTGCTTTCTGAATTGCAGCAGTGCTGAGAGAAGTTGCGGGAGGCAGAATCGGTATAGGAACCACTGCTTGCAAGCAGCATGGTACCTTGAGACATGTAGTCTTTAGAAATCAAAAAGTAAACCGCAGAGGTGAAGCTGCAAAGCATGCAGGGAATACAAGTAGTAGAAAGAGATGACCAACAGACAGGCAGTATTATCATTACAACATCAAAGGAGATAGTTTCAAGTACGCTTACACTGGATGTACAATGTTGATGTTGAAAGGGTGTCAGGTAAAGGAAATGTATGGTCAAACACTTCCCAGCTCTTCTGCATTAAAGATTATATTCTTATATTTTCTGCATTTTTGAAGTGGGCATATATCTGCTTCAATTGATTTTTTATTTATTTTTTGCTAAAGAGTGACATCTATGGATTCACATATGGACTAAAATGATTTGCTCTTTGTAACTCTTGTGTGTTTACATTTATTGCAGTCAGTGCTACCTCCTGATTCCTTGAAACCCGAGGCAGAAAGGCTTTTGGAAAGGTTGATTAAACTGGGTCAGAGAAATGGTCTAAATCTTTCATCTGAACTGCAACAGGTAAGTAAGTGAACAGCTTATGTACTGTAGAATTGGTGCATACCTGTTACAAGCCTGAGCATTTCAAAATTAGTTGAGCATATGGTGAAAAGTAGTACTGTGCAAATATTTTTAGCACATGGGGGAATGAATTGCTCCATTAATTGTTAATTTTATTTGATCGATCTAAATTATTTTGATTGAGGATGATCCGCGGATTTGAGCTCCGCGGTCTCGCCCATAGGAAAGGCCGCGGCTCCGGCCTAGCTCCGGAGCGGCGGCCATCTTGGTTCACCCGGCGGTGTCCTAGTGGCGGCACGATGATGTCATCATCACCCGCCTGCTTGTGCCATCTACTCTGCCATTCCGGACAGAGCCGACAACTGGATATGTGAATAATATTACATTATGGGGGCAGATGTGGATATTACAGTATGGGGGATATGTGGATATTTTCTTAAAGTTTCATAATTTTTTTTTTTTTAAAACTGTATGTGCGTTATAATTAATTGATTAATCGAACAGGAGAATTTTAATCAGTAACAGCCCTAATAAACGCTTTAATAAATAATGCCATTAATATTTTTATTAACCAATAAACATCCTAAAACGTGATTTAAAGAGAAAAAATATACATAAAATCATATTTGTTGTGTCCACAGTTTTTGGTTTTAGTACAATTGCTTTTTTACGTACACTTGCATGTAGTTTCTAAGGGTACTGGATTGTTCTAAGCATCCTGAAGAACTTGCCGCAGTTAATGTTTTGGCTGTCTTACTTCCTTCTGTCTCTGCAAAGTAATCCAAAACTAGCTTGATGATATTAAGATCAGGGCTCTGTGGTGGCCAAACCATCTGCTGCACAATTGCTTGTTCTTTATTTCATTGCAGATGCTTCTTTATGATTTGGTAACGTATTTTAGGGCCATGTTGCAGAATAAAGTTAGGACCGACCAGACTCTTTCCTGATAGTATTAGATAATGTTTATATACACATACATACATAAAGGTGGTGAACAGCACATTGACAATCTCCAAGGGCAGTGCAATCAGACCATCCCAACAGTATGTGTGTGTGTGTGTGTGTGTGTGTGTGTGTGTGTGTGTATATATTATATAACCTCACAAAAGTGAGTACACCCCTCACATTTTTGTAAATATTTTATTATATCTTTTCATGTGACAACACTGAAGAAAAGACACTTTGCTACAATGTAAAGTAGTGGGTGTATAGGGGGGTGTGGCCGGATGGAGATGGGCGTGAGTGAGTGAGTAGGAGTGCGAGTGTGTCCGAGCTCCTAGCCTCCGCCCTGCGATGCGAGGAACGCAGCCCGCTGGTGGATACAGCTGCTGCTCCCTGGCTCCCTCTATCGTAGCTCCGTAATGAACGCTTGACTTGGAGCGTGCGTTATCACGACGGCTGCCCAGCACTGACGGAGATCGTTGAAAGAACCCGAGGAGGACTCCGCGCTAGGTTTCGCTACTGCGGGAGCCCGGTGGGAGATCCGGTCGGAGATCCGAGGATAGACGAACGCTTACAACGCCGCACGAGGACACGCGGAGAGAGCCCTACGATCGCCTCGGACGAGCAAACCTCCCGGCGACATCCGCCAGCTCTATGGATGAAAAAACCCTGGTTGCAGAGTGGTGAGAAACGCTATATAATCTAGCGGGACGAAAGTTAAGAACCTGTGTAGCAGAGACTTGGTTACTTCTGAATGTTTGCCTCTCCCTATCTGTTCTACTTCTGATAATCGCTGGCCGAAGCATGTTTACCCCATAAATATAATTAACGTAGGATTCAGGTGCCGCGCGCTTGGTGAATTGGCTGGCCCCCCTCAAGGTCCTTTCGCTAAAAAATCGGGCCTTTTTGCTGGGAGAATTGATTTAGCGATACAAACTGCTATATTACTACCTTCCGCTGGTTTGGTGACTCCTCCACGTGGACTTTACCATGCTTAGCAAAAGAGCGGTAGAAGATATATCCCATGGAGAGGGAAATCAAAAAACGCGTGCTGCCAAAGAAAAGCTAAATCAAGCCTCTGCGGCCTTGAAACTCGAGCTCTTTGCACATGTAACTTCCCCAGGCAGGAAAGTTCAACACCATCCACCAGGTCAATTTAAAACGCAGGGGCCAGTGGGGGACAGAAGGAGTACAGGTCGCCCTTCACTGGATCCTGGTACCCCACTGCCGGGAGGCGGGGTAGGCGAGCCATCCCTGGAGGACAGTAGTACGGCCCAAAAACCCGGGGGGGGGTGGGGAACCGACTTTACGAGAGATACTGCTGGCGGTTAATGATTGTAAGAATTCTATTTCTGGGCTGGACAGCCAACTGAGTAATATTCAAAATGAACTGCACGCTATGAGTCAACTATTAAGCAATACCATCGACAGAATAGACGCCCTAGAGGGAAGATTAAGCACGGTGGAAGATGAATTATCCCCCCTCCAGGAAAAAATAGCTATACTTCAGAAACAAATTGTCGCACAGGCATCCAAAATTGATGACATGGACAATAAGAACCGCAGGAACAATGTTCGACTAATTGGCTTGCCAGAGGGAAGCGAGGGCCCTGACCCCGTAATTTTTTGGGAAAATTGGTTTAAGGAATTACTGGGAGATGTCTCCTTCTCCTCGCCCTCTAGCATCGAAAGAGCCTACAGAGTTCCTCCTAGATCCCACCTATCAGAGGGACGCTGTAGGCCAATGATATTGAAATTTATTAATTATAACGATCGAGTGATTTTGATGCGGAGGGTTAGGGGATTGGGAGACATCTTCTACAAGGAGACTAGGGTGTCATTCTATCCAGATTTTTCACCGGACTTGCAGAAACAGAGAGCGGAGTTTATTCCTGTTAAACGCACCCTGAAATCGCATAAGATAATGTATGCCCTATTGTATCCAGCCCGACTCCGAGTGTCTGCTTTGGGCTCAACAATTTTTTTCAACTCCCCGCAGGAGGCCGTGAACTGGCTGGAGGAACACAAAGAGGCCCTTTAATGATACTTAGAGTCGGCCTGTATTAGCTTTTTCCTTATTTTTTTTTTTTGGTTGTTGGGGGGGGGGGGTTGGGGGGGGGAGGGGGGAGGTTGTTTTTTCTGGAGAGGCGGGAAGAGGGGGGTGTGGGGGTTGGGGGGGGGGGGCTGCAAGGGGGAATGTAATTTTTTGTATGTGTATCTTTGAAAATAATTTTGTTTATGTACCCATCTCGCTGAAGGATTGGGGAGCCTTAATGCTACAGCTGGTTGCTTTGGTGAGATGGGCAAAACGATATGATAAATTGATTAGGAATGGGGTAAAATACTATGGAGTATAGAGCACTGCGATATCACAAGGTAAATTAACAGCCTATATAATTTTATATTAGAAGCAGTAAACGAGGTGTCATGGAAGAGTTGGGAGGGGGGGGCTGAGGGAGGGGGAGGAGAAAAAAGGAAGAGGATACATTCACCTTTTTTTTATTTATTTATTTATTTTTTTGCACTACGAGTAATCGAGCACTATAATATGAGTTTTATTGTGTATAAAGATACGGTTATAGGCACGGTGGGAAGGTGGGGGTGTGGGGGTTGGAGGGGGGGTTGTATGAGAGAATATAATTTTATGTAGGTATGCTATTGGAAATAATTTTATTTGTGAACCCATCTTGGTAAAGGGACAGGGGGTTAAATTGTCGCTGCCCGCTGCTTGGGCAAGGTGGGGAAAATGAAATGATTAAAGTTGGGGTATAGTACTATGGATATAGAACACTGCGATGCCATATGGCGAAAAAATAGCACACACAATTCTACACTAGAAGGGGTAATGAGACTTTATAGTTGAGTTGGGAGTGTGGGATTTGGGGGGGCGGGTTGGGGGGGGGGCGGGATCTATATATAAGCTTCTTTTCTCTTTCTCTTTTCTTTTTTTTTTTTTTTTCTTTTTTTTATTATTTATTTATTTCCGGTAGGGCATGATGGGTGCTATGGAGGGATTATGATCCCACCCTATAAGAATTTTGATGGGGAGTGATAAGATCACGTGGGGGGATGGTGAGCTCGGACACTTTTGAATGGGGTATGATTATACCGGCTACAATTGAGACCCCTAAGGGTGGCTCGGATGGGCAGGGTTGGGTGGGGGGTGGGAGGGAGGGGAGTCTTCGAACACACGCTGTGAGTAACGGCGCGACGATGAGGGGCAGGTTGAGAAGGGGAGTGGCGACGGGGAGAGGAAGCGGTTCCCTCTCCCCTTACCCCCTCCCCTCCATGGGCATATTAACCACTGGAGTCGATGAGTGGGAGGAATATCATTGGAGTCGATGGGTAGGTGGAATATAACCTCGTGGAACGTGAGGGGCTTGGGAGACCCTAAGAAACGGAGGTCTGTGATGTTGGAGCTGGAAGGAAGAGGACCTGGTTTGCTCTTTCTGCAGGAAACCCATCTGACTCCAACTACGGCCCCTCTGCTCCATGATCGGAAATTCCAGGCATACTACCACTCCTTTTATTCATCGTACTCCCGCGGCGTGAGCGTGTTGGTATGGAAGGGCACAGATTTTTTATGTAAAGAGTCCCAGATAGATGGGGAGGGGAGATTTGTTTTCTTGCACTGCCAGGTGGCTGGGCAAGAATGTATTCTAGCAAATATCTATATACCCCCTCCTTTCAAATTGGAGGTTATGGATAAATTTCTCATGTTCAGCCTGGACAAAATGGGTGTCCCATGGATAATTGCTGGGGATTTCAATGAAACTATAGATAAACGCCTAGATAGATTCCCTTGTCCAACTGGGAATAGAACAGGTCGATTACACGAACTTCTTATGGAAGTTGGTTTAAGAGACATCTGGCGTATGCGACACCCCCAGGATAGGCAGTATTCCTGTTTCTCTAGTACCCATCAGACGCTATCAAGAATAGATATGGGCTTGGGGAACAATGAGGCAGTGGGAGTGGTGGTAGACATAGAATACGGGGTACGGGGGATCTCAGACCACTCCCCTTTGGCTATAACTTTGAACACGGGAGAGTGCTCCCCACTGAGAGAGTGGAGAATAAACCCCGCTTGGCTGGAACTAATTGATAGATCCAACCTTTTAGGAGATCAAATAGGGGAATTTCTCCAGACTAACAGGGGGACAGCGGCATCTGGAGTGGTTTGGGATTCCCTAAAAGCCTTTCTTAGAGGAACACTCATACAGAATATTGCAATTATAAAACGGGAATCCCGAGACCAAGAGGGGAAAATTCGAAATGATGTTATTCAGGCTGAGAGAGAGTTTGTGGAGGATCCATCGCCGGGGAAACAACAGACTTGGGAGGATAACCAACAGATATATAAAATGGCACTTCTAAAAAGGGTAGAAAATCAACGTATTTTCCAACGCCAATATTATTTTGGCGAAGGGGAGAAGGTGGGTCGAGTTCTTTCTTTATTGACTCGTACCAATAGCCCCCCCACAGGAATACAGGCAATTAAAACACAGAAGGGTGACCTTGTCTCTAGGCCCTCCGAGGTTATGAAGGTGCTGGGTGATTATTACAGAACCTTATATAAATCAACCACACAGGGTCGGGAGGCTCTGGACACTAACTTTTTGCAGCAAACAGATATTCCCGTGCTTTCAGACCAGGATAAATTGAATCTAGATCTACCACTTACTTTGGAAGAACTAAAAGGTGCAATGAATAGTATGCCCAATTGTAAATCTCCTGGTCCTGATGGCCTTCCAGTGGAAATTTATAAGCGATACAGCGAACAGCTGATCCCGGCACTACTGGAAACGTTAAACTATGCACTAGAGGCGGGGGAACTCCCCGCTTCAATGCGTGAGGCTAATATCACCTTAATTCTTAAAGAGGGGAAGGACCAACATGAGGTCTCGTCATATCGGCCGATATCTCTGCTATGCTCAGATATAAAAATTCTAGCCAAGGCCCTAGCAATTCGGTTAAATAGTTGTATACATAAATTAATACATCCAGACCAGTCCGGGTTTGTCCCAGGCAGAACAACTAATACTAATATTAGAAGGGTTTTTCTAAACTTACAAATACCTAGAGATAGCGATAACCCAGGTGCCATACTAGCGTTGGATGCCACCAAGGCTTTCGACAGCCTGGAGTGGGACTACCTCTGGGGCGTATTAGAACGCTTCGGCTTTGGCCCCCAATTTATCCAGTGGGTAAAACTACTATACAGGGGACCCAGGGCCAAGATTAAAATGGGGACCCTATTTTCTGAAGTGTTCTACCTAGAAAGGGGTACGAGACAGGGATGCCCGCTGTCTCCCCTCCTGTTCGTGCTAGCTATGGAACCCCTGGCTGTGATGGTGAGATCACGCTCGGACATCCGGGGATTCCGGCGCGGACTAGAGGAGGAGAAGCTGGCTTTGTTTGCAGATGACGTCTTGTTTTTCCTTGACGATGTGCGCTTCACTCTGATTAGGGTAGTACGGCTGATGGATGAATTTGGGCAGCAATCAGGCTTGGTCATCAATTGGAGTAAATCAGCCCTTATGCCACTATCGGAGTTTGAAGACCAAACATCGCCTATAGTTGAGGGACTAGAAGTGGTACCCAAGCTGAAATACTTGGGTGTCTGGATTCCCAGAGAGATAGACCGGTATGTTGAGGAGAATCTGGTACCATTATTGGCAAAGCTAAAACAGAAGGTTAATAGCTGGTGTCGCCTTCCCCTGTCGGTGGCGGGGCGTTGTAATTTAGTAAAAATTATTTGGCAGCCACAGATCCTATATATCCTCCATAATTCCCCAGTCTGGATTAACCAGAAATGGTTTAACAGACTGGAGGGATTAATTCGAGAATTAATATGGAAAAAGAGACAGCCTCGGATTCGGCTGCGGACGCTGCAGCTCCCTGTGGAAAAGGGAGGAGTAGCGTTGCCACATTTAAGAACATACTTTCTATCAGCCCAGCTCCAGCATTTGACTGGGGCTGGACTGGAAGAGGGTGGCTGCCCAAATCACAAATTGATGATTAATAATGCATATCATAGAACTTTAGTTGAAGTCCTGGAGGCTAACTCATTTGCTTGTAAATGCCCCACCAATGCCTTGGCGAGGAAAGTATGGCAGATAGCTAAGCAACTCTTGGCTTATGGGGGGGTAACTGAGTATACCCCCCTATGGAACAACGGAGAACTGGCCGAATTAAACTGTATAGCCCGGTCCCTGGAGTGGGAGAGGAGGGGGATTAGAAGACTGGTGCATCTCTATCAGGGGAACACTATGAAATCTTTCGAAGACCTTCGCCAGGAATTCGGCATCTCCAATAAAACATTTTATATATATTTGCAAGTGAGGCATGGGATACATTCACAGTATGGCACACTTATTATTGAGAGGACAAAGAACCCCCTGTTACAGAGATTCCTTGAGCAAGGACAAACAAAGGGCCAGATCTCTAGCCTATATACAAAACTCAGGGATAAAGTTTTGAATGGAGAAGGACCGGATAAGAGCAGGAGGGGATGGGAGGAAGACCTGGGACCAATTGAGCAGGAACAATGGGACGAGATCCTAGCACAGGGGAACTTGGTGTCTATCTCCCCATCGCAGCATATGTCCCACAAGCTCTTCCTATATAGGGCATACTATACCCCCAAAAAAATGCGGAGGATAAGTAGAAAGTCTAACGGGGAGTGCCCTAGATGTAGAGCACCAGGAGATCTGCTCCATATGGTATGGAAGTGCCCAAAACTATATCGGTACTGGATAGAAATTGTGCACAGAATTAATAGAATTTTTAACATCACCTTAGAACCTGAAGCTAGGACTTGTCTATTAGGGATTATGGAAAGGGGTGGAATTTCTGCTGTAACAAAAATATCTATATTAAGATGCCTGTACCAGGACAGACGCTTAATTGCGATGAATTGGCAGGCAAAGAATCCTCCAGCACTGCAAGCATGGATAAATGCCATCAATTCTATAATTTGGTGCGAACGGGCAATGTATATTAGACAAAATAACCTTAAAAAATTCAAGCTGCTATGGAATCCATGGTTGAGGGACATCGGCTTCCCCCTAGATGAGATAGTGGAGGATGGGATCTAGAGCGCACCTATTGGTCTCAGGTCGGGGGCGGTCTGGGAGCCTACTGGAAGCTCCTTATTTCTGTCCCTGAATGGATTCGCCACTCCGTTATTGGTTAGCCAAATAAGCTTGTTTGGATTTAGCAGCGTGTGTTCGAAGAACAGGGGTATGGGGGGGAGGAGGGGATAGCCTTACAGGGGCGTTAGCGATAATTAGAGGGACAGATATGACTACGTCATTGGCGTTAAGTAGTATCTTTGGAAGAAAAACTCGGTATTTTTGGCTGATATGTATACCCCCTCTATGTATGGAAAACCATGTTTTACTTATGTATGTATAAGTTAAATCTCTTTTTCAATAAAAAACAATTAAATTAAAAAAGTAGTGGGTGTACAGCTGGTATAACAGTGTAAATTTGCTGTCCCCTCAAAATAACTCAACACACAGCCATTAATGTCTAAACCGCTGGCAACAAAAGTGATACACCACTAAGTGAAAATGCCCAAATTGGGCCCAAAGTGTCAATATTTTGTGTGGCCACCATTATTTTCCAGCCCTGCCTTAACCCTCTTGGGCATGGAGTTCACCAGAGCTTCACAGGTTGCCACTGGAGTCCTCTTCCACTCCTCCATGACGACATCATGGAGCTGGTGGATGATAGAGACCATGCGCTTTTCCACCTTCTGTTTGAGGATTCCCCACAGATGCTCAATAGGGTTTAAGTTTGGAGACATGCTTGGCCAGTCCATCACCTTTAACCTCGGCTTCTTTAGCAAGGCAGTGGTCTCCTCTTTTAGATGTGTTTTGGGGTCGTTATCATGTTGGAATACTGCCCTGTGGCCCAGTCTCCGAAGGGAGGTGATCATGCTCTGCTTCAGTATGTCACAGTACATGTTGACATTCATGGTTCCCTCAATGAACTGTAGCTCCCCAGTGCTGGTAGCACTCATGCAGCCCCAGACCATGACACTCCCACCACCATGCTTGACTGTAGGAAAGACACACTTGTCTTTGTACTCCTCACCTGGTTGCCACCACACACGCTTGATACCATCTTAACCAAATACGTTTATCTTGGTCTCATCAGACCACAGGACATGGTTCCAGTAGTCCATGTCCATAGTCTGCTTGTCTTCAGCAAATTTTTTGCGGCCTTTCTTGTGTATCATCTTTAGAAGAGACTTCTTTCTGGGACGACAGCCATGCAGTCCAATTTGATGCAATGTGTGGCGTATGGTCTGAGCACTGACAGGCTGACCCCCCCACCCCTCCAACCTCTGCAGCAATGCTGGCAGCAATCGTATGTCTATTTCCCAAAGACAACCTCTGGATATGATGCTGAGCACGTGCACTCAACTTCTTTGGTCGACCATGGTGAGGCCTGCTCTGAGTGGAGCCTGACCTGTTAAACTGCTGTATGGTCTTGGCCACCGTGCTGCAGCTCAGTTTCAGGGTGTTGGCAATCTTCTCATAGCCTAGGTCATATTTATGTAGAGCCACGATTTTTTTTTTTTCAGATCATCAGAGAGTTCTTTGGCATGAGGTGCCATGTTGAACTTGCAGCGACCAGTATGAGAGAGTGAGAGTGATAACACCAAATTTAACACACCTTCTCCGCATTCACACCAAGACCTTTTAACACTAACGAGTCACATGACACCGGGGAGGGAAAATGGCTAAGTGGGCCCAATTTGGACATTTTCATTTAGGGGTGCACTCACTTTTGTTGCCAGCAGTTTAGACATTAATGGCTGTGTGTTGAGTTATTTTGAGGGGACAGCAAATTTACACTGTTATACAAGCTGTATACTCACTACTTTACATTGTAACAAAGGGTCATCTCTTCAGTGTTGTCACATGAAGATACTGTAAATATATATATATACTTTCTTTTTATTTTTATTTTTTTCTGTCGTCTATGTGTACAACTATTATTTGCATTCTTTATTTACAATCTTTCACATTATACAAAAAAAAAATGGCTAAACACTGTAGCTGCTGCCTTTTAGCCACTTAAGCCCCGGAACATTTTGCTGGCCAAAGACCACACCACTTTTTGTGATTCAGCACTGCGTCGCTTTAACTGACAATTGCGCGGTCGTGCGACGTGGCTCCCAAACAAAATTTACATCCTTTTTCCTACAAAAAAAGAGCAACAATTTTGATAACAACACATTATTTTTTTAATTTTTGCTATAATAAATATCCCCAAAAAATATATAATTTTTTTTTTTTTTTTTAAGGGTGGCCCTCCACTTTAACTGGTTAAACTTTTTTCACTTACACACACAAAGTCTATTCCATTGAGATATATATTATAAAAAATTTTTTTTAAGGGATTGCTGCACAAACATTTATTAAAATAAAAGAAATACAAAAAGCAGATCAAAAGTATTCCACCCTATAGTTAGTTTCGGGCTAACTTGCTAACGCCCTTTCTCAGACAGGAACACTTCACAATTAAATAATTGCATCACCTTATTTATAACAAAATCTTAACTGGAATCAATTGCTTCAACAAGATCATCAAAAATCACATCTGTCAGGAAACTCTTCAATCAAAGTTGCATAATGAAAGGATATAGGCTGGATAAAAATTCCTAATTGCTCACATTTACATCCCTGACAGTAACCTGTGATAAAAAGACATTCACTTTTTTTCTTACATATATCGTTCAAAACAACCCATATATCAACAACCCTTCTTATCTCTAACTACTACCAACAATTCATCAGTAATAACAGAGGCATGATCTCATACAAATAAGTGTAGATCAGTTTCTAAATTTAACCCTTTAGGGTACATCGTATCTGGGGAGTATACCCACTGTACTTCTTCATTCTCAAATTTAGTTCATGATTATCCCCTCTCCTGTTACGGCTCACACATCTATAACCATACATTTAAGTTGTGAAATCGCATGACCTTTTTCAACAAATTGCCTAGCTAATGGAAATTGTGTAAGTTTATCTCTTATAGAATACTTATGACGGGCAATGCGAGCCTTCACTTTTTGTGTTGTCTCCCCACATAGAGGAGCCTGCAAGGACATTTAATCACATAAACGAAGTATGAAGATTGGCAGGTGTAATATCCTTTAACCTCCCTGGCGGTATGATTCAGTCTGGATTTAGGTGCTGAAAGCGGTACAATTATTTTGCATGGAAATTTGGCGTCTTATATTGTAGTCCTGTAATTCTTAGGAATAACTCTCTTAAATCTGTTCAAACCAGAGTCTAGCAGACATCCCAGGTATGATAAAGTTTATAATATAATAAAGAATAATAAAAATTATTCAATAATGTAATCAAATCCTAAAACACTGAAATAGGGACACTTTTTGGTTGCTATGGACAATCTCCAAATTTCAGGCAGAAAAAACAGTATTTATAATATAAAAGTGCATGCAGGGCACTGCACAGACCACTAGGGACAAAGGGGGTGTGTATTTTTTAATACAGTACTGTAATCTGTAAGATTACAGTGCTGTGTGTGTTTTGTGTTTTTTTTTTACTTTTTTGAATTTGCCGCCGTTCTCCGCTCCCGTGCACCGTAACGTCGCAGGGAACGGAGCTTGGCAGCATTCGGGCACTGTGTGAATCGAGCGGAGGACAGCTCGATCACACAGCACGGAGGACATCGCTGGATCCAGGGGACAAGGTAAGTAACTCTGCCTGTGTCCTCCCTGCATCCAGTGATGTGATCCCGAGTCTGGCTAGGGGTTGCCGCTCCTGTCAGTAAAATCCCAACCCGAGCCAGACTCGGGGTTACCGCTAGGGGGGTTAATATCAATCCTATGACCACCTATGTATTTTAGATCTGTTCCTAAGTGTCAACTCTCCCGTGTAACTAGGATTGTAAACGATTCTGAGAGGCGTCATCAGCATCTTAACGAGATGGAAGAGAGACTCGCTCAAAAGAGTTACCCTTTAGAGATGGTACAAAAAGATCCGGGCATGGCTTCCTTTGGTATTAGACCGAAAACTATTAAACACAATAGGATACCATTTGTGTCTCAAGTCCATCCCTTTTCCTTCCTTTCAGGAAACACTGGTTAATATTGGGTGAGAACTATCCCAATATTTCTGAATTTAACGTATCGCATTTCTATAAGAGATCAACTTACACAATTTCCATTAGCTAGGCACTTTGTTGAAAAAGGTAATGCGATTTCACAACTTAAATTTATGGTTATAGACGTGTGAGCCATAACAGGAGTAGGGGTAACTGAACTAAATTTGAGAAGGGAAAAAGTACAGTGGATACAATCCCTAGATAGGATGTACCTCAAAGTGTTAAACTCAGAAACTGATCTATACTTATTTGTATGCGATCTCGTCTTATACTGATGAATTGTTGGTAGTAGTTTTTTTTTAAAAGGTGTTTATTGTTTTTATGTTATAAAACATATAACATAAAAACAACAAACACATATATAATATATAACATAAACTATTGTTTTTATGTTATAAAGATGGACTGCAATTACAGATGTGTAAGGTGCACATAACAGAACAAATCACATAGTATGGAGAGTGAATCAATTTTTAACAGTCCATAAGAAACAGAAATTCCCCAACAACAAACGTACGTGCATTCATAGTTGCAACAGGACCCAATAACAGGAGAGGTCCGGGATCCCCCCCCCCCAGACACTAAATGTTTCATATAAGACAATCTGTGATTTATTAGTTTTGGCATCCTGCCAAACAGTGTTGTTGGAGTACATTAGTGGAGAACCTACTGGCTGTGAAGAAAGAACGCCCAACCCCCCCCCCCCCCCCCCCCCACCCAGAAATCCTCAGAGATATCTAGCTATAGTTGCCATATTTTGGTAAATTTCTCAGGGCATGCCCTACTCTTTTATATATCAATTTAAATTTGGGAAGGACCCCATGAACAATGCGGAAGAAGGCGTGGGTTAAAAGGGGGCCCACATCCTTCCAGTGCAACAGGATGGTTTTACATGCATAAAATAACAGTATATGTGGCAAAGTCCTGGCGTGTGTATGGGGAACGTGGTCGTTAAGAATTCCTAAAAGTCCATCTTCTGGAGTGTGAGGCATCGATAGGTGAAGTTTGTGGTTGAAAAGGGCAAATAAATCCTTCCAGACGGTTGATAGTCCAGAGCATGTCCAGAATATGTGAAAAAAAAGTCAGCAGCAATCATATGGCATCTAGCACATGCAATATCCCATCCCAGACCCATCCGAACCAGCCTAGCTGGGGTGTAGTGCAGGTGGTGTATAAACGTAACCACTTCCCACCCGGCCAATGCACATATACGGCCGTGTGGGAGCCATCTACTTCTGATAGGATGTTCAGGAATGTCCTTCAGAAGGAGCGGGATTGCGCGCCCGCGCAGCGGCGCGACCCCGATGTGCTCGTGTCACCCGGACACGGCGCATCTCGGATCGGCAGGAGGGCTCTGTGATTGGCCCTCCTGATCACATGACAGCCGTGTCCAGTCACGGCGGTCATGTGATGTAAACAAACAGCCGGTTGCTAGGCAATCGGCTCCTCCTCTCCTCACACAGAAGTCATCGCTGAGGAGAGGAGAGCAGATCGCTGCAAACGGCTGATGATTAGTGAGTATGAGCTGTTTTTTACAGCTTTTTACTCACTGATCATCAGTCTAGTGTAAACACAATGTCCCCACACATGTCCCCAAAACACACATGTCCCCAAAACATACATGTACCCAAATAATAAAAACACATGTCCCTAATAATAAAAACATGTCCCCCACATATGTCCCACTAAAATCACATGTCCCAATGATTATCTGCACGCATATGTACGTGATCATTTGCGTACATATGTCCGTGATCACACAAACCAATTATTATACACTTAACGGAATTTTTTTTTACCAAAAAAATGTAGCAGAATACATTTTGGCTTAAATTTATGACAAAATTTGATTCATTGGATTTCTTTTAAAATAGAAAAAAGAAAATATTGTTTTTTTTTTCCAAATTTCCGCTTTTTTTGCGCTTATATTGCAAAAAATAAAAAACGGAGTCGTGAATAAATGACACCAAAATAAAGCTCTATTTGTGCGAACAAAATGATAAAAATTTCATTTGGGTACAGTGTAGCATGACCGCGCAATTGTCACTGAAAGCGCTAGCGCGATGAAAGCTGAAAATTGGGCTGGGAAGGAAGGGGGCGAAAGTGCCCTGTATTGAAGTGGTTAAATTGTATTAGTAGGGCAGCAGTGCTAATTATATCCTGAAAACATATCTCGGTTTCTTCTTCCCAGTCCTCATCAGAATGCCCAGGCATAGACAACAGCCATTTGCGTTGAGAGTTTTTGAAAGGATCTGCTCCCACCAGCTGGAGGCGACCATAGAAGGTCGTCACCAGTTTTGCAATTTCCGGGAACGACAGGAGGTCTTCCATAGACAATTCAGTGAGCTCAATGGTCAGTGACCCAAACTGTGCCCAGGTGGTGTGCCTTAAAGCGGTTGTATACACGCTGAATTCATTTTTTATTTTTTTTTGCTCACCTGCAAAAGAAAAGGCATAATGAGCTAGTATGCACCGCATACTAGCTCATTATGAAATACCTACCTTAGAACGAGGCCCTCTGCGTTTCTTCCGGGTATCGCCGCTCTGGCGCTGTGAGTGGCTAGAGCCGCGATATCGTCACTCCCACGCATGTGTGCGGGAGACTTCTTCCCGGCAGGGTCCGGCGTCTGCCGGACTTTCAGCAGAGAATCCCCTGTGCACATGCGCCTCTGCAGTCAGCGGTGCATTGCGAGGGTAATATCTCCTAAACCGTACAGGTTTAGGAGATATTTTTTTTACCTACAGGTAAGCCTCATTATAGGCTTTCCTGTAGGTAAAAGTACCAAAATTGACTATACAACCACTTTAATAAAATATATTTGAAACATAATTTATTGTCCAGGCCATATTTAAGTCTGAGTACATCAAAGGGTAGTAAGATATTCTCCTCAACTATATAGGATAGTTGTGTAATTCCAAATCGATTCCACCGTGCCGAGTCTGGGTGGCCGAGGAGCTCAGGGAGGTTGGGGTACCCAAAGAAGACTGTGTCAGTTTTCCCTCCAGGCCATAAAGCTAACCTCCAAAAGGGGAAAATCTGGAACCACCCATTCTCCTCGATCTATAGAGTTGCCCCTTAGAGAGGCCCAAAGAGGGTCAATAAAAGTGCTGTGGCAGGAGTCTGGGGATCAGAGTGTAACCAAGCATGGACATAGGTGAGCTGGGAAGCAAGAAAATAATTTCTTAAATTTCTTAAAAAGCCAGGCCAACCACAGCATTCACCAACTGTAAGGAAGACCTGGCTATACGAGGTTGGTGGCCATTCTAGACAAATGAAGAAAGGGCGGAGTCTATTTTTGCAACAAACTTTTTAGTAAAAAAAACTGGGGCAACTCAAACACTAGAGGAATTTGGATAGAAAAATAATTTTAAATATGTTTATGCGGCCAGTTAGTTAGGGGCAATGACGACCAGGTATGGAACCTATCCATCATCTGTTTGACTATAGGAGTAACATAAAGTTCTTCGTATTTAGAGAGATCAGCATGTATTTGAATACCTAGGTATGTAAAGGAGGACCTTAATTGTATATGTGACCTTTGTGGATAATCTATGGGAAAGGGGGGCATACAAGAAAGGCCTGAGACTTTTCCCAACCTACCTGAAGCCCTGAAGCAGCACTAAACTCCTCCACAACATGCAACAATTTATTAAATGAGCTCTCTATAAGGGCATCGTCTGTGTAGAGAGAGAGAGAGAGAGAGATCTTCTCTTCTAATGGACCAGATCAGATGCTCCCTATTTCTGACGTCTGTCGCACCACCAGGGCCAGCGGCTCAATGGCCAATGCGAACAGAAGTGGAGAGAGAGGGCACTCCTGCCTGGTACCCCTCTTCAAGGAAAATAGTCTACAGATATATCCTTGTTGATACGGACTCTGGCCCTTGGGTCTGCATATAATAATTGGACCCAAAGGAATAAAGCGTGGACACATTCCCACCCATGCCATAGCTTCCCAGAAGAAGGGCCAGCACACAATGTCAAAAGCTTTTAACACCTCTAGGGATAGGACCAATCCACATTTTGCGTGTACTGAACTACGGCTATGTAAATATAATCTATGTATGTTGTCAAATGTGCTCCTGCCAGGCATAAAACTGGATTGGTCCGGCGGCATGAGGGATAGAATGACCGTCTGAAGTCTAAGGGCAAGAAATTTTTTGCTAGAATTTTCGCGTTATTTAAGAAGGATATGGGATGGTAGGACCCACACTGCAGCTTACCCTTTCCAGGTTTAGGTATGACCACTATAAGTGCTTCGTTCATGGAATCCAGAAGTTTCCCCAGCTTTAGAGAGTCTTGGAATGTCTTAAGGAGCCTAGTAGCCAGTTCATCTACGTGTGTCTGATACCATTCTGAGGAGAGGCCGTCCAGGCCTGTAGTTTTATTGGTCAGTAATAGGTGCATGGCCATAGTTATCTCCTCCAGCGTAATAGGTTTATCTAAGGAAAGCCGATGAGGGGTACTAAAGTCAAGTTATTCAAAGAACCCTAGAAAGGCTTGTTCTGAAGGGATAGATGTATTTTCATATAATGTACTATAGAAATCTGCAAAGGTTTGGTTAATAGTCAGTGCGTCAGTAGTAGTTGACCCGTCTGGGAGTTGAATTTCAGCAATCAAACTATCCCGAAGGTCTGTATGGGCAAGATACGCATGGAGCCTACCGTTTTTACCCCCATGCTCATGAGTGCGAGCAGAGAGGGATAGTTGTTGCTTCCTGGTCAAATCCACTATATAAAGCTGGAGCGCCTGATGAGCGTCCGTCAGCATACTTCTAGTCTCGGAGGAGGGGCTACCCGTATGACGGGTGCGTGCCTCCTCCAATGACTTTTGGAGATCTGTATCGTTTAATGCGTGAGATATATGAGCCCCTAACTACTGCCTTAAAGTCTTCCCAGACCGGGCCCCCAGCTGTAGAGTCAGCGTTGAAGGACCAGTAATTGGTCATGTCAGTTGGGGTGGACTGAAACGGCCTGAAACGACGGTCAGTGGCCCATAGTCAAACCCACCTGTATTATAGAGTGATCAGAGATTGTCTGGTATAAATATGCTATGGACTGGACATGGGTAAAAAGTCCCCCGTGGCTCAGGGCATAGTCTATTCTGGAGAGCATTGCATAAGATCTGGACTGGCAGGAGATCACTTTGTCATTCGGATATTTCCAGCGCTATAGGTCCACATATCCATAGGCACTGCACAACACACAAAATAATTTAGACTCCCCAAGACTGAGCGTGGGAAAGCTAGGTAAAGAGGAAAAATGCACACTGAGTTCAGAGAACACTGCAGCTGTAACTGGATGGGGGAGGTAAACCGTGAGCAAAATGGTTGCATGTAGGATAATATATTGCCCCTTTTGGATCCTGGATAACTTGGTGGCACAAGAAAGGTAACCCCTTGCAAATTAAAATTGCAACCCCCCCAGGCATAGTTAGAATAAGTAGAGTGGTAGCTATGGGCCACCCAATGTTTTTGAGGGCCAGAATTTTGGACCCCATGAGGTACAGTGCCTTGCGAAAGTATTCGGCCCCCTTGAACTTTTCAACCTTTTGCCACATTTCAGGCTTCAAACATAAAGATATAAAATTTTAATTTTTTGTGAAGAATCACCAACAAGTGGGACACAATTGTGAAGTGGAACGAAATCTATTGGATATTTTAAACTTTTTTAGCAAATAAAAAACTGAAAAGTGGATCGTGCAAAATTATTCGGCCCCTTTACTTTCAGTGCAGCAAACTCACTCCAGAAGTTCAGCGAGGATCTTTGAATGATCCAATGTTGTCCTCAATGACTGATGGTGATAAATAGAATCCACCTGTGTGTAATCAAGTCTCTGTATAAATGCACCTGCTCTGTGATAGTCTCAGGGTTCTGTTGAAAGCGCAGAGAGCATCATGAAGACCAAGGAACACACCAGGCAGGTCCGTAATACTGTTGTGGAGAAGTTTAAATTTCCCAAGCTTTAAACATCCCAAGGAGCACTGTGCAAGCGATCATTTTGAAATGGAAGGAGTATCAGACCACTGCAAATCTACCAAGACCTGGCCGTCCCTCTAAACTTTCAGCTCAGACAAGGAGAAGACTGATCAGAGATGCAGCCAAGAGGCCCATGATCACTCTGGATGAACTGCAGAGAACTACAGCTGAGGTGGGAGAGTCTGTCCATAGGACAACAATCAGTCGTACACTGCACAAATCTGGCCTTTATGGAAGAGTGGCAAGAAGAAAGCCATTTCTCAAAGATATCCATAAAAAGTCTCGTCTAAAGTTTGCCACAAGCCACCTGGGAGACACACCAAACATGTGGAAGAAGGTGCTCTGGTCAGATGAAACCAAAATCGAACTTTTTGCCCACAATGCAAAACGATATGTTTGGCGTAAAAGCAACACCGCTCATCACCCTCAACACACCATCCCCACTGTCAAACATGGTGGTGGCAGCATCATGGTTTGGGCCTGCTTTTCTTCAGCAGGGACAGGGAAGATGGTTAAAATTAAGGGGAAGATGGATGCAGCCAAATACAGGACCATTCTGGATGAAAACCTGTTGGAGTCTGCAAAATACCTGAATCTGTGATGGAGATTTATCTTCCAACAAGACTATGATCCCAAACATACAGCAAAATCTACAAAGGAATGGTTCACAAATAAACGTATCCAGGTGTTAGAATGGCCAAGTCAAAGTCCAGACCTGAATCCAATCGAGAATCTGTGGAAAGAGCTGAAAACTGCTGTTAACAAACGCTCTCCATCCAACCTTACTGAGCTCGAGCTGTTTTGCAAGGAAGAATGGGCAAGAATTTCAGTCTCTCGATGTGCAAAACTGATAGAGACATACCCCAAGCGACTTGCAGCTGTAATCACAGCAAAATGTGGCTCTACAAAGTATTAACGCAAGGGGGCCGAATAATTTTGCACACCCCACTTTTCATTTTTTTATTAGTTAAAAAAGTTTCAAAAATCCAATAGATTTCGTTCCACTTCACAATTGTGTCCCACTTGTTGGTGATTCTTCACAAAAAATAAAAATGTTATATCTTTGTTTGAAGCCTGAAATGTGGCAAAAGGTTGAAAAGTTCAAGGGGGCCGAATACTTTCGCAAGGCACTGTAAGTTTCCTGAAGGCACAGAACATGCGATTTACTGTGCTTCAGGGCCTCAAAGATAGATGCTCTTTTAAATTTAGAGTTTAGTCCGCGGACATTCTACGAACAAATGTTTACCTCAGACATGGGATCAGAGTATAAATCGCTAGAGCGGGGGTGGGGGGGGGGAGTGAAGGGGCTTCTGCAGGGCTCCCCATCTCCGGTCACAGCTACAGAAGTTTGTGCGGGTCCCAGTACTTGCAGTACTCACTTTGACTCCAGGGGAGACTTAGGGTTGGGGTCCACCATGATCTGGATTGGGAGAGAATGGTAGCTTTATAATATGCAGTAAAGTTGGGAACCCCCATGCCCGCTATTTTAGTTGACATGCAGAGTCTCTCTCTTTTTTTTTTTTTTTTTTTTTTAAGGCGTGGTTTTTTAGAGTCCTATATAAAGTGTTGCAAGATCGTTTGGATTCTTCTTAGCTGCACTTGAGAATATGGGAGAAGTAGGGTTTGAAAGAGATGTAGAATATGCGGGAATAAGAACATTTTCAATAAGAATATACTTCTTGCCCATGAGGTGACTCCAGATTTGAGAGTGGAGCACAATTTCATTAAAGGGAATTAGGTTAAAGCTGTAAAATTTTGAGCTTGGATTTTTGAGGCTGGGGAGGTAAGCTGAATTCCTAAGTAGTTTACTCTATCTAGAGGAGCCCACAAGAAGGGAGCAACATTTGCAATTTTTTTTTTTGTTTTAAGTTGTGGTGTTAGTCCAATAGCTAGCATGTGGCATTTAGAGTCCTTACGTTTATAAAAAGATATTAAGCCAAAGTGGTCCAGTAGAACAGATAGGGGTGGGAGTGACTTCTCTGGGTTTGTTAGGCGAATAAGGATGTCATCCGCATATAAGCCTATTTTGTGTTGTATCATATCTATAGTTAAATTGAGGGATGAGACCTGATATGCTCTGCTAGAGGTTCCATAATCAAGGAAAAGATTATAGGGGAGAGTGGACATGCCGTGTTCTGTTTGTGATGGAGAAAGGGGATGACCTGAATCCCGAGGTACAGACTTTGGCCGACGGTTTAGAGTACAGTGTTGTTATGGCTGAGAGTATACTTTCTGAAAAGCCAATTTAGAGACAACCGCTTGCATGTACAAGCAAACCCAACTTGATCCGGATGTATTAGGTAGGGAATAATATTAACAAGGTGGAGTGATATAATTTTAGTATATACCTTGGTGTCTGAGTTTAACAGAGAAATGGGTCGGAAGTTGGCTGGGGCGTCTGTGTTTTTTTTTCAGGTTTGGGGATTGTGACAATAATGGATTCTAGAAATTCAAGAGGGCAGAGTCCCTTGTTGGTGATGTTATTGAGGGCATTAGTAAGGTGAGGGCACAAATGTGTCAGGTTTTGTAGTAATCATTGGAGAAGCCATCTGGGCCAGGAGATTTCAAGGGGGGGAAGTGAACTAATGACCCTGGCAATTTCTTCTTCTGTAAATGGGCCAGATAGAGTGGTAAGTTGTTTATCGGTTAGTAATGGTAGGTCAATTGAATCTAGGAATTATTGAATATCTGGAAGTTGGGTGAGATGGGCAGAGGTAAAGTCCTCTAAGGTTATATAGATTTGAGTAGTATTTACGAAAACTGCTCTGCAATGTCTGCTGGGTTGATAATTTATGTGCCTGGGTGTCCTTTAAGGAACGGGATTTTCGATGCCTCAGCTCACCTTTTTAAACTGGCCAAAAACGCACCCGGTTTGTTTCTTGAGGTATACAAGGTCAATTTGAGGCGCATAATGTAGAAGTCGTATCCCTTTTGCAGCAGGGAGTTGAGATGGCTTAGGGTGAGTTGAGATTTCTTCAGAGAGTTTGGGGTCATGTTTGCATTTGTTGCGGGATTCTAAAAGTTTGGTTTGCTCAATAAGGGAAGATATTTGTTGTGTGCGTCGCTTCTTATGGGCAGAAAGTTTAATCGTTTTATCGTTTGTATTAGATTAGTAAGGATAGAAGAGTTTATTCTCCAGAGTGATGGTGAGCTGGGCGTTTTGGATAGTATCAAGTCAATAGATATCGGGGCATGATCAGACCACGTGATTACGCCAATGGAGGATGCTGATAATTTTTGTAAGGTATATTTATCCGATAGGAAGAGATCTATTCTGGAGTACACCCCATGGGCTGGGGACTAAAAGGTGTAGTCTCTTTCATTGCCATGTGCACAGCGCCAAATGTTGTATAGATCCTCTGATGTTAGGAAGGATTGGAGTGCAGCTGCTTTTCCTGCAAGATGGGTTTGTTGAGTCAAGTAAATATTCTGGGGTCTGATTGAAATCTCTGAAAACAACTAGCGGGTGGGATTTGTGTGGTTGGAGTCTGCATGCCAGAGATGTGTAGAATTTTGGTGAAAGAGTGTTAGGAGTGGAGAAAAAGAGAGTGACAAAGCTCTTTCAAAGATTGTGGCATTTTTGTGGAGATGGTATGTCTGTTCATAAAGGTGAGCACCAAAGACAGCAGTTGATTAAAAAGGTATACATTTATTAAAAAGTATCAAAAATAAGAAGCAGCCAAGACACATAATTTAGACCGGAAGTTGATACTTGATGTATGAAATCGGATGCGTAGATGTGCAGGAGTAGCCAACATGTTTTGCAAAATGCTTCATCAGGGCACTGTATACATCTATGATTTAATCTATATTATATGAGACATAAACATGTCATTAATACATTATCTAACATGAAATTATAGTTTAAATTCTAAGAGTTTTTTACATTACATATTATACAATAGCAGTATACATTAAGTAAGCTCACCTGGTCATTTAACAGTGGACAATTTGGCGCAACCTCATAGTCATTATACCATCTTGATATACACTTACTGGAGCTAAATACCGATGGAAGCTAGATCCACATGGTATAGCCAGTGGGAAAATTGGATCGTGATTGTTGCCGAAATAGTGTTGGTAAAGAATCTAGAGATTAAATTAGATTACAAAGATAGTGATAAAAGTGGGTTATAATACACTAACAGCAAAATGAAAGGAAATAATATAATGGTGTCACAGTAGCACCAGGGTAGATAACTATAACATCTTCTTAATATTGATCTAAAGGTATAACATTAAGGAGTGAACATAGTAATGGGGATTTTCTTATTACAGTATATAAAATTTTTATATCTTACACCTATATGTTTTATTATTCACTTTCGTTTTAATGACTGCGGCTAACAAAAAGGGGCAGGCAAGAGAAGGTCAAAAAGATATATATATATATATATATATATATATATATATATATATATATATATATAGCCAAATTGATCTTTTAATATAAACCATGGTCAGTATATCAATAATATGGCACATACAGTGTACCGCATCCCCACTATGTACTAGCAAGCACTGGTGTAGAAAAAATATCTCATACTCTTCTGTCCCCTCTCAGCCTACAAAATACCCGCAAAGAAGGTCCAGATCCTTAAAATAGATTCCCATGCCTGATAAATTGGATTCAAAGATTATAAAGGATGCCTTGCTAGCAGGAACCCGGCAGTACTGTGTAGCGCACTACACACTGACATCAAGATGCGTGTGTCGGCTTATTGCAGATACCGCCATCTTTTGTGTCCACGATCCCACCGGAATTGAAGGGTCAGACCTGACCCCTGACATCACTTCTGGTCTGGGCGTCCCTGGAAGCGCACATGTCTCGGTGGCCGGTCATGGTACGTCGGCCCGCTCAGTCACACGCTGCACAGTGTGGACAAGAAATGAGTGGGGAGAAGGAAGAGACCTCCCTCCTCATTACCAGAGACGCACGAATGTCCCCACTGCTGGCCAAAGTCTCCAGGGTGTATAATGGACGAGCATTGAAAAGAATCACTCTTCTCATTCACTAGTCAAAACCAAAAACATTTCATTGAACACATAAAGAAAGCAATCTCAAATACATCAGCGTTCTTTACCCTATAGTAGCTAGATAAAGATAAAATAATCACAATAGTGAATTTATATGTAATGTGTATCTACTTGCAATGGTCATGTCGGGAGCATATACATTAACTATGGTAATTTGGGAATTGTAGGTGGCAGAGAGTATAAGGAAACGGCCGTTGGGGTGAGCGTCCACAGAGTGAAGCTGAAAGGCCACAGAATTTTTCACAGCTATCATGACACCTCTCTTTTTGGAGTCTGTGCTGGCCAGAAATATGTGGGGAAATTTTGGGTGGTTACATTTAGGGGTTCTTGTGCTATCAAAGTGGGTTTCTTGGATACACATGATATCACATTTAGAGGAGAGAGCTTCCTTCCAAAGGAGAGAATGTTTAAATGGACTGTTTAGTCCTTTTAGCTTTTAAGGATACTATTCTAAGTGTTATATAGATAGAGTAGGAAGATTAAGAATAGCATGTCCAGGTGTGCAGACAACGAGAGGGACCGCATCCTTCTAAGGCATGTAGCTTTGAATTCTGTTTTATCAAAGGCATATACTCTACAAAGAGAGTAATAAGTGTAAAATTGGGTGTCATCCCAAGGAGGGAGGTAGAGAGGGAAGGAAAGGAGGGTGGTGAAAGGGTAAAAGGTATGAAAGAGAACAAAAAAAAGTCACAAACATAGTACGCCTCAGATACGGGAGGAGACTAAACATGCACTGCGAGTAGCAGGGCAGGGAAGAGTTAGTAAAAACAATTTCAATGAGTGAACTACAAACACGGGAGATTAACAATCAAAAAGGTGTAGCTGTATAAATTGCGCTTAAGCATTGGAACGTAGGGATAGTCATTTGATGTTGCTCCAATCTCCTTGCACGTGGTTAGGTGCATTGAGGTCGAGGGCTCCTTCATCAGGTGAAGGAGCTAGTCCCCAGTTGTGAAGCTGTTTCAAATTTGAGAATGGTAGTAGTTTTGCCATGGTATGTGATTGATAGCTTAGTTGAAAACCCCCATTTGTATGGCATGTTCTGCTGTTGTAGAACTTTGGTGATAGGGGCCAGCTCCTTCCTTTTTTGGTGTCATGGCTGCTGAGATATCTGCATATATAGCAATGTGGTTATAGGGTTGTGGGAAGGGCGAGGTGTTCCTAGCTGCTCTCAGTATTTTCTCTTTTGTCTGGAAGAAATGTATGCGGGTTAGAACATTACACAGCTTATCCGCTGCAACATGTGGAGGTTTAAAGATCCTGTGGGTCCTGTCAAGAAGTAGGTCTTGGTTAGAGAGTGCGGGCACAAGAATAGTGAAAAGGTTTTGCAAATATTGTGTTAGCTACTGAGGGATACCCCAAATTTTTGGATTTCGTCGAGAGTGGTCCTCGAGGTCTGCCAGCTTAGATTGAACACGTTGGAGCTCTTTCGCCTGTTCGCGGTTGGCAAATCAGTGAGTGAGTTGTCTCTCCACTCTGTCAGTACGGCCTCCCAGGTCATCTACTTGTAACTGGATGTTGGAGATTGATCTGAAAGGATCTTTTTGAATACCTTTTTGCAGGGTCATGAGCATCTGCTTTTTTTTTTTTTTTAACAGAAAATTTTTATTAGACAAATCAGCATTACATTGCAAAGAACAGTAAATCCGATAATACACAGTTGTAGAAAGGAAAAAACCACCCTCATCCAGTAATCACTCTTAAATTAATAATCCAGCAGTACAGATAACAGGAGTAACCATTACTCTATCATAAATGCAGGACATCCCCAGCGGAACTTCACAGCCATCATGCAGGTACCTGACATTTGCGCGAGCCCATGGAAGGGGGGGGGGCCAGGGAGGAAATGGTCGGGAGAGAGAGAACAGGGCGGTCAACCGGGGGGGGGATCCACCCCCGTCTCAGCTCAACTCAAAGTTAGGGGGAGGGGGAACCAAGATCAGCGGACGCGTCTATCCAGGAGGACCAAATTTTATCAAATTTCCCTGGGCATTGTCTACTTTCATAGGTCAACTTATACAGGGGGAGCACCAGGTTCACTGATCTCCTCCACGAGGCAGGGGCAGGGGGGTCTTCGAGTTTCCATCGCAATAGAATCTCGCGTCTGGCATAATACAATGCGAAGGTAAGGCACAGTTTGCAGTACCTGTCCCCCTCAACGTCTGCCAAATGGCTCAATAGTAGGGTTTGAGGGTCGACCTGAAGGTTCGACCCGGTCACAGCATTTAGCGTAGAAACCACTTCCTCCCAGTAGGGCTGGATTTTGGGACATGACCAGACCATATGCCAGAAAGTGCCCACCTCCTGCTTACACCTTTTGACAATTAGGGTCCCTTTGGGGGTAAATACGTGCCAGCCTCTGCGGGGTGAAGTAGGCCCTATGCAGGAATTTAAATTGTATAAACCTGTCTTTCGCGGCTATCATTGTTGGAATGTAAGAAGTCAGGTACTCCTCCCATTCCTCCTCCCCTAGGGACGGAATGTCCGAACTCCACTTCTCCCGGGATTTGGTCAAACTAGTGTCATGTTCCACCGTGAGGTAAAGATATAAGGTCGACAGGGTTCTCCCCATCACCCTGGAAGTCAGTAGACGTTCAATGGAGTCCGATTCCAGAGTCAGAGGGGCAGGAAACTGAGCCCCAAAGGCGTGCTTCAGTTGCCAATATCTGAACTGGAAAGAAAGTGGAAGCTCATATGTCTCAGTTCTTGGAAAGTCATTAGCCTACCCTGATAAACGATGTGCTTTAAAGTGACAATTCCTCTTTTCGCCCACAGAGAAGGGTCTGGGATACTATTCAGGTGAGGGAGCATGGGGTTGCCCCATAGGGGCATATGTGGGGAGATGTGGTTGGGCTTTCCATAGCTCCTCCTTGCCTCCCGCCAAACCCTCACCGTGGTACGCATCAAGCCCGTCATGGAGAAGCTCGCCCTAAGCCCCCGAAATGGTAGGTTACTCAGAGCTGCATAGGAGCCAAGGATGGCTGCCTCCAGGGGGACCGCCGGATTTTGTGTGGGCTGGGAAAACCACCACCGAATTGTGACCAAAACGGCCGCCCAGTAGTGGATCTGAAAGTTTGGGAGCGCCAGGCCTCCCCCCGATAGTGGGAGATATAGTATCTGCTTAGCTACCCTGGGGGGTCTCCCAGCCCAGACAAAGGATATCAACAGACTCTCCAGTCTCTGGAAAAAAGTCCTGGGAATGTGGGTGGGGGTATTACGAAAGAAGTACAGGTACTTGGGGAGATAGATAATTTTTAACAAATTGACTCTGCCCACTGGGGATAAAGGGAGAGATCGCCATGCCGCGCACCTAGCCCCTAATTGTGTCATGAGTGGCTGTATATTGTCCTCCAGATAGTTCTGAACTCTACCACTGACCTTAATCCCCAGGTATATAAAACTTTCCACCCATTTAAGCTGTGGATGAGGCACACGAGGGGTCGAGGAGTGGAGTGGGAAAAGAACCGATTTGTCCCAATTGATGCGGATACCTGAGTACCGACCGAATCGATTAATCAGTTCCAGTGCAGTGCCCAGAGAAGACGACGCGTCCGCTAAATAAAGCAGACCGTCATCTGCATACAAGGACAGCTTTTCCTCGATGGGCCCTACTTGTATCCCCTTTATCCCAGTATCCGCTCTCAGCAAAATAGCCAAGGGCTCCATCGCGAGGGCGAATAAGGCTGGTGAGAGGGGGCACCCCTGTCTCGTACCCCGGGCCAGCTGAAACTGCCCGGAGAGACAGCCATTGGTACGGATTCTAGCAGAGGGGCTGTGGTACAGCATGCGGATCCAATTCGTAAATCCTGGGCCAAATCCGAAGCGCGAGAGCACCTCCCATAGGTAACCCCACTCGACAGAGTCGAAAGCCTTCTCCGCGTCAAGCGAGGCCACTACACCCGTCTCCCCCCAGGCATAAAACCTGTTTGGTTACTATGGACAAGGGCCGTGATGACTAAGTTTAGTCTGTTGGCCAGGATCTTGGCCAGTATTTTCGCGTCCACATTTAACAGTGATATAGGGCGGTATGACTAACACAAGGTGGGGTCTTTCCCCGGCTTGGGGATCAACACTATGATCGCCTCGCTCATGGTGTCGGGAAGTTTATCAGTATGCGACGACGCAGAGAATAGATGGTGGAGTCTTTCAGAGAGCTCCGTAGCGTAGTGCTTATAGAATTCCGCCGGGATTCCGTCCGGTCCCGGCGTCTTACCCGCCTGCATAGATTTAAGCACCTGGAGAATCTCCAGAACCATGATAGGGGCGTCCAGCCTATTTCGGTACGTTTCCGTGAGGATTGGTATATCTCTATGTCGGCCAAGTAGGTCGTTAGTTCTTCCTTACTGTAATCCGACCTAGAGGTGTAGAGAGATGTATAAAACTCCGCAAAACAGTTATTAATCCCGTCTGGGGTGTGAAGCAACTGACCGGATTTGTCCCTGATATGTGAAATGCTCAACCCCCCCTGCCTGTTCCCTGGAGAGCCAGGCCAGCATCCTCCCCGACCTCTCCCCCTGCTCAAAGATCCGCTGGGACTGAGCCAGCATTCTCTTCTGGGTGAGAGAGGTACGGAGATCAACAGCCTCCCTGGTCAGGATTTGCAGTTGCCGATAATATTGGGGGTCCCGAATGCGGACAAAAAGAGCCTCCGTGCAGACCGCCTCTCCCTCAGCTTTTTTTAGCTCTGCTCTACGTTCCCTGCGTATTTTGCCAATGATAGTCTGATAGTGCCCCCTCCTGGTAGCCTTAAAGGCATCCCAGACTACCGTGGCCCCAGCCGAACCTGCATTCTCCTCCCAATAGCTGTTCAATTCGGTCCTAAAATGAGCATCCACAGCGGCATCTGAGATCCAGAACCTGGAAAGCCTCCATAGTCTAACCGCTGGTCCCAGGGAAAGATCCAATGTCAGAAACAGAGGTGCATGGTCCGATATCCCCCTGGGCAATATTTGTATGTCTACGACCCTTGGGAGGACTGGGCTCCGCACAAAGACCAAGTCAATGCGGGAGAATGTTTTATGGGTGGCAGAGTGACATGTAAATGCCCGAGACCCGGGGTGTCTCCACCTCCAGACATCCGTCAGGCCATATGTGTCTGCCCAGGCAGCCAGCCCAGGTCCATGGTGTCCCCCCGGAGTCATGAGCATCTGCTTTAGTGTATGCTCAGACCCTGCATTATCAGTTGCAAGCAAATCAGCCAGAGATTCAGCAATTTCTTCCTCCTCAACGTTATCATCTCCCTCCCCCTTAGTGTTGTGGAAATGCAGTGATTTTTTTTTTTCCTTACCGGATCTGCTTGGTGAGGCAATTGGTGAGGGAGCAGCTCTCTTGTTCCTGTCCTTGCTGGGTGTAGTAGCAGGGCTGGAGCACTCCATATGAGCTGACTCATGCTGCGCAGAGCGCGGCAGGGAAGCTCGAGTGTCCTCCCTGCTCTCTCCCCTAAGACCTGCGCCATCTTGATTCCTGTGTGGCTGCGAGCAGCCGAAGAATTCTGCCAGCCGGTGGGGTTCCAGTGGTTTGTTCCGTTTTCGGGACAGGTCTGCAGGTTCCCTGGGCAGAGCGGGAATATGCAGTGGGGTTTGCAGCAGCTGGAATAAGCTCAGGCGTTGCTGTGTCCCCTGTGTCAGCAGAGTGTTCTGATTAAGCGGCCATGTCAGATCACGGCCAAACTCCGCCCCCCGGCCATTTTTGCATGTCCTGCCGCATGATTGTTATGTCAACCTTTAGCCCATCTACCTTCCCCATAAGGTCTGCTATGATTTACCTTAATGATGGCATTAACCTTCAACAGTGTAGGTTCCCTGCCGCAATCCATGACCCACCGTTCCCGGGGGGGTGGGAGCGCTTGCAGGGACACCACCGGAGGGCGTTAGTTTGGTCAAATCGACGTTAATTTTCAACCACAGTGACAGAAAAGTTTTGAAATAATAGAAAACTGCTCAGTCAAAGGAATTTTCAGACCATATATGTGATTTTCATTCAGAAACTACATTAAATTTAAAACAGAATGTTAAAAGTAAGTGAAAATTTCAAACAACATTCTTTCTTTAATCGTACATCACGGGACTCAGAGCCATAGTAATTACTATGTGGGTTATAGTCCACCTTCAGGTGCTGGACACTGGCACATCCTAAACAGGAAGTTGCCTCCCTATATAACCCCTCCCACTACTGGGAGTATATCAGTTTTTTCACCAGTGTCTAAGGTGTTGGTCACTAGTGAAGATGTGCTGTGCTGAGCTCCACTGGAGCAGTCCTTGCTGGGGCTAGCTATGCAGCCGGATCCATTCAAAGTGTCTTTTAGGCCGAATTGAATGGTGCCCGGTAGAGGTCGACCGATATATCGGCCGGCCGATATTTGGCATTTTTTAATTAATCGTCATCGGCCGATTGTGCTGATAAAAAAGCCGATTACATGTTCAGCAGGACTTGCAAAAGACTTCTGTAATAGAAGTCAATGTAAGTTGCCTGAAGACATCAGTGAAGGACTTTCCTCCTCTCTGGGCAGGCTGCCAAGAAAAGATCAAAGTGATACAATGTTTCTTCTTCAATGGGCTGAACTCCATGTGTAGACATACTCAGTTTAACCATTTAAAGACTAAATCTTTTCTGACACTTGTTGCTTACAAGTAAAAATCCAGTATTTTCTGCTAAAAAATCACTCCGAAGCCCCAAAAATTATATATATTTTTTTAGCAGAGACCCTAGGGAATAAAATAGCGGTTGTTGCAATATTTTATGTGACGCGGTATTTGCGCAGAGGTATTTCAAACGCAAGTTAGCTTTTTTTTTTTTTTTTTCGTTCAAAAGTTTTGAGTACCTGTTTTTGTGTATTTAATAAATTCGTTTTTTTTTTTTTTTTTTATCTAAATTATACATACAAATGAACTGATTAGAGGTTTGTTTTGTTTAATAAATGTGTAAGAAATTTTCTGCATCACTTATGAAGGCTGCTTTCACACTGGATCGGGCAGGCGTTGACGGTAAAACGCTGCAAGTTTTAGCAATGATTTACCGTCATTTTAGCCCAGCTATTCGGCTTCTAGCGGGGCAGTGAAGCACTGCTGCAAAATCGCATTGCATGTGCTTCAGCAGTGGTGACCATTCATTTCAATGAGCAGGAGTGGTGGAGGAGCGGTTTACACCGCTCCAAAGATGCTGCTTGCAGGATTTTTATTTTTTTTTTACGTCCTGGCAGCGCATCTGCTTATTGTGAAAGCACTCGGGCTTTCACACAGACTGCAGGGGAGCCGTTTTGAAGGCAATTTACAGGCGCTATTTTTAGCCCAAAATTGCCTGAAAAACGCCCCAGTGTGAAAGGTGTCCAACTTAGATTTTATGAGATGAAGGGGAAGGAAAAAAAAAAGGAAAAAATAAATAAAAAATCGGCCTAACATATCCGCCCAAAAAAATCGGCATCATATATCGGCCATCGGCCGCCACGATTCCTAAATATCGGCATCGGCCAGAGAAAAACCCATATCGGTTGACCTCTAGTACCCGGGCCAAGGTTTTGCCTGTAAACGCTTCTCTTTTTAGAGAGCTGGACCCCGGGATCCAGTACTTTTGGTATTAAGGCCATAAAGTTTTACTGCTGGTGGTGCTATTACAGGTCCAGGATTGTGGATTTCCCCAAGGATCCCCAGCTCCTGAAGGTTTGTTAACGGAACCCAACGTGAAGGGCGAAGATTGAGTCTGTTGGTTTTTACCACAGGAAACTCTGCAGCTGGAAAGGTAAGTGGAGTTTTCTAAGACATTTTGGAATTTTCTTATGAAATGTCTCCTTATAGTTAGTAAATGTTGTCATGCCTATGTGTCACCGCTGGGGGCTGTATGTACCTTCTCATGCTTCCTCAAGAGATCATGCTGTGTCACAGAAGCAGCAGGCTTCTTTTTCTCTCCGGCCAGCAGCAGACCTCCGGAAAGGCTGGGGGGGGGGGGGTTTCCAGACACCCTCCAACCCCCACCCCCCGCTCCCCCGTGCTGTGTTCTCTACCTCGTCATAAAGAAGAGCATCGGGAGGAAAATAAATAAATATCAGCACACCGATACTCTGCAGCTTCCAGGCTCTCTCCTCACCATTCTTTTCCCCTCACATGTTGGTCCTCTAGGATCAGAGGCTCATGCTGGCACAGGAAAACTCCTTTTAAAAAATAGAGGAGGAGGTGCAAGGGCAACGGAGGGGGGCGGAGCTTAGCCTGGCGTTGGTGTCCTCCAATGTCCAGCGCGGGAATGTGTTTTTTAAAGCACCATTATTATTGCTGCAAGCTGGATACAAGAGCGTAGAGGAGCATGAAAGCAGTTGGGTGACACAAGCATTCCTTTTGACACATTTACTATTGCATCAGGCTGAGCATTAATAGCAGCGACAGTGGCTGACTATTGCTTAAGCAATGGATGCAATTTCTTCTGGTAGTACCTCGGCTTTGTGCATCAGGCAGAAAGTGGGGTTGAAACACCCCCCAAAAAAGGAGCTAAAAGGGTCTCCCTCAAGCTCTGGAAAGCCTACTCTACAAATGGCATCCTCCCCTGAGAGGTGTGGCTGGTCAGAGTGAACATCAGGGTCATGAAATCTTTGCAGCTGTTTTCAACACTGCAGCACCTGTTCATTTTACTCTTTTTTTTGTTCCTCAGCCATGGTAGGATAAAAAAAAAAATTGCAACTTTAATCAGATCCCAGTGTGGTCTAGATGCGACAGGTTCTCATTTTCCTAGGACCCTCAGACTGAGGAACAAGGGGCAGGAGAAGACGAATTCCCTCAGGGGACCATGGTGAGCCTGTAGACTCCTCTTCTGGGGTGTCAAATGCAGGAGACTAAGCTTTCACAATATGTAAGATTGATGCTACGATTTCTTGCTGAAGGATCTACTCCGCATTTATGTACCCTTAACTGAGTGTTTGGGTTCGCTAAAGCCTCCTCAAGCTGTGCATGCTTTTTCCTGTCCATTCTTTGTTGGAAAAGTTGTTTTTGTATCTGGACGATCACCCGGGAAATTATTTTCCTTTCTAAAAAGTTTTCACACTTTATCCTATGGTAGAAAAAATTCACTATGTAGGGTATACCAGCAATTAACACTACTAATATCCTTTTGATTACGTTTGACTTGTCCAGCAGACAATACTCAAATACGTAGGGATCCAACAGATAAAAAGGTTGGAATTCCTATTAGAAAAAAAAAACACTGCCTGCGCTGACAGTAATTGGTTAATCGTTGAGAGGCCAGTTTAAACAGGTGTTCAAGGTTACCCTGCTCAGCAGGCAGCTTTATGTTTGCAATAGCTGCTATGACGGATTCTATCCTTTAGGCCTTGCGTCCTTCGCTAAGCGTCATGCAAGAAGCTCCAGGCTAGTCTTCCTTTTTTGCGGTGAAACGGCTATCTAGGGATATTTTGGATAATATATCCAAAGAATTTCTAGTAAAAGAAAGATACCCCTTTTGCCATTTAAGTGAAGGAGTATATGTATTTATTTCAAAGCTCCTTCTGTGCCAGAGTCCTCAGCCTCCAGGCAGTCATGATGGCTTCCGCCGTCCGGTTCAAAGGGTAATACTCAGGGTTAACCCCAGGGACAAAAGAGATCTTAGGGGCGGAAGCCTACAAGATATTGTAGCCTCCTTATGAGGAGGTGCCCCCACTTGTTTAATACGGAGAATTTTTCTGCAGTTCTCCAGGATCTAGCAGGAGTGTCAAGTGGAATGGGGGACTTCCTCAATAGCTCTAAGGTACAAACTGGAGTTCCAAGAGTTTCCGTCTCCTCGTTTTCTCAAATAAAACGTTGCTAAGGATCCAGAGCAGAGGTTGGGGTTTGGTTAAATCCAAATGGACATTCTTGATCTCAAATCTAAAATTCAATTCCTGAATATAATCTCTCATCCCCCCCCCCTTTTTTTTTGTTGTGCATGAAGTCAATCCAATCTGTTGTCTCTATACTACAAAGAGTAGAACTTCTGGCATCAGTCGACGTCAAATATGCATATCTCCATATGCCTATTTCCGCGCTCACTAGTAATATATATCTACTTTCAAAGTGGAAAATCTTAATTTTCCGCGTGTAGCTCTGCTTTCCGATCTAGCTGCTTCACCTCGAGTACAAAGGTAGCCAGATTGAGGGCCCAAGGTATAACGATTATGGTTTATCTAGTCGATCTGTTTTTGATAGACCAGTCGGTAGACCGCTTAGACCAAAGTATGGTCACCACATTCAACTACCTGGAATAGGTTGGATTCTCAACCTAGTGTCCTTGAATTTTCTGCGGATGGGGTGAGAAATAAAGCTGGCCTTGAGTGCTTTCTAAGGACAGGTCTCAGCCTTATCGGTATTATTTCAACGACCACTTGCTTCACCTTCTTTGGTTCATAACTTTATTCAGGGAGTAACACGGCTTAATCTCGGTTAGGTAACCCCTGAACCCTTGTGACTTGAATTTAGTTTTGTCGGCATACAAAACGGCCTTTTTTGGGCCAATACAACATATTCGCTTGGTTCTTTCTTGACAAGGAAACTATTTTTTCTGGTAACCATATCTGCTGCAAGAACGGTATCCGTATTGGCTGCTCTTTCTTATAAAGAACCATATTTTTTCGTTCACAAGGTTAAAGGGGTTGTAAAGGTAAATGTTTTTTCACCTGAATGCATTCTATGCATTCAGGTGAAAAAACATCTCACACTGCCGGCGCCCCCAGTCCCCCAGTTTTACTTACCTGACCCCTCGAAAATCCCGCGCTCGCCCCCGCTGTTCTCTTTGCCGCTCAGCCTGGCCGCTGATTGGCTGGAGTGGATGGATTGAAAGCAGCGAAACCATTGGCTCGTGCTGCTGTCAATCACATCCAATGACGCAGCACGCCTGGGTGGGGCCATGTGATACAGCCAGCGGCTATAGCTGCTGGCTGTATCACAGGAGCGCACCCGCAGGTCCTTCTCACCATGCAAGGGAGCTCGCATGAACGTGAGAAGTACCTGCGGGAGGAAGCAGAGACAGCCGCCGAGGGACCCCAGAAGAGCAGGTTCGGGGCCACTCTGTGCAAAATGAGCTGCACAGTGGAGGTAAGTATAATTTTTACTTTACAATCCCTTTAAGGTAGTATTGTGTCCTCATCCTAACTTTTTACCAACGGTAATATTAGGTTTTTATCTATTTAAACCAGGATATTGTTCTACCTTCGTTTTTCCAGAACCCTGTTCTATGGAAGAAAAATCACTACATTCTCTCGATGTGGTGAGAGCAGTCAATGTCTACTTAAAAGCGATTGCTCAGATTCGGAAAATGGATGCTTTGTTCGTGTTGCCTGAAGGTCCTAAAAGAGGGCAGGCAGCATCGAAATCTACTATTCTAAATGGATTTGACAAGTACCGTATCTATCGGCGTATAACACGCACCCCAAGTTTAGGAGGGCATTTTAAGGAAAAAAGTTTTAGGAGGGACGTTTAAAGGAAAAAGAACTTACATTTAAATGCCCATCAATGCAGCCTTATCAGTGTACATCTGCAGCCTTGTCCATCATTGCAGAATGATCAGTGTCATTTGCACCTTGCCCAGCATCATTTGCACCTTGCCCAGCGCAGTTTGCAGCCTTGCCCAGTGTCATTTTCAGCTTGCACAGTGCCATTTGCAGCCTTGCCCACGTTTAAATTTCCCTCCGCTAAGACAGACCGAGCGAGCGCCGCCGAAAAAGACCGAGCTGACTGTACTGTGTACTCGGCTCGCAGTCCCACCCAGACTGGGGGAAAAAGTACGTGTTATAAGCCGATTAAATACAGTGATCGTTCAAGCTTATGGTTTAAGTGATAGATTCCACCCTCTCAAATCAAAACGTACTCCTCTAGGGCTGTTAATGCTTCGTGGGCAGTGCATCACCAAGCCTCCATGGCTCAATTCTGCAAGGCTACAACTTAGTTTTCAATCCATACATTTAACAGATTCTATCTGGTGGATGTAAAAGGACATGAGGATGTTGCCTTTGGGCGCAGTGTACCGCAGGCAGCAGTGTAAATCCTCTGTTCTCATGGTGCTCTATTTTGGTTGTGTCTCCCTCCCCTCAGTTGGCATTGTTCTGGGACTTTCCACATAGTAATCACTATGGCTCTGTGTCCCGTGATGTACGATGAAAGAAAATAGAATTTTTATAACCGCTTACCTGTAAAATCCTTTTTCTTTTGAAGTACATCATGGGACACCAAGATCCTGCCCCTCTTTCTAGTATACATGTATTGCTTTGCTACAAAACTATGATACTCCCAGTAGTGGGAGGGGTTTTATAGGGAGGCAACTTCCTGTTTAGGGTGTGCCAGTGTCCAGCACCTGAAGGTGAACTATAACTCCATGCCCAAGAGGGTTAAGGCAGTTCTGGAAAATAATGGTGGCCACACAAAATATTGACACTTTGTGCCCAATTTGGACATTTTCACTTAGGGGTGTACTCACTTTTGTTGTCAGCGGTTTAGACATTAATGGCGTGTGTTGAGTTATTTTGAGGGGACAGCAAATTTACACTGTTATACAAGCTGAACACTCGCTACTTTACATTGTAGCAAAGTGTAATTTCTTCAGTGTTGTCACATGAAAAGGTATATATTAAAATATTTACAAAAATCTGAGGGGTATACTCACTTTTTGTGAGATACTGTATATTATATATTGGTTAAACTAAATGGACTTCTTTCAAAAAGACTATGTAACTGTAATGGATAATAATCTGCCTGTACTTCTCAGCAGTTAGGGTGCCTTAAATTTTTACCAACTCCGTTTACAGAAATGCAGCACCAGACTTGCAGAGTACTTCCATCATTTTTTACTGATATCTTAAAACATTAATGCATAATTTATTTAATAACTATTGTCCAGCCCTTTGTGTTGGCAAACTGTTATGCCGCGTACATACGACCGGACTTTCCGGCATATAATGTCAGACGCTCTTCCCGATGGAGTTACGACAAATTTCCAAAGGAACAGACTTGCCCACACATGAAGGGACTAAAGTCAGTTTGTTTTGAACGTGATGACGTACGACGGGACCAGTAGCCAATAGCTGCCCTTGCGTCGTATTTGGTCCATCGGACCAGCATACAGACCTTGGATCTACTTGGCTGTCGGGTGTCCATTGCCGTCTGGCCATATGGTCTGGAGTTGTAAACCAATCATTTCATCCAACGTGGCATCTTCGCATCACCAGGAATTAAAGATTTAGAACTTGATTTTCTACAGGCTCCTTAGCCAGTCCACGTGGATAATATGTTAAAACCCTGTTTGGAAACTGAGAGAAAAAACTTTTCCTATTTTCATGCACTTGTTTGGCTGCATATTACTTGTGATATTTTCTCTTTCTCTTTATTTATGTGTTCAATTTTCTTTAAGATCCCTTTCACACTGAGGTACTTTTCAGGTGCTTTCACTCTAAAAAAAGCACCCGAAAAGCTCACGAAAACCTATTTCCATTAAAATCAATGAATGCTTTTACACTGGGGCAGTGCGGTGAAAATACGCCCCTCTCCATTGAAATTAATGGAAAGCTCTTCAAAAGCGCCGGAAAAGCTCCTCAAAAGTGCTTAAAGTGGTTGTAAACCCTTACAAACCACTTTGACCTACAGGTAAGCCTAGATTAGAGGCTTATCTGTAGGTCCAATAAATATCTCCTAAACGGTTTAGGAGATATTTACTAAAAGACAGGCACGGCTGTGTATGGTACATGCGCCGTAGACAGCGGCGCGCAGTCGCACTATCGCCGTTTGCAGCATGCCGCTGCTAACAGTGATATGCCGTTAGTGGCATGGGAGTGACGTCATCGCTGCTCCGGCACTGTGAGTGGCCGGAGCAGTGATACCCAGAGAAGATGGATGCTCAGTACTACAGGGGGCAGCGGTGACACAAAATGGGCTACAATGCGATGCATAGTAGCCCATTATGCTTTACCTTTGCAGGGAGACAAAGAAGAAGTCAATCCATCAGGGTTTACGTCCTCTTTAAATGTTTTACTGGCAGCTTAGAAGTGCCTCAGTGTGAAAGGGTCCTCAGTCACGTGCACTGATGTTTTCCATTTTCTTGATCACATTATTTAGCGCTACACTAACTTTTTTGTACATTGCTTTGGACTTTGTTTGAGTGTTAGGAGCTATTGTAGTCCTTCTTTTTTATTTTTTTGGTTTCACGCTGTATTTCCCCTCCTTTTTCACTTGTTAGAAAGGACAACAAGGTATAGTCAGGAGATAAGCCAAAGGTCGGGGAAACTATCAGACAAGGATAAACAAAGTACATGCCTAAGGTCAGGGTAACAAGCAGGCAGGGATAGTCAAGGAACAAGCCAAGATCAGTAACAGAAACAGATGTAGAGCACACAGCAAGCAGGAGACAGGAAACCAAACGCACAATATTGCTCGGGCATGGTGAGCTTGGATAGCACAGTGTTAAATAATGTATCCTGTAGAGGCTAGGGTGGAGCCACGCTGAGGCAAGATCACTTAACCATGCAGGTGTGAGAGTGCATCCCAAGGGTGACACACAGACCAGATAAGCAGACAGACAGGGTATGAAGGTATTACTGGCGATTCATGACACAGCTGTAGCCAACACAGGAAGTAAGAGGAAATCCCTCCACAAAGAGGGAATCCCTGGTTGCCACCAGAACTAGTGACCGTGTTGGAAGATTTACCCTCTATTCCTGTTCTGGTAACAAACTTGTAAATGTAACATTTTTTAAGAGTCCACTATCCTAATTTGAGAGGTGGTGTATTGGGGTCAAGGAGAATAAAAACTGACTTGTTCCAGTTAATTTTTTTTGATGATTTGACAAGATTAAAATTGTTGTAGATGTTTAGCAGGGCACATTTTATGATTGTGAGCCATAAGTGTCACATTTTGTGAGCCCTTGTCTTTTTGTCTCCTTGCAGAAAATCAAGGATATCAAGAAGAAGATAAGCACGCTTTCCATTGACTTCAGCAAGAATTTAAATGAAGACATTACATTTCTGCCTTTCACCAGGGAAGAGCTAGGTAAAATGAAAATGCTGAAAATGTTCTTACACAAGTTAACAATATAACCATAGAGGTTGTGGTAAGAAGGAACTTAAAAAAATTAAAAAGTCCTCCTACCGAATCATGGCACAGTAAAGCCCTCTAGCCTTTTAGAACAGAATGTATTCAAGTGTGTAATCCCATTGCATATTCCAAAAATAGGATATTTTATAATTTCCCAGATTTTTCAGCGGGAGAGGTCAGCAGTGGCAGCCTTCACACAGTGTGTGTTTGTTGAGAGAGCAGATTTGTGAGTGGACTGTCAGTCACACCATAGGTTTTTATAATTTGGCAGCTGGGTATCAGAATGCAGTTCAATGTCTGCTCAGAGTTTCAACTAAATAGATCAGTTATGACATATGACCACTCATAATCTAGAGAGGCATGGACTCCACTAGACCTCTGAAGGTATGCTGTTACCTGGCACCAAGCCGTCACTAGCAGATAATCCTATAAATTTGAAGGGTGGGACCTCAAAAGATTTGGAATTGTTTTTCCAGCACATCCCAAAGATGCTTAACTGGATTGAGATTTTGAGAATTTGGAGGCCAAGTCAATACCTCGTCATTGTTGTATTCCTTAAGCCATTCTTGAATTAATCAGACCAGGACACCTTCTTCCATTGCTCCGGGGTTCAGTTCTGATGCTTATGTGCCCATTATAGGAGCTTTTGGCTGTGCTTGCGGGCTAGCATGGGCACCCTGACTGGTCTGTTGCTACACTGCCCTATACACAACAAATGCACTATGTGTTCTGACACCTTTCTATTGGAACCAGGATTAAATTTTTCAGCAGTTTGAGTTATAGTAGCTGCTTTATTGGATCAGACTACACAGGCCATCCTCTGCTTCCCATGTGCTGTCCAGTTCGCTGGTTTTCCGTTCGTGGATAACATTTGATAAGACCTGACCACTGCAGACTGGGAATATCCCACAAGAGCTGCAGCTTTGGAGTTGCTCTGTCCCGATCATCCAGCCATTACAATTTGGCCCTGGTCAAAGTCACTCAAATCCTTACGCTTGCCCATTTTTATGCTTTCAACACATCAACTTGGGTGACACAGTGGTGTAGTGGTTAGCACTCTCACCTAGCAGTAAGAAGGGTTGCTGGTTCGAATCCCAACCACGACACTACCTGCCTGGAGTTTGCATGTTCTCCTTGTGCCTGCGTGGGTTGCCACTGTAACGAGATAATCAATGTTATTCACTTTACCTGTCAGTGGTCATAATGTTCTAGCTGTTCTATGTATTTCAGAGACACCAACATCAAGATTACCTTTTAGTTTTCAAGTTCACTCACCAAATGTAGTTATTTAAAGTGGTTGTATGCTCAATTTTTAAACTTTTACCTACAGGAAAGCCTATAATAAGGCTTACCTGTAGGTAAAAAAAATATCTCCTAAACCTGTACGGTTTAGGAGATATTCCCCTCGGTATGCGCCGCTGACTGCAGCGGCGCATGCGCACAAGGGGGTTCTCGGCCTGAAAATCCGGCAGTGGCCGACCGGCCGGAATGAAATCTCCCGCGCGCATGCGAGGGAGTGACGATATCGCGGCTCCGGCCACTCACAGCGCCAGAGCCGCGATACCCGGAAGAAACGCCGAGGGAGCATGTGAGCTCCCTCGGCGTGGATCGGGCCAGATGACGGGGCCTCGTTCTAAGGTAAGTATTTCATAATGAGCTAGTATGCGGTGCATACTAGCTCATTATGCCTTTTGCTTTGCAGGTTTAAAAAAAAAAAAAAAAATTTGCGGGTTTACTACCACTTTAAAACTATTTATTACTCTTTTTGATAGTTTTTTATTTATTTATTTTTTACTTCATATCATTAAAACACTTATAGGACTTTACTTAACCACTTCAGTCCCGGAGGATTTTACACCCTTCCTTACCAGAGCACTTTTTGCGATTCGGCACTGCTTCGCTTTCACTGACAATTGCACGGTCATGCGACATTGCACTCAAACAAAATTGACATGCTTTTTTCCCCCCCCACAAATAGAGCTTTATTTTGGTGGTATTTGATCACCTCTGCGGTTTTTATTTTTTGCGCTATAAACAAAAGAAGAGTGCCAATTTTGAAAAAAACACAATATTTTTTACTTTTTGCTATAATAAATATCCAATTTAACCACTTAACAACCGCCCTATAGCCGAATGACGGCTACAGGGCGGTTGTTTAACTCTGGGAGGCCGTCATATGACGTCCTCCCAGAATTCCGCTCTCGCGCCCCCCCCCCTGGAGCGCGCACTCGAGAGCATCCGTGACCACGTGGCCGTTTACCACGTGATCGCTCCGTCAAATGACGGAGTGATCACTTGTAAACAAACCGGCGTCATGTTATGACGCCGGTTCCTCCCTCCCCCTCTCTGTACCGATCGGTACAGCGGAGGGGGAAGAGATCGGTGTCAGCAGAGCTGTGGGCTGCATCTGCAGTGCCCACATCGCTGCTCACCGAAAATTAACCCCATCATACCCTTCCATTACTCTGCAATACTCTGCTGCAATACTCTGCAATACTCTGCTGCAATACTCTGCAATACCCTGCAACAACACTCTGCAATACCCTGCAACAACACTCTGCAATACCCTGCAACAACACTCTGCAATGCTCTGCAACACCCGCCAATACCCTGCAACACCCGCCAACACTCTGCAATGCTCTGCAACACCCTGCAACACTCTGCAATGCTCTGCAACACCCGCCAATACCCTGCAACACTGCAATGCTCTGCAACACCCGCCAATACCCTGCAACACTCTGCAATGCTCTGCAACACCCGCCAATACCCTGCAACACTCTGCAATGCTCTGCAACACCCGCCAATACCCTGCAACACTCTGCATTGCTCTGCAACACCCGCCAATACCCTGCAACACTCTGCAATGCTCTGCAACACCCGCCAATACCCTGCAACACTCTGCAATGCTCTGCAACACCCGCCAATACCCTGCAACACTCTGCAATGCTCTGCAACACCCGCCAATACCCTGCAACACTCTGCAATGCTCTGCAACACCCGCCAATACCCTGCAACACTCTGCAATGCTCTGCAACACCCGCCAATACCCTGCAACACTCTGCAACACCCGCCAATACCCTGCAATGCTCTGCAACGCCATACTCTGAGATACCCAGCCATACTCTGAGATACCCAGCCATACTCTGAGATACCCAGCCATACTCTGAGATACCCAGTCATAATCGGAGATACCCAGCCATAGTCGGTGATACCCTGCAATACCCAGCCATAGACACCCCCCCCCCTCCCACCGCCCTCCGGTGCTTCTACCGACTCGCCAATACGATCAAAGCCAGAATCTTTTTTTATTTATTTATTTATTTTTTCAGGCTTTCCAGCCTAGAGGTGAGATGCGGGGTCTTATTGACCCCATATCTCACTGTAAAGAGGACCTGTCATGCCATATTCCTATTACAAGGGATGTTTACATTCCTTGTAATAGGAATAAAAGTGATCAAAAAATTTATTTTTGGGGAAAAAAATGTCAAACTAAAATAAAGTAAAATGAACAATAATTTATTTTTATTTTTTTTAAAGCGCCCCTGTCCCCATGTGCTCGCATGCAGAAGCGAACGCATACGTAAGTCCCGCCCACATATGAAAACGGTGCTCAAACCACACGTGAGGTATCGCTGCGAACGTTAGAGCAAGAGCAATAATTTTAGCCCTAGACCTCCTCTGTAACTCAAAACATATAACCAGTAAAACATTTTTAAATCATCGCCTATGGGGATTTTTAAGTAGCGACGTTTGGCGCCATTCCACGAGAGTGTGCAATTTTGAAGAGTGACATGTTAGGTATCTATTTACTCAGCGTAACTTCATCTTTCACATTATGCAAAAATTGGGCTAACTTTACTGTGTTTTTTTTTTTTAAGCACAAAACTGTTTTTTTCCAAAAAAAAGCATTCGAAAAATTGCTGCACAAATACCGTGCGAGATAAAAAGTTGCAACGACCACCATTGTATTCTCCAGGGTGTTTGCTAAAAAAACATATATAATGTTTTGGGATTCTATGTAATTTTCTAGCAAATAAATGATGGTTTTTACATGTAGGAGAGAAATGTCAGAATTGTCCTGGGTGCTCCATAACGCCTGATGGCGCTCCCTGCATGTTGGGCCTCTGTATGTGGCCACACTGTGTTAAAGTCTCACACATGTGGTATCGCCATACTCAGGAGTAATAGCAGAATGTGTTTTGGGGTGTAATTTGTGGTATGCATATGCTGTGTGTGAGAAATAAACTGATAATATGACAATTTTAAAAAAAAAATCTTGATTTTGCAAAGAATTGTGGGAAAAAATGGCAACTTAAAAAAACTCATCATGCCTCTTACTAAATACCTTGGAATGTCTTCTTTCCAAAAAGGGGTCATTTGGGGGGTATTTGTACTTTTCTGGCATGTTAGGGTCCCAAGAATTGAAATAGGCCGTCAATACTTCAGGTGTGATCAATTTTCAGATATTGGCACCATAGCTTGTGGACTCTATAACTTTCACAAAGACCAAATAATATCCACCAATTTGTACTTATTTTTACCAAAGATATGTAGCAGTATAAATTTTGGCCAAAATTTATGAAGAAAAAATTACGAATCTGCTAAATTTTATAACAGAAACAAAGAAAAATTCATTTTTTTACAGAATTTTTTGTAATTTTTTTTTATAACACAAAAAATAAAAAAACGAGCGGTGATTAAATACCACCAAAAGAAAGCTCTATTTGTGTGAAAAAAAAGGACAAAAATTTCATATAGGTCCAGTGTTGCATGACTGATTAATTGTCATTCAAAATGTGAGAGCACCGAAAGCTGAAAATTGGTCTGGTTATTAAGGGTGTTTAAGTGCCCAGTGGTCAAGTGGTTAAAAAAAAAAAGTTTGCCTCAGTTTAGGCCGATATGTATTCTACATATTTTTGGTAAAAAAAAATCGCAATAAGCGTATATTGATTGGTTTGTGCAAAAGTTATAGCATCTACAAAATAGGGGCTAGATTTATGGCATTTTTTTTTTTTACTAGTAATGGCGGTGATCTGCAATTTTTTTTTTTCGTGACTGCGACATTATGGCGGACACATCGGACACTTTTGACACATTTTTGGGACCATTCACATTCACACAGCGATCGGTGCTATAAAATTGCACTGATTACTGTGTAAATGTGATGGGAAGGGGTTAACACTAGAGGGAGCGCTGCAGGGGTTAATTATGTTCCCTGGGAGTGATTCTAACTGTGGGGGGAGGGGACTCACAAGGGGAGGAGACCGATCGGTGTTTCTCTGTACTGAGAACACACAATCTGTCTCCTCGCCACTGACAGAACGTGGATCTGTGTGTTTACATACAAATCCATGGTCCTGCTGTGTTCCCGAGCAATCGCGGGTGCCCGGCGGATATCGCGGCCACCGGGCACATGCACCGGGTCCTGAGCGACACCACGGGTGCGCGCGCACGCCCCCTAGACGGCCGGGAATGAGAGGAAGTCATATGATGCCCGCCCATGATGGGAGATCCCATCTGCGGTCGTCATATTACAATAAGCTGGTGCTGAAGTGGTTAAATGATGAGAAACTGTATAAAAGGCATATACCTGTTCATATATGTGTATGCCATGGTGATGGATGTTCAAGATTCCATGACTCAAAAAACATATTATAAAAAGTGTATGAAGAGGGTCTCTCAATTATCCATTTGACCTCTGGACACTGTTACTTTAAACTGACAATTGCGTGGTTGTGTACCCAAATACAATGTCTTTTTTATTTTTTTTCCCCTTCAGCTAGAGCATTATTTCTGTGGTATTTGGTTACCTGCATTTTTTTGCACTATAAAAAAAAAAAAAAAAAAAAAATACTAGCCAATAAAAAAATAGAAAAAATCTAATTTCTTCATAAATTTAGGCCAATTTTAAATGATGTCAATGGACTGAATATATATGTATTCTGATACATATTTTTGGTAAAAAAAAAATACCAATAAACCATATATTGAATGGTTTGCGCAAAAGTTTTAGCGTCTACAAACTATGGGATATTTGTATTCATTCATTTTTATTTATGTATATACTAGTAATGGTGGCGATCAGCGACTTATAGCGGGACTGCGATGTTGCAGCAGACATTCAGACGCTATCCGACACTTTAACATTTTTTTAGGGACCAGTGACATTAATATAGTGATAATACTGATACACTAAAGCCTTATGTACACTGCTGCTGGTAAATGGACATTCAGAGGCAGTTGGCTGCTTTTTTCAGCTGCCCCTGAACTCATCCAATGTTATCTTATGTGTACATGTACACAGGTTTGTCTTAATGTCATTTTTAGGCAGTTGCATTTATAGGCTTTTCTCTGATGGGGGGAAAAAAATGAGTTTCCAACAATTCAGATGCAAAACGCTGCTTCATTTAGAAGCTTTTTTACAGGTGCCCTATTTTTTTTTTTATATTAAAAAACGTAAAAATTATAGCAAATGATGGAAAAACCACAATTTAAAAAAAATAAACCTGAAATTGCTTGCTATGCTTCATAGACCATTTATATACCCCTAATGAGCCCTTGATCCAATCCAATACACCACTAGCATTGCTGTTAGCCAAAGTATAGTTGGAATTTGACCCATATGTTGTTAGATTTCAACCAGATGACCCCACCATTAAGCTCACCCCCGACTTGATCAAACATAGTTGCATGAAATTTAGGATTAGGGTTAGGGTTTTCTATTAGGGTTAGGGGGTTATGGTTAGGGTTTTCTTCTTGAAGAACAAGTTTAGGGTTATGATGAGGGTTATGTTTTGCCGTTAGGGTTTCTGGTTAGGGCTATGGTTTACCATTAGGGTTAGGGGGTTATGGTTAGGGTTTAGGGTTTCCGGTTAGGGTTAATTCAAAATATTTAAAAAATTTCAATTAAAATTTGCATAAAAAAGACAAAATAAATAAAAAATAAAATTACACATACAGCTTATAATAAAAAATAAACAAAAAATTATACTAATCCATTTGCAATTTAAAAATTAAATATATAAAAAAAATTTGAATTTTTTCCTCTCATATGCTCGTTATGGAAACCATAGTAAAAGCACTGAAATTGAGGTAGATACAAGTACACTGCTGCTCCCTCAGCTGCTGCTACTCACTCTGGTCTCACAGAATGCCTGAAATAGCTAAATAATACTGTTTTTTGGGGGGGTTTGGGGAGGATCCTATGATGTTAACTCAAATGCTCCTAGGCGCAAACGCGGCTTTTCAAACGAAAAAAGGGCGTTTTTTAACGCAGATTTCAAGCTGTCAAAAAATTTGTTCAGCGTTCCATGTACATTAAGCCTAATACAGTGACAGCTAAAATATATGCAATACCTATTCTAATGACACGGGGTTATCAGGGGCGATCAAAGGGTAACCTGTGTGCCCAGCCTGTGCTTTGGTACAGTGTGGGAGGTGCTTTTACCAGGGAAAGACATAGCTCCATGTCCCTGTTTTGCAGAGACACAAGATCCATGCGTTCCCACCTGTCAGAACAGCGCTCTGCCTTGTTTACATAGGCGGACCACAATTCTTTCTCTTTGTAGGATGATCGCCGGGCACCAGCGGATGTTGAGTCTGTGGTACCCACCGACGGGCTCCCGCTGTGGTTTATATGAGCGAGCCGCCATTTCCGACATGAGCTCCAAAGGTCCGGCACTGTAAGCCAGATTCTCACAGCCCATGTGCCGATGATGTCATCGGCTGCATGCACTCTAAATATCTCCTAAACTGTGCAAGTTTAGGAGATATTAGCAGTAGCTACAGGTAAGCCTTATTATAGCCTTATTAACCACTACAATACAGGGCACTTTCGCCCCCTTCCTTCCCAGCCCAATTTTCAGCTTTCATCGCTCTAGCGCTTTCAGTGACAATTGCGCGGTCATGCTACACTGTACCCAAATGAAATTTTTATAATTTTGTTCGCACAAATAGAGATTTATTTTGGTGGTATTTATTCACGACTCCGTTTTTTATTTTTTGCGATATAAGCGCAAAAAAGCGAAAATTTGGAAAAAAAACAATATTTTCTTTTTTCTATTTTAAAAGAAATCCAATAAAATCTAATTTTGTCATTAATTTAAGCCAAAATGTATTCTGCTACATGTTTTTGGTAAAAAAAATTCCGTTAAGTGTATAATAATTGGTTTGTGTGATCACGGACATATGTACGCAAATGATCATGTACATATGTGTGCAGGTGATCACGTACATATGTGTGCAGATAATCATTGGGACAAGTGATTTTAGTGGGACATATGTGGAGGACATGTTTTTATTATTAGGGACATGTGTTTTTATTTTTTGGGGACATGTGTTATGGGGACATATGTGGGGACTGTGTTTACACTGTGTGGTGTGTTGTGTGTTTACACTAGACTGAAGATCAGTGAGTAAAAAGCTGTAAAAAACAGCTCATACTCACTGATCATCAGCCGGCTGCAGCAATCTGCTCTCCTCTCCTCAGCGATGACTTCTGTGTGAGGAGAGGAGGAGCCGATTGCCTAGCAACCGGCTGTTTGATTACATCACATGACGGCCGTGATTGGGCACGGCCGTCATGTGATCAGGAGGGCCAATCACAGAGCCCTCCTGCCGATCTGAGATGCGCCGTGTCCCGGTGACACGCGCGCGATCCCGCTCCTCCTGATGGACGTTCCTGAACGTCCTATCAGGAGTAGACGGCTCCCACCCGGCCGTATATGTGCATTGGCCGGGTGGGAAGTGGTTAAAGGCTTCCCTGTAGGTACAAGTGGTAGTACAGAGTTTACTATCACTTTAAGCCTGTGCAACATGCATAGGTCATTTTATATTGTTTTCCTTTGCCAGTAAATAAGAATAAGCTTTTATTCTCCTTTATGCATTTAAATCCTCAGTTTCATAGAGGAATTATTCCTGGACATGGCTATTTGCAGGGGATTAGAGTGGAAAGCACCAGAGGGGGCAGAAATGTTAGGTAGTTAGAACTGTACTCTGACCATGCCAGGCTTGTTACCCCAGGGTTCCTTAAGGTCAGGTTCACACTGATACAGCATGCGCTCTGACTTTGGGAGCACAAGTCGGTCTGACTTTGAAAAAGGTTCCTGCACTACTTTGGCCCGACTTTGGTCCTACTTCAGCCCATTGATATAATTTAAGTTGGATTAAAGTCAGATCCTTGTCCTAACCATCCGACATGGTGATTACAGCAGCATTAAAAGGAATTTATCTCGCACTGGGATTGGTTTGCTTGGTCAAAGGACAAGTCAGACTATCTCAAAGTTGGAGCAAAATCTTATCCCGTTTATTCAAGTTGGATGGAAGTAGGACCGATGTTGTAGGGCAAAGTAGGATGCCAGTCGTACAACAGTCATGTCCCGCCAGCGTGAGCCCATCCTAAGGCCAGGTTCATACTGGTACGACACGACTTTCCCCTTTGACTTCAATCTTCAATGAATGAGGATCCGACAATGCTAGGCACTTTGTGTCAGGTATGAATCTTTAGGGGGAACTCCGCGCCAAACAGAATAAATAAAAAACAAACAGCATAGGTTTCCCCTCCCCCCAGGCCCGTCGGTCTGGTATGAATTGTAAGGGGAACCCCCACGCCGAAAAAAACGGCATCACCCCCCCCCCCCCAAAGCTCCATACCAGACCCTTATCTGAGCACGCAGTCCTGCAGGTCAGGAAAAGGAAGGGGACGAGCGAGTGCCCCCTCCTGAACCATACCAGGCCACATGCCCTTAACATGGGGATAGGTGCTTTGGGCAGGGGGGCTCTGCGCCCCCCACCCCAAAGAACCTTGTCCCCATGTTCATGAGGATAAGGGCATCTTCCCAACAACCCTGGCCATTTGTGGGCGGGGGCTTATTGGAATCTGAAAGCCCCCCCCCACCCATTGTATTGTAAAAAAGTGTCAAAAATAAAACAGAATACACAGGTTTTTAAAGCAATTTATTTAGGCAGCTCTGGCATCTCTTCCAATTTCTTCTCCCTTCGCCAGCTCTTCTGCCTCCTCCGCTGATGTTTTCTGCCTCTGACGGTTCTCCTCCCCTTTCTGGTTGTTCTCCAATGATGTCTTCTGCCTCTGCTAGGTCTCCTCTCTGCTTTGTCTTCTCCCTCTGTTCTTCTGTTGATGTTGCCTCGACGTGCTCTCCCAGTGTAACGCAAGATCCGCCGTGTACTATGACTTATAAAGACAGGCGGGGCCATCTGGGGCTGGGCCATCTGGTGATGTCATATAGGCCACATCCAGGGCATGTGATGTCACCGGATGGCCCCGCCCCATGTCTTTATAAGTAATAGCACATGGCGGATCTGGGATTACACCTGGAGAGTGCGTTGAGGCAACATCAGAAGAAGAGCAGAGGTAGAAGCACATAGAGGAGACAGCAGAGAGTGGTAGAAGAACCTGAGAGGGCTAGAAGACATCAGTGGAGAGGGGAGGAGAACCAGAGATGGGACAAGTACTGGCAGAGGCAGAAGACCTTCGTGGAGGAGGGAAAAGAGCCGGAAAGGGCAAAAGAAACCGGAAGAGACGTGTGTATTGCATTTTATTTTTGACACTTTTTATTTTTAGGTGAATGGGTAGGGGCAAAATGTACCCCATACTCATTTACATAGGGTAGGGGGCCGGAATCTGGATTCCAATAAGCCCTCTGCCCCCAGACCCTGACATCCAATGGCCAGGGTTGTCGGGAAGAGGCCCTTGTCCTCATCAACATGGGTACAAGGTGCTTTGGGTTGGGAGCGCATCCACTCCCCCCCCCACATGTTGAGGGCATGCGGCCTGGTATGGTTCAGGGTGGGGGGGGGGGGGGGTGATCACTTGTCCCCACCCCCTTTCCTGACATGCCAGGCTAGGTGCTCGGATAAGGGTCTGGTATGCTCTTGGAGGGGGAACCCATGCCCCTTTTTTTCAAGATCTTCATCAGAGCACAAGTCGGATGCCAGTTAAGACAGTGATCCGACTTTGATCCAACATTAGTGATATTCAATGGGCTGAAGTAGAATCAAAGTCGGACCAGAGTAGTGCAGGGAGGATTTTCAAAGTCGGACCGACTTGTGTCAGACCAGTTGAGATGACTCTCATAGGGAAACATTGGTTTTCACACATCATGAGCTCCCAATGTCGGAGCATTTTTCGTACAAGTGTGAACCCGACCTAAGAAGTGAAGTCGGTCTTTGTGCAGCTTGAGTCCTCATTGGGGACTTCCGGGGTGGGGTTGAAGCCACACCATCAAAACCACAAGCTACCATAGGTCTAGCTATAAATGGCAAAGAAAGAGATAATGCTGCAGTCTCTGCACCCAACTACACTACAGGAGTTGCCTAATGCAGCATACACACGATTGGATTTTCTGACAACAAATGTTTGGATGTGAGTTTGTTGGAGCATACACACGGTCGGACTTTCCGCCATCGAACATTTGTTGGCGGACTTTCCGATATTGTGTACACAAGTCTGTCGGACAAAAGTCCAAAGTACAAACACGCATGCTCGGAATTGAGGATGAGCTGGAAGCAGAAATTGGTGTTCATAATGGAGATATCACATTGGCTCGCTATATGTCACTACGTTCGTAATTGTTGGCCAACATTTGTGTGACCGTGTGTATGCAAGACAAGTTGGAGCCAACACCCTTCGAACAAAATCCACGGTTTTGTTGTTGGAAAGTCTGATCGTGTGTACGGGGCATTAGGGTACATGAAGCCTGTGTTTGATTTAGTTATTTGGATATTTGTGCATTCAGCTGTCACTATTTACCCATATTTGATATATCTACTTAGAAGGACTGACAGCTTCATTTCTAAACGGGCAACCATATTATAAAGGAATAGAACATTATCCTATGAGATACATTTTCCTAGCTGATTGCATTGCTTTTGAATACTTTCATTTATATATGTAGTTCTAAAATACTGATTTTGTAGGAGGGCTTCCTGATGACTTTTTGAATTCCCTGGAGAAAGATGAAGATGGAAAACTAAAGGTTACTTTGAAATATCCTCATTATTTCCCGCTGATGAAAAAATGCTTTGTTCCTGAAACACGGAGAAAAGTGGAGTTGGCTTTTAACTCCCGCTGTAAAGAGGTAATGAAAACGTGCAAGGTGCTAACCTGACAGTCCACATCTTTACAGGGTCTCAATAATTGTCTTTTAATTGACCTTTTACAGGAGAACAACAAAATTCTTCGTGAACTTGTCAAGTTAAGAGAAGAGAAAAGCAGTTTACTTGGCTTTGAGACACATGCAGATTTTATATTGGAGATGAACATGGCAAAGAACAGCAAAACTGTGGCAAGCTTCTTGGGTAAAGACACTCTTATTTTTCTCATTGGCATGATAACAATGAATAATACATGAGTAAATTTGATGGTGATATTCAAGGTTTTTGGAATATTGTAAAAGTTTGTGTGTGCCAATGGAGTACACATCAACCAACATTTAGGCCTCATGTCCACCGACGTTTTTTACAGCCACTTTTTTTGTGCGTTTTTTGCAGCTTAAAAACACCTCTTGAAGTAACTAATCAATACAGACTAATTATTATTATCAGTTATGTATTACTTTGTCTAGTCCCTATAGATTAGTTAGTCTAACACTCTGAGCACATGCTATCGTTAATATCACAATGCTACAGCAATTAGCTATGAACCCAAACACACGGTCTAAAATCAAACAAATCTCATTTATTTCCCAAGGAAATAAGAAAGCTTAGGTATCAATAGAAATTACAAGAGTACATAGCATACAATCAGAATATAATACAAGCAGTATACTTAGCAGATCCTCGTGACTGAACCTCGTGACTGAACCTCGTGATGGAATAAGAGACAGCTCTCTTTGATGAATCCCTCTTTGATAAACACACCTCAGCCACACCACATCCCATTGCCCACCCCCTTTGCCTGTGAACGAATCAGTGTCTCTGGGGCGTCTCCTCCCCCATGCTAAATATCTCTGACCGTCCTGCCATAATTGGCCTCTGGGGGGCAGTGTTTGCCCATGAATTGCAACTGCTCCGACTGGGTTCACATCTTGTGATTCGATCTCGGACGCCCTTCCCGCTCATTAGGCCCACCTGTTGTCCTCACAGACAGACCGGAGCCATCATTGTCCTAAATCTATTTGAAGCTTTGTGCACACCAGGTGGGCTGAAGAGACTTCCTTTTTGTCTATTTGGTGACACATTCCTCTATACCTTTTAAACGCGTGGGACTGCAAGTATCAACACGGCTGAGCTTGGTTGTACAAACAGATGTGTAGAACATTAGATATATAACATTAATTCATGTTCAATTCCAACATATGCCACGTTGCGCCTAAAAGGCGCATACCACCCTTCTTCAGACACGGCTCCTATTGAACAGTCCATAACGGTCTTAACGTGGTTACCCAACATGTGCTTCCGAACCAGTACCTGTGGCACAGTCCTTAGCTTGTGTAACGCGTGGTGGTTTTCAACATGTACTCCAGAGACATCTCCCATGGAACAGTCCATAATGGTCTTACCGCGTTGTGCTCCCCAACACGTGCCGCTTTGCTACTGAGTGACATACCACCATCCTTCTTTAGCGACAGCTTCCCTGTCACCCTTCTATATCTTTGGTATCTTCTCCTTTCCGGTATCTTCAAGACAGGATGCAGTAAAGGGAAGGGATGTCCATTCACTCACCATTCACCAGCATACGTTCAGAGCAATATTTCACCCAGCTCTCAACTATCGAGTTTCGATGAGGGCCTTTCTTGCCCATATTACTAGCCTACACTGCACATAGGTCACACTATACCATAACATAAATCCACTTATTACCACAATATATACATACATATGTGTCCCCTCCAATTATGCACCCCGCTCCCAACCTCCTATAATCTCTTACTGTAAATATGGGTCGGGATTCGGCAAACTTGCTCACAGTGGTGTTGCAGGGCTCTGACTTGGCAGCACAGTCTCTAACTTGTACACAGAGACCTTACCATCAAATCGTCCCTCAACTTGCATAGACAAATGGGAGACCCTTCTATATAAATATAGAATTTAACCATACATATAAATCTGCAACCACGAAAAAAAACCCCACACAATTCCACCCCGGTACCTGGATTTCAGCGATCACGCCCAGGGTATACCATGCACCTCTATCTTTGGTTAGGTTCAAGGAACCCTCTAGTCCCATGACTAACACTACAACGGTATCCTTTAGGACAAACGAACAAACTTGCCCATGTCCTAAATAATACCCGGGTGCCTCCTTCCCAGCAATGATCTCTCCATCCAGAACACAGAGAGAAATAACTTCCCAACATTATTCGTTCATCCCCATGTATTGAGCTGGCATACAAAGGACATCATGGTCATGCTTCCGACAGAGGGAAATATCAACCTGCCTCCATCTTCCATCTTATCTGATCACATGTGTGATATAGCCTCAAATGCACCAAGATTGAATCCCCAGTCAGTAAGCCCATTGATGCCACCAAATATACAGACCGAGTCTGCACTTCTGTATATGGGAACATACAGCATAACACCTTTCACAATCCAAATTAGTACAGCCCAGACAGGCATTCGACCACTACTTTGGATTAGTGTAAGCAACGTGTTTTGGCAAAATCTTACTGAGCGGTGATGCTAAGGCCACTGCCCCTCATACAGAGGCGGTATAATCAGCTTGATGTTGTCTGATATTTCCACCTGCCACAGGGTGCACGCCAGAGCCAATGACAGATTTCTGTCCTGTACCATCACACTCTACTAACCTCTCAACATGATTGACAAAATCCGGAGCCACTCTAACCTGGGTGTTTCTGTGACTTCGTTGAATGTTATCAAGGACGCCACCAATCTCTCTGGGTAACAAAATCACGCTCCTTCTCTGAAGCTATGGCTGTGAGTTTGTTCCTCAGGAGGCCAATGTCCACTCCATTAATAACACCCATCCCAGCTATTATTCCCCTCCAATATAGTGCTGAATACATCCCTTCTCTTTCGGGTTACTCCTCAGAGATAAGCATCCTGCATGGACTTCATTGTATCTCTGGGAGTAAGTCACTGGTACAATGACCGCACTTGATTCAGTGTATACTCAGCACATATAGGGTGATAGGTTTTTATCAACCACCGTGAGATGTTGCAGCACCATGTGGTGAAGTCATACGGTACCCTGGTAGCCAGCGTTTGTTCCCTTTATTTAACAGAGCATGCTCCCGTGCGTATTCACTAGCATTATCTGTGCATGGTTTCGACCCCTCAGGTGAGACATCAACCAAGCGTATCTCCCCCATACAAGGAAATTTTCCCCCCATTGATGTGTCAACTGACCAACATCTAGTCTGGCCCACGGACACCTTATTACGCATAAGTGCCAACCTGCCTCCTGGGTATCTGCACCATATTAACTCCGTTACATCAATACATGTCATATATTAAAACCTTCCTTCTTTAAATTCCTCCTCCTAACAAAAAAACACATATTTTACATTTTCATGTTCTGACGGATTGGATGTGTCATATTCCTTCCCCAACCTCCAACCCATTGCACATGTATTAATAACATGTTTGCATTCATCAGGAGAGACTTCAGCAAAAATATTTCACAAGTTCTGTTTCAAATTCAGCATTCGCACCACATTGTCCATAATAAAAAAAACAAGTATTGATCTGAATCTTTCAGGTTTTTTTTTTCTCTCCTGATGTTTATCAGAACAAATTTGCCGTGTGGTGTGGCACAGACAAACTGCCAACCAGATGACCATCTGTCATCCATGTTCCAGAAGCCTCTCCAATCTCGCTCCACCAGGGTTCTGGAAGTGAAAAACAAGAGCAGTATCAAATTCTTATCCACAATATCTGCTTGCTTACCATGTTTACTTATAGTTCCCTCCTTGGAACCCAGGACCTTAGTATTCCTGGCTTCTGCAACTCTGACCAAACTATCCAAACAACCCTGACCTCTTTAGGCTGAACCCACTGTAAAATGGATCCCCATGGTATGATCAAAAATGTTTTAAACTGAACGTCACTGTTGCTTCTCAAAAACTTCAAATTTTACAAACTACAAAGACAATGCATTTCTGTATCTTTACGCTGTATGCACTACCCCCTTTCAGGTGGACAGAGCCTAAAACTTTTGGAACTCTTTTCATTCTGAAAGAAAATAAAACAAAGAAAAAAAACACAAGGCTCCAGTGGCTTAGAATGGTTTCCAGCTGCTAACTGAGGGCATCGTCAATTACCCCCCTTTCAGGTGGACTAAACATACTAATTTTTCCACCTGAACAAAAATAAAAAATAAAATAGACGACTAAACCAATATAAAAAAAAATTAGAGAAAAAATAATTTTTTTTTTAAAAATCTGGCCATTATTGCACAAACAACATGACAAGACAACCACCATAAAACACTGACAAACACTCAACTTTTAGTTAACAACATCCATGGACTTTTCTCCTGAGGCTCGGTTCACACAGGGGCGGCACAACTTGCAGCGCGACTCACAGACGCGACCTGCACACGACTTCAGCGGCGACTTGCAAAACGACTTCTGTATAGAAGTCAATGCAAGTCGCCTGAAGTCGCCCCAAAAATAATACAGGAACCTTTTTTCTAAGTCGGAGCGACTTGAGTCGCTCCTATTAGAACGGTTCCATAGTACAGAACGGAGTGTGACTTGTCAGGCGGCTAAGTCGCCTGACAAGTCGCTCCTGTGTGAACCGGCACTGAGAAGAGTGCTCATTCCGATCTGAAATACAATTAGTTAATGGGAAAAACAAAAAAACAAAACAAAAAAAAAACAAAGCATATGTATCTCGTCACAACATTGTTGCTTCATTTATAACTCTTTAGTACTATTTATTTTTCATTGTTTGCAAACAATTACTAACTAATGAGCTCATGGTACCATGTGATAATCGATTATGCATTTACAATAACCTAACCCCTGTTCTGCTATATTTTCCCACTGTTGTTCTCACTTTGACAGACCTGCAAACAAATGCAAATGTCAGTATCCAAACCAGTTTAACTTCTTCCCTGGTCTCTGGAAAAGGAACACAGACAGCGATTACACACAATTCTTATATTAAGCAGCAGTACTGGATATTACTCAGGAAAAGTTTACAAAAATTGAAAATAAGAGAAGAGTAAAGAAAAACAATACTCAAAACAGAAACATCTTTTAACCACAAAAAAAAACCACAATACCAATTCAGAGGTTTATCCTTGAAAATACAAAAAATATATATATCAAGGTCCTCTATCATATTCTGAACCTGAAACTCACATAAAACCTTTTTCATAGCAGGGAAACATTGACCAGAATATTCTTATCATGCCTGCAGCTCACTAAGTTCTGCTAACATTGTTTCCCCTAGCGCTATATTTGAATAACCATGCGGCTACCTCCATTTTGACTTTACGCAACTGTCCTACATATTGCTTTTTAGTTTGTAGACTCCGCATTTGGGTCTTACATGGGAAATGGGTTTGATTACTATGGGTTCCATGCTTTGGATGGCTACCCCACCTGGCTGAATAACACACATGATGCCTTGGGGTCGTTTTCAGGTATGATCCCCTTTTGATATCATCATTCGTCCGCCCGATAATATTTTGCGATGTGACCCCCCCCACCCCCCTTTTACACAAAAAACATTTTAGCTCTGGTTTCCCTGCATAGGCCCTTCTTTGAGCATATGGCGCTGGAAACCCACATTGCTGGATAATATTACTGCGATTGGAATGAACAGACTTTACACTTTCATCGTCTGAGGAGTCATCAGAAGTTTCCATTGTTTCAACTCCTGAATCAATTTCAAGTGCAGTTATCGCACCTTTATTTGCCTCTTCCACATCGATTCCCATCACAGTAATATCATTTGCAGTGATAATAGCATACGGGTTTTCTTCATGTTCCACATCTAGCTTTTCTGTACACTGAGCATGTGCGGAGGGTACCTCCACCATTGCACATTTGGAGGATAACTCCATTATGGCTTCTTGTGCCTTAAGCATTGTGATAACCTGCAAATTATCAGCCTCCCTTTGATTCAAAGAGGCAATGCAACTTTCTCTTAATTTACACGTTTGTTCTAATTCATCTAATCTCTGTTGCAATACACATTTCTCAGTCACTAATTGTTCAATCCGACTATGAGCATCTGCATCAGCCTTTTCAATCCCCATTAATATATCTTACCTGTTCCATCAGTTTTTCTCTATCAGCAAACCATTCTAATTCTTTTTGGTCCGCAATTTCTTTCATTCTCATTAACATGCATAAGGCATTGGCCATTCTCTGTTTCCTGCCTTTTTTTGACTTATGAGATCGTTATGTGTATTACATTGTCTCAAAAGTTCACTAAATTGGTGTGTTAAATCACTCTCTTGTGTAGATTGAGATCTAATACCACCATGCTTGCTAATTAAACCTTCAGTGGCTTCCATTGATATGCTAATTAGCTTACCCACACTAAAGTTGCTCAACCAGTTGCTTAGACGATAGACACAGACAAACTGATTGATAGATAACACCCACAAAGACACAGATAAAGCTGTTTAAAAGCTAGCTTTCACCTGTAGTCCCACCAACAAACAAGAAAACGAAATAAAAAAAAAAAACAGATACGAACCGTTTAAATCTACAGTGACTTGGAGTTCTACAGCATACAAGACATGAGGCACACTCTTAATCAATGCTCCTCAAAGATGTATGATAATTCCTATCAATCTCTAACCAACACTTTGCATTAGCAATACACTAGACGAACAGGTACCAAGCACACACAAAGACACAGATAAAGCTGTTTAGAAGCTAGCTTTCACCTGTAGTCCCACAACAAACACAAAAAAACACAAAAGGAAAAAACAAAAAAAAACAAATACAAATCCGTTTAACCACTAACTTCTTCAGGAGAACACATTCTTAATCAATGCTCTCCTGTCCAATTGCAGGCCACATGGAATTTCTATTAGGGCAGAGAGCTTTTTCACACTCACGTGGGGATTTCCACTTTTCCCTCAAAGTTGTATGGTTATCCTGTCAATCTGCGGTTATATCACATAACCAGGGATGATCAGTTTCTAACTCGCCAGTGCGCCAACTTGCCCTCTAGTTACAGGTCTGCAGCACAATACAACATTAACGTACATACATATATCAGCCACAGTTCTCACCAGGTTCTACGCGTCTGTTTCACCGGTGAAATATCTCACAGAATTTTCATGCTTATCCAAGCGTCGTTTCAGAATTCGCGAGCCAGCGACAATTTTGTCCACACTAGAGATGCTTACAGGGACTCCGAAACAAAAATACATTAGGTTTTTGTGGATTCTGTGTAAAAAATACCTTCTACACGCCTTTCTGGGGTGCCAAATGAAGTAACTGATCAATACTCGTGACTGAACCTCGTGATGGAATAAGAGACCGCTCTCTTTGATGAATCCCTCTTTGATAAACACACCTCAGCCACACCACATCCCATTGCCCATCCCCCTTTGCCTGTGAACGAATCAGTGTCTCTGGGGCGTCTCCTCTCCCATGCTAAATATCTCTGACCGTCCTGCCATAATTGGCCTCTGGGGGGCAGGGTTTGCCCATGAATTGCAACTGCTCCGACTGGGTTCACCTCTTGTGATTCGATCTCGGACGCCCTTCCCACTCATTAGGCCCACCTGTTGTCCTCACAGACAGACCGGAGCCATCATTGTCCTAAATCTATTTGAAGCTTTGTGCACACCAAGTGGGCTGAAGAGACTTCCTTTTGTCTATTTGGTGACACATTCCTCTATACCTTTTAAACGTGTGGGACTGCAAGTATCAACATGGCTGAGCTTGGTTGTACAAACAGATGTGTAGAACATTAGATATATAACATTAATTCATGTTCAATTCAAACACCTCTCCATGTTGGCCTATGACCTCGTGCCCACCATGACGTTTTTAAGCTATAAGTGGCATAGGCGTTTTTAAGCTCCAAAAAAACCCAGGACCAGTGCGTTCTGAGGTTCCAGCACTAGAGCTGTAAAAACGCGAGACGCCGGTAAAAGGTGTTAAACGCGATTTAACTGGGCTTAATGCTGTATACACAGCATTATGCACTGCCCCGTGTTTCTCTGTCTCTATTAAAAATCAATGGTTCCCTAGGGGAGCCCATTGATTTGAATATAAGTCTCACCAGAAGTCGGATCAAGATGATCCGACTTGAGTGCCCCTGCTCCCCCCCACCCCAAAGCACCTTGTCCCCATGTTAAGGACAAGGGCCTCTTCCTGACAACCCTTGCCCGGTGGTTGTTGGGGTCTGCGAGCGATCCGGAAGCCCCCTTTAACATGGCCTGGTATGGTCCAGGAGGGGGGTGGGACGCTCGCTCGTCCCCCTTTCCTGACCTGCCGAGCTGCGTGCTTGGATAAGGGTCTAGTATGGATCTTGGGGGGGGGGGGGGGGGACTTCACGCAAACTTTTGGCGTGGTTCCCCTTCAAGAATCTCAGCACTCAAGTTGCACGGCAAGTCGGATAATCTTGGTCGGCACGTATGTCGGCAGAATGGCACCGGCAGACATATTGGCGTACCTGTACGTCCATGCCTGCCCTGGTGCTTGCAGCGGTCGGAATCTGTTCAGAAGCGATCGGAGATGAGGGGGAGGCCATTCATTCATGGCCACCCCCTCGCGATCCCTCCTGACAAATAGAATGCTTCCTCTGCTCCTGTAATGTAAAAAGGAGCAGCGGAAGTGATGTAATCTCTCCTCGTGTCGGTCTTTTTCGTTCCGGCGCCAAGGAGATAAGATTGCAGTTTTTTTGTTTTTTTATTGATTATTGCATTGGTGTCATTTGTGACTTCAACAATTGTTAGGGCAGTTAGGGTTAGCCCCCTTTAGGTCTAGGTTACCCCCCTAATCCCCCCTAATAAAGGTTTAACCCCGTGATCAACCCCCATCACCAGTGTCACTAAGCTATAGTTTTTCTGATCGCTGTATTAGTGTCACAGGTGAGGCTAATTAGGCAGGTAGGTATTTAGGTTCACTGCAGCTTTTTATAGCGTCAGGGACCCCCATATACTACCTAATAAAGGTTTTAACCCCCTGATTGCCCCCTAGTTAACTCTTTCACCAAGGATCACTGTATAACTGTTACGGGTGACGCTGGTTAATTGGTTATTTTTTTATAGTGTCAGGGCACCCGCCATTTATTACCTAATAAAGGTTTAACCCCCTGATCACCCGGCAGGTGATATAAGTTAGGTTTTAGGGTCTGTGTCGCCTCAGGCAGCTTCAGGTTAGTGTCAGTACCGCTAACACCCATGCACGCAGCTTACACCTCCCTTAGTGTTATAGTATCTGAACGGATCGATATCTGATCTGATCAGATCTATACTAGCGTCCCCATCAGTTTAGGGTTCCCAAAAACACGGTGTTAGCGGGATCAGCCCAGATACCTGCTAGCACCTGCATTTAGCCCCTCCGCCCAGCCCACCCAAGTGCAGGATCGATCAATCACTGTCACTTACAAAACACTAAACACATAACTGCAGCGTTCGCAGAGTCAGGCCTGATCCCTGTGATCGCTAACAGTTTTTTTGTTAGCGTTTTGATACAGTCGCTAACAGCCAGGGAGATTTTTTTTACCTGTGAGTCTCACTAGTGTACCACTAAATTTAGAGCCCAAAATGGCAAATCGAAGGTACACTAGTGAAGAGGCCTACATGTTTCTGAGCATGACAGATCGTGAAGAGGAAGTCGCTCATCTATCGGATTCAGGCTCAGAATACGATGCTGTAGACAGCAGCGGCTCCATGACAGATAACTATGATGACAGAGTTGTGGTCCCTGACAAGGTCAAGCGTACCAGCCCCCAATCTTCTTCTTCTGTTGTTGAAGTGCAAGAACCGCAGGTCCCTTGTATGGAGCAGAGAAATACTAGCGCCGCTATGCCTTCTGATGAACTGGCAAGCACCAGCGGCCTAGTACACCCTGGTTGTACATCCAGCAATGCAGTAACACTTGGTGACTTGGCGAGGTGGCGAGCACAAGTAGTGTCCCGGTGCCACCAAGAAGACAAAGACAGGCCCGTCGTGCCATAGTGCCCTCCCTGCTGTATTCACCAATCCTAATTGGGAACCCACCACTTCTGCAGCACTCGTACCTCCCCCCATTCACTGGCCAACTTAGCATTCAGGTGGAAACAGTTGATTTTATGCCACTTGATTTTTATTCGCTGATCTCTATAGATCTGTTGTGGACCAAAGCAATTTGTACGCTGGTCAACACATCCCCACTATTCCTCAGTCCTCCCTTGCCAGAGATCGGAGACCAATTACGGTCTTCCAAATTTAAGACCTTTCTGGGCCTTTCGCTCAACATGGGCATAACTAAAAAGAGTGAGTTGCGGTCATATTGGTCCACTGACCCAATGCACCATATGCACGTGTTCTCTGCTTCCATGGCCAGGGCAAGATTCGAGCAGATTTTGCGGTTCATGCACTTCAATGACAATGAACTCTGTTGTCCTCGTGGAGACCCTGAATATGATCGACTCTACAAAATTCGGCCCTTCGTAAACCACTTCAACCAACGTTTTGCAGACTTGTTTACTCCCCATCATGTTGTCTGCGTTGATGAGTCCCTGATTACATTTTCTGTCCGCTTGTCATTCATACAGTACCTTCCCAGCAAGGGTACCAGATACGGGGTCAAGATTTATAAGCTCGGTGGCAGGGCCACAGGCTATACATGTAGTTTTATGGTTTACGAGGTCAAAGATAGTCTCATAGAGCCGCCGAACTGCCCAGATTACATAGGGAGCGCTGGCAAGATTGTGTGGAACTTGGTGTCACCCTTATTCAGAAAGGGGTACCATTTGTATGTGGACAATTACATGAGCGTGCCACTGTTTAGTCATTTGTTTGATCAGCAGATTGGAGCATGTGGCACCGCGTGGCCTAATCGCCGGGGCTTTCCCCAGTGGCTTGTAGATTCCTGTCTTAGGCTGGGGGAGAGAGCCTGTTTGCAGTGTAATCACTTGCTCGCTATGAAGTGGAGGGATAATAAGAATGTTTTCGTTCTTACCTCCCTTCATACAGACACGACAGTCCAAATTACTACGGCGACTGGTGTTGTGGAGAAACCCCTCTGTGTCCACGAATATAACCAAAATATGGGAGGGGTGGATCTCAACGACCAGTTGGCGCCGTACCCAGTTGCCCGTAAGGCCAGACGCTGATCCTTCCTTAAATTACAGGAAGAGATCATCGGAGCCCTTCTGTAACCAGACGGTGCTCCACCTCACCTTCCCCAACCAAATGCAGTAAGCTGGCTACATGAGAGGCATTTTCCTTATGTCCTCCCTGAGTACCCCTACCCAATGAGCCCCCCCAAAGAAAATGTGTCTGCAGAAAGCGCGGATATAGGCGTGACACCCGTTATTATTGTCCCCGCTGTGCTGATAATCTTGGTCTTTGCATTGGTGAATGTTTTGAACGTTACCATTCACTAGTTGAGTATTAGCGTAGGGTACAGCATTGCACAGACTAGGCACACTTTCACAGGGTCTCCCAAGATGCCATCGCATTTTGAGAGATCCAAACTGCTGAAACCATTACAACAGTTAGAACCGTTAGAACTGTTACAGTTACATAAAAAAGTGTAAAAAAAACAAAACAATAAAATATAAAACAAAAAAAACAAAAATAGTTGCCGTTTTATTGTTCTCTCTTTGTCTATTCTCTCTATTGTTCTGCTCTTTTTTTTTACTGTATTCTATTCTGGAATGTTTTATTGTTAACCATTTTTTGTTTTCAGGTACGCCATTCAGCTGCAGCGCGGATTTATTTATCTTGACAGGAACAGCGTTTGCTCCCACGATACATAAAGCCATGACTCCAGCGCTGTCGGAGGTGATTTCACCACCACAGTTAAAAAAAAAAAAAAAAAAGAGCAAATAAGCCGAAGCATGGGGGCAGCAGGGGTGGAGGAGCAATTTGCTCCTACCTTTTTGGGGCAGATACCCCCATGCTTTGGCATATATAAATGGTGCATGTATGCCCACCATTAGAAGTGGGTGGATGAAGGGAGGTATTCTAATGGTGGGCATACCCACCGATCAATATCTTTTTTTTTGTTCAGCCCACAGGCTGCATGAAAAAAAAGATTACAATATATGCCCAACAAGGACCAGCAATGTACTGGTTATACCAGAATGATGCTTGCCGGTTTAGGTATCATCTTGGTATCATTCTTTTCAGCCAGCGGTCGGTTTTCATGTAAAGGCAATCCTAGCAGCTAACTAGCCTCTACCACCACTTGAGAGGAGGCTTACCAGATGTTATGGACCCAGTTAGGTATATACCTAGTGAGTCACACGCATTTATTGATATAAATCCACATGAAAAAACGGCTGGCAAACTTGTAACTTCTCATGGGTACCAGAGTAGACAGAGAGATGACCCAAAAATAGATGAAATGGCTATCCACCTTTTGGGGTGACTGAGGACAGAGATTCTTCCACGTATATTATAGGCCAAAAAGAAAATACAGCCTCATAGTGAAACAGGCATCATCTGGGGATCCCCAGATGATGCCTGTTTAGGAGAAACGCGTCGGGGAGGGCTCGTTGATGCCACTGCGTTGCCAGATTTTAATTCCATGCTGGTATTTGCCTGTAATATGTGAGTACCCATTTATGCTTTTAATGTTAATAAAAGTTTTAAACGGTATTTCATTATGAGGCTGTATTTTCCTCCGTCACCCCAAAAGGTGGATAGCCATTTCATCTATTTTTGGGTCATCTCTCTGTCTATTCTGGTACCCATGAGAAGTTACAAGTTTGCCAGCTGTTTTTTCGTGTGAATTTACATCAATAAACTTGTGTGACTCACTAGGTATATACCTAACTGGGTCCATTACATCTGGTAAGCCTCCTCTCAAGTGGTGGTGGATTTCTGAAAAGAATTCACTGAAGTCACTATAACTTCTCAAGATATTGCACTTTGTCATCATATTGTTTCACTTATTGACTCTTAACACGTTCACCCCAAATTTTATAATTTTTTTGTATATTTGGATATAGTGTTGTCTAAAACATAGAATCATTAATAGTGTTAATTTATGAGGAGTTTTTTTTATCAACATTAAAGTTGATTGTATTTAATTATATATTTTTTACACTGGTAAAAGATTATATAGATATTGTCATATATAATCTAAGCGCTGCACCTTTTTTATTATTTCACCATTTTGTTTGTTGCAGTAAGTCTGCGGTGCTGGCAGCTATTATTTATTTGTTTGTGGATAGCGCGTTTTTTTTCTCACTTTATATACGCTAATGAGCCTCTAGACTGCTTTTACAAGCAGTGGGAGGGAATGTCTTCCATGGTTTTCTCAGGCTCCCCTGTCCCAACCGGAAACCTGAGAATGCAGCCGGTGGTTCTGCCAGCTGACCATAGAGCTTATCAGAGACCAGAATGGCTCCAATCATCTCTATAGCCTAAGAAACTGGAAGCTCCAAGCATTTCATGACTTAGATTTCGCCGGATGTAAATGGCGCCATTGGGAAAGCATTTTATCACACCGATCTTGGTGTGGTCAGATGCTTTGAGGGCAGAGGAGAGATCTAGGGTCTAATAGACCCTAATTTTTTTCAAAAAAAGAGTACCTGTCACTACCTATTGCAATCATAGGGGATTTTTACATTCCTTGAGATAACAATAAAAATGATTAAAATATATATATATAAATGAAAGGAACAGTTTAAAAATAAAATAAAACAGTAAAATAAATAATAATAAAAAAAAGCACCCATGTCCCCCCCCCCCCTGCTCTCGCGCAAAGGCGAACGCAAGCGTCGATCTGGCGTCATATGTAAACAGCAATTGCACCATGCGTGTGAGGTATCACCGCAAAGGTCAGATCAAGGGCACTAATTTTAGCAGTAGAACTCCTCCGTAAATCTAAAGTGGTAACCTGTAAAGGCGTTTAAAGGCTTTTAAAAATGTATGTAGTTTGTCGCCGCTGCACGTTTCTGCTCAATTTTAAAGCATGTGTTTGGCATCCATGTACTCTGCCTAAGATCATCTTTTTTATTTTGTCAAACATTTGGGCAATATAGTGTTTTTTAGTGCATTAAAATTAAAAAAAGTGTTTTTTTTTCCAAACAAAAATGCGTTTGAAAAATCACTGCGCAAATACTGTGTGAAAAAAATGAAATGCCTACCATTTTAATCTGTAGGGCCTTTTGCTTTAAAAAAAATACATAATGTTTGGGGGTTCAAAGTAATTTTCTTGTAAAAAAAATATTTTTTCATGTAAGCAAAAAGTGCCAGAAAGGGCTTTGTCTTCAAGTGGTTAGAAGAGTGGGTGATGTGTGACATAAGCTTCTAAATGTTGTGCATAAAATGCCAGGACAGTTCAAAACCCCCCAAATGCAAATGACCCCATTTTGGAAAGTAGACACCCCAAGCTATTTGTTGAGAGGGATGTCGAGTCCATGGAATATTTTATATTTTGATACAAGTTGCGGGAAAAAGACAAATTATTTATAAAAAAATGTTTGCACAAAGTTGTCACTAAATTATATATTGCTCAAACATGCCATGGGCATATGTGAAATTACACCCCAAAATACATTCTGTTGCTTCTTCTGAGTACGGGGATAACACATATTTGAGACTTTTTGGGAGCCTATCTGCGTACGGGACCCCGAAAATCAAGCACCACCTTGAGGATTTCGAAGGGTGTAAATTTTTGATTTCACTCCTCACTGCCTATCAGTTTCGGAGGCCATGGAATGCCCAGATAGCACTAAATCCCCTCAAATTACCCCATTTTGGAAAGTAGACACCCCAAGCTATTTGCTGGGAGGGAGGTATGGTGAGTATTTTGCAGACCTTGATTTTTGTCACAAAGTTTTGAAAATTAAAAAAAAGAAAAAAAAAAGTTTTTATTTTCTTTCTTCATTTTCAAAAACAAATGAGAGCTGCAAAATACTCACCATGACTCTTAGCAAATAGTTCGGGGTGTCTACTTTCCAAAATGGGGGGATTTTTTGCCATCCTGGCATTCTATGGCCTTTAAAACTGTGATAGGTAGTGAGGAGTGAAATCAAAAATTTACACCCTTAGAAATCCTGAAGGCGGTGCTTGGTTTTCAGGGCCCCGTACGTGGCTAGGCTTCCAAAAAGCCCCACATATGTGGTATCCCTGTACTCAGGAGAAGCAGCAGATTTTATTTTGGGGTGTAATTCCACATATGCCCATGGCATGTGTGAGCAATATATGATTTAGTGACAACTTTGTGCAAAAAAAAAAAAAAAAAGTTTGTCCTATTCCCGCAACTTGTGGCAAAATATAAAATATATTCCACGGACTCAACATGCCTCTGGGAAAATAGCTTGGGGTGTCCATTTTCCAATATTGGGTCATTTTGGGGGGAGGGGGGGTTGTGCCATCTTGGCATTTTATGGCCTTCAAAACTGTAATAGGTAGTGAGGAGTAAAATAAAAAATGTATGCCCTTAGAAATCCTGAAGGTGGTGCTTGGTTTTCGGGGCCCCGTATGCGGCTAGGTTCCCAAAAAAAGCAGCAAAATGTATTTTGGGGTGCAATTCCACATAAGCATGGCATGTGGGGTCATTTGGGGGCGGTTTGTACTGCCCTGCCATTTTAGAACCTCAAGAAATGAAAGGCAAGAAATAGGCAGTCATAAACTAAAAGTTGCGTAAATGCCAGAAAATGTACCCTAGTTTGTAGATGTGATAACTTATGCGCAAACCAATATACGCTTATTGACTTTTTTTATACCAAAGACATGTGGCTGAATACATTTTTGCCTAAATGTATGACTGACTAATATTGAGTTTATTGGATTTTTCTAATAACAAAAAGTAGAAGATACAATCAATTAATCAAGTCAATCAAATACCTTTTAAAAGAAGCTCTATTTGTGGGAAAAAAAGGACACAAATTTTGTTTGGGTACAACATTGCATGACCGCGCAATTACCGTATTTATCGGCGTATAACATGCACCCCAAGTTTAGGAGGGCATTTTAAGGAAAAAAGTTTTTAGGAGGGAAAAAAAACTTGCATTTAAATGCTCATCAATGCAGCCTTATCAGTGTCTATCTGCAGCCTTGTCCATCATTGCACAATGATCAGTGGCATTTGCAGCCTTGCCCTTGCAGCCTTGCTCAGTGTCATTTGCATGTAAATAGCCTTGCCCGTTGCCTTTTGCAGCCTTGCCGAGTTTTTAAATTTCCCGCCGCCAAGATAGACAGAGCCTGTGTTCTCAGCTCTGCTCTGGGCGGGACTGCGAGCAGAGCCGAGTACACAGTAAAGTCGGCTTGGTCTTTTTCGGCACCATCCTATGGTGCCATCCTTACTAGCAGGGACTAGGGTTCCATAGTTAGTAAGGTTGAATAAAGACACCAGTCCATCCAGTTCAACCTGTGTGAGTGTCTACAATTGTCCCTATCCCTGTACATTGCACACTCTCATCGGTCCCTACACTCAAGGAGCCCACAGTCCAAAGTCCCCATTCATATACTAGGACCAATTTTGGACAGAAACCAATTAACTTACCTGCATGTCTTTGGATTGTGGGAGGAAACCGGAGTACCCGGAGGAAACCCGCGCAGGCACAGGGAGAATGTGCAAACTCCAGGCAGGTAGTGCAGGGTTTTGCACAGAGCGGCACAGATCCTCCTCTTCTGGGGTCCCATGGCGGTGCTTCTGGCTCCTTCTCCGAAAAATGAGTGTCCCCACGGAGAGTCGCATTCCTCCTGATCCCTGCTGCTGTGTCCATTGACACAGACAGCAGGACTCTGCATCGCCTCCCCCGGTTCCTGTGTCACTGGATTTGATTGATAGCAGCGGGAGCCACTCTCTCCCGCTGGTATCGATCTATCCAATGAGGGCCTGAGACAGCGGCTTGAGCTTCTGGGCTTGTACTTGTCGCTGGAAAGATCGGGTTTGGATAAGTAAAAGAGGGGGGCGGGCACTGGGGGGCAGCTGCACCACAGAAGGTTTTTCACCTTAATGTATAGAATGCATTAAGGTGAAAAACCTTGACGTTACAACTCCTTTAGCATCAAAAGCACCCAAATAGATATATTGAGCTTGATCTTCTATTTAACCACTACAGTACAGGGCACTTTTGCCCCCTTCCTTCCCAGACCAATTTTCAGCTTCCAGCGCTCTCGCAGTCCCAATGACAATTGCGCGGTCATGCTACGCTGTACCCAAATTACATTTTTATCATTTGGGTGGCGCTGCGCATCTCCGATCGACAGGAGGGCTCTGTGATTGGACCTCCTGATCACAACGGCCGTGTCCAATCACAGCTGTCATGTGATGTAAACACAGAGCCGGTTGCTAGGCAATCCTCCCCCTTTTCACTCACTGATCATCAGTCAGAGGAGAGAGTGCCCACCCGGCCGTTTATATACATTTGGCCGAGTGGGAAGTGTTTAAAGATCTATTTATTTTGATATATACATCTCCCTTACTGTAAACATTATTTTACATGTATGTATGTATTTTTCCAGATGAATTATCACAAAAACTGAAACCTTTGGGAGAGCAGGAAAGAGCTGTCATGTGGGAACTCAAGAGGAAGGAGTGTGAGAAGAGAGGTCTTGAATTTGATGGCCAGATTAATGCCTGGGACATGAGGTACTTTATGAACCAGGTAGAAGAGACAACATATAGTGTGGACCAGAATCTTCTAAAAGAGTATTTTCCAATGGAAGTGGTAACGTCTGGTCTGCTGAATATTTATCAAGAGCTGCTAGGCCTGACCTTTGAACTGGAGAAGGGTGCTCCTGCGTGGCATGAAGATGTGTCCTTGTTCTCTGTGAAAGATGTAGCAACTGGACAGCTTCTAGGAAAATTCTATCTTGACTTGTACCCTCGGTAAGCTACTATATTTATTTACATGCTACTGACTACAATTGACTTGGACTATTGCATTTTTTTACCTTTTTGTATTGTTTTTTTTTTTTTTTTTTTGCAGTGAGGGAAAGTATTCCCATGCAGCTTGCTTTGGGCTGCAACCAGGATGCCTTTTACCCGATGGCACAAGACAGATATCTGTGGCTGCCATGGTTGCCAACTTCACCAAACCCACACAGGATGCCCCATCTCTTTTACAGCATGATGAAGTGGAGACATACTTCCATGAATTTGGGCATGTAATGCATCAGCTTTGTTCTCAGGTAGGTGACATTGGTGTTTTTTTATGTACATTGATTATATTGGACTCTACTTTAACACTATATGTGTGTCACAGGCAGATTTCGCAATGTTTAGTGGAACACATGTAGAGAGAGATTTTGTTGAAGCACCATCTCAAATGCTGGAAAATTGGGTGTGGGAGAGGCAGTCACTTCAAAGAATGTCAAAACATTACAAAACTGGTATTCCCATTCCAGAAGAGACTTTGGAAAAGCTTATGAAATCTCGTCTGGCAAACACAGGTATGATTCACTGTTAATTATCTAAAAAGTGTATCCTTGATGTTTTTATAATTGCAAGATGAAATTGACAGTCTTTTAATCTTGCTCTCCCCTACCTATAATAAGCATTTTATGTCAATTGTAGATTGTCCTTGTGCCTAATCAACCAAAGTTGTCAAAGGGAATTGCTCCATGTAAGATATTTATAACCGCACAAATTAATGTAGCTATGTATTATAAAAACAGTAACTAATGGGAGTTAGTTCCTTTTAAACTCCTGCTACAAGGCAGCTTTGCATTGTTTTCCCCCTGGGTTTATTTTTCTTTTTTTGGGAGGGGTGGTCTAGGCCAGACTTGTACTTGGTCTCGCAGTCTCTTGGAATACTTGTATCACGTCTTCCAGATGTCAGCAGGATTTGGGTACACAGCGGACAGAGGGGGTGGGTAGGAGGGCGGGCCCAACATGTCATTGGTAGCTGGCTACCTGCACATGAAAGAGGAAGCCAACTTAAGAGGACTTATCTTGTTATTTGTGGATGGAGCTTTTTTCTTTACAGTAGAACTCCAGCCTTACCTGTTTATCCCCCATCTGCTTCTGCCTCTGATGCTTGATAGAAAACTGTACTGTTCTTTAAATTTCTCCCCCTCCTTTCCCCACTGTGTGCCTCTGACTTTTCATGAATAGGTAGTGTAGCTTGTACCTTTCCTGTCTGGTTATGTCCATCCCAATAGAACCACTGAGTGTCTTAGGCCGCGTACACACGCGCAGACTGTTGGCCCAACTTTGTCCGTCCAACAGTTTGAGCGAACAGTCCGCTCAAACTTAGCATGGACGGACATGGCCACACACGACGAACGAACAGTTTGCTGAAACCGTGCGCGATGACGTGAACGGCACGTACGACGGGACGCAAAATACGACGTCCTATACACTGCATTATAACTTTCGGCTTGAAAATCCTTTCTGAGCATGCGCGGAACTTAGTTTGACGAACAAGCCTACACACGGGCGGACTGTTCGTTGAAACAAGGTTTCAGCGGACAGTTTTTCGGAATTTCCGTAAAACCTTGTCCGTCCAACTGTCCGCTGAAACTGTCCGCTGAAAGCCCACACACGAGCGGACTGTCCGCCCAAACACTGTTCAGCGGACAAGGTTGGGCCAACAGTCCGCGCGTGTGTACGCGGCCTTAGATGCAGCTCCTGGGCTGCAGAGGGTGATAGTCACTGCTGCTATGTCTTATGTGGTGCATACAACTTCCATTGCATCAGTTTGATCTACATGAGAAACCACACCCTCCCTTTTTGTACTGAATCCTGAGACTCAAGAATTCTTTTGCAGATTTTGGGAAGTTACTTGAGAGTAGTGTCTGTGAAGTGTAATTGGGAATGTGAACACAGATAACAGCATCTCATTTCATTTGGACGAAAAATGGTTATTTGCAAAAGTCCCCTAAAGTGATTGTAAGGGTTAATTTTTTTAAATAACAGACATATCATACTTACCTCCACTGCACAGCTTGTTTTGTACAGAGTGGCCCCGATCCTCATCTTCTAGGGTCCTCTGACGGCTCTCGCGTTTCCTCTCCACATCAGGTAACCCCCTAGGAGAATCGCTCTCCAGAGGGGGTTACCTTGCGACGTGCTCCTGAGTCCAACATTCGGCACCCATAGATGCCAAATGTATGACTCGGCCCCGCCCCCCGTCACCCACGTAATTGGATTTGATTGTCGGCAGCGGGAGCCAATGGCTGCACTGCTATCAATCTATTCAATCAAGAGCAGAGAGACAGCGCGTCCCTGCGGGGTCAAGTACCAGGGCTCAGTTAAGTAAAACGGGGGGCACAGTAAAGGATACTATAAAGCTTATTATAGTATCCTTTACTGTGCAGTGTGATCTGGACTTTGACATGTGTAACATACAGTATGCGCATTTCTGTCTTGCTAACCCTAACCCCTAATGCAGGTGGTTAGATGCTATAGCAGCACCCTTTCCCAGAAAGCATGCAGGCCTACCAGTACTCAGTTGTCCCCAGGACTTATACACAATGCTATAGTGCCTGGCTACCATGCCAGGGCATGCGCAAATTGAACAAACAAGTACTTGTGGGTGGTAGACAGGCAGAGTGGTTCAATGACAGTCCAGGTAAAAGGCAGGTAGAGTAAAGAGAATAGTTGTTATCAAATCCAAAGTCATACACAGGCTAATCCAGTCTAGCAGGGCAGACAGACAGCTTGATCGGGTCTTACACACTATCACAAGCATGAGACTGAAGGTTTGGCTGGCTTAAAGTCATTGTAAAGTCTCGTTCTTTTTTTGTTGTTGTTGTTAATAATAAAACTGTTCATATTTACCTACTCTGTTGCTCTGGATTTGCACAGGGCCGCCTGGATCCTCCTCTTCTCGCCCCTCCCTCCTTTTGAGTGCCCCCACAACAAGCAGCTTGCTATGGGGGCATCCAAGCCGAGCTGCAGCTCTGTGTCCATTTAGACACCGAGCTACGATTCGGCCCGGCCCCCACTCTATCCTGATTGGGTAACTGGCTTTGACAGCAGCGGGAGCCAATGGGCAATCAGGAGGGAGAGTCCCAGGCAGCCGAGGATAGAGATGGAGCTCAGGTAAGTATTGGGGGTGCTGAGAGGGACTGCTGCACACAAGGCTTTTTCTCTTATTGCATAGAGTGCATTAAGATAAAAAAACCTTCTGCCTTTGCAATCACTTTAAATCAGGTTTGGTCTCCACTCAGAGACTGGCCACATCATTAATCACCTTTCAGGTGGACAGGTAGAGAGGGGAAATGCATCATTTTCAGAATGTTGGAGCCAGCAGTTATGATGGAGCAGGAGCGCATAAACTCCTGGCGTTACCCCCCCCCAAGGGTCCAGGGGTCCCTGGACCCTTAGAGACAAGCTGAACATCCGGCACAGGACAATCTGGCTGAGCAAAGGTCCAGGAATCGGTGAGGTCAGGTCGGTCAGCAGGTGACGTGTCACTGGCGTCAAGCTGGATAGCTGAAGCACTAACTGGATGCAGAGTGGTTTGAAGAAAGGGTCAAAGACCCCACCTGGCCAAATGAGGCAGTCTATCCAAAGGATTGATGGAACTTCTAAGCCCTTGTACACACGGTCAGATATTCTGCCAACCAAATCCGTTGGATTTTGTCCGACGGATTGTGTCCGAAACTGTTGCATACACACAGTCGGACCAAGTTGTCGGAAAATCCGATCGTTCAGAACATGATGGCGTTATTTCGTTACGACGGGACTACGTTCACGCTAGTAGCCAATAGCTGTGGTGTAGGAATTTGATCTCAGCATGCGTGGCACTTTGTCCGATCGGAATTCTCTACACATGATCGGACAAGGTCCGATCGGACCAGTTTGTCGGAAAATATTTCCAACAAGTTGGAAAATTGGGTCCGATCGATATTCCGACGGAAACAGTCCGATGCATACCACACACAGTCGGATTATCCGACAAAACGGTCCGATAGGACACATTCCGTCGGAATCTCCGACCGTGTGTACAAGGGCTTAGACAGGTTTAAGCAGATGTAGTTGAAGTAGGGTGAGGCAAGATTACTGAAAGTCCTGAATATGAAAAATCAGGAGGCTTAATTGGCATGGGCTGAACCGGAATAACTGGACAGACTGGACAGCATTGGCAGGTGTAGAAGCAGCAGAACTTGAGGACAAATTAGCCTGGATGTTCGTCCAAGGGTATTTCGGGCCATGAAAAGGTAGGGGTAATCCAGAGAGCTTGACTTTTGAGGACTTAGAGCGAGCACAGGTTTTGCAAGCCTTAACATAGGAACCAGAGTCCTTCTGGAGAGAGGGCCACCAAAGCCTGCGAGAAGCCAAAGAAAAGGTTTTAGTAATCCCTGGGTGCATGATCATCTTAGAGTCATGCGTCTCTGAAAGCCCTTTTATGCCTAAGGTAGAGGGGAACAAACAGCCAGAATGTAGATTGGGCAGAACACAAGACAGAGCCAGGGAGTAGATTGGGCGGAACGCAAGACAGAGCCTTTAAAATAGTCAAAAAGGTCAGGGGAAAAGACCCCTATTACTTGTGCTGGAGGTAAGATATTGAGAAACTTAGAGGAAGTTTCCAAACAGGGCTCAAGGCTGCGAGCCAGCAGGTAAGTTCTGCATGTAGGAGGAAAAGATTCAGACTGAGGCAATTGGCTGGAGAGGTGGCCTGTAGAGGATTCAAACGTCAAACTTGTCAGTGTCTTTTGCTACAACAAAGTCCTATAAAAGGCAAATGGTTATGCAAACCAGAGTCACACTTGGGAAAAATTGTCATGATCAAATTCCGAATAGGACTGTAATAAAGGTACATGACTGGTACTGGCCATGAAATAGTTTTAATGCAATTCTGGATGCAGGTCTGGGACCAGGACTTAATCTCCTCTGTAGCCCAATCTATGTGCGGGTTCTAAAGTTTAAGTCAAGGATAACCTAAGATAAGGGGATAAGCAGGAAATGTTATCAAGTAGAAACTGATTGTCTGCCTATGAAATTCCCCAATGGTCAAAGTAATAGGTATAGTGCACAAGGGTGACCAGGCTCACATGGACAAGGTAGAGTTATCAACAGCTAAGACTGAAAAGGGTCTGTGCACATTAGTCAAGGGAATCTATAGTTGGTGTGCTAGGTCCTTATTGAAATTGCTAGAGACTGGCACTGGAATCTGTGAAAGCAGAAAGGTCATGAGAAAACATGACAGAACTAGGTTGTGCAGGAACAAATGATTAATTTTGCAAGGGAACCTGTCATTGTATAGTCTAAAGAAGCAGACCCCACCCGCACTAGACTCTTGGCATTTCCCATCTTATTGGAACAGCTGGTGACAAAGTGGCCGTGGTTGCCACTTTGCAGAGTCCCTGGGATCTTCTTCTAGTTTTTTCCCCTGAGAATAAATGAGTAGCTCAATTTGCATGGGCTCATCCTCCAGGGGAGGTTGAGAGGGCTCAGGAAGGTCTGATGGAGAAGTGGGCAGCATACTACGGGTCAAAGGAACAAACCTCTCTGCATGTTTTTCCCATAAACGCCTGTCTATGCGGATGGATACCTACATTGCTTCATTCAATGACTTTGGTTTAGGGTAGTGTACTTTGATGAAGTCTCATAAGCCTAACCTGAACTGGCTTCTTAGAGCTGGGTCATTCTATCTAGTCAAGTGCCCAGTGGCCAAAATCAGAGCAGTATTGTTCAGTGGTGCTTTTACCCTGGCACAATGACCTAAGGTTAGTTTTTGCTTGGTGGGCACAGTCAGGATCATCATAGAGTAAACCTAGGGCCTTGAAAAAATCTTCAACTGACCCTCTGGCTGGGTTGTCTGCAGGGAGACTAAAAGCCCAAGACTGGGGGTCACCCTGCAACCATGTAATCAGGTTAATCTGCTGTGCTTTAGAACCAGAAGAGCATAGCTTAAAGTGATTGTTAAGCCACTACTATGAAAACCTCCCATCCCTCTGTAACAGAACAACATGTGTCCCTGTGCCTGTGTTTAAATAAAAAATATACCTATATCAGAGCAGCTCTCAGCACTCGTGTGATTTCTTGGCTCTCTCCTCTGCCAGCTGACAGTTCCAGTTGGCGGGGCCTAGCACTCCTGGTGACCTCAACCAGCGAGAAGGGGAAGACAGAGCAGAGGAGTCACGGGAGCGTCGGGAGCCGCCCTGACATGGGTACAGCTTGGCATAATTTTTCTATACCACGGGGACACATTTTTTTGTTATGTTACAAAGGGGTCGGGAGGATTTTATAGTAGTTATGAGAGCGGGGGGGGGGGGGAGTACTGACATAAGCCGACGGAGGGATGGGGGGAGGAGAGGAGGACAGAGATGGAGAGAGAAGGACAGAGCAGGGCTGCGGATGATGGAGGCATGTAAAAACTGACCACGGTGTCAAGGCTCAGCAGCCATGATATATCGTGGTTAGTTTATGGGGGGAGGGTATAGCAAGGCAGGATCAGCCAGATTTTTTAGGTGATAGAAGGGGCCAAGCTACACAGCACAATCACTGTGCTGTATAACATGCTTTAACAGCATCTGTGTTTGTTAACCTAAAAAAAACAAAAAAAATAAACACTTTAAGCTTAAAGTACAGTGCCTTGCGAAAGTATTCAGCCCCCTTGAACTTTTCAACCTTTTGCCACATTTTAGGCTTCAAACATAAAGATATAAAATTTTTATTTTTTGTGAAGAATCACCAACAAGTGGGACACAATCGTGAAGTGGAACGAAATCTATTGGATTTTTTAAACTTTTTTAACTAATAAAAAAATGAAAAAAGTGGGGCGTGCAAAATTATTCGGCCCCCTTGCATTAATACTTTGTAGAGCCACCTTTTGCTGCGATTACAGCTGCAAGTCGCTTGGGGTATGTCTCTATCAGTTTTGCACATCGAGAGACTGAAATTCTTGCCCATTCTTCCTTGCAAAACCGCTCGAGCTCAGTGAGGTTGGATGGAGAGCGTTTTCAGCTCTTTCCACAGATTCTCGATTGGATTCAGGTCTGGACTTTGACTTGGCCATTCTAACACCTGGATACGTTTATTTGTGAACCATTCTTTTGTAGATTTTGCTGTATGTTTGGGATCATTGTCTTGTTGGAAGATAAATCTCCGTCCCAGTTTCAGGTCTTTTGCAGACTCCAACAGGTTTTCATCCAGAATGGTCCTGTATTTGGCTGCATCCATCTTCCCCTCAATTTTAACCATCTTCCCTGTCCCTGCTGAAGAAAAGCAGGCCCAAACCATGATGCTGCCACCACCATGTTTGACAGTGGAGATGGTGTGTTGAGGGTGATGAGCTGTGTTGCTTTTACGCCAAACATATCGTTTTGCATTGTGGGCAAAAAGTTCGATTTTGGTTTCATGTGACCAGAGCACCTTCTTCCACATGTTTAGTGTGTCTCCCAGGTGGCTTGTGGCAAACTTTAGACGAGACTTTTTATGGATATCTTTGAGAAATGGCTTTCTTCTTGCCACTCTTCCATAAAGGCCAGATTTGTGCAGTGTACGACTGATTGTTGTCCTATGGACAGACTCTCCCACCTCAGCTGTAGTTCTCTGCAGTTCATCCAGGGTGATCATGGGCCTCTTGGCTGCATCTCTGATCAGTCTTCTCCTTGTCTGAGCTGAAAGTTTAGAGGGATGGCCAGGTCTTGGTAGATTTGCAGTGGTCTGATACTCCTTCCATTTCAAAATGATCGCTTGCACAGTGCTTCTTGGGATGTTTAAAGCTTGGGAAATCTTTTTGTATCCAAATCCGGCTTTAAACTTCTCCACAACAGTATTACGGACCTGCCTGGTGTGTTCCTTGGTCTTCATGATGCTCTCTGCGCTTTCAACAGAACCCTGAGACTATCACAGAGCAGGTGCATTTATACAGAGACTTGATTACACACAGGTGGATTCTATTTATCACCATCAGTCACTTAGGACAACATTGGATCATTCCGAGATCCTCGCTGAACTTCTGAAGTGAGTTTGTTGCACTGAAAGTAAAGGGGCCGAATAATTTTGCACGCACCACTTTTCAGTTTTTTATTTGCTAAAAAAGTTTAAATTATCCAATAGATTTCGTTCCACTTCACAATTGTGTCCCACTTGTTGGTGATTCTTCACAAAAAATTTAAATTTTATATCTTTATGTTTGAAGCCTGAAATGTGGCAAAAGGTTGAAAAGTTCAAGGGGGCCGAATACTTTCGCAAGGCACTGTATAGCATACAACTATTTTGTGGAAAAGAAATGGGGGTCACCAGAAAAACGATCCAGCAGGTTAACCTTGGGCTCTGGCTCCTGCGTTACTGCTGGAGGTGTTTTTATGCACACAGACTTAGCGTATCAAAATCTCCTCAGCAAATTAATGAGCCTGCGTAGAGTCCATCTTCACAGAAATGCTTTCTTGTTAACCACTTGCTGACCACCCTATAGTAGTTTTACCACTACACGGCTGCATCTGTGCACCAGATCACGTATGTATACTTGATCCTGCACTCCCCACCTGCAGGGTGCACATGCGTTATTCACAGCAGAAGCCAATCTGCGGATGCTGGGCACTCGAATATTCGCCAGCACCGATCATCAGCAGGCACTCAGAGTAAACAAGGCAGAGTTGTGTTCTGACAAGGAGGAAGCGCTAGATTTGTTTTTGTGCAAAGCAGGGACTAAAATTAATCTCTTCCCCTAGTAAAAGCAGTACACATAGTAAACACAAAACACTGGTTAGGCACACAGTTAACCAATTGATTGCCCTAGATGTGTAACCTCTTCCTAGCCATTATTACAGCGACGGTGCATATTTTTAACACTGAACACTGTATTAGTGTCAATGTTTCCTGCAAAGTGCCAATGTGTGATTGTCTGTCTGCCACAATATCGCAGTCCCACTATAAGTCGCTGATCGCTGCCATTATTGGTATAACATTTTTTTCTAATTCCAGGATATATTCCACAGTTCGTAGACGTTATAATGTTCACGTAAACCAATCAATCTACACTTATTGGGATTTTTTACCAAATAGCAGAAAACATTTTGGCCTAAATTTATGATTTTTTTTTATTTTTTTATTTGTATTAGATATGTTTTATAGCAGAAAGTAAAAATTATATATATCTTTTTTTTCAAAATTGTCAGTCTGTTTTTTGTTTCTCGTGCAAAAAAATAAATAAATGCAGTGGGGATCAAATACGACCAAAATAAAGCTCTGTTTTTTTTGGGAAAAAATACATCAATTTAATTTGGGTACAACGTTGCAGGACCGCGCAATTGTCAGTTAAAGAAACGCAGTGCCGTATCACAAAAAAGTGGCCAGTTCATGAAGGGGGGTAAATCTTCTGAAGGTCAAGTGGATAAAGGCTTGTGACAATGTCAAGCTTACCCCTAACCCAGGTGGTCAGACACTATAGCTGGCTACTCTGTTCTTCGCCTATAGCAGCCCGCTTTCCCATAAGGCAAGCAGGCCTACCGGTACTCGGTCAGTACTTATACACAATACCGTAGTGCCTGGCTACCACTTGCGGTTGTCAGACAGGCAAAGCGGTATAGTGACAGTCCAGGTAAAAATGACACCCAACTTTTGCTGCAGCGTGGAGCGCTACACTTTTTCTCAACTGCAGGGGGCCCAACTTATGATCCTGCACACAGGCCCACTGCTTTCAGAAAATGCCCCTGACCTGAGCTCATCATTACACATCCATTCCAGATGCTTGTATGGGACATCAGGTGGATCAGCAGGATGACTATGCCAAGACAGGTAGATGTGTCTCATCTCTGCTTCCTTTCACTACTCTGCACATCACGCAACATCTTAGATGAGAAGAGGCTACAGCGGTGGAGCAGATGAGCAGGAGGGTTCAGTGGTGGGACAGAAAAGCAAGGGGGTAGAGCAGTGGGGCAGATGTGAAAGGAGGTGTATTGGAGGGACAGATGAGCAGGGTGTTACAGTGGTGGGGCAGGAGAGCAGGGGGGTACAGAGGTGAAATAGATGTGCAGGAGGTACATTAGTGGGCCAGATGAGAAAGCAGGTTACAGTAGGGCAGATGAGCAGATGGGTTCAGTGTTAAGACCGATGAGAATGTGAGACAAAAGGACAATAACTTCTCCGCAGGATGTGGAAACCTTGCAAAAAGATCTTAACAAATTAATGGGCAACTACATGGAAAATGAGGTTTAATGTAGAAAAATGTAAAATAATGCATTTGGGTTGGCTAAAATATGAATGCAATCTATACACTGGGGGAATCTAGGATGGAAAAGGACCTGGGGGGTCCTAGTAGATAGGCTCAGCAATGGCATGCAATGCCAAGCTGCTGCTAACAAAGCAAACAGAATCTCGGCATGCATTAAAAAGGAAGGATGTACTAGAAATAGAGCATGTACAAAGAAGGGCAACAAAGTTAATAAAGCAGCTGGAGGATATTCGTTATGAGGAAAGGCTGTGATCACTGAACTTATTCTCTCTGGAGAAGAGACGCTTGAGAGGGGATACGATTTTAATTTACAAATACCGTACTGGTGACCCCACAATAGGGTTAAAACTTTTTCGTGGAAGGGAGTTTAACAAGACACGTGGCCACTCATTAAAATTAGAAGAAAAGAGGTTTACCCTTAAACTACGTAGAGGCTTCTTTACTGTAAATGGCAAGGATGTGGAATTCCCTTCCACAGGCGATGGTCTCAGCAGGGAGCATCAATAGTTTAAAAAAACTATTAGATAAGCACCTGAACGGCTGCAACGTACATGGATATACAATGTAATATTGACATATAATCACACACATAGGTTGGACTTGATGGACTTGTGTTTTTTCTTTCAAACTCACCTACTGTAAATAAGTAATATGTAACTATGTAGCATGGGGATACGGCGGTGGAGAAGATGTGCAGAGAGGTACGGTGGTGGGGCAGATGAGAAAAGGGGTACATTGATGGGGCAGATGAGCAGGGGGCTTACAGTGGTGAGACAGAAGAACAAGGGGCTACAGTGGTGGGGCAGATGTGCAGGAGGTACAGTGATAGGAGGGATGAGAAGGGGGTTCAGCGGTGGGACAGAAAAGCGGGTGGTTACAGTGGTGGGACAGGTGGGGGGGGGGGGGGGGGGTTCAGTGTTGGGCCAGATGAGAAGGGGGTTACAGTGGTGGGAAAGATGAGAAGGGGGTTACAGTGGTGGGAAAGATGAGCGGGGGGGGGGGGTTTAGTGATTGGGCAGATGAGAAGGGGGGTTCAGGGGGGTACAGCGGTGGGGCAGATGTGAAACGAGGTTCATTGGTGCGACATATGAGCAGGGGGGTTATAGTGGTTGGGCAGAAGAGCGGGGGAAACAGTGGTGGGGCATAGGAGAAAGGAGGTACATTGATGGGACAGATGAGCAGGGGTTTACAGCGGTGGGGCAGAGGAGTGCGGAGGAGAAAGCAAGTACACCAGTGGAACACATGAGCAGGGGGTTACCGTGGTGGGGCAGATGTACAGGGGGTTATAATGGTGGGACAGATGAGCAGGGGGGTTCAGCGGTGGGGCAGAGGAGTGCGGAGGGGAAAGAAAGTACACCAGTGGAACACATGAGCAGGGGGTTACCGTGGTGGGGCAGATGTACAGGGGGTTATAATGGTGGGACAGATGAGCAGGGGGGTACAGCGGTGGGGCAGAGGAGTGCGGAGGAGAAAGCAGGTACATCAGTGGAACACATGAGCAGGGGGTTACAGTGGTGGGGCTGATGTACAGGGGGAAAAAGTGGCGAGGCATAGGAGAAAGGAGGTACATTGGTGGGACAGATGAGCAGGGGGTTACAGCGGTGGGGCAGAGGAATGCGGAGGAGTAAGGAAGTACATCAGTGGAACACATGAGCAGGGGGTTACAGTGGTGGGGCAGATGTACAGGGGGTTATAATGGTGGGACAGATGAGCAGGGGGGTACAGTGGTGGGGCAGATGAGCATGGGGTTACAGTGGTGGAACAGATAAGCAGGTGGGGCAGAGGGGTGCAGAGAAGAAAGGATGTACATCAGTGGAACACATGAGCAGGGGGTTACAGTGGTGGGGCTGATGTACAGGGGGAAAAAGTGGTGAGGCATAGGAGAAAGGAGGTACATTGGTGGGACAGATGAGCAGGGGGTTACAGCGGTGGGGCAGAGGAATGCGGAGGAGTAAGGAAGTACATCAGTGGAACACATGAGCAGGGGGTTACAGTGGTGGGGCAGATGTACAGGGGGTTATAATGGTGGGACAGATGAGCAGGGGGTACAGTGGTGGGGCAGGGGAGTGCAGAGGAGAAAGCAGGTACATCAGTGGTACACATGAGCAGGGGGTCACAGTGGTGGGACAGAAGAGCTGGGTGGTACAGTGTTGGGCAGATGTACAGGGAGTTACAGTGGTGGGACAGATAAGCAGGTGGGGCAGAGGGGTGCAGAGGAGAAAGGAGGTACATCAGTGGAACACATATGCAGGGGGTTACAGTGGTGGGGCAGATGTACAGGGGGTTATAATGGTGCGAAAGATGAGCGGGGGGGTACAGGGGTGGGGCAGGGGAGTGCAGAGGAGAAAGCAGGTACATCAGTGGTACACATGAGCAGGGGGTTACAGTGGTGGGGCAGATGAGCATGGGGTTACAGTGGTGGGACAGATAAGCAGGTGGGGCAGAGGGGTGCAGAGGAGAAAGGATGTACATCAGTGGAACACATGAGCAGGGGGTTACAGTGGTGGGGCAGATGCACAGGGGGTTATTATGGGGGGAAAGATGAGCGGGGGGGTACAGGGGTGGGGCAGGGGAGTGCAGAGGAGAAAGCAGGTACATCAGTGGTACACATGAGCAGGGGGTCACAGTGGTGGGACAGAAGAGCTGGGTGGTACAGTGTTGGGCAGATGTACAGGGAGTTACAGTGGTGGGACAGATAAGCAGGTGGGGCAGAGGGGTGCAGAGGAGAAAGGAGGTACATCAGTGGAACACATATGCAGGGGGTTACAGTGGTGGGGCAGATGTACAGGGGGTTATAATGGTGCGAAAGATGAGCGGGGGGGTACAGGGGTGGGGCAGGGGAGTGCAGAGGAGAAAGCAGGTACATCAGTGGTACACATGAGCAGGGGGTTACAGTGGTGGGGCTGATGTACAGGGGAAAACGGTGGTGGGGTATAGGAGAAAGGAGGTACATTGGTTGGACAGATGTGGGGGAAACAGTGGTGGGGCATAGGAGAAAGGAGGTACATTGGTGGAACAGATGAGCAGGGGGTTACAGCTGTGGGGCAGAGGAGTGCAGAGGAGAAAGGAAGTACATCAGTGGAACACATGAGCAGGGGGTTACAGTGTTGGAGCAGATGTGCAGGGGGTTAGAATGGTGGGACAGATGAGCGGGGGGAGTACAGTGGTGGGGCAGATGAGCATGGGGGTCACAGTGGTGGGACAGAAGAGCTGGGTGGTACAGTGTTGGGGCAGATGTACAGGGAGTTACAGTGGTGGGACAGATAAGCAGGTGAGGCAGAAGGGTGCAGAGGAGAAAGCAGGTACATCAGTGGAAAACATGAGCAGGGGGTTACAGTGGTTGGGTAGAAGAGCAGGGGGAACAGATGTGGGACAGATGTGTAGGAAGTACAGTGGTGGGGTAGATGAGAAAGGGGGTTACAGTGGTGGGGTAGATGAGCAGATAAGTTTATAGTTTCATAGTTATAGTTAGTTTCATAGTTTCATAGGTTGAATAAAGACACCAGTCCATCCAGTTCAACCTGAGTGAGTGTCTACAATGGTCCCTTTCCCTGTACATTGCTACACCCACATCGGTCCCTATCCTCAAGGAGCCCACAATCATATACTAGGGCCAATTTTGGACAGAAGCCAATTAACCTACCTGCATGTCTTTGGATTGTGGGAGGAAACCGGAGCACCCAGAGGAAACCCACGCAGGCACAGGGAGAACATGCAAACTCCAGGCAGGTAGTGTCATGGTTGGGATTTGAACCAGTGACCTTCTTACTGCTAGGTGAGAGTGCTAACCACTACACCACTGTGTTTGGACAGATGAGAAGATGGTTGAGTGGTGAGACAGAAGAGCATGGAGGTACAGTGGTGGGGCAGATGAGAAAGGGGGAACATTGGTGGGGCAGATGAGCGGGGGGGTACAATGCTGGGGCAGAAGAGCAGGGTGGTACAGTGGCGGGGCAGATGTACAGTGGGTTATAATGGTGGGACAATTGAGCAGGGAGTTACAGTGGTGGGGCAAATGTGTAGGGGGTTACAGTGGTGGGGCAAATGTGCAGGGGGTTACAGTGATGGGGCAAATGTGCAGGGGGTTACAGTGATGGGGCAAATGTGCAGGGGGGTACAGTGATGGGAGAAATTTGCAGGGGGACAGTGATCTGAGGTGTGAAGGTGCATGACTGAGCTGATCTGAGGCGGGAGAGTGCAGGATGTTCATTTTTTACTGATACTAAAATAGTTTACAGAATTTGCTTTATGAAAAACAGTTTTCGTTCTTGAGAGTGTAAAGTTGACTTTTTTTGTTATAAAATCAGCACGTTCAATTTTTTGGGAATTTTGTTTTTGGCACACTGTGCTTAAAAGGTTGCCTACCCCTGTACTAGAATGTATGATGCTTTTAGTCCATAAGTGTATAGTTTTAAATTTCTCAACATTAAACTCAATTTGCCACGTTGTTGCCCAATTAAATAGTACATTCAGGTTGGCTTTTAACTTGGAGACCTCGTGTAAGTACATTATTCCACTACATTGCTTTGTATTGTGTGCAAATACTGAAATTGTACTTTTAATCCCAAACTCTATATTGTTTATAAATAAATTAAGTGTCCTAACAGTTCCTTGGGGTACTCCACTAAAAACCTTAGATCATTCAGAGTAAGAATCAATCACTACTCTCTGAATACAGTATCCTTTTAGTAAGATCTGTGAAATAGGCATGTGCGGATCTTATTGGACATAGACATACGTCACCAAAGAGAGGGGTGCCAGAAGCAGAATTCTCCTGAGTTTAGCAGAGAATTTTAGCACGGTAAGAAATTTTGGCATCCCTGACAGTGGTACAATCTGAATTGTGCTGCCAACTGCCTAAGCAGGTATCTAGTTCTGGAATCAAATTGGGTTTTGAATTAGGAAGTTTTTGCACTGATTGTAGACCAGGTATGCTGCAAGTGCATCTGTTCATGAACCAAGGGAACGCATTCAAGTTCCCATGTTCTTTTCCCTAAGCGAAAGGGACCTAGCCCTGGTAATGCCTTAGCCCATCCAAGGAAATTCCAGCTGTGCTACACTATCTTCCCAACTTCTACTTTTATCCATTAGTATTTAAGAAGCTTCAGATAGAAACAACGTCTCTCATCTTGATAGCTTTTTTTGGTCCAAGAAGCCATGGTCCCTTGTGCTACTTCACCTCTTATTGCAAGCTTTTTGGACCCTACAAATCAAAAAAAACTTTCTTTTAGTGTCTTCTTTGCCAGCAGCAGGTCAAACATTTTAAAGGAATCTATGGTTACAGCATACACTTTCATTTAATAACATCAGCATTGTAATTAAAATAAAAATAATAGTTAGATTTGACAATCCATTTTAAGCTTTCTTTAAAAATCACCCTTCATATTTCGAGTTCTGCCTGTCTTCTGGCTATCTTTTTCTTTCAACTCCCTGCATTTCCTGCATGTTTTGAAGCTTTTCCTTTGCGATTTACTTTCAATTCCAAAGGACTACATATCCCGTGGTACCTTGCTGTCTGCAGTGATTCCTATATTGACTCTGCATCATGAAACTAGCCATCTCAGCACCTCGTACCACTGTAGGTTTGAAGCCAGGAATGTGTGACACATCAGTGCTTACTCACAAGGCATAGAGATTAGGAGTCACACAATTCAAGAGTGAAAATGTGTAGGGAACTTGACAAGTAACTTTACAGACATGAAAATTGTTTCAAGTAAAACAAGGACTAGGTTAGAAATAATTGAAATACAATGTAGAAATATATGATTTTACAATTTGACCATAGACACATTTTAAAGGCAACAGCATGGTTTCTTGTTTTTTTTAATTTTTTTCCTTTTTTTTTATATCAGAAAAGCTTTATTAAACAACATAAAACATTCCAGTGTAAATACATTGGAGATCATAGGGTTCCAGTTATGCAGCAAAAATTTTAAAACATTGAATAACAAATCCCCAATGTGTCATTCACAGAATAATCTCTTTAAAAAAAACACGGGTGTAAAAGGAATTTAAAAAAAATGTGCATACTCCATGTAGTGTGATGACATTATACATCCAGACATTGCAATAACCTCATCTTAACCACTTCAATACCGGGCACTTAAACACCTTCCTGCCCAGACCAATTTTGAGCTTTCAGCGCTGTCGCACTTTGAATGACAATTGCGCGGTCATGCTACACTGTACCCAAATAAAATTGTTATCATTTTTTTCCCACAAATAGAGCTTTCTTTTGGTGGTATTTGATCACCTCTGCGTTTTTTTTTATTATGAAACCACTTTGCCGCCGTCTATTTGCTATAGGGCGGGCGGCAAGTGGTTAATAAGTTCCTTGGGATTCAGCCCAAAGGTTTCCAGCCAAGGGACCCATAACCTCTCAAACTTGCCCACACATCTCCTGTGTTGGTAAATTCAGTGCCTTGAAAAAGTTTCCTTCCACTGATACAGCGACTTCAGGACCATTTTCCTTACCGTTGGGCATCCCACTCGATTGACTATTTAGGTGTCAAATTGACGCCATCTTGCTCTTCCCTTTTCTCGGCCAATTATTATCCCCTGTTACGAATGGTGTCCACCCTTATGCAAGCCTGGCAATTTCCCACACTCTCATGGGTAGGGAGGATCCCAAAGTCCTTTATTATTTTCGCACTTTGCCTGTCCGGGTACCCGCTTTTTTCCTCCGACTCCTGCAGAATAGGATCCTCCAATTTATATGGGCGCGCAAACGCCCCAGGGTACCTAGACCGACCCTTTATTCCCATAGGCTCCGGGGAGGCTTGGGGGTCCCCAATATCTCCTAAATACTACACAGTGGCCTAGATCTCCCCGTTGACTATGCTTCATGCAACCACGGATGTTCCTCTGTGGGTGCTCCTGGAGGTGCTTGGCTGTGACCCGTGTTCACTTCAGGCACTCCTCTGGCTCCCCAGGAATCTGCGCCCTCCCTCCCTGAACCCCATGCTGCTACATGGTCTGCAGGTGTGGGACTCAGTTTGCTCTTCCAACAATCTGATGTCCCCCTTCCTACCCCTACTCCCCATCACCTATAACCCTCTTTTCCCACCGGGTCTGGTGGAGCCCCAGGCATTCTCCTGGTGGCCTTCGCATGGCTACCCACAAGTCCAAAATTTTCTTTCCTCACGTTCATTCCCCTCCTGGGAGAGTATCTGGGAAACACAAGGGGCGCCGGCTACAGAGCATTATCACTTTATCCAATTAAAGCACTGGATTGCAACATTGCGCCGCATGTCCACCTATCCCTTCCAAAAAACTTTTTTTGAACATACATGCCATCACGCCCCAGGGTCCCCAGGCCTTATTTCGGCCATTTATGCCTCCCTGAATGGTCGCCCGCCATCGGCACCCCTCTCTTATATGACTCAATGGGAAAAGGACCTTCAGGCCCCAGTAGACCCAGAGGACTGGAACAGGGCCTGGAAAACGGTCGCCAAATGCTCGTTCAACACAAATACCCTAGAGGCCGCATATAAAGTAATGTTCCGATGGTACTGGGTACCTGCCTGCACAGCTCGGGCATTCCCTGGGAGTACTGACAGATGCTTCCGCAACTGTGGACAGCGAGGTGATGTCATGCACACATGGTGGGCTTGCCCAAGGTTGGTGGGGTTCTGGTCTAGGGTTTTTGGCTTGCTGCAGACACTCTTTTTCACCTAACGATCCGAAGGGACGCTAAGCTAGCTCTCCTACATTGCCCGGTTCCTGGCTTGCGAGGCCCTCAACAGAAGCTGGCTACCTATCTATTTATAGTGGCCAAGCGGGCCATTGCCCAAGCCTGGAAGTCACAACGGGTAGATTTTCAAGGCTCATGACTGCTATGTTACTTCAGGAACGTATGTCCAGTATTGTCCATGATTCTCATGCTAAATTTCTAAAAATCTGGGAGCCATGGATCTCCTATGAGTTCCCCGCGCTCCAAGCGGCATGCCTGGGCTTGGTCTAATTTATCTTGGCGGGGAGTCCACGCCCGAGCTTCCTCCCCCTCTCTTCTCTTTACCCTTCCTTCTTCTGTTCCCTATCTCTCTTTACTCTCCTTTGTAATCTCTCCCATTGCTAATAAATACTGCTGCCACTCGTGGACGGGGGTAGTAGGAAAAGGGCTCACGCTCCGGAAACAACAAGGGAACAAGTTGTTTGGTACTGGAACCAGTCTCGATATCATCCCCTACTCATTTCCTTTCCTTATCTTGTGTTTATTAGAAGTATAATGTGATGGTTTGCCCTTTGGTTTTGTATTCATGTTTTGTGGCCCCTGTGAGGGCACTCAAGGAGCAGATTGTAATCTCTTGTTTATTTCTGTTTATTCAAATTTTCAATAAACATATTGAAACAGAAAAAGTTTCCTTCCCCCTTGAAATTTTCCACATTTTGTCATGTTACAACCAAAAACCAACAATGTTTTTTTCTTGGGATTTTATGTGATAGACCAACACAAAGTGACACATAATTGTGAAGTGGAAGGAAAATGATAAATGGTTTTCAATTAGTTTTTTTTACAAATAAATACCTGAAAAGTGTAGCGTGTATTTGAATTCAGCCTACCTGAGTCAGTACTTTGTAGAACCACCTTTTGATGCAAATACAGCTGCAAGTCTTTTTGGGAATGTCTCTACCAACTTTGCACATCTAGAGAGTGACATTTTTGCCCACTCTTATTTGCAAAATAGCTCAAGCTCTGTCAGATTAGATGGAGATCATCTGTGAACAGCAATTTTCAAGTCTTGCCACAGATTCTCAATTGGATCTAGATCTGGACTTTGACTAGACCATTCTAACACATAAATATGCTTTGATCTAAACCATTACATTGTAGCTCTGGCTGTATGTTTAGGGTTGTTGTCCTGCTGGAATGTGAACCTCCGCCCCAGTCTCAAGTCTTTTGCAGACTCTCAGATTTTCTTCTAAGATTGCCCTGTATTTGACTCCATCCATCTTCACATCAACTCTGACCAGCTTCCCTGTTGCTGCTGAAGAAAAGCATCCCCACAACCATGTTTCACGGTGGGGATGATGTGTTCAGGGTGATGTACAGTGATCGTTTTCTGACACATATAGCATTACTAGTATTGATGCTGATACTGAGCATTTGCACGAGTATCGGTACTTGGGCAAATGCTGTGATGCCTGATCCGATACCCGTTGTGTCAGATCAGACCAGCGTAGTGGGGGAGGCAGCCTCACAGGTAATCGTGGGGAGGGGGAGGTACAAGCACCGATCACCCTGTATAGCTTTTCTGACAGCTGTGGCTGTCATATGCTTTATTGAAAGCTTGTACCTACCCCCACCTATGCACTGACCATCCCCCTGTGTCCTCCCCTGGCTCCCCCAGGTCCCCCTCTGGCTTCCCCGTGTGCTCCTCCTTTTGTCCAGGTCCCCCTCGGGCTCCCCCGTGTGCTCCTTGTTTTGTCCGGGTCCCCCTCCATGCTCCTTGCTCTCTCCCAGCCCTCCTCCAGTCCACCCGACGTCCTGGATCTGTCAGAATGGAGAGCGGGGGAAGGAGCCAGTAAATCTGTCATTTACTGGCTCCTTCCTTTTCTGAATGCACAGAGTCTGTGTTCATAGTCTTTGTCCATTCATAACTGAGCATCATAAACTGTGATTACGATTCTTCAATTTATGAATGGAGAGGAGCCTCCTGTCCATTTATCTTCAGTGGAGCTGAGGCTGCAGAGAAAGGGACTAAGGAATCTGTGTCCTCAGTCCCTTTCCCTGTCTCAAAGGGGAGATTTAAGGGAAAGACATCTGACATCTCACCAAAGACCCCCAACAGGGCTTATTAAAAAAAATAATAATAATAATTATAGTAAATATTTAAAGGTTAAATTGTAAAAAAAAAAATATTAAAAAAATTCAAAAACACTGACGCTGTCCACTCCCTCCTCCCCAAAAAAAGAAACCATTGTAAAAAAAAAAAATATATAAATATATATATATATATATATATATATATATATATATATATATATATATATATAATCTATCGTAAAATATAATTAACTAAATTGTAGAATTATAAAAATAAAAAACTATTGACACAGTCCACGCCTCATCAGTGCCACCTATCAGTGCCCATCAGTGCTGCATGTTAGTGCCACTGTCACACGACATTTAAAAACAGTATCAGTAATCAGTATCAAGCAATTACTTGGGGGGGGGGGGGGGGGAGGAAATATTGGTACCCGGTCTTAAAGTAGTACCGGTGAAACCTACTGCTAAACTATGCACAAGTCTTTGCAGCTGAGTAAAAAAAAATATAAAAGAAGATCACTTAAAGCAGCTGGCACTGCATCAATTTAACTGACAATCGCGCGGTCGCTCGAACAAAATTTGTGTCCATTTTTTTTTCCCCCACAAATATAGCTTCCTTTTGGTGGTATTCGATCACCTCTGCGGTTTTTACTTTTTTGCTATAATAAATATCCCCAAAAGTTTGGAAAAAAAACAAATTTCTTCATCAGTTTAGGCCAATATATATTCTACATATGTTTGGAAAAAAAAAAAAAAAAAAAAATTGCAATAAGCGTATGATTGGTTTGCACAAAAGTTATAGCATCTGCAAACTATGGCAAAGATTTATGGCATTTTCATTATTTTTTTGTACTAGTAATGGCGGTGATCTGTGTTTTTTAGCAGTACTGCAACATTGCGACGGACAGATCGGAGACTTTTTACACTTTTTTTGGGACCATTGGTGTTTATACAGCGATCAGTGCTATAAAAATGCACTGATTACTGTGTAAATGTCACTGGCAGGGAAGGTGTTAACACTAGGGGCTATCAAGGGGTTAAATGTGTGTTCCTTCAGCATGTTCAATGTGTGTGGGGATGGGCGTGACTAGGAGAGGGGCCATGTCATTTTTCCTACTTAGAAGGAAAAAACTATATGGCTCCTCTCTTCTGAAAGCACAGGGATTTGTGTGTTTAAACACACAAATCCCATGCTGGCGCTCGTGCACACGATCGCGGCGGCGATTGTGCCTGCCGGCCATGCGAATCGGGTCCCCCCCGCCATGCAGCAGGCATGCACGTGCCCTCTGGTGCCTGAAACCGGGTAGGACGTACCCATATGGGATTTGGCCCAGGAGTGCCATTGTGCCACAGTTTATCTGCGTGACACGGTCAGAAAGTGTAAGTGACCGGAATCTGCGACAATTTTTTGAACACCAGAGCACCTCCTTAGTACGCACCCAGCAAAAAGAAGGACTTATACGCATTAAATAGTAGGAAGTTAAACCTGTGCTCATGGTGACTACATGGAAAGAGAATTACCAATAAGACAATGTAATGTTTTCTACTATGCCCTCTAAAAACGCACCCCAGAGATTTACTAGACAAGTACCCTATGGGGGGGTCGCAAATGAAATAAACTTTTCAGCCGAAGTCTGCCTTCTGATCCAGGTCCTTGTTTAGCCTATAGTTCTTCACAAAGGCATGGACGCTAGTCCCAGTAGTAGTTTTACAGGTCTGGTTTACTGTTACTGATGCTGCTGTGACCCAAGAAGTAGGGGCTGACCTGGTAGAATTAACTTTTAAACACTTGAAGACTTGTCAATGACCAGTTAATTTATTGGATGGCTTGTCATCCATGGGGCAGTAGTGATTTTTTTTTCTAAGCTATATTTCTCAGTTTACTCTTTTGGTGTAGAATTATCTATATATCCATCTACCTATCCTGTAAATATTGTAGCAGGCATTTCTTAACAAACAATTTTAAAAAGACCATCTCTTTTCATTTGATGGACATGAGTGAAAGCCAAGGTAAGCTGGGTATGCCCTTCAGCAGCTAGGAAGAATCTAAAAAGAGAACATGATCCTAGCTTGGAAATTTTGAAATAAAGGTTGGACCATTCCTGTATAACATGTGTTTTTTGAAATGGCCACTTGTAGTCTGTCAGAAGATCATGGGACTGGGACACAGTAATAGAACATTGTCCGGAAGTGTCTGAACAATGACCTTCATGTCAGGATCACCAGGCACTGTATAAATAAAAGCTGAAGATGTAAATATATTGGAAATTCCATTTGAATCTACCTTAACATGTTAATATATGGGATTTTAGTATCTGGGTTTACATATACTTTAAGTGTATTGTTAAATGCCAAGCTGGACTAATTTTGTTAAAGTTACTCTGTCAGCATAGGATCACTTGTAGCCAAAACCCCACCTGCTTAAAGAAGAGGAAGTAAGCCAATGTTTACTATACATTTGTGAAATACTTCCCTACCTTGCATTGTGATTTCTCCCACTAGCTCACACATTACTAAAGGAAATGTGAGTTGGCAGGAAGAACCACTGTGTGCTACAGGGGAAACAGGTATTCGACCCATTCAGCCAGTCAAATACTTGCAGCAGGCAGAGAGCAATACAGCAGATAACAGAAATGTAAGCATATTTCCTTTTCTTTGAGCAGGTGTGATTTGGTTACAAGTTACCCTGTACTGATAGTCTCTTTAAAGGAAGGTAAATTGTGGTGGTAATATAGTACTGATCTACATTTTAAATCTGTTTTTACAGGTCTGCTGAATCTTCGTCAGATAGTTCTGGCTAAGATAGACCAAGTTTTGCACACACAGAAGAATGTGGATCCAGTAGAGGAGTATAGTAAACTGTGCAATGACATTCTTGGAGTGCCAGCAACGGCAGGTAAGGGGCGTATTTAAGTAAACCTATATTCAAATGTTCCTGGAATACATTCAGCATCTCACAAGAGCGAGTACACCCCTCACATTTTTGTAAATATTTTATTATATCTTTTCATGTGACCACACTGACGAAACAACACTTTGCTACAATGTAAATTAGTGAGTGTACAGCTTGTATAACAGTGTACATTTGCTGTCCCCTCAGAATGACTGCACACACAGCCATTATTGTCTAAACCACTGGCAACAAAAGTGAGTACACCCCTAAGTGGAAATGTCCAAATTGTGCCCACCATTATATTCCAGCACTGCCTTAACCCTCTTGGGCATGGAGTTCACCAGAGCTTCACAGTTTGCCACTGGATTCCTCTTCCACTCCTCCATGACAACATCACAGAGCTTGTGGATGTTAGAGACCTTGCTCTCCTCCACCTTCCATTTGAGGATGCCCCACAGATGCTCAATAGGGTTTAGGTCTGGAGACATGCTTGGCCAGTCCATCCCCTCAGCTTCTTTAGCAAGGCAGTAGTCGTCTTGGAGGTGTGTTTGGGGTCATTATCATGTTGGTATACTCCCCTGCGGCTCAGTCTCCGAAGGGAGGGGATCATGCTCTGCTTCAGTATGTCACAGTACATGTTGGCATTAATGGTTCCCTCAATGAACTGTAGCTCTCCAGTGCCGGCAGCACTCATGCAGCCCCAGGCCATGACACTCCCACCACCATGCTTGACTGTAGGCAAGATACACTTGTCTTTGTACTCCTCACCTGGTTGTCGCCACACACACTTGACACTATCTGAGCCAAATAAGTTTATCTTGGTCTCATCAGACCACAGGACATGGTTCCAGTAATCCATGTCCTTAGTCTGCTTGTCTTCAGCAAACTGTTTGTGGCTTTCTTGTGCATCATCTTTAGCAGAAGCTTCTTTCTGGGACAACAGCCATACAGACCAATTTGATGCAGTGTGCGGCGTATGGTCTGAGCACTGACAGGCTGACCCCCCACCTCTTCAACCTCTGCAGCAATGCTGGCAGCACTCGTATGTCTATTTCCTAAAGACAACCTCTGAATATGACCCTAAGCATTTGCACTCCACTTCTTCGGTCAACCATGGCGAGGCCTGTTCTGAGTGGAACCTGTCCTTTTAAACTGTTGTATGGTCTTGGCCACTGTGCTTTAACTCTGTTTCAGGGTCTTGGTAATCTTCTTAAAGTCTAGGTCATCTTTATGTAGAGTAACAATTCTTTTTTCAGATCCTCAGAGAGTTCTTTGCCATGAGGTGCCATGTTGAACTTCCAGTGACCAGTATGAGAGAGTGAGAGCGATAACACCAAATTTAACACACCTGCTCCCCATTTACACCTGAGACCTTGTTACACTAATGCGTCACATGACACCAGGGAGGGAAAATGACTAATTGGGCCCAGTTTGGATATTTTCACTTAAGGGTGTACTCACTTTTGTTGCCAGCGATTTAGACATTAATGGCTGTGTGTTAAGGTTATTTTGAGGGGACAGAAAATGTACTCTGTTATACAAGCTGTACACTCACTACTTTACATTGTAGCAAAGTGTAATTTCTTCAGTGTTGTCACATGAAAACATGTCACATAATATTTACAAACGTGTGAGGGGTGTACTCACTTTTCAGAGATACTGTAGATAAATGATACTGGCAACAATGAATTATGTAAGTTTCCCAGAAAAATCTGAATTATGATAATTGCTTTCAGCATAAAGCACTTGACCAAATGCATAGGCCCTTGGTCACATGACCAGCACTAGAGGGAACCTGGAGCAGAATTTAAGTTCACGAAAGGTATTTTGACCCTTTGGTTACCCTTTATCACAGATAAAGCTGTTAAAAAGCTGATATTTAAATATAGGTTCTGGGTAAGAGACATTTCAGCACAATAGTAACACTGTAGTCATTACATTCACTAAGTGTTTCTCTCTTAAAGTGTTTGTAACTCTAAAAAAAAAGATCCTGTGCCTTTAAGCATGTTATACACCACAGTGCTTGTGGTGTGTAATTTGGCCACTTGTATCACCTGAAATGCCTGTTTCTGCCCTCCCACCTGTAAACTGACCACAGTTTATCATGGCTGCTGAGGCCTGACACCGTGGTCAGGCTATGTGCCTCCATTTTCCTCTCCTCTGTCCTCTCTCCCCTCCCCTTCCTGTCTGTCGGCTCTGTACGCTCCTCGATCCTCCCCTCCTACTGCTTTCTTCTCAGTTTAATGTCCCTACAATCAGCTCTGTTAGGTAACAATATGTGCCCCCACTGTATGTCCTTTATTTTAAAAAAGCCGTTATCTACCTTATTTCAGAGTACCTCCCAGCGCTCATGTGACCGGCCACCTCTCCATTCTCCTCCTCTCCTCCTGTCTGACAGCTGCAGCGGGAGGAGCTGAAAAACTGCCACTGACATTAGATGGGGAGAGGAGAGAGGGGGCCGGTTACGTGAGCCCCGGACGAGGTCTGAAAAAAGGTAAATATCTGCTTTTTTTTTTAACCAGTTCCCGATCGGCTCACGTCTATATAGGGGGGCAGAATGGCTCCCCTGCACGGCAGGGGACCCTATACGCATGGCTGGCCGGTGCGCATGGTCGGCGGTCGCAATTGCGTGCATAAGCGCCAGCCACACAAATCCCTGTGCTGTCAGAGGAGAGGAGACATGTCGTTTGTTCGCACTATGTAGGAACAGCGATATGTCTCCTCTCCTACTCAGCCCAATCCCGATACAGTTAGAAAACACTGAGGGAACACACATTTAACCCCTTGATCGCCCCCTAGTGTTAACCCCTTCCCTACCAGTGTAATTTACACAGTAATTGGTGCATTTGTACAGCACTGATCACTGTATAAATGTCAATGTTCCCAAAAATGTGTCAAAGGTGTCCGATCTGTCTGTTGCAATACCGCTAAAAATTATCTTCTTCATGTGCTTGGGAGCCAAGATTACCTTGGCAAACGCTTGGAAAAAATGACAGTATCAATCTTGGCTGCCAAGCGGAAAATATCCTGGATCATGACCCAGGAACAGACTGTTGCAAAGCTGCTGGACATGGTCCAGCACTTTAAGAGAGTCTGGGAACCATGGGCCACACATCAAGATCCCGCTTTACTCAGGTCACCTACATACATACATGAAGAAATTTCCAGAGGAACCACATACCATTTTCCCCCTCCCCTATCTCTTTTCTTTTCTTTAATTCTAATCTCCCCCACTTTCTTGTGGTACATATCACCAGACTTGTTATCGGAATGTTGCACTTAACGCTAAGCTCGTCACAAGGCACTTTACCACTCAAACTGGATTGTCACGAGCAGAGGATAGATGGCTACGCTTTTGCTTGAGATTGACCTGACCCTAAGTGAACAATCCTCTCCTCCCTATTCTGGGGACTGTTGTGACCCGGGAGACTGCCAGGGCAGGCATCCCCTGGGTGGGGGAGTGAGGTAAAGGATGGGGCTCATCATCGGGCTGGGACCACGGGCTCTGCTACTCTGTCTGCTACAGTGTGAACCCATAGGGGTGGAGTGATTATCCTGGCGACCCCGGCATGATGTGACCCTAACCAGTTCTGATACTTTGGGACCACACTCCACAGTGGATCTGATCAACCAGCTCAAGTGGTTGTAAACCCTTACAAACCACTTTGACCTACAGGTAAGCTTAGATTAAGGCTTACCTGTAGGTCCAAGAAATGTCTCCTAAACCTACACGGTTTAGGAGATATTTGCCGAAAGATGGCCACCGCTGTCTACAGCACATGCGCCATAGACAGCGGTGCACTGAGCGCGCCGCAGTTAACGACGATATGCCACGAGTGGTGGCTCTCGTGCGCATGCATGGGAGTGACGTCATCGCGGCTCCAACGAATGACAGCGCCGGAGCAGCGAGACCCACCAAGAAGATGGAGGCTCCGTACACAAGGGGACAGCGGTGACTTCGCTGGCTCCTGTGTCAGGTAAGTGACACATAGTAGTTCATTATGCTTTACCTTTGCAGGGAATCAAAGAGGAAGTAAACCCATCAGGGTTTACTTCCTCTTTAAGTACGCAGTGGTTGTAAAGGTCTAGATCAGGGATATGCATTTAGCAGACCTCCAGCTGTTGCAGAACTACAGGTACCATGAGGCATAGCAAGACTGACAGCCACAAGCATTACACCCAGAGGCAGAGGCATGATGGGACTTGTAGTTTTGCAACAGCTGGAGGTCCACTAATTGCATATCCCTGGTCTAGATAAACACATTATACTTGGATAATTGACAGTCCTAAGGACAGGTGAGCCATATATACTACTAATTACACAAGCAACAAAGAGTCCCAGAGTGTCGAGTTTCTGAAGCAAAGAGGTGTCAACAGCTGACACACCGACAGGAAGAGGAAGACTCCTTGATAGTGAACAGGGTGCTTGAAAACGGTATTAGCCACTGTGCATCCAATTCAGTGTTTTCCACCACCAGAGGTACAGGCCGCTCACCTTAATGAATGGACCTCTGAACTAACAGACAGGTCATTCATGCAGTTCCTTAACCACTTTCAGACCGGACCATTTTGCTGGTCAATGACCAGAGGTCTTTTTACAATTTGGCACTGCGCTGCTTTAACTGGTAATTGCGCGGTCATGCAATGTTGTACCCAAACAAAATTTGCGTCCTTTTTTTCCCACAAATAGAGCTTTCTTTTAAAGGTATTTGACTGACTCTGCGATTTTTATTTTTTGCGATATAAACGTAAAAAGACCGCAAATTTTGAAAAAAAATGATATTTTCTACTTTTTGTTATTAGAAAAATCCAATAAACTCAATTCTAGTCATACATTTAGGCCAAAATGTATTCAGCCACATGTCTTTGGTAAAAAAAAAAGTCAATAACTGTATATTTATTGGTTTGCGCAAAAGTTGTCACATCTACAAACTAAGGTACGTTTTCTGGAATTTACGCAGCTTTTAGTTTATGACTGCCTATCTCATTTCTTGAGGTGCTAAAATGGCAGGGCAGTACAAACCCCCCCCCCCCCCCAAATGACCCCATTTTGGAAAGTAGATACCCTAAGGAAATTGATAAGAGGCATGTTGAGCCCATTGAATATTTTATTTTTTTGCCTCAAGCGATTGAATAATGACAAAAAAAAAAAATTTTTTTTTTTTTTACACAAAGTTGTCACTAAATGATATATTGCTCACACATACCATGGTTATATGTGGAATTGTACCCCAAAATACATTCTGCTTCTTCTCCTGAGTACGAGGATACCACATGTGGTCGACTTTTTGGAAGCCTAGCCGCGTACGGAGCCCCGAAAAGCCAAGCACCGCCTTCAGGATTTCTAAGGGCATACATTTGTAATTTCACTCCTCACTACCTATCACAGTTTTGAAGGCCATAAAATGCCAATATGGCACAAAACCCCCACAAATGACCCCATTTTAGAAAGTAGACACCCCAAGCTATTTGCTGAGAGGCATGTTGAGTCCATGGAATATTTTATATTTGGCACAAGTTGCGGGAAAATTACAAACTTTTATTTATTTATTTTTTCTTTTCACAAAGTTGTCACTAAATGATATATTGCTCACGCATGCCATGGGCATATGTGAAATGACACCCCAAAATAAATTCTGCTGCTTCTCCTGAGTACGGGGATACCACATATGTGGGACTTTTTGGGAGCCTAGCCGCGTACGGGGCCCCGAAAACCAAGCACCGCCTTCAGGCTTTCTAAGGGCGTTACAGTTTTGAAGGCCATAAAATGCCAAGATGGCACAAACCCCCCCCCCAAATGACCCCATTTTGGAAAGTAGACACCCCTAAATTTAGGGGTACACTAGTGAGACTAGGTAATAAATGGCGGGTGCCCTGAAACTATAAAAAAATAACTAACCAACCAGCGTCACCTGTAACAGTTATACTATCTGTATGGCTGAACTCGAATCGCACAGAGATCGGATGTGATTTGCACTGCAGTGCGGTGCGAATCACATCCGTTCTCATAATACGCTGCAATGTGAACCCAGCCTTAGTGACACTGGCGACGGGGGGTGATCACCTTAGAACTAAAGGGGGCTAACCCTAACTGCCCTAACAGTTATTACAGTCACAAATGACACCCGCCGGGTGATCAGGGGGTTAAACCTTTATTAGGTAATAAATGGCGGGTGCCCTGAAACTATAAAAAAATAACTAACCAACCAGCGTCACCTGTAACAGTTATATGGTGATCACTGGTGAAAGGGTTAACTAGGGGGCAATCAGGGGGCTTTATGCGGTAGTATATGGGGGTCCCTGGCGCTATAAAAAGCTGCGGCGAACCTAAATACCTACCTGCCTAACTAGCGTCACCTGTGACACTAATACAGCGATCAGAAAAATGATTGCTTATTAGGCTGGGTTCACACTGGAGCGATGCAGGAACGCCACGAATCCGCAGCGGGTTCCCGCATCGCATGCCTCCCGGCGGCAGTTCACACTGCCCTATGCGAGCTGCTGGGAGTGTCAGTGAAATGTTAATGACACCCCCAGATCAGTTCGCATATCGCAGTGCGATCTGCAAACTCGGATCGCATGGTGTGAACACCCATGCGATCCGATTCTGCTGCGGACCAAAAAAAGGGTCCAGTGCGAATTTGCGGCGGGTGCGGCGCGAATTCAGCCATACTATCTGTATGGCTGAACTCGAATCGCACAGAGATCGGATGTGATTTGCACTGCAGTGCGGTGCGAATCACATCCGTTCTCATAAACCGCTGCAATGTGAACCCAGCCACTGGCGACGGGGGGTGATCACGGGGTTAAACCTTTATTGGGGGGGTTGGGGGGTACATTAGAACTAAAGGGGGCTAACCCTAACTGCCCTAACAGTTATTACAGTCACCAATGACACCAATGCAAAAAAAAAAAAAATGCAATTGGTGTCACTGTGACTGGGGGGGCAGGGGTAATTGGGGGGGGGTGAAGGGGGGGTGTGAGTGTGCCTGGCATGTTCTACTGTGTAGTGTCGTGTTGGTGCAACTCACCGATCCTCTCTCCTCGGTGCCGGAACGAAAAATACTGACACGGAGGAGAGATTACATCACTTCCTCTGCCTGTGTTTACATTACAGGAGAGGAAGTGATGTCACGGAGCATTTCCATTCGTCGGGAGCGATCGCGAGGGGGTGGCCATGAATGAATGGCCGCCCCCTCATCCCGGATCGCTCCCGAACGAATACCGACCGCCGCAGGCACCGGGGGGGGCCCGATCGGGCCCCCCACCCGCGGGAAGGCAGGGACGTACAGGTATGCCCATATGCCTGCCCGTGTCATTCTGTCGACGTATATCGTCGTGCGGCGGTCGGCAAGTGGTTAATAAGGGTAATAGTAAAAGTTGAGAGGGCTGACTTCCTGTATGGGCCTCCAATCGATCTCCACATTCATGCGAGTCCCAGTGCTTAGATACAGGACATGTAAGGTGCATATAACCAGGTAGGTGGCTGTACTGACGTCATGTAGCCCCCCCCCCCCCCGCATGAGATTTGTCCATGGGTAAGGACTTCCTCATCAGAGGAAGTCCTTAACCACAGACGATGCGCGAGCGGAGGGCTACACGACACCAATACAGCCACCTACCTGGTTTTATATTATTATATTTGACCCTTACATATTTGATATCAGGCTATGTTGGCACGTAGGAGGGGGTATTATCTGTATTGTTACTTTTATATCTGAACTGAAAAGCTCAATAAATATATTGCAACAGAAAAATTGCAGATCACCACCATTACTAGTATAAAAAAAAAAATCTAATAATAATAAAATAATAAAAATGGCATAAATATTTCCCATAGTTTGTAGACTCTATAACTTTTGCGCAAACCAATATCAATATTATTTTATTTATTTTTTACCAAAAATATGTAGAAGAATATACATTGGCCTAAACTGATGATTTTTTTTTTTTTTTTTTAAACATTTTTGGGGATATTTTTTATAGCAAAAAGTAAAAAATATTGTTTTTTCTTTTCAAAATTGTTGCTCTTTTTTTGTGTATAGCGCAAAAAAAAAATGCAGAGGTGATTAAATCGCACCAAAAGAAATCTTTTTGTGGGGGAAAAAAAAAGGATGCAAATTTTGTTTGGGTACAGCATTGCATGACTGCGCAATTACCAGTTAAAGTGGCGCAGTGCCAAATTGTAAAAAGTGCTCTGTTCAGGAAGGGGGTAAAACCTTCCGGGGCTGAAGTGGTTAATAAAGGACATACAGTGAGGCACATATTGTTACCTAACAGAGTGGATTGTAGGGACATTACAAGTGGATTTACAACCACTTTAAGCGGTCATTCCTTCTTTTTTTTTTTTTTCCCCCCTCCTTTTTATGGCTTATCCTTCAAAAGCACAGATTTTAACCCTTTTATAAGTGGAGTTTTATTGAGCCTCCAAATGTTAAAGCCGAAGTGCAATACAAAAATAATCAGCACAGGGAACAAAACTTAAGCCATAAGATATGTCCCTTGTGCTGTTAGGTGAAGTCCTCCTCCATCTATTCCCAAACCCCACCACCTCCCTGTGTTATTCCTATTGCTTTCTTCCCTCTTCAGCAACAATAAATCTTAAAGCTGTCAGCTGACCGTCCTCTAGTGGCTCTAATCTTAGACACAGTGCCAAGAATAGAGAGCAATTGAGCATTTACAGAGCAGGGGGAGATTATGCATTACCAGATTTTAAACAATATAGGCGCTTATTTTTAAGAGAGAAGTATGTGGCCCCCCCCCCATTCATACTTGCCTAGGTGGACGCAGCATCAGACCGATGCTGCATCTGTCCCCCGCCGCCTCTTCACTGAGAACCGAGCCACCGAATATCGCCAGTGGCTCGGTTCTCTCAGCTCCCTGTCAGTTGGCATCTCTCCTGCTCTGCTCCTCTATGCTCATTGGAGCGCTGACCTGTGGAGGGGCGGGGAGCAGCCATCTCAGCAGCTCACTGAAAGGATGAGACTGCAATCAGCCCAGGCAGCTGGCAGAGGACGAGCTGCCTCGACTGAACTCAGTGATGTTCAGTGGAGAGCGGACTTCAGACCACTCTCTGCTGAAAACGGGTCCCAGGAGTGCAAAACGAATTGCACTCCTGTGACCCATAGGAGACGTCCAGCCCAAAAAGCTCAGGCTGGACTTCTCCGTTTTAATGTTTTACATAACTATACCTACAAAAGGGGCCAGCCCAAAGTGATCTATCAGGACTTTATTTTCAGGCTACATTTCCACTTTAGGCTCACTATACAATCTGATTGTACAATCAGCTTTAGATCTATCATCAAATTTGTAGTGCTAGGGTCCTGACAGATTGGATACAGATTGATTGGAGAGATGGTCATTTTATTATATAGTTTTGATAAATCTGAAGGATATTGTACAGAGATTGAAGTGGTTAGGGAGTTATTTTGAGTTTTTTGTTTTGAACTCCTCTTTGCCTTGAGATTAGAAAAATATGAAGGCTGCCATTGCTGACCTCTCCTGAAAATGAAAGTGGCCTGGTCTGGCTGAGGCCGCGTACACACGGGCGGATTGTCTGGCCAACTAAGTTCGTCAGACAATCCGACAGACGGTCCGTCCAAACTTTTGAATGAACGGACTTGCCCACACACGGCACTTTTTGAGCGGACTAATACGGCGGACTAAGTCCGCCATACAATCCGCTCTACTTTTGAAATGAACGGACTCGCCCACACACGCGGAGAAAAGTCTGCTCATTTTGAGCGCGTCTCCAGGTAGGCGGGGCCCGCGAGGGAGACGTCGCTGGCCCCGCCGCCTGGAATGGACTTAAAGGGGAACCCCAACGCCGAAAAAAATCGGCGTGGGGGTGCCCCCCAAGTCCACAACAGACCCTTGTCCGAGCTTGCTACCCGGCCGGCCAGGAAAGGGGGGCGAGCGAGCACCCCCCCTCCTGAGCCGTACCAGGCCGCGTGCCCTCAACATGGGGAGTGCCTTGGGGAAAGGGGGGCCCCCCCACCCCAAAGCACCTTGTCCCCATGTTGATGAGGACAAGGGCCTCTTCCCGACAACCCTGGCCGTTGGTTGTCGGGGTCTGCGGGCGGGGGGCTTATCGGAATCCGGGAGCCCCCTTTAATAAGGGGGCCCCTGGATACCGGCCCCCCCACCCTCTGTGAATGAGTATGGGGTACAATGTACCCCTACCCATTCACCTGTAAAATAAAAGTACCAAAAAAAAACACAACACACGAGATAAAATATTTTATTGCACAGCTCCGGGGGTCTTCCGTCTTTGGGGGTCTTCTCGCCGGACTCCTCCGCTATCTTCTTGTAGCTCTTTTGCTAGCGGAGGAGTCCGGCTTTCTTCCTCCCCGCCGCCGGCCTCTTCTCCCGACTTCGGGGGTCTTGTCCCCCTCTTCGGTTCTTCTGCCGGGCCACCGCGCCTTCTTATAGCTCTTTTACAGGCGGTGGCACGGTCTTCTGTCGCCGCCGCCGCCTTCCGTTCTTCTTCTTCTTCTTCTTCTCCAGGAGATGTTGCCTCGACGATCTCTCCGGCTGGAATGCCAGGGCCGCGCTGCGCGGCCACTTATATAGTGACAATGGGGCGGTGTCACATGGTATATGTCACATGGGTTGGTGTCACATGGTGACCCCACCCCCTTACGATGTCATAGTCCCCATGTGACATCAACCCATGTGACCAACCCATGTGACATATACCATGTGACACCGCCCCATTGTCACTATATAAGTGGCCGCGCGGCCCTGGCATTCCGGCCGGAGAGATCGTCGAGGCAACATCTCCTGGAGAAGAAGAAGAAGAACGGAAGGCGGCGGCGGCGACAGAAGACCGGGCCACCGCCTGTAAAAGAGCTATAAGAAGGCGCGGTGGCCCGGCAGAAGAACCGAAGAGGGGGACAAGACCCCCAAAGTCGGGAGAAGAGGCCGGCGGCGGGGAGGAAGAAAGCCGGACTCCTCCGCTAGCAAAAGAGCTACAAGAAGATAGCGGAGGAGTCCGGCGAGAAGACCCCCGAAGACGGAAGACCCCCGGAGCTGTGCAATAAAATATTTTATCTCGTGTGTTGTGTTTTTTTTTGGTACTTTTATTTTACAGGTGAATGGGTAGGGGTACATTGTACCCCATACTCATTCACATAGGGTGGGGGGCCGGTATCCGGGGGTCCCCTTATTAAAGGGGGCTCCCGGATTCCGATAAGCCCCCCGCCCGCATACCCCGACAACCAACGGCCAGGGTTGTCGGGAAGAGGCCCTTGTCCTCATCAACATGGGGACAAGGTGCTTTGGGGTGGGGGGGCCGCGCGGCCCCCCCTTCCCCAAGGCACCCCCCATGTTGAGGGCACGCGGCCTGGTACGGCTCAGGAAGGGGGGGCGCTCGCTCGCCCCCCTTTCCTTTCCTGGCCGGCCGGGTAGCGTGCTCGGACAAGGGTCTGTTGTGGACTTGGGGGCACCCCCACGCCGATTTTTTTCGGCGTTGGGGTTCCCCTTTAAGTCCATACCAGGCGGCGGGGCCCGCGACGTCTCCGTCGCGTGCTCCGCCTACCTGGATACCCTCCGGGCGGGAAAAGTCCGCTCATTTCGAAAGTACAGCGGACTGGCACACACACGGGCGGACTGTCCGCTCAAACCAAGTTTGGACGGACAATCTTACGGAAATTCCGTAAGACTTTGTTCGTCAGACTGTCCGCTGAAAAAGTCCGCTGAAGCCCACACACGAGCGGACTGTCCGCTCAAATGTGTTTCGGCGGACTAAGTTGGGCAGACAGTCCGCCCGTGTGTACGCGGCCTGACTTGCCATTTTTTCGGCATGTGGAGTCCCTTATCTTAAACATGAACTGTAGATCAGAAGTTGTGTTTTTGGCCTCTTGCACACTGCAGCTTGAAAAATCTCAGTACAACTTATTTTTTTACTGAGCTAAAATACAGCCCATTAATTGTAATGTGCTTATGCACACAGGCACGTAAACAAGCGCCATGTATTCTTCAGTAAAATAAAAAAAAAATAGAAAAAATCAGCATTTTTGGTCCGTAATTTATGCCTCATGCGCACATTTGCGTGCATTTACGCACATTTGTGCCCAAATTTGTACATGTTGTCCCTTGACATTGCCTACATGGTAACAAGCTGTATACGCATGTGTGGAAATGTGTGCAACTTTGCATGGAAATTGCACAAATGCAAATGCATGAAAATACATAAAAAAAATTAAAAAAAGTCTGAAAAAATAGATGCTGAAACAGTAGTATTGTGTGCAAGAGGCCTTTGCTCGATATTTATTTGTGTCTCTAATATTGCAAATGCTTAGTAGAGATATACTACAAGGTACATAAAAAAAAAGAGGAAAAAAAGGTACTTGTTTACTGTATTTTGTCAAGTAAATACAAAATATTGCATATGAATATTTCATATTTATTTTTCATTCCAATAGTTGTAGATAATTTGTACTAGATTTAGGGTGGATTCACACTAGTGCAGAGAGCTGCTCCACAGGGGCACGCAGAAAAAATAGTTTTCTGTGTGCCCCATTAGCATTTCCACACTGCGGAGTAGAGCAGTGTAGAAAAATTGAAATATGTCTGCGTTTTTCTGCACCACTCTGCAGCTGCCTCTGTGACTCTGCGTTTCTATGCAGCATTCCATTGAAGTTTAGGGCAAAAGGGGGGGGGGGGGGGCGATGACAGTGTATTGCATTATAAAAATGCAAGGCACTGCCCCTCAGCTGCAATCACTACCTACAGAGAAATAACTTTTTTTCCTCTGTTTGTAGTGTGAACCTGCTCTTAAAATGGAATTAAACTTTCAAATTAAAAATTGCCTGACAGGTAGGATTTTTATGACAGAAATCTCTTCTGCCATGAATCCGTCTCCCTTGCTTGTCAGTTTGTTTTTTCTGAATAGCTGCTCAGCTTACAGCTGGGGCACGGTTCAGTTCCGAGATTATGTGATATCATCCCAGCCCAGCCAATCAATCAGCTAAAGAGTTTGAACCTGGAATGAAGACCGGGTGAAGAAAGACGAGCCTGTGACAGACAGTAGCGCTGGAGGAGGTCACTCCCAAGGTGCTACAATGTGCTAATATGCTATGCATTTTAGCACATTATAGCTCAAACCTCCTTTTTTGTGGAGGCTTGACTCCCCTTTAACTGCTTTTTTGAAGAAAAAAAAAAACGCATTTATGCTACTTTCACACTGGGGTGTGCGGGCGCCGGCGGGGCAGTTTTAACCCCCCGCAGCGGTGCTTTGCCAGAGGGTCTGCGGAGCTGCCCCATTGTTTTCAATGGGAAGGGCCGCTTTAGGCGCAGTGAATACACTGTTCCTATAGCATTGCAAAGATGCGGCTTGCAGGACTTTTTTGACTGTCCTGCAAGCGCACCACTCCAGTGTGAAAACCCTCGGGCTTTCACACTGTAGACACAGGAGAGGCGCTTTACAGGCGCTATTTTTGGTGCTGTAGCACCTGTAAAGCGCCTCAGTGTGAAAGTAGCCTTATTAGCTCAAGCTCAGACAGCTGATTTAGAAAACTTTTTCGCAAAAGGGAGTTTAACAAGACTCGTGGCCACTCATTAAAATTGGAAGAAAAGAGGTTTAACCTTAAAGTACGTAGAGGGTTCTTTACTGTAAGAGCGGCAAGGGTGTGGAATTCCCTTCCACAGGCGGTGGTCTCAGCGAGGGGCATTAATAGTTTCAAGAAACTATTAGATAAGCACCTGAACGACCGCAACATACAGGGATATACAATGTAAGACTGACACATAATCACACACATAGGTTGGACTTGATGGACTTGTGTCTTTTTTCAGCCTCACCTACTCTGCAACTATGTAGGAGTGACTTATCCCAATCTCAATACAATTTTTTTTTTTAAATCATATCTACTGTATATGCATGCTGTTCCTGGGTGCCTAAAGTTAATTGTACAGCTTAGCAGTATATATTTTGGTCTTTTAATGGCTGTTGTCTGCATGAAAAAAAAGACCTGGAATAGGTCCAAAATTTGAATCTCGTTTCAGTAAAGGAAAAATGTTTTTACTCGCATTGCACACATGCTGTGGATCATCATTTGAGCTCCACTTTGCCTGTGTGTGTAAAATTAGATGCTAGATGGATACATTTAGCTTTTATGTATGGTATCATTTGAATGCTTGTTTTTTTGTTTTTAACAGGGGCAAACATGCCTGCAACTTTTGGACATTTGGCTGGAGGATATGATGCCCAGTATTACGGCTATTTATGGAGTGAGGTGTATTCCATGGACATGTACCACGCACGGTTTAAACATGAAGGAATCATGAGCCAGAAGGTAGAGTTTTTTCTTAACTCATCCCTTTGAGAATGTTTTCACTGTTGTAATGTGGTTTGCAGTGAGGTGAAAAGGCATGCTACTACAGACACTTTCCGTGTGTTAAACAGAGAGCATTCCAAAACTGTGTAATGTTAAAGCGTTTCTTAACCCCCCCCCCAAAAAATTGATCCTGTTTCTTTAACCACTTCAGCCCCGGAAGGATTTGCCCCTTTCCTAACCAGAGCACTTTTTCTGATTCGGCACTGTGCCGCTTTAACTGACAATTGCGCGGTCGTGCGACATACCCCAAAAAAATTGAGGTCCTTTTTTTCCGCACAAATGGAGTTTTCTTTTGGTGGTATTTGATCACCTCTGCGGATTTTTAAAAAGTACATTTTGAAAAAAAATGAATATTTTTTACTTTTTGCTATAATAATATCCCCCAAAAATATATAAAAAAAATTTTTTTCCCTCAGTTTAGGCCGATGTGTATTTTTCTACATATTTTTGGTAAAAAAAAAATAAAAAATCGCAATAAGCATATATTGATTGGTTTGTGCAAAATGTATAGTGTCTAAAAAATAGGGGATCGTTTTATAGCATTTTTATTACATTTTTTTTATTAGTAATGGCGGCGATCTGCGATCTTTATCGACATTATGGCGGACACAACGGAAACTTTTGATGCTATTTTGGGACCATTGTCATTTATACAGCGATCAGTGCTATATAAAAATGCACTGATTACTGTATAAATGACACTGGCAGGGAAGGGGTTAAACACTAGTGGGCGATCAAGGGTTTAAGTGTGTACTAGGGAGTGATTCTAACTGTGGGAATGGGCTTTCACTAACATGACAACGATCACTGCTCCGATGACATGGAGCAGTGATCTCCGTTATGTCACAAGGCAGAACGAGGAAATGCCTTGTCTATAAAGGAATCTCTCCGTTTTTCCACTCCATGATATGATCGAGGGTACCCGGCGGACATCGAGTCATGGAGTCACTTCTTAAAGGGGGCGCACCTGTACACTCTTTTGCCCACCCTTGCCATTCTGCCACTGTATATCGTCATGCAGCGGTCAGGAAGGGATTAAAGCATGTTGTACAGCACAGTGCTTGTGCTGTGTAATTTTTTCCCCTGCATCACCTGAAATACCTGGGTGATCCTGCAAGTTTCTTTCCTCCCAGTTTCTTCCCTCCCCTATATACGCTGACCACGATAATCAGGACTTCTGAACCCTGACGCCGTTGTCAGCTCATGTGCCTCCATCAGCTGCAGCCCTGCTCTCTGTTTCTGTGTCTCCCTCTGTCCTCCTCCCCCCTCCCCTCCCTGCTTGTCAGCTCCCCGATCCTCCCCTCCTGTTCTAAAAAAAAAAAAAAAAAAAGTGTTTTCCTTCTATAGTTCCATCTATTATATTGTTATTGTTATGAGCGTGGTACAGAATCTTAATTAAGTTCTCAGTGTTTTGTTTTCAATTGCCTCCAACCTTACGGTAAATTTTGTGAAAATCCGGACATACCACAATCCTTTCCTCAGTTTGTTAATTTATGGGGTTTTCTTACCAATGTATAAATATCTCCCAACAAAATTAATAAGTTAAATAATTTGACTTTATTTATAAACGAGCATAGTTATACAATTTCAAACAGAACTGGAATTTCTGGTGATTGATATTTCACACGCGCATTATCAAAACATCAACCTGGCAATGAAACAATATATATAAATATTACAATTTACTCAGGGGAGCCCAAAATGATCTGTTATAAAAATGTGTGATAATCACGCTTTGCGTTCAAGAACACAATATCCCTTGTCGCTCGGGGAAACAGTCCTCTGAATTTCTTCAGCCGGAAGGAATCCAAAGTATGCTTCATGGAGTCAACAGAAAAATATTGCTAATTTGAAAGAAATATTGAACCAACAGAGCTTACTAAAATTGAATGGGCATTAATACTCTCCCTGGGACCACAGAAATTTAAATTGACGTACCACAAGTTTGTCTGAATTCCCCCAAATGCAGCTTCAATAATACACGGCCTAGACAATCAATAGGGGCAGATGATCATGATAAACTAACCTACATATGATTATGTCAATACATACAACTATAAAATATAATCAAACTGTGAAATATAAGAACTGCGCTAACCTTAATGAAATATACTAAATCTGAGGGATAGCCTCACTGATTGAGACCCCACTTCCCTCCACAAAACTGTTCTAAAAAAACAGCAGTAAAAACCACATCAATATTTCAAAGTGAATATGGACACTAATGAAAATGTCTCAAGACTGTTGAAATAAATTTGTGACCAAAGTAATACATTGAAAGTGATAATAAACATACGAAATTGCTCCGAACCTGTAAGTAAAAATATGTGACTACCAACACATACTAAAAGTCCTTTGAATTAAAAGTCCAAATAACAATCTGTGCACCACTTGTGACCATAAATGTGACTAATAAATGAATAAAAGTGAAAATGAAAGTTCACCCAAAAATCAATAGGGGCAGATGATAATGATAAACTAGCCTACATACAACATATGATTATGTCAATACATAAACTATAAAATGTAATCCCTACAATTTTGAGAGAAAAGATAATTACGATTTGTATCGTCGATCTGTATCTTACCAACAGTTTAAAAAGGGAAGATGTCTGCCAATATCTAAGTACATCGAGTGGTTCCATTCACAAGGTCCAGCAAGATGGGAAGTGGTCAAATATCAGCAGACTTCTTGATCATCTAGGGGTATATCTTGCGTGTTGATCTGTGATCCTCTCTCTAAGGCCCTCACATCCTTTATACCATCTGGGACTATACGCTCATAAAATTATAAGCTCAGCCAAGAAGGTTTGGCTTATTCTCCATTGGTTAGAGAATTCTAATGATTTACCTGGTGAATTCAGATAATATCATCTTCAGCCACTAGGTGTGTCTGAGGACAGAAAATGTGTTCTAAACTTATTTGTTAAAAGAAAAAATGTTTTCTTTTATAATGGGTATTTATCTATATATTTGGGCCTATGAATATATGTCTATATTGTTTCGGGACCCCAGCAATTGGTACAAAATATAATACATTAAATATAAATTTGATTAATATCACACACAATGGATGTTTATATGGATAAATGCATGACTCCTGCATATCCTATGAAAACCTATTTGTCTTGGGACAACACATGCTATATGGGTATTTTCATGTAGATGCAGTCAGGGTTTCTATGTCTTTACAACAATGATGGTATCTAAACACAGTTCTTCATTTGTTCTATGTCAAAATTTATATTTCTCTTTTATGGCAGATTATTCATGGGGTCAGTGGATATTAAAATTATGGTTGTATCTGTGACCTAGAATCCAATTTAGCATTTGAGTTACTTATGATCACATATGAATGAATGAATGAATGAATGAATGAAATACTTGTATAGCGCACAATGTGAACTGAATCGCCTGTATCACATGTATACAGGTTTTAAATGTCCAAATCATTTCTCCTGTCAGACAGTTTAGGCACGTATTGATTATTGACTGTTCAGAGATTTGCGCCTGTGTGTGTCATTTGGTGTAACATTAACTTTGCATCTCAGTCATTGTCTGAGGGAAAGCTTGAGTCAACATTGGGATTTGACTAGGACAATTTCATCCTTTGAAACAATGGGGTTATTTAGTCAAGTTTTTCCTTGTTGTAAAGTGTTTTAATTAAAGGCTTTGTAATTTGGGTCTGGAAACACACATTTTGACCATTGTCAGCTGGTTTCGTATCCGAACTCATGTTGAAACTGAGTAAACATGAATCTGTTTCTTGACTTTAGCCTTCCAATGGATCATATAACTTGATCAGCCATTTCTGTTGGGAGGGAGAATGCTCTCCTGAAGTGACAACTCAGCTGAAGTCTAACTCAAAATATAATATTTTGATGTGTCTCCGCCATGACAAAATCCTCTTTGCATTCCAGGCATGTAAGGGAAACGTGCATGGGATTCACTCCGTAAGATGGCGAGAGTCAGATGTTTGTTGATAGTCTTTCCTGACGGGTGGTGATTTTTTTTTTTGTCTGTCAAGATGAATCCGGGAGCTTCCTGGATCAGTATCCCTGAGGAAGGTCTCGTCGAGCGATGAGGCTGGCCTGACCTGGCAAGGACATCCATAGCAGAAAACCAAGGACTTTCCATATGGTGGTTTCCTGGGGCGGTCTCAGGGTCGGGTCCCTTCTTCCTGGTGTGATCGTGGGCGGTCAAGAGACAGCAATGGGCCTTCCTTTGATTATCTGGTCACTAGCCCCATGTTTATGTATTGTAGCGTTGCCCTGCCAGGGTCTAGAAGTGATCGCTAAGCAGGATGGGCTATTCCTCTTGGTAACAGTATATAAGGCTGCAGAGGTGTCCCTAGAAACCTCAAGGGAGCTTTGTGTGTTGGAGCCAGAGGTTTCCTGGGACAACTGTGGTGCTACTCTGATGGATACTTGACCTTGGTGATAATGTGTCAAATGGTAAAAGTAAAATGTCTGAAATTACTTGTGGTGATAATGGGTAATGGCGCGTACACACGGTCGACTTTCCGGCAGAAAAAGTCAGACGGAATAGTTTCATCGAATATTCCGATCGTGTGTGGGCCTCATTGGACTTTTTTTTTTTCTTTTCTTTTTTATTCTGAGGGACCTAGAAATAGAACATGTTTTAAATCTTTCCGACGGAATCAATACCCATCGGGAAAACCGCTCATCTGTATGCAGTTCCGACGGACCAAAATTTACGCATGCTCTGAAGCAAGTACAAGACGGCAACTATTGGCTACTGGCTATTGAACTTCCTTTTTTTAGTCCCATCGTACGTGTTGTACGTCACCGCCTTTGGTGTGATCATGTGTACGCAAGACCGTTTCTGCGGAACTCCGTCGGAAAAATCGTCAGTTTATTCGTGTGTACGCGGCATTACTGCAGCCTGTCTCTGCTGACAGTAAAAGTCTTCATGAGTTTAATGAAGTGCCACCCGAGCAAGATGGTGAAGTTATGGTCTTGCAGCTTGATGTGTTTAAAAATGTTTTGCCACAGGTTAGCTTAAACAAAAGTGATATGCACAATGTGGCTGCTGTGGAGCCACTCTGTCCTGTGTCTCCTTTGGCAGTTGGAGCAGTACTGCCTAGTACCTCTGATGGGAGCATAAAGAAAATAGATTGGGACAGATGGGCAACAAGTCTGTTGGATTTATTGAAAGACGTCTCAGTGTGTAACAATGGAGCGGACACCATTTCTGCTGTGCTAAATGGAGGGACTGCAGAGCAGCTTCTGGACCAGGGCTCGCTTGCTTCTGTTGCAGAGGATATTCCTCAGGAGATGGAAGGGCCAAGAGAGATTGAGCACATAGCAAAGGTTGTGTCCACAACCCGTAAAGTAGTTATTGATGTGGTATTCCAAACTAATGTTATCCATAGAGAATACCAGGAACAGGTCATTGACACTGAGCCTGAGAGTTTTGTGGTGACTCCCGCACCTCCTGCACCAGGTTATTGCAATGGATACCTCCAGTGGGAGGAAGCCCATTTAAGAAGTGCCACCTCTAAGGCATCTGTAAATGAGTCTTTCCACATCCCTAGGGACATGAAGAACCCCAGGAAGGTCTTAGGTGTGGAGTCACACTGTCTTTGTATGACAGATATGCTGAGAAAAATATTAGAATGTTGGAGTGTACAGCCGGCGTATATCTTGCCATCCTCTCCAGCATTTGGAGAACTTGTACCATGGGGTATGCATAAATGCAGCTGGATATTACAGGCAGTATGATGCAGAGATTTCCATAGTTGGAAGTGTTTAATGTGATTATTGGTAATGTGGAAAGTTGTCTCACAGTGTGCTGGATTGCTTCATACGAAGGTTCTGTATGAGAGGCACTCTGGGGTACTGTTGGACAGGACAGAAGTGCCAGACAGTGCAAGTATATGTTATGTGGTTGGGGTCATCAAACCAAGGGTGAAATTGGATGATGATGATCAGGTGTCAGGACAGTTGCTGGAAGAGGATCATGTGGCAGTGGAGTTGAGGGTTAGTGACATTGCTATGATTTACAACGACTCCACTTAGGCTGGTGTGTTACGCCCCCACCGGGGTCGAAATGGGGGAGGATATGTGAAAGTGCGTTGCCCTGCCAGGGTCTAGAAGGAGGTTGTGACCCAGAATTCTCAACCGGACGGGTTGAGGGGCTCCAGGGAGCTTGTAATATGGCCTTTCAGTTTCCTCAGTGTTTTGCAAAGTCCACTTTGGGACCCTGGAGCTCGGATTTCTGAGAGATCCGGGTGGGGTGAAAAATCCCTAGTCCTGGGTCCTGATTTTGAGAACAGCCAGCATACTGATTGGTCAGGTTTGTGCTGGGCTTTTAGTAGTAACCTTACCATGCTTCTGGGCTTCACCCCAGCAGATAAGAAGTACCAGGACTCAGGGGGGCTCCATGTCGGAGTCAGTGCAGCAAGAGGCTGCTAGCTATATGCATCAAGGTGGTTGGTGAAACAGTCTGTAAGAGACAGACAAGGGCCTGGAGTGTAAGGCCAGAGCAGCAGTGCTGCAAGTGAGAGCCAACTAGGCTGAATGTCATTTTGTTGATGGAAAAAGAAATGCTGAAAACCCCTGCGAAGGAAACCTATGTTTGTTTGCTGAACTTGCTTTTAATAAAAATGGGCAAACAAAGCCCTTAAAAAGAAGAACCAGCAAGTGGTGATGTCCTTAAAGCTTTACATTTGACGCTATTCCTTTACAGTATACACTGTTAAAAGGAAAATAGACAGTTTAAGTACCACATAGATATATAAAAAAAAATTTATGTTCAGGTGAGGTAGCCCTTTTAATTGACCATGAAAGTATATGTTGCCGAGGGTTAGTCCTCCAGCAACTGTAATTGGGACTTGGGGTGGCAAGCACCTAATTGATGTGCACCCATCTCTCACTGATTTCACCATTCCCTGGAATATGCAGTTTATATGCCACGGGGGAGATCTTGTCCACAATGTTAAATGGACCTCTCCAGGATGGCAGGAATTTCCGTTCCTTTACCTGGTTTCTTGTGAAATTGTAGAGATATACCTTGTCCTCAATTTCATACTCCTTCTTTGTGGGTTTTAAGGTCATAGTATGGTTTAACGCTAGTTGCCCGTCTTTCAATATTTCTCTGGGCGAATGAGAACGCATATTGTAAATGCTTCCGTAAATCTTCTATATATTGGTGGTGGCATTAAGTTATGATCAGTGGTGCGGTACAAGAGGTGTTGGGGCAGGACCATCCGCCTTCCGGTCATGAGTTTGAGGGGGGGGCCATTTTTGTGACTGTATTTGGGGTTCTTAATGCCATCGGGACTAAAGGAAGCTTTACATCCCAGTCCTTGCCTGTTTCCTTTACAAATTTCTTAAAAGGGTTGTAAAGGATTAAGGTGAAAAAACATCTGACAGTGCCAGCCCCCCCTGTTTTACTTACCTGACCCCTCGAAAGTCCTGCGCTCGCCCCCGATGTCCTCTTCGCCACTCAGCCTGGCCGTTGATTGGCTGGAGTGGATGGATTGAAACCAGTGCAGCTATTGGCTCGCACTGCTGTCAATCACATCCAATGGCGCGGCGCGCCTGGGGCGGGGCCGAGTGATACGGTGAGCGGCTATAGCCGCCGGCTGTATCACAGGAGCGCGCTCGCAAGTGCTTCTCACCATGCGAGGGAACTTGCATTAACGTGAGAAGTACTTGCGGGGAGAAGCAGAGACAGCCACCGAGGGACCCCAGAAGAGCAGGTTCCGGGGCCACTCTGTGCAAAATGAGCTGCACAGTGGAGGTAAGTATAACATGTTTGTTATTTTTAAAAAAATGAAAAATTCCCTTTACAACCCCTTTAAGTATGTTTACAGTGGTCTGATTGTACCGTTCCACTTCACTACTAGAGGCGTGCCGAGAGACGATGTGCAACTCTTTATTTATTTTTTATTTTTTTTACACCCAATATCTTCCACAGTTTAGTCATTACTTTGGTGAAATATGTACCCCTATGAGGCTCTATTCTCTGGGGAAGGCTAGAGCGTGAAAATATGTGATTAATCAAAAGGGCGGCACATGGGCCGGAGCTGTTGTTTGGTGCAGGCATACACTCAACATATTTGGTAAATAAACATGTCACAGTTAACTTATAACGATTCCCACGTGAAGATTTCGCTACAGGCTATGGGTGGGTGAAGCTGGTTGAAATTGAGGACATATTAACCATCCTTGTGCCTTCACATCACACAGCATATGAGGCCAGTAGGCACAATCCTGGGGGATCTCATAGGTGATTTCTTTTTTCTCCGTGGTGCCCAGACGTGGGGGGGCGTCATGGGCATGCTGTAGCATTAAAACTCTGAATTTGAGGGGGGCTACTTATTGTTGGACACCCCCCTTGGAGGTGCGGATCAACAATCCCTGATGCAGCATGAACTGGGGTTTGGATTTCATTAATATACGTAAGTCTTCATTGCCAGGATAATTTTCTTGACTAAGAGGATTCTGGCTCGGGCATTCCAAATGGTTATAAAACAAGCCAATTATTGGGCTTTCTTTTTGGGCTGCGATGAAATCTTCACTGGGGTTTTCATGACACCATTGCAATACCTTTGAATCATCAGTCATCCTAGCTTGTTGTCTAGTGACAGCTTCTAACTGTACTGAACCTAAGAGATTATCTATATCTAGCAACACTCCTGTTAGGGCCCCTTCTTTCGCTAGAGTATCGGCCTGATCATTCCCTTCCTTTTCTTCACCTATGACTTTGGAGTGGCCCTTGGTTTTCTTAAAATACAGAGTGATCTCGTGTTCCCTTACCAAGTGGTCGATTTGACAAAACAACTTACCACGTTCGACAAGTTTTATGGTTACTTTTTACCATGTTTCGTTTCTATTGGGGGAGATACTCAACAAAACTATTCCTGACATAATTTGAATGGGTGATGATGGCAAATTCTTTTACCAATTCCCGACCAGCGCACGCCGATACACGTCGCCAGAGTACGTCGCCAGACTGGTGGGCAAAATGGCGTACAGGTACGACCCCTTTAAAGTGGTTCTGCCCCTAAAAAAAAAATATTAAAAGCCAGCAGCTACTAATATTGCAGCTGCTGATTTTTAATAAAATCACACTTACCTGTCCTAGGGTCCAGCGATGTCGGCGGCAGATGACGAGCGATCGCTCGTCTCGCTGCTGCCACCGCCGCCATCCTCTGTCAGGGAATTGGGAAGTGAAGCATGGCGGCTTCACTGCCTGGTTCCCTACTGCGCATGCGCGAGTCGCGCTGCGCGTCTCTTCAGATCCCCCGCTGTGTCCTGGGAACTGTGTGTTACCCAGAACACAACGGGGGGGGCGCGTCGTCTGCGGGGGTCTGCGGCGGTCTGCCCGGAAGTGGGTGCAGTTACCTGGATTATCCAGGTAACTGCACCCCCCTCCCCCCTGAAAGGTGCCGATTGTGGCACCGGAGGGGGGGAGGGATCAGATGAGCGGAACTTCCCCTTTAGGGTGAAGAACCGCTTTAAGACGCGGTGGTGTGGGTGTGCTCCCACCATAGTCACCGTGACTGAGGGTCCCGCGGACTCTGTCCACCTGGTCCCCGCGATTGTGTCACAGAGAGGTAGAAAGGGGAGATGCTTTTGTAAACAAAGCATTTCCCCATTCTGCCTAGTGAGAGGTCGATGACAGAGAGCAGTGATGACATTGCTGTCATGTGTGCTGTAGCCCCTCCCCCCCACAGTTAGAATCACTCCCTAGCACACACTTAACCCTGTCACCGCCCCCTAGTGGTTAACCCCTTCACTGCCAGTGTCATTTGCACAGTAAACAATGCATTTTTATAGCACTGATCGCTGTGTGACAGTGGTCCCAAAATAGTGTCAAAAATGTCCGATCAGTCTGCGTAATATCGAAGTCCCGATAAAAATCGCAGATCGCCACCAATACTAATAAAAAAATTATAATAATAAAAATGCCATAAATCTATCCCCTATTTTGTAGACGCTATAAATTTTGCATAAAAAATATTGAAAAAAAGAGTAATCCAGCGTTCCCTATATAGTGAGAAACGACAGTCCTATCAATTTAAATATAATGAATAGTGATGTGGCTAGAACAAAATAAATGTGATAGACAAAAAGTCTGAAAAGCGACAAAGAAACTACTAAGTCGCCTTGCAGAGTGCTACACTCCTAAGTTGCTACAATGTAATGTGTCACAAGTGTACCATGTGACATAACTAATATTAACAATGTGAAAATAAGCCGTGATATTCATACAGGAGCAACGTACAGCTAGGCGATTTGTGCAGCCGGGCCAACCTGCCACATTACAACTGCGCCGGCTGGCGGTTAAAGCAACACGGGTCATATACTATACAAAATGAGGGTCAAGAACAACCACTCGTAATACCGCGATTGGTCCTAATTTAAGCATCTTTCCCAAATGTGAAAAAATACTTTATTGTACAAAGATTGTGTATGGCATAATCAACCAGACTGCTGGAACATATCCAGCAACCCTCCGAACAAACAATTTTAAATGAGACAATGTTGTTGCAACATAAATTTACACACAACTCAATCATGCAGACAGGTGGCAATCATTCTCTGTGTGGACCGTTCTTGTCTATTCAAGTTAGTGTATAGTCCATTCAGCCTCCGTTTCACTGATGTGAAGTGTAGTGGATCAGCTCCCGGATTACATCCGTATGTCCACGATAGTGTCCGGGATGATGTCGGAAGATCAAAGTCACTTGTGACGCTGTAACTCCTGACACCGTGTCAGTGCCGCATACAGTGCTGAATATCCTGTCACACCTGAATTTTTAGAGATAGCATGTTATGTCACAGCTTTGGGCTATGTCTGCAGGTTCTGCTCTAACCTGTGCAGTCTACGTTGATGAATTTTGCACGTCATCATGTGCAACGTCGGAGCATAAAGACGTACTGTGTCTCCAGCTTTTAAAGGGGACAATGCTTGAACATCTTTTTATTTGGTACGCATGTATATGTTGGGTTTTCTTATATAATAAATAGTGTTAAACAATATCACGCTATGTTTGGACATTTTTGCTCTTTTATATGAGAAAACCGAATTCCAATAAGGGAGACATCTAGTGGCCAAGGAAGGATTGTGGAAATGGCAGTTTAAAGGCTTTTTGATCTCGGTTGTTCGGTGAGTGCATCTCCAAAGGGGATCGTTTGTGTCCCACAAGTGGTGAACTACATGGTGGAAGCTACATCTTAATCACAATAAAGAACAGATAGAACAAGCACCTTCTTTTCTGGACACTGATCAGAATTTTAATTAACTCACTTTTTAAAAAAAAGTGTGCATGCGCTGCTATATATGAAAAAGTGGACTTTTTTTAAGTTGCAATTTTTTATGTATGTTGATATTTCTGTGTTTTAAAAAAAAGCAGCAGCTTTAAAGTGGGTATTTCATGCAAGTGGAGTACCACATAAATACCGCATTTTATATTTGCATATTTGTTTCCAAGAGCGCAGAGCGGTGTACTATTTGGGCAGGCATTTATAATTTTTTAGTACATTCTTTTACATAGAAAAAATTAATAAACAAAGAAAACCTCCATGTTCAGAATTCTATACTGCAGTTGATCCAGGTGAAGGCAAAAAACATGACCATACAGCTCAAATTTTACCCCAATACCACTGAAATGAACTAAAGTGTAAGAAATCCCTGATATTAAAATATCCTGCCTCAGGAATATACTCCTTATCCCATTCTGGGTCAACACAAAATTATGCCCAGTCTGTGCCCCGGCCCTCTAGAACAGCAATTTGGAATTCTTGTAGCTTGGCCACACTAAGCCCTTGTACACACGGTCGGAGATTCCGACAACCAAATCCGTCGAATTTTGTCCGACGGATCTTGTCCGAAACTGTTTCATACACACGGTCGGACAAAGTTGTCGGAAAATCCGATCTTTCAGAACGTGATGACGTAATTTTGTTACGATGGGACTACGTTCAGGCTAGTAGCCAATAGCTTTGATGTAGGAATTTGATCTGAGCATGCGTGGCACTTTGTCCGATCGGAATTCTCTACACATGATCGGAGTATGTCCGATCGGAGCATTTTGGCGGAAAATATTTCCGTCAAGTTGGAAAAGTTGGTCCGACGGATATTCCGACGGAAACAGTCCGATGCAGGCCACACACAGTCGGAATATCCGACAAAACGCTCTGATCGGACACATTCCATCGGAATCTCTGATCGTGTCTACAAGGGCTTAGTGTAATTTCTAGATTTTTCTGAATATTCTTGGATATTTTTGAATATCTTCTAAATATTGGAAATATGTTATGGTAGTGAAATAAATGAATTGATACTTTAATTTGTTTTTGGTTTCTGTTAGCGTTCTTTTTTCTCTATCTGTTAAATGTGGGGAAAAAATGTTTAACATTTAAATCTTGAAAAAAAAGTAGATGCTCCATAGTTTGCATATGGTTTATTGTGTTTTATGCTTTGTTAATTGTATTTTCTTTACATCCATTTTAGGTGGGTGCAGATTACAGAAACTGTATCCTGAAACCTGGGGGCTCTCTGGATGCCATTGTAATGCTACGCAACTTCCTTGGGCGTGACCCGAAGCAGGAAGCATTCCTAGAGAGCAAAGGACTGACAAGTCTGTCATGACCAGTGACTTCTACCTGCTAGTAAACTGGCAATCAAAACCTTCCAAACACAAGGTTTGAACTATCCCAAATCTCAGGATAGTTGAATAGTGACTTCTAAAGGTTGTTTTTTGCACATCAAGCTAACAATTGCTGCACATAGGTATTCCTTATATACCCAGTGGCAGAAATCATGAACAAATATTTAAAAAAAATTTGAAACAATGTGCTCTTGTTACAAATAATGAACTTCCATTTTTGTATACTTTTGACTTGTAGGAATAAAATTAAATGTGTTTTTAATTATCCATCTACTCTTCATCCCCTTAACAAGGCGAGAACTAGATTTGGTCAACACTCTACTTGCCTACTTGAAGTACAGGTCTATGAATCCATTACCAATGTGTAAATTACACGTGCCTATTGCAATAAACAATTTGATCCCAAAACATCTTCCTTTGTGCTTATGTTGTGATTAAAAACGTGTATATTTATAGTGTTGTCTGGGAGTGCCTTAACCTTGTCGGGTGTTTTTATTTGTGCAAAGGTAAAGTGTAACTCTGGCTAGGCTATGGGCAATAAATTATTGACATAAACATATCAAGCAATAACAAAGCTCTCGCTGGCCTCTCTACCATTAAAGTTAATTTATTTAAAAATATCACAGCAAAGTCTGTTGGTTTCAGTTGCTTTTGAACAGCTTGGAAACATCTGCTATGTGTTTACATTAATGGAATGGTTCTCTTAGGAAAAAAAAAAATAACTAAGATTTAAATGTCTGCAGTGTGAAATTTAAAAGTAAATATCTCCACAGTGCCTCTTGATACAGAAATAAATGTTGGCTTTTTTTATTTTTCTTAAACTGTTTCATGCATAAAAAAAAACAGTAGTTAGCCAAATTTCTTTGCATAATGCGAAAGATGATGTTACGCTGAGTAAATAGATACCTAACATGTCACGCTTTCAAATTGGTACTTAAAAATCCCCATAGGCGACATTTTTTTACATGTTACCCGTTTAGAGTTGCAGAGGAGATCTATTATTTTTTATTGAATTTTATTGAATTATTGCTCTCACTCTAATGTTTGCTGCGATACATAACGTGTTGTTTGAGCATCGTTTACATATGCGGGAGTGACTTACATATGCGTTCGCTTCTACACGTGGGGAACGGAGGAGATTTACATTTAATTTTTTGGTTTATTTTACCTCTATTTCTTTTTCATACATCGTGTGACACAGTCAGGCTAATATTCATTACCTGCAGGGTTATACTCCAAAGGTCTTTAGACAGGAAGTGATCCCCTATATAACCCCTCCCATACAGCAAGCACTTCAGTTTTTTTTACCAGTGTCTGCAAGGTGGATGGCACTGTTGTTTGAGCTCTCTGAGCTCCAAGTCTCTAGTCCCACAAACGGTTCTTGTATGAATCAAGGGATTGACCGATTGGATCCATTTGACACAGGCTTTATATGCTTAGATAAATGGTACCCAAGCTTCACAAAGAAGACTCAAGATCTTGCAAGGTTTTTCCTGCAATGCGGCCTCCGGTCGCTGGACCATGCAAAGTGGAATCCTGGAAACGGCAACGCTGAGGCATTCCAGCAGGGGGCTGCACAGGTCCAAGGGAGTGAACCATAAACATGAAAAGGGTACCCAGTCCATAAAGGTCCTCAAGTGACAGGAACCCGCCGTGAAGGGTGAAGATTGGGCTCTTAGTTTATAAGCTGCCCTGCATCTGGACGGGTAAGTGTAACCCCTTTACGTATGATTGTGGGGTGTCCCAGTGATTGTAACAATCAGTCAAGCTAGCTAGAGGCTGGACATCTGTGTGCAGTGACCATACGGGGGAGTTTTGAGCTAGCTGTGGGTGCTTGCAAAGTGTACATTTTTAAAAAAATTTTTTTTTCTTTGCTTGTGTCTGGCTGTTTTTCACCTGTATGATGGCGCACAACAGTGCGGCATTTTGCCTTGGTTTACCATGGCGCACATGCATTTGCAAGAGTGGCGCTGTACTCGGCAATTTGTTAGGGAGCCGTGGTGCGCCTTGGCTTCGCCGCACATGCGCAGTAGCCTTTATCTGAGCCCACGAAAATTTGCGTCATACTCTAAAACATCCATGCCTGTTCGCCAGGACCACGCACATACATGTGCACACATGCACAGAACGCTCCAACGCACAGCCAGATTATTTAAGCTGTATATGCCATGCATGCAGTGCTTCCAGAAGGCAGCTGTGGGACACAGAGCAGACTTTGAACAGGCACTTCCAATGGTTAATTTCTCCTTACCTGAGTCACGTGAGTCACCAAGTGTTGCTTGGCATCCTAAGGTGCTTAGCAGGATTGTTGCATAGGGGCTTGATGAACCCTATTAAAGGGTCTCCCTTCTGAGGTGTTTTAATACTACACCCAAGAACTCTGTTTTTGTGGCTAGTAAATGTCTTCAAAAAAGAGGAGTGGGAGTAACACTACAGGGAAGGGCACACCTATGTCGTCAGTAGTTCCTGATGAACCTAGACGATATCCCTAGTGTTGTATCCCCTGAAGGACCAGAGGCTTCTGTGCAATCTGAGCAGCTGCACCTATCTGGTATTGTGCCTATAGTCAAAGCTACTGCTTCACCTTTTACCACCATGGATGAACTGTCCTCGGCCTTAGCTGGGTTAGAGCACAGGATTGCCTCCATCCCGCATGGTGGCAAGAAGCATGACAGGTCCCCCTCCCTGGAGCCTCCTAGTTTGGAGCAGGAATGGGTTGAGAATGGGGAAGAGCTAAAAGCTCAGGATTCTGTGGATGTCAGGACCTGGACTTGAACCTTGGACCTCAGCTGTGTCTGGCAATGAATCTTCTCTCTGAGCTATCTGAGATGCTGGACAGTTCCTTGTCAGATCCTTTTGACAACCTTGCCTTGTACCTTGATTTCAGCTGAACCTTGAACTCTTTGCTCCTCCCATGAACTTCCTGATATAAGCCATGTCTCTGCACTTCCTCCTTGCCAGAATACTGTGCCATCTCCAGCCTGTATCTCGCTCCCGTCTTCTCTGCTGCCGCTTATATTTACTACTGCTCGTTATCGACCCTTGGCCTGTTCCACGACTACGCTTCTGCCTGATCCCAATCTGCAACAACTCGTTACCGACCTTTTGGCTTGCTTACTGACCACGCTTCTGTTTGATCCTTACCTGCTCATCCGCTACTGAACCCCGGCTTGCTCACCTCCTGGTGGGGCGATCCTGGGGACCGCGACCTAGTACTAACAAGCAGCTAAATCCATCTCTACCATCTGGAGCTCTGGTGAAAACCGGTTAGTACTTAGACTCCGCACCTCAGGTGAGCCTGTGTCTTCTGCCAGGGTGACGGCTTGTGTTCCTATCCTGCTGGTTAGTGGTAATCCTGCAACTGCTATAGCAATTGGTCTTCGAGCCTGACCCCTGATCGTGACAGTGGAGGGCCTGGCAGATGAGTCTGCTTCCGAGCAATCTGGACAAAAAGATATCCAGTTGATGTCTGCCTCTCAGTTGCAGAGGCTTTCATCCTGACTGACCAAAATGGTTCGCTCTGCCTTTAAGTTGCCTCTTAAAAAAAGCAGAGGTGGCTGAGCCCCCTGGTCCTCTTGGGATCCCTGAGGCCTCTTCAGGCCGCACAGGCTTACTCCCTACATCCCCTGCTGGAACAGGCGGTGTATGCTGATGAAAAACATTCTCTTCCTCTTAAAAAAATTTCCCTTTTTTATATCCCATGGATAAATGTTTGTTAAAGGGAGCATGCCAGCCGTAGATGCAGCAGTCTCTTCCTTGAACAAGAACTTAACTTGTCCAGGTAGATAACGCTTAGGGCTTGAAAGGCGCTGTTGACAAGAAATTGGAGTCTTAAAGGCTTCCTTTTTTCTTTGGCAAGTTCAGCTATTTAGCCAGCTGTTACAGCAATTGATATCTGCCAGTCCGTAAAGGAACAGGTCAAACGGCCTCATAGGCCTAACCAGCAGGATGATCTGCCTGAAAATAAGACGGATATTCCTCGAGCGCTGTGTTTTGCTGTTGACGCCTTAAAAGGATTCAATACAGCAGGTTTCTCGTTTGGCTCTCTTGTCTGTACACTTTTGTGGCTCAAGAACTGGTCAGCTGAGCTTCCTTGTGAAAAGTTATTGCCAGGTTTCCCTTTTTCATGGGGAATGTAATGTGATAATTTGCAAGAATATATCCAAAAGATTTCAGAAGGGAAGAGCTCTGTACTTCCTGCAAAGAAAAGCACCATTGTCCCTCATTTAAAATTTCAGGGACTGCTTCATCAAATGTCTCAGCGCCACAGAAGTTCTGTCGCTAACAGGGCACTAGGGCCAGGGGTAAGCCGCAAAGCCAGGGCTAGAAAAAGCCCTGGGTCCAAAATTCTTCTAAACCCAGACCAAGCCCTCCTCCTGAGGAGATGACCCCACTCTATTGGGTGAGGAAAGGCTGGTGCACTTTGCGGACATTTGGAGAACACTAATTTAGGAAGAGTGGGTCACCTCAATTATTTACTGCGGTTACAAGCTGGAGTTGTGGGGGTTCCCCCTCAGAGTTTTAAGATCCAGCTTTCCCTTGGATCCTCCAAAAAGAGTTACTGCTTCAGGCACTACATCATTTAGTGCATCAAGGAGTGATTGTACAGGTTCCTGTATCCGAAGGAGCAAACCTGTTTTAGGGTTGCAAATCAAACTAGGTCACAGGGCCCATTTTTGAACCTAAGATCCCTAAACCAGTATCTACTAATCCATTCCTTTCGGATGGAGTCTGTCCGCTCAGTTGTAGCCTCATTCCAGATGAAAGCCTCCATCGATCTAAAGGATGCATATTTACACGTACCTACAGTATCTTTCAGCCTCATCAGAGGTTCCTGCGATTTGCAGTAGAGAAATGTAATTTTCTGTTGTGGCTCTACACTTTGGGCTTGCTACAGCTCCCCAGGTGTTCACAAAGGTCCTAGCACCAGTACTGGGTCTTTTAAGGGCGCAAGGGATCCTGGTGCTCGGGTATCTGGACGACCTCCTGCTCAGAGATCACTCATTACAGGCTCTAGAACAGAGCATAACATGCACAGTGCAGTATTTGAAAAGCTTAGGCTGGATCATAAATACCGAAAAGTCAGACTTGAAACCAGCTCAAGGTCTAAAGTATTTAGGTCTGATCCTAGATACGGTCCAAGCAAAAGTATTCTTGACACCTGCAAGGATCTGTGCCCTGAAGGATCGGGTGCATCATATAGGGGGCACCAGAGAACCCTCCTCTGTATGAGTCTTCTAGGGAGGATGCTATTCTCTGAGGAGGTGCCCTATGCCCAGTTCCATCTCAGGCCTCTACAACAAGACATCTTGTTGGATAGGAACAAGAGAGGACAATCCCTGGATTATCCAATGTTCTTATCTCCTCAGGCTTGCTTAAGCCTAAACTGGTGTTTCCAGGATCAGAACCTGCGAAAGGGAAGATCCTTTTTCCCGGTAACTTGGATAGTACTGACTACAGATGCCAGTCTCTCTCAGGCTGGGGAGCGACCCTAGAGGGGCTCACAGCTCAAGGACAGAACAGATCCTGCCCATCAACGTCCTGGAATTACGGGCAGTACGACTAGCCCTATGGTCATGGACGGTGAAGCTTCAGAACTGCCCTATTGGGGTTCAGTCCGATGCCACTGCAGTGGTCTATATAAACCACCAAGACTGTACCAGGAGTCATTCAGCTGAAGGAGGTGAACCACATAGTAGCCTGGGCAGAGGGACAGGTGCAGATTCTACTGGCAGTCCATATCCCAGGAGTAGAGAACTGGAAGGCAGATTATCTCAGCCACTAGCAGATCTACCCGGGGGAATGGTCCCTATGCTCAGGGGTGTTCCAGAAAATTTGCCAATGTTGGGGATGGCCAGAGGTCGACCTACTGGCATCCAGGTTCAACAACAAGCTACAGCAGTTTGTGTCCTGAACAAGAGCTCCTCTGGCAATCAGAGCAGATTCTCTGGTAGTTCCATGGAGCCATTACTCCCTAGTTTATGCTTTCCCTCTGATCCCTCTCCTTCCACATTTGTTGCGCAGGATTTGGAGAGAGGGAGTTCCAGTCATTCTGGTGGCACCAACCTGGCCCTGAAGGCCCTGGTTCCTGGAAATTGTGGGACTGACAATAGACGGGCCACGGCACCCCGATCTACTGTCTCAAGGTCCTATATTCCACCCCAATTTACAGTCTCTAAATGTAACGCCGTGGTTATTAAAGCCAGGGTGTTAAAGGACCATGGCATCTCGGGACCAGTAGTGTCTACCCTAGTGAATGCTAGAAAAGCTGTCCCCTAGGAAGATCTAGCATAAGGTCTGCAAGACGTATATTGCTTGGTGTGAAGCCAAAAAATGGAATCCTCCAAAATACATGATTTGGAGAATTCTCACTTTTCTATAGTCAGCTGTGAAAATCAAATTGTCTTTGAGTACAATCAGAGGTCAAGTTTCAGCCCTATCAGTATTCTTCCAAATGCCTTTTAGCCTCTCATTCACTGGTCCAAACCTTTATGCAAGGGGCAACTCGCTGGCTTCCCCCCATTAGGTCACCTATGTGTCCTTGGGATTTTAACTTTGTGCTGTCTGTGTTACAGAAACAACCATTTTAACCTATCAAGGAAATTCCATTAGAATTGCTGTCACGCAAGCTAGCCTTCTTGATGGCTATCACCGCGGCTTGAAGGGTGTCAGAGTTGTCGGCCCTTTCATGCAGGGAACCATACTGATCCTTCACAACAGGGTCGTGTTACAACCGGTCCCATCCTTTTTGCCAAAAGTGGTGTCGGCCTTTCATTTAAATCGGGTCATTATTTTACCTTCTTTTTTTTTTTCTCTGCCTCGTTCGGCGGAAGAGAGACGACTGCACTCCTTGGACGTTGTCCCAGCAGTCAAGGTTTATTTGTCTAGATCTGCAGTCACCCAAGGATCAAACTCCTCCTTTTTTGTTTTGCCAAAAGGACCCAAGAAAGGGCAGGCAGCTTCCAAAGCTTCCATTGCCAATTGGGTCCGTCAAGGCCTACGGTCTGAAATGTGAAGCTCCTCCCTTTAGGGTGAAGGCTCATTCTACCAGGGCTGTAGGAACCTCCTGGGCTTTTTGCCATCAGGTATCTGTGGCTCAGATTTGTAAGGCCGCTACCTGGTCATCAGTGCATACATTTACAAAATTGTATCAAGTGGATGTTTGAGCAGCTGAGGATTCGGCTTTCGGCTGCACTGGCTGCCGTATAAGTTCTGATGGCTATTGTTTGGCAGGGTGTCTAGCTCCCATCAAGGCTATTGCTCTGAAATGTCCCAGCAGGTGATGAATATTAGCCTGACTCTGTGCCCCATGATGTATGAAAAATAAAATTAGGATTTTTTCGTTATACTCACCTGTAAAATCCCTTTCTTTGAGTACATCATGGGACACAGAGATCCCTCCCCTCTTTTTTGAGGATTCAGTGCTTGCTACAAAACTGAAGTGCTTCCTGTATGGGAGGGGCTACAAAGTTGGTGAGGTTTAAAAAAAAAAGACACAAGTCCGTCAAGTCCAACCTATGTGTGTGACTATATGTCAGTATTACATTGTATATCCCTGTATGTTGCGGTCGTTCAGGTGCTTATCTAAAAGTTTCTTGAAACTATCAATGCCCCCGCTGAGACTAGTGCCTGTGGAAGGGAATTCCACATCCTTGCCGCTCTTACAGTAAAGAACCTGCTACTTAGTTTAAGGTTAAACCTCTTTTCTTCTAATTGTGGCCACAAGTCTTGTTAAACTCCCTGCGAAAAAGTTATATCCCTATTGTGGGGTCACCAGTATGGTATTTGTATATTGAAATCATATCCCTTCTCAAGTGTCTCTTCTCCAGAGAGAATAAGTTCAGTGCAACCTTTCCTCATAACTAATATCCTCCAGACCCGTTATTAGCTTTGTTGCCCTTCTTTGTACTCGCTCCATTTCCAGTACATCCTTCCTGAGGACTGGTGCCCAGTACTGGACAGCATACTCGGCTGGACCAGAGTCTTGTAGAGCGGGAGATTTATCATTTTATCTCTGCAGTTGATCCCCTTTTTAACCACTTGGTGCCCAAGCTACGTCATATGACGTCGTGGGCTTTGTGGTGTAATATCTGAATGATGCCTGAGGCCACAGACATCATTCAGATATCGGCATTATCAGCCGTCAATTCCCTGCACCATAAGAACGATCATAGCGGCTGTTCCACCGCTTGAATGTTCTTACGGGCGGAGGGAGGGGACGCCTCCGCCCTCCGGTGCTTGTACCGACTCACCACTTCCATCGGTGAGTCGGTCACAGGATCCGCCGGCCCCCGAATGATACCATAGAGATTTCCGGTGGACCAGATCGTCCCCGGAGTCTCTATGATCGTTTGGAGGCCGGGCGTGATGTTATGACGTCACGCCCCGCCTCTGGATTCAAATTAACTGTGCCGTTTTGGCTGGGAAGCCAGGATCGTTTTTTGTTTTTTTTAGGCTTCCCAGCCTAGAGGTGAGATATGGGGTCTTATTGACCCCATATCTCTCTGTAAATAGGTCCGATCATGCCATATTCCTATTACAAGGAGATGTTTACATTCTTTGTAATAGGAATAAAAGTAATCAAATTATTATTATTTTTTTTTTAAAGTGTCAAACTAAAAAAAATAAAATAAAATTAATTAAAAAAAATGTTTTTAAAGCGCCCCTGTCCCTGTGAGCTTGAAAGCATATGTAAGTCCCGCCCACATATGAAAACTGTGTTCAAACCACACATGTAAGATATCGCTGCGAACATTAGAGCGAGAGCAATAATTCTAGCCTTAGACCTCCTCTGTAACCCAAAACATGTAAACGGTAAATAAATTTAAAGGGCCGCCTATGGAGATTTTTAAATACCAACCTTTGGCGCCATTCCACGAGCTGGTGCAATTTTGAAGCGTGACATGTTGGGTATCTATTTACTCGGCGTATCTTCCTCTTTCACATTATGCAAAAAAATTGGGCTAACTTCACAATTTTTTTTTCTTTTTTTTAAAGCATGAAACTGTTTTTTTTTTTCTGAAAAAACATGTCAGAAAAATTGCTGCGCAAATACCGTGTGAGATAAAAAGTTGCAATGACCGCCATTGTATTCTCTATGGTCTTTGCTAACAAAACATATATAATGTTTGGGGTTCTATGTAATTTTCTAGCAAAAAAAAATATGAATTTTACATGTAGGAGAGAAATGTCAGAATTGGCCTGGGTGCGAAGTGGTTAATGTATGCCAATATTGTGTTTGCTTTGTTAGCAGCAGCTTGGCATTACATACCATTGCTGAGCCTATCATCTAGGCCCCAGGTCCCTTTCCCTCCTAGATTCCCCCAGAGGTTCTCCCCCAATGTATAGATTGCATTCATATTTTTGCCACCCAAATGCGTTCTTTTACATTTTTCTACATTGAACCTCATTTGCCATGTAGTTGCCCAACCCATTAATTTTTTCAGATCTTTTTGCAAGAGCTGTCACACGGATTTCACCTTCATCCTACTTGGATGCACAGATTTCTACAATTTTAGTATAATTGAAATGCTCTAGCGATGCTGAAGCCTGAAGGACCAACTATTCGATTTTTTTGCTTCCTTTTCAAGCATGCATATTTCAAGCATGGGGCACTTTCCCAGAGGGGGATTGTGCAATAAATGATATGTGGACCTCATTGGGTGTCTACCTTTGGGGTGGAATTCATATAAATATAAAAAAATTAATAAAAAGAGTGATTTATTAAAAAAGAAGACAAATAAGTGTCCATTATCAAGAAATAGCGTGAAATTGGTGGCCATCAAATTACCCTTTGGCGAGTGAATCCCAGGTGGAAAACCCATCATGAAAATAATTTTGCCCTATTAATGTGCAAGTAGTGGTGGTAAAATACCATGAAGTATTAAAAACAAATACCGAACAGTGAAGAAAATAAGCAAGAACCAAACTCAAGTGAATGCTATTGGAACATGACACAATACTGTGGCTGGTAGATACTCACCTTCCCAGAATATTTCAAGAGGTATGAACACCAGTCACCAAACAAGCTCACACCTGATTCACTGTTGTGATAACTAGTGGACGGAGGCTGACTAAATAGCCTGAGAACCAGTCAGACACCCCAACCTCCCCCCCCACGCATCAAAATGGCAGAAAATGCCATGAGGGCTCATGTAATCCCACAGGCAGTGAAAAGATCACTGCCACATGAACATGGCCAATGGTACAGGCGCACATGGACGCTGCAGGCGGCGCATAGTGTGAGTAATCATTGCGCCGTCTTTTTTTTTTTTTTTTTTCCACCTGTGGGATTACATTTTTTTAATAAAACACTATTGTATTCATTTTTTATATTGACAGTGCGGCAAAAAAAGTATTTAGTCAGCCACCAATTGTGCACGTTCTCCCACTTAAAAAGATGAGAGAGGCCTGTAATTGCCATCATAGCTATACCTCAACTATGAGAAACAAAATGTGGAAACAAATCCAGACAATCGCATTTATTTGCAAATTATGGTGGAAAATAAGTATTTGGTCACCTACAAACAAGCAAGATTTCTGGATCTCACAGACCTGTATCTTCTTCTTTAAGAGGCTCCTCTGTCCTCCACTCATTACCTGTATTAATGGCACCTGTTTGAACTTGTTATCAGTATAAAAGACACCTGTCCACAACCTCAAACAATTGCACTCCAAACTCCACTATGGTGAAGACCAAACAGCTGTCGAAAGGACACAAGAAACAAAATTGTAGACCTGCACCAGGCTGGGAAGACTGGAATAGGCAAGCAGCTTGGTGTGAAGAAATCAACTGGGAGAAAAAATGGAAGACATACAAGACCACTGATACTCTCCCTTGGTCTAGGGCTCCACGCAAGATCTCACCCTGTGGGGTCAAAATGATCACAAGAACGGTGAGCAAAAATCCCAGAGCCACACGGGGGGACCTAGTGAACGACCTGCAGAGAGCTGCCAGGGACTCAGATCCTGCAGAGCCAGACGTGTCCCCCTACTTAAGCCAGTACATGTCCGGGCCCATCTGAGGTTTGCTAGAGAACATTTGGATGATCCAGAAGAGGATTGGGAGAATGTCAGATGAAACCAAAGTAGAACTGTTTGGTAGAAACACAACTCATCATGTTTAGAGGAGAGAGAATGCTGAGTTGCAACCAAAGAATACCATACCTACTGTGAAGCATGGGGGTGGCAACATCTTGCTTTGGGGCTGTTTCTCTGCAAAGAAAACAGGACGACTGATCCGTGTACATGAAAGAATGAATGGGGCCATGTATCATTACATTTTGAGTGCAAACCTCCTTCCATCAGCAAGGGCATTGAAGAAAAAATGTGGCTGGGTCTTTCAGCATGACAATGATCCCAAACACACCGCCCGAACAACGAAGGAGTGGCATCTTAAGAAGCATTTCAAGGTCCTGGAGCGGCCTAGCCAGTCTCCAGATTTCAACCCCATAGAAAACCTTCAGAGGGAGTTGAAAGTCCGTGTTGCCCAGCGACAGCCCCAAAACATTACTGCTCTAGAGGAGATCTGCATGGAGGAATGGGCCAACATACCAGCAACAGTGACAACTTTGTGAAGACTTACAGAAAACGTTTGACCTCTGTCATTAACAACAAAGGATATGTAACAAAGTATTGAGATGAACTTTTGATATTGACAAAATACTTATTTTCCACCATAATTTGCAAATAAATTAATTCTTTCTAAATCGGACAATGTGATTGTCTGTATTTGTTTCCACATTTTGTCTCTCATAGTTAAGGTATACCTATGATGACAATTACAAGCCTCTCTCATCTTTTTAAGTGGGAGAACTTGCACAATTGGTGGCTGACTAAATAATTTTTTGCCCCACTGTATATGAATTCCACCCCAAGGTAGACACCCAATGAGGCCAGCATATTATTTATTGCACCCATGCACAATCCCCCTCTGGGAAAGTGCCCCATTCCCCTTATATTGTTCAGACTTTTTACTTTCACCATTAGCCACTTTTGGCACACATTTCTTTATTTACATGTTTTACTTTATTTTTCTTCATTATGTTTTTGCATGCACCTATATTGGGTTGTTTTTTTGCATTATTACACGTGGGGTGTGATGTTTAGGAGTTTGCTACTTGGTACATTTTGCATTAGACTGTAGCGCTGTACCATATCTTGTGATGCAGCAGTGCAGTATGCAACTGACGTTTCCCACGTATATTTGCTATACGTGAGAGACGTCAGTTGCATATTGCACTGCTGCATCACAAGATATGGTAGAGCGCGACAGTGTGATGTAACATGTCTCTACCTGGACTGGCACACTACTTGTCACCAATGCTCCATCTATGGTCCTTTCTCTAGCCCTGGTGCTTTTTGCATTTAGAAAAACTATTGATAATCCAAATTAATATTACCTCCTGTTTATATATCAGTGCACTATACTGCTCCTACACCTAGTGACTCCATGCACTCCATGTGATTAAGATCTCTGGAACCACTGCTGAGACTCACTGGTCCTTCATTTGCCTTGGTCCCTTTTGGGGTTTTCTGGTTTGAAATTGGGGCCCCATTTGGCATTATCCCTCCTTGTTTGTTGACACACCTTTAGAGGTTTTCTTTCCTGCTCTCGAGTTATGACTTCCATTCGTTGAAACATCAGCACATAGGATTAACCTTCTAAAATCTGGAACTGTATAACCTATATTCCTGAAGAAGAACTCCACTATTTTTGTTGAAACGCATTGGATTTTCTTCTGTCCTACCACCAATGGACAGTTGATCAATAGGTTATTCATTGGTTTGATTCAATGCTGTCGTTCATGCTATGTTTTTGTTTTTATTGATCCAACTTTTTATTTGATGTTCCATTAATAAACTTTGTACTTTTATATTATACCACCTACTGTTTCTTGTATGTTAAAATCCCACTCTTTGAGGAATTCTTTCCTGGTCATTTCTTTGGGCGTTCTGGATGTTTGCCTGTCTGGCTGGCCCCTTCCTCTCCACAGACCTCTTTGGGATTTAGTTTTGTTTTCCTTTATCTTCATTTCTAATGGGGATATTTATGGGAACAAAGAATCCACTTGACTGGTTTACCCTGTTTTGGAAGTTTGTTAGGACTAATACATACACAATTGTAAGTTTTGGTTTTCCTTCTCCCTTCCCCCTTTGCCAAATTATTATGGGAAGATTTGAACAAGGCCTCCCACATTCTATGTCAGTCTTCGGGCTGTGGGGCAGAGACAAGGTCTTTTGCCCATGTATCACAGTATAAGGGGGTTGTTGCTCCCATATTATTCAGTATAGAAGAATACAACAGAGATCAAACCCTGAGTTGTAGGGTTGGTGCGACATCTAGTTTCAAAATCGGTTGACAGTAATGGGAATTCCTGATGTTTTGTAGGGCTCAAAATTTCATGTCCTGAGCTACTAGCCGAGCCTTGAGTTACTCGCCCCACCCAAGCCCTACCCTGCTTGTCCCTAAACACCCCCTTGTAAATTATCATATTTTATCCATATTTTATTTATCGCAGTCAGATCAATGAAATATGATTGCCGATTGCTGGTATTGGATATTTTTATTCTTTTCCCTTTTCAGTGTAATAATTACTCTGAATAAGGAAAAAAATATAAATAACCAATACCAGCAATTGTATTTCATTGATCTGACTGTGGTAAATAAAATAAGGATAAAATATGATTGGTTTCTATAGGCATGTGTACACATATAAATAATATATATATATACAAGTATTTTAATGTTATATTAAATATAGCATTAAAAAAATTTAAACCAATGAATTACTTCATACTGCTGCCCCCTTCACAGTCCTCCATACTGGCCCCTCCTCCACCATCCGCTATACTGGCCCCCTCCTCACATCTTCCCCATCCCTGCAGTCAGTCATTCTCCCCTCCAAACAATACCCTCCTGTGAACCCCTCCAATCTCCTGGTTCTTCAGTATTGGCCCCTCCACACATTGCCCATTATGTCCCTATCCCCTCTTCAGTGTTCTGTACTCTCCATGCTGCCCCTCATGGACCCCTCACATCCTCAATGCAGTACCTCGCTTTCCAACCCCTTCCATTATGCTGTAACTCCCTCCCCCACCCCCTCCAGTGTACAATTCCACCCACCATGCTCAACCCCTAGTGTCCTGTCATCCTCTCCTCCTTCAGTGTCCCCCACCCCCAAGTATCTTGCTCCCCTGCCTCCGCTCCAGAGTGCTGTCATAGGGTTCTATCACCCTCTCCAGTGTTATGCCCCCTCCATTCCAGTGTCTTGCTACCCCATTCCAGTGTTGTGTTGTCCCCCCTTTCCACTCCAGTGTTCTATCACCCCCTCCAGTATCGCCCCATCCCCCTCCATTGTCCTTTTGTACCCTCCATGCTATCTCCTCTCCTTCTCCAGTGTCCTGTAACCCCCCCAGTATCCTGCCCCCCTTCCTCCACTCCAATATCCCCCCCCCCCAATACAGCGCCCCTCCAGTGTTCTTTCCCCCCCACCAGGGTCATATCTGGCACCCCCCTTCCACTCCAGTGACTTGCCCTCCCCCCCTCACTAAAGTAAGTAAAGTATCTTCTCAAAGAAAATATTCCACAAAATTGTTTATCTACAATCATCCAATAAATACTTGATCTATGAGCTTTAGAGTAATAGTTAAATTTTGGTACTTGCTTTAAAGTGGAGTTCCACCCAAAAATGGAACTTCCACTTTTTGGAATCCTTCCCCCCTCTGGTGTCACATTTGGCACCTTTCAGGGGGGAGGAGGGAGCAGATACCTGTCTAATTACAGGTAATTTCTCACACTTTCTGGCATAGATCACCGCCGTGACTTATGCCAATTCCAGCGCCTACTCTGTCCTCCCCCGCTGTATTCTGGGAGACACACAGGTCCCATAAAACAGCAGGGACCAGTGATGGTGCGCAGCACGACTTGCGCATGCGCAGTAGGGAACCAGGAAGTGAAGCCACACGGCAGCAGCCGAGAGCTGATGGACAGATCGGCTTTGGCTGCTGACATAGTGGGCTCCCTGGCCAAGTAAGTGTCCATGTATTAAAAGTCTGCAGCTGCAGTATTTGTAGTTGCTGGCTTTTAATATTTTTTTTTTGGCGGACCTCCGCTTTAAGTGTATGGGAAGGCACAATTAACTACTTTACGCCCAGTAGTTTTACTGCGGGCGAGCTGCACAGCCCTGCAGGACAACATACCCGTACGTCGACTGGTATTTCGCAGGCGCATATGCATGCGCCCCCATCTGTCTGTGCTATCATTGGCTAATTTTGTCAGCAGGTCCCGGCCAATGATTTGGCCGGGACCTGCTTATCAGTTATAGCTGATCACAGAATGATCCAGGATAGTACAAACACCCCACAAAATTACCAATTTTTGGAACCTAAACAGTCCAAGGTATTTGCTAAGAGGCATAGTGAGTATTTTGCAGATCTTATTTGGTGCCACAAGTTTTTGGAAGATAAAGCAAAAAAGTTTTTTTTTTTTTTCATTTTTTCTAAACCTGGTGGCAAAAAATTAGATCTGCAGAATACTTCAAAATATTTATCATGCCTCTTATCAAATACCTTGGAGTGTCTACTTTCTAGAAAGAGGAAATTTCGGGGTTGTCTGAACTGTCCTGGCATTTTAGGGCCTCCAAAACTGTGATAAGTAGTCAGGAAGTGAAATGAGAAAATTGCACCCCTTGAAAGCCTGAAGGTGGTCATTGGTTTTGGGCCCCTGTACACAGATGGGCTGCCAAAAAGTCTGACGCATGTGTAGTCATTTCATTTCCTGACTACTTATCATGCTCGAGAGAAGTAGCAGAATTTGGGGGTGCAATTCCACATATACCCATGGCATGTGTGAGAAATATCTCATTAACCACTTTCCACCCATGCTATAGCCAAAAGACAGCTACAGTGTGTGCTTCCAGTACCAGGAGGACATCAATAGGGAGTTGTGCTGCTTGCGTGGCCCTGCAGTGCGCAGCTGGTGCGCTCTGTGATCGCCATTCCTTTGGGGAAAGGGCGTGATGTCACAACCAAGGGGAATCCCCTGATGAAGTCACATGGTTGTGATGTCAAGCGTAGGGAGGGGATAGGCGTTCTAATCTGATACAGGCAATACGAGCTTGGCACTCGTCGGAGATAGGCACTGCTGGTTTGTTTTTATGTGAGTACCTTTTTTACTAATAAACGCATTTGTGGATCTAAAACATACTACACCATGTGGCACTCCTCCTTCCTTTGAGATGTTCCTGCTGCTGCTTAGAAACAAAGAGGGGATATAGCCCACCCTGAGGGTCCAGGTTTATTCATTACCAAGGACAAGGAGAAGAAAAAGAAGGGGAATAGCCAGTATACTTATATGCGGTTACCTCTTTACCGCAAGGTAAGGGGCCATTGCTTACTGGTGTGGTGTAGCACAAAGAGGATAAGGACACGGTTGCACAAGTGGAATATTTGGCACATCAAACAAATTTGCACTTGCACTTTTATAGGTTGTTTTACACATACGAAAATTTGCTTCATATGAGGATTAGTGGCAGATATATGTATTGATCCTGCCTCCTGGAAAAAAAAATTCCAAATACAAACTATAAGCATCACTGGATTACAATATCAATTGGTGGATATATATGGACTAATTACTACTTCGCATGACTGTTTGATTTATATATATTTTTTTATATATATATATATAGATATATATATATACCGTATTTATCGGCGTATAACACGCACCCCAAGTTTAGAAGGGAATTTTGTGGAAAAAACTTTTAGGAGGGAAATTTATGGAAAAAAAAACTTACATTTAAATGACCATAAATGCAGCCTTAGTGTTCATCTGAAGCCTTGTCAGCGTCATTTGCAGCCTTGTCATTGCAGCCTGTCCTCATTTCAGCCTTGTGATGCAGCCTGTCCTCATTGCAGCCTTGTCTTGCAGCCTGTCCTCATTGCAGCCTTGTCTTGCAGCCTGTCCTCATTGCAGCCTTGTCATGCAGCCTGTCCTCATTGCAGCCTTGTCATGCAGCCTGTTCTCATTGCAGCCTTGTCATTGCAGCCTGTCCTCATTGCAGCCTTGTCATGCAGCCTGTCCACATTGCAGCCTTGTTATGCAGCTTGTCCGTAGCCTTAGTGATGTCCGCTTATTTTTTTAAAAATGGTGCCGCCGAGATGTCCTGTGTATCTTGGCGGTGCCCGGAAGTTCTTGGCGGCTTTCGGCCACTCTCGGACCTTCTTGAGAAGGACCGAGGCAGCCGAAAGCCACAGAGAAGGTCCGAAGGCGGCCGAAAGCCGCGAGAAGCCGACCAGAGCCCCAAAAATCATGCGGAAATCGCGACGTGTCAGCATATAACACGCACCCGCGATTTTCCCCTGATTTTAAGGGGAAAAAAGTGCGTGTTATACGCTGATAAATACGGTACTCTTTTTTTTTTTTTCACATACTTCAGTATGAGCACTTTGAGATATATGTAGCAATATCTAGCACTGTATTAGAAGGAGACTTGCACATCTTATATTCCTGTTTATGATATTATTACATCGGCTTTGTTTTGCACGGAGCACTTTAATATCACCAGATAGATATAAGGATTATTGCCTATAGTATCTATTCACTTTAAGATTGAAGATTATTACCATCAGTTATCTTAAATTTTCTAATTGTTGTTGGTTTGTACACTTTTGGCTTTACACATTTTTATGGTAGATTTATGGTTTATTTACATAAGATAAATTGCATATTACTGGTTTTTAGTAGATCTATCCCCTCTAAGCAGCACAACAGTGCAACACCATTGCCCTTTATTAGCTTAGTTGCCCTTCTTTGTACTCACTCTATTTCCAGTACATCCTTCCTGAGGACTGGTGCCCATAACTGGACAGCATACTCTAGGGGCTTGTAGAGCTCTCAGTGCCACCTCATCAGTGCAGCCTCATCAGTGCACATCAGTAAAGGAGAAAAATTTCCTGTTTGCAAAATTTTATAACAAACTATGAAAAATGTTTTATTTTTTTCAAAATTTTTGATCTTTTTTTTTGTTTCTTTAGCAAAAAATAAAAAAACACAGTGGTTATTAAATACCACCAAAAGAAAGCTCTATTTGTGTGAAAAATAATCAAAACATTTAGTTTGGGTACAGTGTTGCATGACCATGCAATTGTAATTCAAAAGTGCGACAGCTCTGAAAGCTGAAAATTAGCCTGGGCAGGAAGGGAGTATAAGTGCTCAGCAAGCAAATGGTTAAAGTGGCAAAAAATATAATAGAAAATTGTATCAAATACTTACCATAATTTTCCCTTCCTGACGCCAATACATGGCAGCATACATATGATATAGCTCCGCCCCTATATACACCCACAGGACCTGTTTAGCTCTATAAAAGTCTGACTGAGAGCTACCTCCCCCATTCTCCATATAAAGCACAAAGATCAGAGGGTGTATGCTGCCATGTTTTGGCGTCAGGAAAGGAAAATTAGGGTAATTAATTAATTAAGTATTTGATACAATTTTCCATTTTCCTGACGCCAAACATGGCAGCATACATATGATACATAATGAGCATTTGAGAGGGAGGGTTTAATACTACAAACTTAGTCTTTATTTGACAATAGACATAAAAGCTTGGATGGTTTTCCTCCCAAACTCTACTGTAGTAGGAGATGCTGGATCCACCCTGTAGTGTTTTAAGAACGTATGATGTGATGACTAGCTAGCCTCTTTGTAGACTGTCGCCAGAGACAATCCTGCCTGTGCCACCCAAGAAGACAACATCGCCCTGGTTGAGTGAGCTCTAACCACCTCTGGAGGATCCTTCCCGGCTCTATATGCCCGGTGAATATTTTTTATTATCCATGTCGAGATGGTTCTGGCCGAGGCCTCTTTCCCTTTAAATTTTCATGATGATGAAAAAGTCTGTCAGAACATCTGAATGAAGAAGTATCCGGGAGATAGGCTTTGAGGACTTTTGGAATGTTCAACTCGTGCAGATCAGCATCTGATTCCGCTGGGAAGGCTGGAAGCACCCATTCACTGGAGAGATGAAATATCGATGCCGCTTTTGGGGCAAAATGGTCCAATGGTCTCAGCACAACCCTGTCTGGGAAGAACACGGAATAAGGTTCTGCTGACCCCAATTCTTGGAGTTCTGACACCCTTCCCTTTGAGATACATTTGACATAGACCCTTTGAGATACATTTGGGTCACTAGTGTCAAACTCATGTCCAGCTGCAAAGCTTGTGAACCTATTCCATATTCTGGAGTAGATAGGGTATTGGTTGACCCCTTTCTGGAACTCTGTAAAGTTATAATACCCTTTGGAGAACATCCTAACTCTTGTAATCCCTGCCTTACAATTTCCGGGCCACTAAGGCCAGTCTTCTGCTGTGTTGTCCAGATGGAGCTGGACTGGGCAACCCTGTATGTGAGGCAGCAAGGTGGCCAACGCCATAAATGCTGCTTGAAGTTCCAGAATATTGGAAACTAGGCCCTGAGTTGGAAATTCCCCTCTGCACTGGATCTTGAATTGTTCGCAGGTGGTGCCCCACCCTGCTGCGCTGGCATCTGTGGTAACAATGATCCATAGCTGCGGCCCTAATGGACTATGCCGTTTAGCATTTGTTTAGTCTACCACCAGAGACTCTGGCGCCTCCGGCTGGTGATCCTGATTGGCTGTGCTAGATGAACTCTTCCACTGCATCAGGAAGACTTGTTGGAAAACTCTGAGTTTCCAGTGAGCCCAGGGAATCATCGGAATCCATGAAGCCATTGTCCCGAGAGGACTCATGCACTGGGATGCTGACATCACTGGTGCAGCCAATGCCTGTTGGAACTTCTCCCTGATTTTTGGGAATTTATGAGGTGGCAAAGAAACTGTGGCCGCCTGAGTATTGAATCGGGCCCTTAGGTAAACCATATTCTGTGTAGACTCCAGCTGGCTCTGGTAATGCCTATCCCTCCACGCAAATCTGAGGAACTGCTGGTATGACTGAAGGATCGGGACAAGGCATATTGCAAGTCCACTGAAATCCTCCAGTCTCCTGGTTGAATAACCTGGATTATGGTATGGAGAGACTCCATCTTGAGTCTATCCGGATAAATTGATTCAGCCTCTTGAGGTAGTTCTGGAGGCTGCTGTTCGACCAGCCATTAATGCACCACTGTGGACTGAATCCACCGTTTTTTGGCAGTGGTCTTGCCGGAACTGGGTCACTCTGAGCCACCTGGATCCAACTGCCTCCTGAGTGGGCCTGGTGTTAAAATGGCTTCTGGGTATCTTGGGGTCTTAGCTCTTTGCAATCTTATGAAGGTTGACTGTGTACCCCTCCAACGCCTTCTGAAGTTCTTGGATGGGCAAAAGCCTTCAAAATCCCAGTACCTGTTTGACGCTCCTCTGGATGGTTGCCCCCTCTGGCGTCTGGACCTAAGATCTTGGGGCAGAAGACCTGATTTTCCTCTTGTAACCCTGGAGATGGCAGTTTCCAGTTTTTTGCCAAACAGCGCCTTCCCATCAAAAGACAGTTTACAGCAATTCTGCTTTGAGGATGGGTCAGCCGCCTAGGGTTTTAGCCACAGCACTCTTTTGCTACAAAGCAGGGGGGAGTGGTCCGAGATACCCCTAGGGAGATTGGTGACCTCCCCAATCCTAGGAAGCAGGGCAGCACTAGCATAGGCAAGGTCAATGCGTGACAGTGAATTATGGGGGAGAGAGTGGCAAGTATAGGAGCGCTCCGAGGGATGCTTCCATCTCCACACATCTACCAGGCCATACAAACCCGCCCATTTAGATAAGTGAGACTCGCTGGAGGAACCCGGGGTAGCCCTATCCAAGGATGGATTTGGGGCAATGTTAAAATCCCCCGCCAATAGGATATTATCCGTGGTGTATTGAGCCAGGATGAGGACCATACTATGAAGCAGGGACAGGTCCGCCGGGGGGGGCAGGTACAAGCCGACTATCACCATCTCCACCGTATCAATAAGAGCGTGCAGCATGACATAGCGACCCCCGGGGTCCAGTTTAACATCCAGCAATTCAAAATTAAGATGTTTGTGTACTAAAATGCTGACCCCCCGGGAGTACGCCGTGTGGGTCGCATGAAAGTGTCTCCCCACCCACGGACGTTTGAGACTGAGAATTTTGCTGCCCACCAAGTGCGTTTCCTGTAAAATACAAATATGGGGGCTGTACTTTTTAAGGAACTCAAATACAAGGGAGCGTTTAATTTTGCTATTAAGCCCCCTAACGTTCCACGAGAGAACTTTTAACTGGGCCATATCCTATAGTAATCGAGATAACTCACAGGGGGTGATAAATTAGGCAGGCCCCTGGGAGGTGACCCCCCTCCCAAGACAATACCAGTTCCCTCCCAGTTGCTATAGTAGGGGCAGAGCCCCAAGGCAACCCCAAGGCATAGTAAGCACATGTACTCGTAACCTCTGAACTGTCTGGCATATAGTAAAAGTACAGAATACCTCTGCAAGCTAAAAGCAAAAACAAAACAGAACAAAAACTTAAACACCCAACCCCTCCCACCCCACACCCCGCCAAACATAGCAGATGGTGTTTGCATACCCAAACCAACCAAAAGTTTTAATTAGGAATGTCTCCTAGGGGGGGGAATATGGCACAGACAGCACCCCAAGGACCCAGCCCCCACCGGGAAAGAGAACCAAATGGGGGGGGAAACCAGCGGGAGCCAGGGAGCCCCCCACCGCACCACATAAAATAAAATAGAAAAATAAAAAATACCAAAAAGAAGAAAAAATTGTCCGTGATAGTAAAGCGTAGCAGTCCCTTACACCAGGGAGAGCGGGTGCAATTGCCACCCACCAACAACAGTCACCCCTTCCCGCCACCTGTGTCCCACCCGCCGGCCCCAGCTCCTCCAACCACAGGATAATAAGTCATACAGGGGACAAGGAGCAAAGACGTGCCCCACCAAGGTGGAAAGCCAGGAGAAGTCTGATAACTGCCCTGCTCCCGTCCATAGACAGGCATCCGTGTCTCCAGCTTGTTGCAGCCCAGGGCCAATGTGTCTCAAAGGCAGCGACCCGCCATAACTCAGCATCCCGTACAGCCCCGCCGCAGCCAGTGCCCACGGGAGGGGGGAGGGAAGGGGAAACCAGGGGGGCCCACCGAGCGGGCAGTCACCAGGAACACACAAGGAGAGTTAGGCCTAGAAAGTCAGGGCGTAGAGCAGGTGGCGCACAGGGGACAGGCGGACAAGGACAGCGCTGACCTCAGGGGAGAAAAGAAACGGGCTAGCGATCCCGGGGCAGCGACTCCAGCCAGTGGGACACATCCTCCGGAGCAGTGAAGAATTTCGAGGACTCTCCGTCCACGACTCGCAGCTTAGCCGGGAACAACATGTTGTATTTCAGGCCTCTTGCACGAAGTTGTCCCTTCACATGATCGAACGTACGACGAAGGCGCTGGGTTTCGGTTGAGTAGTCCGGGAATATCATAATCCGAACGTTCTCGTACCGCAGCTCCTCGATCTTCCTCGCCTCTCTTAGCACCAGGTCCCGGTCACGAAAGTTCAGAAGCCTGAAGATAAAGGTCCTCGGCGGCGTCCCAGGCGGTCCCTTCACCGACGGCATTCTATGCGCCCGTTCGACCACGAAGTGCGGGGAGAAGGTTGCCTGGGGCAGGAGGGTACGCAGGAGTTGTTCAGCAAAGGTAGCCGGGTCGCGGCCCTCTGCCCCCTCCGGGAGGCCGACCAGGCGGAGATTATTCCTCCGGTTCCTGTTCTCCTGGTCTTCCGCGCGGGACTCCAGCACCCTCATCTTCACCTGCAGAGTCCGGATGGATTCGCCATGCCTGTGTACTGTATCCTCCGTATCCCCCACACGTCGTTCAGCTTCAGTCAGACGCTCTCTATATTTGTCCATGTCCCTGCGAATTAGCCCCATCTCCAGCTGCATGTGGTCGATCTTGGCTGTCAACGTGGTCTGACACCCCGCAATGGCTTGCATAAGAGCCGTGAATTGCTCACCCCCCAGCACGGCCGTCGCCTCCGTTGCCTCCGGGGTATCAGTCTGGGACGCCATGTTGGATGAGCCTGCACGTGTGTCCCGGTCCGCCGGCGGGGTCTTCAAGTTCTGCTGCCGCTTCCTCTGCGATCCAGGGTTGCCTCTTCGCATTCCCAGGGCAAAGTACCACCCGTCCGGGAATATAAGGGTGATTAAAAGTCTCTTTAAGCGGATAATTGAATCAATGCGGTGTGGAGCTCCCTCTAAACACGTCCGCTCAGGTCGCCATCTTGCCACGCCCCCCCACAGCACTCTTTTGGCTGTGACTGTGCTAAGCATGGCTCTGTAGGACCATCAAATGATGTCTATAGCTGCCTCACCTGGAAGTCCGCCGAGAGTTTTGTCTCATCAAGAACCTTGATGATTTTTTTTCTTTTGGCAGCTGGTTTTTGATCGCCTACTTCAAGTTCTGCGCTCACACTCGCATAGCACTTTCTACGGATGTTAAAGCAATGGTGGGTTTACAAGCACCACCTGCCATGAGTTAAAACTTTCTTAAGTCCATGTCAATATGTCAAACAAGGATATTGTGAAAGGAGGAAGAGTCTTCCATCGGAAGTGTTATGTTCTTGGCCAGTCTGGTGACTGCCGCATCCACGGTTTGTGGATTAGATAAAGGAGTCACATTCTCCTTTGTTAGTGGATACAACTTCTGCAACCTATTGGTTGAGGAGGATTTTCTCTCCCTTTTTTCCCATTCCTCCAGAAACAGGCCTCTTATTTCTGTCATAAGAGGAAAGGTCCTATGGAACCCAAAGGCTTGTTCACACTTGCAGCAGGCTCTGCTATTGCACTGAAAAGCAATCTGTGCTTGGGTCACTTTTCAGAGGCATTTGATATTATTATGTAGAGGGGACAAGTGTTCCCGCTAAGCGATTTTCAAAGAGCGATTTGTATGCAATGTTGCAACTCGCATGGGGGCAGCCCATTCACTTGGCTGCCCTACGTGTGCAAAAAGAAGCCCCTGCTCCCATTAAAGGCACATTCTCCCACGTGACAATCACAGCAGAATCGCATCGCATTTGGGGATCCCTGAAAGGATAAAAGCACCTCTGTGGCTCACGCATGCGTTTGCAAATGCGTGTGGACTAAACCCCTGTTTTTAACGCATACTGTTAGACAGGTTAATTTGGTTGTCTGCGTGCTGGTGGTAAGTAGGCTTTGGTTTTTTCCCTGGGCATTCCCCAGACTTTGTTGTTACCTGTCGTTTAGCCTTCCAAAGCCACTTACTGCGATATTCAGCTATAGATGAGGGCGGTGGGCAAGTTCTTGATAACACGGTAGTGTTTGCATTGGTCCAGCAATGCACCAACACCTTTGCTGCCATTGTGCTCTTGTTGGGTGTTTGGTGTGTTCCTGTACCTTTAAGGAGGGGTGGCTCCCCTTCAGTCCACCTGCCCTCATCTAACCATCAGAATGCATGTGCCTCCACTGTGGGGACGCTATGTTAGTGTTAGGACCACAGATACCAGGGTGCCTTGACGTGGCTCTGTGGCTCACGCATGCGTTTGCAAATGCGTGCGGACTAAACCCCTGTTTTTAACGCATACTGTTAGACAGGTTAATTTGGTTGTCTGCGAGCTGGTGGTAAGTAGGCTTTGGTTTTTTCCCTGGGCATTCCCCAGACTTTGTTGTTACCTAAAAGCACCTAATGCATGAGGTGCAGAGATTTCCACACAGTTTAAAACCAGATTGTATTGTGCGTGATAATAGGTTTTCTCCTTCTTTGTAGGAGCTTCCAGATCCCCCCCATTCCAGTGCAGCTTTTACTGCCTTAATGAATGGTGGTATTAGCGCAAAATCAAAGCCTAAACCCTCAGGATCCTCTGCCGAGGAGGAGGCGTTATCTTCTCTTTCTGCCTGGAAGGTTTGCGGTAATACTGTGTCTGGGGAATCAGCCTGCCTAATCTGCTGGGCTGGAGTCACCCCTGAAGTGCCTGGTACCCCTCTAGTTAGAGAGGGTTGAATGGCTTGGTTTAGACCTGGTGCAGGGCCCACAGCGTTCGTCCGCATCTGTCCCTGGTTGCCCGTGACAATCGGAAAATTCTGCCAGGGAGTTGAGGACTACTTTTTTGAGCAAGGTTGACACCTGCTGACTTATACTCTTGGTCCCTGGCAAACTGCCTGAAGCAGCTGCTGCAAAGTAGCTTTCCAGGCATAAGGTCATCTACACGTGACCAACATTTTTGGGCGCTGAGCCCTCGGAGGAGAAGCTGTGTGCATTTTCTTAAGAGTACATTTGCGCCCTTTGTACTGGGGTCTGCCAGAACGGGAGGAGTCACTTTCTGCCCTGGAAAAAAATCCTGACATTCCAGAGGGCCTCTGGACTTCCTAGAGCAGGAGTGTGAGCAGCCGGGACTTCAATAGACAGGAAGACATGCTCGTTAGGGCAGAACACTCTTTTTCCCGCATCTTCTTACTTACGCAAAGTTGGCTCTTACCTAGTATTGTGGTGGTCTTGGTTATGTGGTGTTAGGCTCATGCTGTCGGAAGAACCAAAAGGTGCAAGGGGGACTGCATGGCAACAGAGAGAAAGTGAAAGAGAGAAAAAAATATTTACCCCCCCCCTTTTTTTTTGGGCAAAGAATAACAAATTTAACCACTTCCCACCTGGCCTATAGCAGAATGATGGCCAGGCGATCGGTGGTGCAGTGTGTCAGTCTGACACACCGCTACACCTATCTCGGTAAAGAGCCTCCAATGGACGTGTCCAATCACGGCTGATCACGATGTAAACAAGAAGAGCCGTTGATCGGCTTTTCCTCACTCGCGTCTTACAGACCTGAGTAGAGCAGAACCGATCGGCTGCTCTCCTGACAGGGGGGTCTGTGCTGATTGTTTATCAGCATAGCCCCCCTCGCATCCCGCCCAGGACCACCATCATGCCGCCCAGGACCACCAGGATGGCCATCCACACTGGACCACCTGGTATGCCCCCCCTAGACCACCAGGGAAATGCAAATCTGTGCCAAGGCAGCTGCCAATCAATGCCCAGGCAGCTGCCAATCAGTGCTCATTCACAATGCCTATCACTGCCAGTGCCACCAGGGATGCCTATCAGTGCCGCGTATCAGTGCCATGTATAAGTGCCCAGCAGTGCTGTCTATCAGTGCCACCCATAAGTACCCATCTTTGTAGCCTTTCAGTGCCCATCAGTGTCGTCTATCAGTGCCCACCAGTGCCGCCTATCAATGCCCATCAGTGCTGCATATCAGTGCCACCCATCAGTGCTACCTACCAGTGCCCATCAGTGCCCATTGTCTTTGCCACCTCATCAGTGCTGCCTTATCAGTGCCTGTCAGTGCCGACTTATCAATGTCATCAGTGAAGGAGAAAACGTATTTACAAAATTTTATAACAGAAACAAAAGCAAAACTTTTATTTTTTTTCAAAATTTTCAGTCTTTTTTATTTGTATAGCAAAAAATAAAAACCGCAGAGGTGATCAAATACCACCAAAAGAAAGCTCTATTTGTGGGAACAAAATTATAAAAATTCTGTTTGGGTACAGTGTAGTATCATAGATAGTAAGGTTGAATAAAGACACCAGTCCATCCAGTTCAACCTGAGTGAGTGTCCCTATCCCTGCACATTGTGTCTCATTAAGCTCCTCATCTATTATATCATTATTTATTTAAGGTACCCATATAGTGCTGTCAATTTACGCAGCGTTCCACCAATTTACTTTGCACACTCACATTGGTCCCTACCCTCAGTGAGCCCACAATCCAAGGTCCCCAATTCACATTCATATACTAGGGCCAATTTTGGACAGAAGCCAATTAACCTACCAGCATGTCATGGAGTGTGGGAGGAAACCAGAGTACCCTGAGGAAACCCACGCAGGCACAGGGAAAACATGCAAACTCCAGGCAGGTAGTGTCATGGTTTGGATTCGAACCAGCGACCCTTTTTACTACTAGGTGAGCGTGCTACCCACTACACAAAAAATTGAATTTTCCATGGACTCAACATGCCTCTCAGCAAATACCTTGGGGTGTACACTTTCCAAAAAGGGGTAATTGGGGGGAGGGTGTTTGTACTTTCCTAGCATTTTAGCACCTCAAGAAATGTGATAGGTAGTCAGAAAGTAAAAGCTGCATACATTTCAGTATACAGTGATTGAAAATGTATTCATACCCCTTGAAATTTTCCACATTTTGCCATGTTACAACTAAAAATGTAAATGTATTTTTTGGGGATTTTACTTTCAAAATATTTTATTTTCAAAATGTATAGAATTCAGTACATTTAATAATTGTTTTAGGGTTCATTAACATTAAATTCTGGAAAATGACGAGTTCATGACAATAAGCTATTAACAATTGGGGACAAAATGAAAAGGGATATTCCGTTCCTGTTAGACCAACTTACTAGGTCAACCGGTCTGGTGGAGAGCACCCAGGAAATAGAGGTATTCCCAACCCCCTGGCACCCCTAGAGGGATCATACTGTGCCGAAGGAGCGAACCCTCCACCCCCCTAATGACCCCACTCCTGGGTAAAAAAAATAGTTTTGACAGGAATATCCAGTCCAACAGGAAGAAACATAAGATAAACTTATCTATAACTTTTAAAAAATAAAATAGGAGATAAATATCCTCCAGTGTCATTTCCAGGTATCCTCAAAACAGATAAATAAAAGAGGAGGAGAGGAAAAAGAAGAGAAAGAAAGGGGATATGGGTCTATATATCTTAATGCTGAGAAGGGGAGAGAGTCGGTGTGACATCATGCGAAATAGAAATCCCTATATATTTAGCCCAAGGATCCCATATTTTTTCTAACATGTATAATCTTGTCGGCTAAAATGCTTTCCAATTTTTTCTTGGGTCATTATCCAGGAAACTTTTCTTCTGACCTCCGACAAGAAGGACCTAGGTTTCTTCCAAGCTTTCGCTATTATAAGCTTGACTCCTGTGAATATGAAGTGAATTAATTTTTGTGTGTGTGTCAGGGAACTCACCATGTGAATGTCCGTCCCCGTGTAGCAGCGGTTCACTTTCGTTCTAGGTACCATGCGCGGTGTCCCGGTCAGAGGCGTACAAGTTCCGGAACGGACGCACGCCAATCCGAACACGTGGACGCACTTGCGCCAACCGAACGTATGTACGTACTCACGCACGTATGGCCACTTCCACCAATCCTGGCACATCTCATCCTATATAAACGGGATCCTGGCCTGATACCAGTGCTGGATCATCTTCAGCTATTCCTGAGACACCTGATCGTTGTTTGTTCCTGTGACCTTGTTCCTGATCACCCAGCGTGTTTGCCTATTCTTTTGGATACTCCTTGTTTACTATTTTCTGGACTATTACTGACCTCGGCTTGGACTTACTACTTCGGCTTGCTTCCTGATTTTTTACCTCACTGCCAGCACGTTACCAGACCCTTGCTCGTCCTTGACTACGCACCTGCCTTTCGTTCCTGTACCTCGTTGCCAGCCAGTTGCCGACCTTGCTTGTTCCAGACGTGCAGTGTTTCCTTTACACCTGCTTGGCTTCCGCTGTATTCCTCCGGTGATCAACCTACACCTCTTCCTCCGTGAGGACCCAGCATCTTCAGGCCTTCAACTTCAATCTGCAGGCACCTGCACCCTTTTGCTGTCTTCACACTTCCTGTTCCCACCTCCAGGGGTGTGGAGACCGGAATCTGATGAGCAGTCACCTTAAAGCGGGAGTTCCGCCGTTTTTTTTTTTTTTTTTAAAAGCCAGCAGCTACATATACTGCAGCTGCTGACTTTTAAAATAAGGACAATTACCCGCTCAGCACGCCCGCGATGTCGGCCCCCGAAGCCGATCTCTCGATCGTCTCTCGGGTGCTGCCGCCGCCATCTTGGGTATGGGAATCAGGAAGTGGAGCCTTGCGGCTTCATTTCCCATTTCCCTACTGCGCATGCGCGAGTCGTGCTGCGCAATAAGGATGGTCCCCGCTGTCTCTGGGATCCGTGTGTTTCCCAGCAGACAGCGGGGACCTTTGGAAAGGGGCGTATATTCTGCAGATATCTATGCCGGAAGTGGGTGCAGATACCTGTACTGTACAGGTTCCTGCAACCCCCTCCCCCCTGAAAGGTGGCAATTGTGGCGCCGGAGGGGGGGAGGGTTCCAATGAGCGGAAGCTCCACTTTAGGGTGGAGCTCCGCTTTAAATATCATGTTAAAAACTTTGTTCCAAAATGGACGGATCCTAGGACATCCCCACCAAATATGAACTATCATCCCCAATAATTGACAGCCTCTGAAACAAGTTGGATCTGCAGTTGGATATATGGTTGCAAGTTTGGTGGGGGTTAAATACCACCTGGTTATAACCTTAATGTTAGCTTCCATCATTAAGAATTCCCCTGAAGGATTTTGAGTAGGTAGTATGCCAGGTTTCTAAGTCCCAACTGTGTTGAAGATCATTTTACCAGGCCTCCATATACTGTTGGAGGATTTAGCTATAGGGTGAGTGAGACACGAGTAAATCACAGAAATTCCTCCCTTTTGTTCCACGGCTTGTTTACACCAGATCTCAAATTTTGTGAATTGGAGCGGAAGGGGTTTATCCTTCGAAATTTGGTGTAAGAATTTTAGAAATTAGATCAAAAAAGTCTTTCAGAGTCTGGAAGTTTCAGTGTATTGACGCAATAGTTAAGGGTTATGGGCTTCCCAGATCTAAAGAAATAGCCTATAAGATATAGTCCCTTGTCTACCTACCATTGGAATTTTTTTCTATCTAAGCCTGGAGGGAAGTCCGGATTATTGAATAAGTGTGACGTCCTGTGGAAATGAGGGTCAGGTATTTTTGAGGCTATCCCAAAGTGCGTAAGATTGGGACATAGTTGGGGCCATTATGGAGGGCCTTTTCTTAGGTGGACACCACAATAGACAATCTAGGGGTAATTGGGGTACTACCTGTTGCTCTATATTGATCCAGTCAGGTTTTTCAGGCTTTGAGTAAATTATAAAGAGTTTAGCCAGTCTAGTGGCTATATAATATTTGTGGAGATAAGGAAGACCTAGTCCTCCCTTACTTTTATGGAGAAACAAGGTGTTTTGGGGTATTCAATAGCCAGAGGCCCCCCATGTGAATTTGAGTATCTTGCTCTGGAGGTTTTTCAAATGGAATTTATTAATTGGAATGGGAAGAGATCTGAAAAAATATAAAATTCTTGGGAGTAAGGTCATTTTGATCAAATTGATCCTACCTAACCAGGAGAGTTTGTGTTTGGACCAGGTTTTAAGGTCATTTTCTAATTTCTTATATAAAGGGGGAAAGTTGTTTGCGTATAGATTTTCAAAGCGGGCTGTAAGTGTGATACCCAGGTATTTGATGGAGCTGTCATTCCAAACACATTTGAACAACTGTTTTAACAGGAATACAGTTGGTAGGGGGACATATTTAGGGTCTGACATATGTTGGGAAGAGAGGTCAATGGAGAAGTCACGAAAAAGAGGAGATCATCCGCAAAGAGTCCACATTTGTGGGTTTGATCTCCCCAGAATACCCCTTTAATGTTTGGTTTGTGACGAATGTCTATTGCCAAAGTCTCTATAGCAATGGTGAATATTATAGGGGAAAGCAGACACCCATGTCTTGTTCCCCTGGCTATATTAATTGGTTTAGAATAATGTCCTTGCAGACGAATTAGTGCCTTAGGTTGCGAGTACAGGGATTGTAGCAGGCCTATGAAGTGCCTACCAAAGCCCCAATGCTCTAACAGGGAGAATATGTATGGCCAAGAAATTGTATCAAAGGCCTTTATCAGGTCTAGTGATAAAAGAAGCCCCTCCTGTCTCACTCCTCCTCCCCAGCCAGACTGTAGAATGGAGACCAAATTAATTGTTCGTCTTATTCATATGTATGAATGTACATAATATAACTGGGTACTAACATTTATAAGTAAAGTTGATCCAGGGAGAATCCGATTGCCTCTTGGGGGATCAGGAAGGAATTTTTTCCCCTGCTGTAGAAAATTGGAGCATGCTCTGCTGGGTTTTTTTTTTGCCTTCCTCTGGATCAACTGTGGGCATAAAATTGGGTATATTGGATGAACGATATTTTTTATTTATTTATTGTTTTTAAAGTGGTTGTAAACCCTTACAAACCACTTTGACCTACAGGTAAGCCTAGATTAAGGCTTACCTGTAGGTCCAAGAAATATCTCCTAAACCTATACGGTTTAGGAGATATTTACCTGAAGACAGCCACTGCTGTCTACGGCGCATGCGCTGTAGACAGCGGCGCGCAGGCGCACTGGGTAAGCCGCAGATCGTGGCGATATGCCGCGAGTGTCGGCTCCCATGCGCATGTGCGGGAGTGACGTCATCGCTGCTCCAGCGAATCACAGCGCCGGAGCAGCGAGAGCCACGGAGACCCACGAAGAAGATGGACGCTCGGAACTACAAGGGACAGCGGTGACTTCGCTGGCTCCTGTGTCAGGTAAGTGACACATAATGGACTACTATGCGATGCATAGTAGTCCATTATGCTTTACCTTTGCAGGGAATCAAAGAGGAAGTAAAACCATCAGGGTTTACTTCCTCTTTAAGGTTGAACTGGATGGACTTGTGTCTTTTTTCAACCTGACTAACTATGTAACTATGTAGCTATTTGGTCTGGGCCTTGTCTGCCTGGACAAAAGCCCACTTGGTCTTTATGTATATAGGTATTAAAAAAAGAATGATAAATGGTTGCCCAATATTTTTGTCATTATCTTAATATCATTATTGATGAGAGAGATTGGGTGATAATTGTTGACTTCTTCAGGCTTTTGATCAGGTTTGGGGATGACTGTGATGTATGTTGAGTTAAGGTGAGTATCTAAGGGAACACCCTGTGTTTTTGAATTAAAGAAATTGGTCAGATGCGGTGCTAGAGTTCCTGAGAAGGCTTTGTAATAGGGAATGGATAAACCGTCAGGTCCTGGTGCCGACCCTCTTTTGAGGTCTTTAATGACCTCCAGAACCTCTTCTACCGTGAAGGGAACTTCTAGTAAATTTTTGTGTAAGGAATTTAGATTTGGGATAGGGAGCTCATCTAGATATTTAAAAATTAAATCTTTGTCTGGTTGGGAAGATGAGCTGTAAAGGTTGGAATAGATATCTTGAAATGCGTCCAAGATTTTGACTGGATTAGCTGTGGGGGGGTTGACCTGCTATTCTGATCTTGGGCATTGTATGAATTTTGACTCGAGGGGGAGAGTTTTGTCACTAGTAGTGACCCTATCTTCTTTGTATGTAAATAACATTTATTACTACTCCATCTTATTACCTTATCTGCTTGCGTAGTGAGGGCAATGTTGAGATCCAGTCTAGTTTTATCCAATAGGGAAGTAGAAACCGAGGATGGATCTCGTTTGTGACGAGCTCTGAGGGCAGTGAACTCTGTTTCTATGCGCTCTATTTCAGCTCTTTGTTTTCTTTTGGTTTGGGTAGAGATTTGAATAATTTCACCCCGAATGAAGGCCTTGTGGGCAGCCCATAGGTTTTCAGATGAAATGTCACCCATGTCATTAAAGGAAAAATAATCTTTAAGTGCTTTATCGATTATCTCTACATTGTGTGGGTTAGCTAGAATTGACTAATTTAGTTTCCAATGACCTCATTTCCTACTTAGCATACCAGAAAATATAGTTATGGTAACCACTGAATTATCAGATAGGGCTGTGTCTTTAATGTGAGCGCTGTCTATTGATGGTATTTTGTACATGGGGGTCAGAATATGGTCTATTCTAGCATAAGCATTATGAGGGTGTGAATAATGTGTGAAATCATGTTTAGTGGGCTTTAGCTCCCTTCGGGCATTGGCTAAACCATGAGTAGAAATTATTCTTGCAATTTTATGACTTTCTTTGGTTGGACGAGTAAATTTATCCCAAGTCTGATCGAATGCTACATTCGACTCTCCCCCAAAAATGACTGTGCCCATGAGCATGGGGTTCAAAGTGCGAATCATAGTCTTAAAAAAGACAGCTTGTCCTCTATTGGGAGCATAATGAGACACTATAGATTAAAGGTGTCCTTCTATTGTTCCCTGTACCAAGTGGATTCTCCCTTCAGGATCAATGTACTCTATATTCTTTTCAAATTTCCACGATTTTGAAAAAATTATAGCTACCCCTTTAGTTTTATTTTCAGTGCTAGCTAGGTGAAATTGGGGAAAGTGTGGGTTTATAAATTTGGTACTATACTGTACAGGAAAATGCATCTTTTTGATTAGGAGGATATCTATGTTAAGGGATTTGTGGTAGTCTAGAATTATTCTTCTTTTGATTGGTGAGTTAAGGCCCTGAACATTGTGAGTAGCTATTTTAAGGAGGGTCTGTGTATTATCAGCCATGGAGGTCAATAAAGATGTACTCGTGAATTAAGTCCTCACTCACCCTAGGAAGTCTTCTGACCAAAAGCGTTATAATGACCTCATCCAATAGATACGTTTTATTGTTAATCTGAGAATGTGGATTTCTGTAACATAAAGAGAGGTTAGACACGTATCAATAGAGAGGGGAAGAGAACAGGAGGAGAAAAGAGGAGAAAGGAAAAAGAAAAGTCTCCTATCCTACAGAACCAGGGTATGGGAGGGGTGACACCCCCCGAAGCCTGGGAAAAAGAAACAATAGAGGTCTGACCCGTGGGTTACAGACAACCTAGTCCCTAGAGACCTGTGGGTTTCCAAGGAATAGGTGGGTGCGCATGTGGACCAACCCCACACAGGGCGCCCGCAACAGAAAAAAATTATTAACAAAAATAGCACGACAAGATTGACTTATACAATTGTGCAGTGTCACAGTCCTCTGAGAATTAAGTTTTTCCATGAGGACCTAGATATCAATGACCAAGAAATGCTGTTAAAGCCTATAAACGTATAATTGGAACCTATAGACTAAAAGATAATAAGTCTGTAGGATTGTGAATAACTATAGAACAAGCAAGGGGAATAATAGAGTAAATGGGGGTAAAAGACCCTAAGGAGTGTCACAGATAGGTCTGTGAGCAGTCTCTAAATCCGATTAAGAGACAAGGAACAAGAGTGGTGTAGGAATCATTGTTCAGGTGGGTCCATCGTCCTTGCTTTTCTTTGCCCTTCCCTTGTTCCAAAGGGGGCTGTGACAGACCTAGCCGGGACAGAGGCTGTTGGAGGGGACTGAATGCAAACCTTCTGCCTTGCGATTATGGGCCTGGTATTTGAGGGAACGGTGCTCTTTGTGAGCTGTATGCCTGGGGACCCCTGAGGTTTTACTTGGATTCAGGTCCATGCCGCCCCCAAGACACACAGACTCTGGATATGTAAATGCCATGTTAGCAATGGACTGAATCATACTGTTGGGACACAGACTCTTGGATGCTGATGACATCAATTCCAGCCATCTGTCTGTTGTCTTGTATAATGTAAATGTGTCTAGTGTGGCTTGACACAGATTCTAAAGAGTATTTCACCTATTGTTGTTTTGTTGTTTGTGCTAATTAACCTGCAATTGAATGAAGGAGTCCAGTGCTGATTAGATAATTAGCTCATGCTAATTAGGTTAGGTTTTAGTCACCCCGCTGTATATATTTTGTGTGAGATCTCAAATAAAGGTTCATTCCTGATGAACTCAAAGACTGGTGTTGTCTAATTCTTGGGGGTTCCTATAGCCAGATCCATTGGACTCGTGTTCCAGGACTTAGGAAGTGGTATTACTGACGGAAACACTCAAGCGGAGTGTGGGGGACGTTCTCTCACATTGGTAATGTGACAGACCTAGCTGGGACAGAGGCTGTTGGAGGGGACTGAATGCAAGTAAAACTTCAGGGGTCCCCAGGCATACAGCTCACAAAGAGCACCGTTCCCTCAAATACCAGGGCCCATAATCGCAAGGCAAGAGGCTTGCATTCAGTCCCCTCCAACAGCCTCTGTCCCAGTTAGGTCTGTCACAGGGGCCTTGTGGACTCGCCAGGCTGGAACAGTAGCAGTATCCATTTTTGTTTCTTGTGTGATGAATTTGAGTTGTAGCAGCAATCTCTCCCCTTCCTGGAAACTGGAAAAGGAGTAGGATCTCCCCTTGTTAGTAATCTTGACCTCGAATGGGAAGGCCCATCTATATTTTATTTTTTTCTGTGTGAGGATCAGTAAAAGTGGCTTCAGTGCCCTCCTGCGTTGAATCATGGAGGGGGATAGATATGCAAAATGCTGAATCGGATGGCCAAGGCAGAATATTTGAGGGGCAGATCTGGCCTGTTTCATGAGCTCTTCTTTCACGGGATAAAAATGGGGCTTGGCGATAATATCTCTGGGTTTTCCATCCTTTCTAGGAGGCCCTAGAGCTCTGTGGGCTCTATCCAGTTCTAGACGGTGCTGGGGGATATTAGGAATGATGGTTCTGTTCATTTCCTGGACTGCTGATGGTATGTCCAAAACAGATTCAGGTAGCCCCCTGATCCTAATATTATACCTGCGGGATCTGTTTTCCAGGTCTGGAAATATCGAAATCTAGTTGTTCCTGGACAGTGTATAATTGTTTCGCATTTTGGTTCAATACAGCCACTGTTTCATCCAATTTATGTTCTATAGCGTCAATTCTTGATCCTAGATTTTGAAAGTCGGCTTTCAGGTCTCCGGTAATTTTAGCCGCTGTCTGTGCTAGTCCTCTATCAAGCAGTTTTGAAAACCTTTGAAATAGGTCCGTCTGAATAAATGCCTGCTCCTCGGAGAGAGCCTCTGAGGGGACTGAGGTAGTCTGAGAGGAAAAATTTAGCCCTGAGGAGACTATGGAGTGGTCAGGTATTAAGTGGCTAGTGAGGGGCTCAGCGTATGCCAGTGGAGGTATGATTACCTGAAGGGGGCCTGTCTGAAGCCATGAGATAAAATTCAATGTCTCAGAGGAGAAAACTGGCGTTTGCTCTGTGAGGCAGAGTGCGCTGGGTTCTGTATTCTGGATATCGGAGGCCATCTTAGATTTTCCCCCTCACAGTCCACGGACTTAAATTAGGGTCTGGAGTCCTTCTTAAATAAATAGGGAGTCTGACTGCAACATTTTTTGTCTGTGCGTTTGCTGGTCTGTCTGTCATGGGCAGAGATCTTGGCTCAGGCGGCCATCCTTGGAGCTCTACACATAAGCACCTTTTTGGGGATTTTATGCGATAAACCAACACAGAGTGGCACATAATTGTGAAGTGAAAGGAAAATGATAAATAGTAGTAATGCCATAGACAACTCTGATTTTTTTTTTTTGTTTAACAAATATGAGAAGTTCACTGTTTTTAGTTTTCTTTCAAATAACAAGAATGCTATGCTGAAGAGGTAGAGGGCCATTGCTCCTGTGCATTTTGACTTAATCAAGATCGGGCTCAGGTAATTATTAGGGGGGCTGGGGAGCCACACACAGAAGATTTATTTTCCTTAATGCAAAGAATGCATTAAGGTAAAAAAAAAAAACCTTCATCCTTTAGAGCCACTTTAAGGTCTGTTCAGTTTAATATGTTTTCTATTTTTTGTAAGGATGGGCATTTACTTCTTCATCTCCTGGTCTATCTAATGTACTACTGTAGATCCAAACCTTTTGATAGTGCAGAACAAGTGGTATTTGTACTCTTGAGTACATCTATGTATGAGGGGTGTTTACAGCTTTGAATAGTTGACTGGCACTCTCTGCATGAGTTTATATAAAGAAATGATCTAAGACACGTGTCATCCTAGTGCCACTGTGGTTATTTTCAGTTCAGCTAGGCAGACTTGAATTCCTAGAACTTGTATATTCCTGCATGTTTTAGATAGGAATGCTACTAGGAGCTTGTAGTGGGGATCTAATCTCTTAAAGGGCATGTTACATTTTTGGACTGGCCAGTGGACATTGGCAGCTACTGTAGCATGATGTAAAGTCAGGCTTTGCTGTTTAAGCTCATCAAATCCTAGTTCTGTCCTCTGCCAACTGACAAAAGTGAATTTGGATTCCATTCTTTAGTCTTAAACAATTGCTAAATTAGATACTGCAATTTAAGTACTTTATCTATGGTCACCCTTAAAATGGCAACAGTCTACATGTTTAAATGGCTCTTGTACCTAATGAACATCTCTTAATAAATTGTTGATCTAAATATAACTATTTTAAGTAGAAATGTTTTTTTATTTTAGGATATATTTATAAAGCTAGACAATTTAACCAGCTATTTCAATAAATGAAAATTATGTGTAAACCCAGTCACAAAAATTTCATACAGGTTTTACCATGTTGATTAGGGATGAGCCAAACACCCCCCGGTTCGGTTTGCACCAGAACTTTCGAACGGACCGAAAATTTGTGCGAACTTTAGAACCCCATTGAAGTCTATGGGACTCAAACGTTCGAAATCAAAAGTGCTAATTTTAATGGGTAATATGCAAAATATTGTCCTAAAAAGGGTTTGGGCACCCGTCTCCTACCCCAGGGGACACAGGTCAATGCCTAATTTGTTTTTAAAAATGGCCATTTTTTCGGGAGCACTGATTTTAATGACGATTAAAGTGAAATATTCCTTTAAATATCATGCCTGGGGGGTGTCTATAGTATGCCTGTGAAGTGTCACATGTTTCCCGTGTTTAGAACAGTCCCTGCACAAAATGACATTTAACGGAAAAAAAAGTCATTTAGAACTGCTTGAGGTTTTAATGTAATATCTGGTTCCGGCAATACGGATGAAAATCATTGAGAAAAATGGTATGGGTAGCCCCCCCTGCCCATTACCAGCCCCTTTGGGTCTTGTACGGATATTAAGGGGAATCCCGTACCCAAATTTAAAAAAAGAAAGGCGTGGGGCCCCCAGGCCCTATATACTCAGAACAGCAGTATACAGGCGGTACTAACAAGACAGGCACTGTGTAGGTTTGTTGTCTTAAGTAGAATCTGTTTGTAATTTTGAACTGGTACATATTAAAAGTGTAGCTCCAGTCAAAAAATCTATTTTTAAGCTTTTTGGTATACATAGGGAAGGGTTATCACCCCTGTATAATTTCTTTGGCCGTCCGTCTTTTTTCATCTCACTTCCTGTTGTCTCCTTTCCGTTTGCAAGTAGGAGACATCTGTAAGTTGGATGTTTGAAAGTAGGGGCCTGCCCTATATGCTCTGCAGAAATGTGGGCCTAAGGTGTTGGTGTTGCCACAACACTGTGAGCCCTCAAAGTGACTCTTGGTGGGCGCTGGAGCGCCCTGCTGTGAATGATTATATCAAGAATTGTAATTACATGCCATTGTTGAACAGTGGCAGAAAAATTGGGCCTTTGGTGGTTGTGGTGCTGGTGCCACAACACTATAAGTCCTCACAGTTAATCTCGGTGGGCACAGGAATGGGCCCTGCTGTGAAATATTATATCAAGAATTGTAATTACATGTCCCTGTTAAACAGGGGCTGAAAAATTGGGCCTTAGGCACTGCTTGCTGGTGCCACGACACTGCAACCTCTCCTAGATACTCTAGTTGGAGTGCAGGAACGAGCCCTGCTGCTAAGCATTGCATCCAAAATTGTAAATACATGCCCCTGTTAAACAGGGGCTGAAAAATTGGGCCTTAGGCACTGGTGCTGGTGCCACGACACTGCAACCTCTCCCAGATACTCTAGTTGGAGTGCAGGAACGAGCCCTGCTGCTAAGCATTGCATCCAAAATTGTAATTACACACCCCTGTTAAACAGGGGCTGAAAAATTGGGCTGGTGGCATCACCCAGAACCAAAAATGTTCTTCCAAGATATCAGCAGGATCATTGAGGAGGAAGAGGATAGGACAGTCACTCAGCATCAGCATAGGCAGTCTTGAAGGGATGTGACATTTAAAAAAAAATTATTCGGTTACATCAGCTTCAGGTGCTTGGTAGCTGGTGGTGATCCAAGACTGATTCATCTTTATGAAGGTCAGTCAACCAAATCAGTGGACAGGTGCACCCTGTGATCGGTTACAAAGCCACCAGCAGCACTGAAAGTGCGTTCCAAAAGAACGCTGGATGCAGGACAGGCCAGTAGCTCAATTGTATACTGTGAAAGCTCTGGCCAGTGATCCATCCTCAAGACCCAGTAAGCCAGAGGATTTTCGGTGGGAAAGGTGTCAAAGTCTGACCTTGCCCCCTAGGTATTCCTGCACCATGTAAATCAGACGCTGGCGATGGTTGCCGGAACCGATCATACCTTGGGGCTGTGGACTAAAAAATTGTCTGAACACATCGGTCAGACAGCCACCTTCTCCACCGCTCCTTCTGTGACTGACCGAAGCCTCAGCAAAACGTTGTCCAGGACCAGGAGTTTGTAACCTCCCAGTCTCTGGGAACGCATTGCACAGACCTTTCTTCAAGGCCTCCTGGAGATGTCTCATTCTCTGCTCCCTCGGCAATGGCAAGATAAGGTCTGCAACCTTACCCTTGTACCGTAGATCAAGGAGAGTGGCCAACCAGTAATGTTCCCTCTCCTTGATCTGAAGAATATGAGGATCCTTCCGCAGGCTTTGCAGGATCAGGGAGGGCATGCAGCGTAGGTTAGCTGAGGCATTCGGTCCAGAGTCCTCTGGGTCACTAAGGACAACATGATCCGCAGCCACCTCCTCCCAGCCACGTACAAGTCCACGTGTTTCTTGGGACAGTAAATCATTCCTAAAAGACTGCTGCTGCTGATGCTGAGTGCCAGGCTCCACCTCCATGCTGACACAAGCCTCCTCCTCCTTCTCGTCCTCTTCCTGTGTGATGGATGGGACAGCAGGAACACTGTCTGGATAAAGGGGGCCTTGAGAGGCAAGGAAGTCCTCCTCTTCCTGCCTCTGTTCTGCCTCAAGTGCCCTGTCCATTATTTCACACAGCGTATGCTCCAACAGGTGGACAAGAGGTACAGTGTCACTGATGCATGCACTGTCACTGCTCACCATCCTCATGGCCTCCTCAAAAAGTGACAGGACAGTGTAGGCATCCCTGATCATGCCCCACTGGCATGGTGAAAAAAAACGAGCTCCCCTGACCCTGTCCTGGTGCTGTAGTCGCACAGGTACTCATCGATGGCCCTCTGCTGCATGTGCAGCCGCTGCAACATGGCCAACGTTGAGTTCCACCTGGTGGGCATGTCACATATAAGGCGGTTCTTGGGCAGGTTCAACTCCTTTTGGAGCTCAGCCAGCCGAGCACTGGCATTAAATGATCGGCGGAAATGCACACAGACTTTCCTGGCCTGCCTCAGGACATCCTGTAAGCCTGGGTACCTGCCCAAGAACCGCTGCACCCCCAGGTTAAGGACGTGAGCCACACAGGGTACATGGGTCAGTTGTCCCTGTCAGAGGGCGGAGAGGAGGTTGGTGCCATTGTCGCAAACCACCATTCCTGGCTTAAGCTGGCGTGACGTCAACCACCTCTCGGCCTGCCCCTGCAGAGCTGACAAAATATCTGCCCCAGTGTGGTTCCTGTCCCCCAAACAAACTAGTGCAAGCACGGCATGGCATCTTTTTTCCTGTGTACTTGCGTAGCCCCTTGAATGCCTACGGAGCACCGCTGGTTCCGAGGACAGAGCACTGAAAGAGGCCATGGAGGAAGAAGAAGAGGAGGGGGTGGAGGAGAGAGGTGTGTCACAACCAGTAGTAGCATTTTGGAGGCATGGTGGCGGAACAACCAACAACATTACTGCACCTTGTCCTGCATCCTTCCCAGCTGCCAGAAGAGTGACCCAATGGGCAGTGAAAGATAGGTAATGTCCCTGTCCATGCCTGCTGGACCATGAGTCAGCGGTAATATGCACCTTACTGCTGACCGCCCTGTCCAGCGAAGCAAGGACATTGCCTTCCACATTCTGGTAGAGAGCCGGAATCGCCTTCCCTGAGAAAAAGTGGCGTTTGGGGACCTGCCACTGAGGAACCGCATATTGCACAAACTCACGGAAGGGGGCCGAGTCTACCAACTGAAAACGCAGCAGTTGAAGTGATAGCAATTTAGCCAAGCTAGCATTCAACCGCTGGGCATATGGATGGCTGGGAGTGAACTTCTTTAGATGGTCAGGGAAATTTGCCTGCTACAATCGGACATGGGTGTACTGCTAGCAGAGTGCCCGCAAGTACTTGGCTGTGACAAACCTAATTCTACACCTTCATTCCTCTCAGTGCAGGTTTCAGAGAGGACTGAAGGTCTAGTGGGGTTGGAGATCCCAGCTGATGAGGAGCAAGGAGAGGTCCGCTTTGTTCTTTGGTGTGGGTCTTTAAGGTACGCTTGCCAACAAGCTGCATGGCAGGTCAACATATGTCTGGTCAAGCATGTAAAGCCCAAGCAGCTGATGTTTTGGCCACGCGAGATACGCTTGAGACATATGTTGCAAATAGCAGCGGTGCGATCTGATGCACTGGTCTCAAAAAAGGCCCACACCAAAGAACTTTTGGAATATCGCGCAGAGGCAGCGCCCTGCACAGGTGGAGCTCTGCGGTGTGATTCAGTTGGTGTGCTGCCCCTAAGCTGGCCCCCGGAGGGCATCCTGCCTTGTTGGAGATGTGCCTCCTCCTCTCTCCTATCAGGCACCCCCGTGGAGTCAGTGACCTCATCATCCCCTCCCTCTTCATCACTGGAGCAAACCTGGCAGTATGCTGCAGCTGGTGGAACATGACTGCCAGATTGCTGTCCTTCTTGAGCATCCCCTCTCTCTGTGCTCACGCTACTGCCTTCCTGTAGCTGGGTATCATCATCAGAGCCTTCAAAACGCTGGGCATCCTCCTGGAGCGTGTACCCAACACTGTGCTCAAACAGTTCGGGGGACTCCTCAGGAGGACATGGTGGGTCTAGGGAAGGAGTGACTGATAACATTGAGACAAAGGAAGAGGACGTGTTGGCAGCTGCTTTGTTAGTACCCTGAGCCTGGGTGAGAGAGGATGAGGAGGGCTTGGTCATCCACTCCACCAAGTCTTCGGGCATGATGCGGCTCAACACGTCCAGCTGCCGAAAATAAGGACAAGCGTGTCCCATGGACACGTGCTGATGACGGTGCACTGCGTCAATGACCAGCATTGTTGTCTCTAGACACAGAGCCTGCTTGACCTCTTTTATTGGCTCGTGACTGTCTGCCTCTCCTTGTTGGCCTTCCAGACATAGTAGCGGCCTGCAGGGAGATGGGAAAACCAGCAATCGGGTAGTGTATATTGTGCTGGAGGCACACAACACCCACTGTAAAGGCTGCAGACACCTGTATTAGAGAACACCAGCAAAAAAGGGTAGATACAGATGTATACTGTGCTGGAGGCACACAACACCCACTAACTCCTGCAGATGTATGCATTAGAGAACACCAGCAATAAAGGGTAGATACAGGTGTATACTGTGCTGGAGGCACACAACACCCACTTTAACTCCTGCAGATGCCTGCATTAGAGTACAGCAGCAATAAAGGGTAGATACAGGTGTATACTGTGCTGTGCTGGAGGCACACAACACCCACTAACTCCTGCAAATGCCTGTATTAGAGAACACCAGCAATAAAGGGTAGCTACAGGTGTATACTGTGCTGGAGGCACACAACACCCACTTTAACTCCTGCAGATGCCTGTATTATAGAACACCAGCAATAAAGGGTAGATACAGGTGTATACTGTGCTGGAGGCACACAACACCCACTTTAACTCCTGCAGATGCCTGTATTAGAGAACACCAGCAATAAAGGGTAGATACAGGTGTATACTGTGCTGGAGGCACACAACACCCACTTTAATTCCTGCAGATGCCTGAGAAAAGAACACACTGTCCCTGCCTATCTTGCTCTTTCCCTGCACGCCAGAACACACTACACAAGGCTGCCTTGCTGGCAGCCTTATATAGTGTGGGGCGTGTACTAAACCCCCTGAGCTATAATTGGCCACAGGCATCCTGCCTGTGGCCAATTATGGCTCTCTTCGCTGTCGGCGCTCTGATGGGCCAAGCATGAGGGGTCACAGTGCACGCTTGGCCAATTATGAGCCAGCAATGCACTGCGATGGCGGAAATGCATTGTGGGCCATGAGCGGCACATGAATTTGGCACGAACGGCCCATAACGTTCGGTATTCGCCGAATGTGCAAACAGCTGGTGTTCGAGTCCAACATGCGTTCGACTCGTACAACAAGCTCATCCCTAATGTTGATGTAATTTCAAAAATCAGTTTATTATTTTTCAATTTGTAGCTTTCATCAAAATATTACCCAAGGATTCTGCCATGTAGGTCCTTGGTCAGGAAGTTCTTATTCTAGGGTAACAACACTGTCACGTGGACTTTTATTGAAGACTACAGGAATTAACATATATTATGCATATATACTATATTACCAAAAGTATTGTGATGCTTGCCTTTACACACACTTGAAATTTAATGGCATCCCAGTCTTAGCAGTCTTAGCATGTAGGGTTCACTATTGAGTTGGCCCAACATTTACAGCTAAAACAGCTTTAACTCTTCTGGGAAGGCTGTCCATAAAGTTTAGGAGTGTGTCTATGGGAATGTTTGACCACTCTTCCAGAAGTGCATTTGTGAGGTCAGGCACTGATGTGGACAAGAAGGCCTGGCTTGCAGACTCCGCTCTAAATCATCCCAAAGGTGTTCTATTGGGCTGAGGTCAGAACTCTGTGCAGGCCAGTCAAATTACTCCACCCCAAACTTGCTCATCCATGCCTTTATGGACCTTGCTTTGTGCATTGGTGCGCAGTCACGTTGGAACAGGAAGGAGCCATCCCCAAACTTTCCACAAAGTTGGGAGCATAAAATTGTACATTGTACACAGGCGTCAGCATCTTGGTATGCTGACACCTTAAGCATTCTCTTCACTGGAGCTCAGGGGCCAAGCCCAACCCCTGCAAAACAACCCCACACCATAACCCCCCCTACACCAAATGATTTGGACCAGTGCACAAATCAAGGTCCGTAAAGACATGGATGAGTGAGTTTGGGGTGGAGGAATTTGACTGGCCTGCACAGAGTCCTGACCTCAACCAGATAGAATACCTTTGGGATGAATTAGATGGAGACTTCTGCACTGAGATGCAACAAAGGATGTAAAAAATGTGAAAATTGCAGTCAATCAATGAGAGGCGCTGACAGTTAACTCAATCTAACCAATATGTGAAGTGAACTCTTGTGGTAAGTAAACCTAGTTAATCATTCCTAATAGATAACTATCAAAATAAATATAAATATAAAGTGACTTCAGTGCATAAACCAATTGAACATTACTGGGTGTAACCTCAAGGCTAAAAGCAATCACTATATGATACCCCTAGTCATCCAGCAAACGCTACACTCTTAACACTGTGTTAAATCAGCAGCAATAGAAAATAGGTTAAACACTGAATATAAATAATGATCCAAAACATGTAATAAAAGTGATCCTAGTGCATAAATAATAGCTTGTGTCTCAAGGCTGGACACCTAACACACAAATCTAAACAACAATCTAATGATGCATGTCCATCAATACAAGTTCTTATATAAAAAGTCCTTTTTGTGACGTAGTGCACAATATCCCTACACCCTTAGTGGTGATTATTCAGAATATAGGTAACTATCTTGCTCCCACATCACATCCGTGCTCTCTAGCCTCTCACCTCAGGTAAGTATTAAATCAGCATAACCTATGGTATCTTGGACGGTGTACTGGCGTGTAGTCACCTCTTGGGGTACTCTATAGTTGTTTCCGATGATCTGCTCTCACATATGTTGTGTCTCTGTTTTCTCCCAGGGGGTTCCCTCTAAAGTCTTCTCAGAGGGGTATATACAGTATCTCACAAAAGTGAGTACACCCCTCACATTTTTGTAAATATTTTATTATATCTTTTCATGTGACAACACTGAAGAAATTACACTTTGCTACAATGTAAAGTAGTGAGTGTACAGCTTGTATAACAGTGTAAATGTGTTGTCCCTTCAAATTAACTCAACACACAGCCATTATTGTTATTAAAATTAGACTTGGGAAACGTAACATTAATAAATCACCGTGACCAGATGGCTTGCACCCGAGGGTACTTGGGGAACTCAGTCAAGTAATTGCCAAACCATTGTACCTAATTTTTACTGACAGTCTACTGAATGGAATGGTACCAGCTGATTGGAGAAAAGTCAATGTAGCACCAATATTTAAAAAGAGCCCAAAATACAGCCCAGGGAATTACAGACCAGTTAGCTTAACATCAATAGTATGTAAAATCTTGGAGGAGATGATAAGGGACTATATACTATATAAGGGACTAAGATTTTAGTAATGAGAACGGTATTATTAGCAGTAATCAGCATGGATTCATAAAGAATCGTTCTTGCCAAACCAATCTACTAACCTTCTATGAGGAGGCTAGATAAAGGAAGGCCATTAGACGTGGTGTATCTGGATTTTGCATAAGTATTTGACACAGTTCCCCATAAACGTTTACTATACAAAATAAGGTCCATTGGCATGGACCATAGGGTGAGTACATGGATTTAAAACTAGCTACAAGGGCGAGTTCAGAGGGTGGTGATAAATGGGGAGTACTCAGAATGGTCAGGGGTGGGTAGTGGGGTCCCCCAGGGTTCTGTGCTGGGACCAATCCAATTTAATTTGTTCATAAACGACCTGGAGGATGGGGTAAACAGTTCAATCTCTGTATTTGCAGACAATACTAAGCTAAGCAGAGCAGGATGCGAAAACCTTGCAAAAAGATCTGAACAAATTATTGGGGTGGGAAGCTACATGGCAAATGAGGTTCAATGTAGAAAAATTTAAAATAATACATTTGGGTAGCAAAAATATGAATATAATCTATACACTGGGGGGAGAACCTCTGGGGGAATCTAGGATGGAAAATGACCTGGGGTCCTAGTAGATTATAGGCTCAGCAACTGCATGCAATGCCAAGCTGCTGCTAACAAAGCAAACTGAATATTGGCATGCATTAAAAAGGGGATCAACTCCAGAGATAAAACAATAATTCTCCCACTTTACAAGACTCTGGTCTGGCTGCACCTGGAGTATGCTGTCCAGTTCTCAGGAAGGATGTACTGGAAATGGAGCGAGTACAAATAAAGCCAACAAAACTAATAAAGGGTCTGGAGGATATTAGTTATGAGGAAAGGTTGCGAGCACTGAACTTATTCTCTTTGGAGAATAGATGCTTGAGAGGGGATATGATATCAATATACAAATACCATACTGGTGACCCCACAATATGGATAAAACTATTTTGCAAAACAAGACTCGTGGCCACTAATTAAAATTAGAAGAAAAGAGGTTTAACCTTAAACTACGTAGAGGGTTCTTTACTGTAAGAATGGCAAGGATGTGGAATTCCCATCCACAGGCGGTGGTCTCAGCAGGGGGCAATGTATAGTTTCAAGAAACTATTAGATAAGCACCTGACTGACCGCAACATACAGGGATATACAATGTAATGCCGCATGCACACGATTGGACTTTCCGGCAGAATAGGTCTGATGGATTAATTCCGTCAGATATTCCGATCGCGTGTGGGATAATCCGATCATTTTTCTTTAAAAAAATTCAGACTGACCTAGAAATAGAACATGTTTCAAATCTGTTCAAAGGACTCAATTACTATCGGGAAAACCGTTCATCTGTATGCTGGGCTGACGGACCAAATACGACGCAAGGGCAGCTATTGGCTACTGGCTATTGAACTTCCTTTTCTAGTCCCATTGTACGTCATCATGTTCAAAACGAACTGACTTTCGAATGTTCATGTGTGGGCAAGTCCGTTCGTTCGGAAGTCCGTCGCAACTCCTTCGAAAGTCCATCGGGAAGACTGTCGGACTTTTTCTGCCGGAAAGTCCGGTTGTACGCGGACTTGTGTCTTTTTTCAACTTTACCTACTATGTAACTATGTAACAAGATAGCCTGCAACAGTTTGCTGAAGACAAGCAGACTAAGGATATGGGCTACTGGAACCATGTCCTGTGGTCTGATGAGACCAAGATAAACTTATTTGGTTCAGATGGTGTCAAGCGTGTGTGGTGGGAACCATGTGAGGAGTACAAAGACAAGTGTGTCTTGCCTACAGTCAAGCATGGTGGTGGGAGTGTCATGGTCTGGGGCTGCATCAGTGCTGCTGACACTGGGGAGCTACAGTTCATTGAGGAATCTATGAATGCCAACATGTACTGTGGCATACGGAAGCAGCGCATGATCCCCTCCCTTCGGAGACTGGGCAGTATTCTAACATGATAACGACCCTAAACACACCTCCAAGATGACCACTGCCTTGCTAAAGAAGCTGAGGGTAAAGGTGATGGACTGGCCAAGCATGTCTCCAGACCTAAACCCTATTGAGCATCTGTGGGGCATCCTCATATGGAAGGTGGAGGAGTGCAAGGTCTCTAACGTCCACACAGTTCCGTGATGTCGTCATGGAGGAGTTGGAGAGGACTCCAATGGCAACCTGTGAAGCTCTGGTGAACTCCATGCTCAAGAGGGTTAAGGCAGTGCTGGAAAATAATGGTGTCCACACAAAATATTGACACTTTGGGCCCAATTTAGATAATTTCACTTAGGGTTGTACTCACTTTTTTGCCAGACATTTATGGCTGTGTGTTGAGTTATTTTGAGGGGACAGCAGATTTACACTGTCATACAAGCTGTATACTACTTTACATTGTAGCAAAGTGTAATTTCTTCAGTGTTGTCACGTGAAAAGATATAATAAAATATTTACAAAAATGTGAGGGGGTGTACTCACTTTTGTGAGATACTGTATAAAGGAAGAAGAGTGACTTCATCATCCCCTGATGAAGTCACATGACCGTGATGTAATGTGTAGGGCATGAGTGGAGGCATGCCGGAAGTGACACGATTGTGGAACGAGCTCGAAGCTCATGGCTATACGCCGTTACTTGGCTTTTCAATATGAGTGCATTGTATGATGTTATGATTTTAATAAATTAATTCTAATTTACTAGACTACGAGTGCACTCTTCTTCTTTTATATATACAGTGCCTTGCGAAAGTATTAGGCCCCCTTGAACTTTTCAACCTTTTGCCACATTTCAGGCTTCAAACATAAAGATATAAAAATTTTATTTTTTGTGAAGAATCACCAACAAGTGGGACACAATTGTGAAGTGGAATGAAATCTATTGGATTTTTGAAACTTTTTTAACTAATAAAAAAATGAAAAATGGGGTGTGCAAAATTATTCGGCCCCCTTACGTTAATACTTTGTAGAGCCACCTTTTGCTGCGATTACAGCTGCAAGTCGCTTGGGGTATGTCTCTATCAGTTTTGCACATCGAGAGACTGAAATTCTTGCCCATTCTTCCTTGCAAAACAGCTCGAGCTCATTGATTTTGGATGGAGAGCGTTTGTGAACAGCAGTTTTCAGCTCTTTCCACAGATTCTCGATTGGATTCAGGTCTGGACTTTGACTTGGCCATTCTAACACCTATATACATTTATTTGTGAACCATTCCTTTGTAGATTTTGCTGTATGTTTGGGATCATTGTCTTGTTGGAAGATAAATCTCCGTCCCAGTTTCAGGTCTTTTGCAGACTCCAACAGGTTTTCATCCAGAATGGTCCTGTATTTGGCTGCATCCATCTTCCCCTCAATTTTAACCATCTTCCCTGTCCCTGCTAAAGAAAAGCAGGCCCAAACCATGATACTGCCACCACCATGTTTGACAGTGGGGATGGTGTGTTGAGGGTGATGAGCTGTGTTGCTTTTACGCCAAACATATTGTTTTGCATTGTGGGCAAAAAGTTCGATTTTGGTTTCATCTGACCAGAGCACCTTCTTCCACATGTTTGGTGTGCCTCCCAGGTGGCTTGTGACAAACTTTAGACGAGACTTTTTATGGATATCTTTGAGAAATGGCTTTATTCTTGCCACTCTTTCATAAAGGCCAGATTTGTGCAGTGTACGACTGATTGTTGTCCTATGGACAGACTCTCCCACCTCAGCTGTAGTTCTCTGCAGTTCATCCAAAGTGATCATGGGCCTCTTGGCTGCATCTCTGATCAGTCTTCTCCTTGTCTGAGCTGAAAGTTTAGAGGGACAGCCAGGTCTTGGTAGATTTGCAGTGGTCTGATACTCCTTCCATTTCAAAATGATCGCTTGCACAGTGCTTCTTGGGATGTTTAAAGTTTGGGAAATCTTTTTGTATCCAAATCCGGCTTTAAACTTCTCCAGAACAGTATTACGGACCTGCCTGGTGTGTTCCTTGGTCTTCATGATGCTCTCTGCGCTTTCAACAGAACCCTGAGACTATCACAGAGCAGGTGTATTTATACAGAGACTTGATTACACACAGGTGGATTCTATTTATCACCATCAGTCATTTAGGACAACATTGGATCATTCTGAGATCCTCGCTGAACTTCTGGAGTGAGTTTGCTGCACTGAAAGTAAAGGGGTATATTTTTGCACGCACCACTTTTCAGTTTTTTATTTGCTAAAAAAGTTTAAATTATCCAATAGATTTCGTTCCACTTCACAATTGTGTCCCACTTGTTGGTGATTCTTCACAAAAAATTACAATTTTATACCTTTATGTTTGAAGCCTGAAATGTGGCAAAAGGTTGAAAAGTTCAAGGGGGGCGAATACTTTCGCAAGGCACTGTACTTCTTTGAGAGGACATTAGAGGGAACCCCCTGGGAGAAAACAGAGACACAACATATGTGAGAGCAGATCATCAGAAACAACTATAGAGGACCCCAAGAGGTGACTACATGCCAGTACACTGTTCAAGGAACCATAAGCTATGCTGATTTAATACTTACGGTATCTCACAAAAGTGAGTACAACCCTCACATTTTTGTAAATATTTTATTATATCTTTTCATGTGACAACACTGAAGAAATTACACTGTGCTATAATGTAAAGTAGTGAGTGTACAGCTTCTATTAATGTCATGCAATTAAAGTGAAAATGCCCAAATTGGGCCCAAAGTGTCAATATTTTGTTTGGCCACCATTATTTTCCAGCACTGTCTTAACCCTCTTGGGCATGGAGTTCACCAGAGCTTCACAGTTTGCCACTGGGGTCCTCTTCCACTACGACATCGCAGAGCTGGTGGATGTTAGAGGCCTTGCGCTCCTCCATCTTCTGTTTGAGGATACTCAATAAGGTTTAGGTCTGGAGACATGCTTGGCTAGTCCATCACCTTTACCATCAGCTTCTTTAGCAAGGCAGTGGTCATCTTGGAGGTGTGTTTAGGGTCGGTATCATGCTGGAATATTGCCTGGTGAACTCCATGCCCAAGAGGGTTAAGGCAGTTCTGGAAAATAATGGTGGCCACACAAAATATTGACACTTTGGGCCCAGTTTAGATAATTTCACTTAGGGGTGTACTCACTTTTGCTGCAAAACATTAATGGCTGTGTATTGAGTTATTTTGAGGGGACCAGCAATTTACACTGTAATACAAGCTGTACACTCACTGCTTTACATTGTAGCAAAGTGTAATTTCTTTAGTGTTGTCACATGAAAAGATATAATAACATATTTACAAAAATGTGAGGGGTGTACTCACTTTTATGAGATACTGTACCTGAGATGAGAGGCTGGAGAGCACGGAGGTGATGTAGGTGCAAGATTGTCACCTATATTATGAATAATCACCATTAAGGCTGGGTTCATACTGCAGCGGTTTATGAGAATGGATGTGATTCGCACCGCACTGCAGTGCAAATCACATCCGATCTCTGTGCGATGCGAGTTCAGCCATACAGATAGTATGGCTGAATTCGCATCGCACACGGCCCAAACTCGCACAGGACCCTTTTTTTGGTCCGCAGCAGAATCGGATCGCATGGGTGTTCACACCATGCGATCCGATTCCTGTCCGAGTTTGCAGATCGCACTGCGATATGCGAACTGATCTGGGGGTGTCATTAACTTTTTACTGACACTCCCAGCAGTTCGCATAGGGCAGTGGAGGTATGTGATGCGGGAACCCACCGCGGATTTGCGGCGTTCCCGCATCGCTGCAATGTGAACCTAGCCTTAGGGTGTAGGGATCTTGTGCACTACCTCACAAAAAGGACTTTTTATATAAGGACTTGTATTGATGGTGGACATGCATTATTATATTGTTGTTTAGATTTGTGTGTTAGGTGTCCAGCCTTGCGACACAAGTTATTATTTATGCACTAGGATCACTTTTATTACATGTTTTGGATCATTATTTATATTACCTGTTTATACATCTATTTTCTATTGCTTCTGATTTAACACAGTGTGAAGAGTGTAGCGATTGCTGGATGATTAGGAACATCACAGAGTGATTGCTTTTAGCCTTGAGGTTACACCCAGTAACGTTCAATTGGTTTATGTACTGAAGTCACTTTATATTTACCGTATATTTATTTTAATAGTTATCTATTAGGAGTGATTAACTAGGTTTACTTACCACAAGAGTTCAAGTCACATATTGGTTAGATTGAGTTAACTGTCAGCGCCTCACTACTTGCTAACAATTTATTTATGAATAGTCAAGGATAAGCTATTTAAGTGAAGGCGGCAGGCTTGCTATACATTTTTTACCCCGCACACAGAGTGGTACCGCAAAAGTAACATATAACAAATATCATGCATTCAATTAATGGTTTACATGTAAAGTCCAACTTAATCTTATACGCATTTTACCTCTTAATATTGTTTTTTAATCAATAAGGCATGTGCACATAATTCAAATGTTATAAATGATGCAATGCTATGCAGTGGCATTTTTAAAATATGACCTGCTTGATATTTTTTTCATTATAAAGGTTTGTGAGATTACAATGTCAGGAAAAAAATGCAGTTAAAGGCGCATAGATAGATTTTGAGCTGCATTAAACTGCTCGGAAGAGGGGAATGAACCCTGTGCTGATGAAAAAAAAATGTAAAAAAATACTGTATATATGGGAGAAACAAGTATTTTCATGTGGCTTCATTAAAAATACACAAATATTTAAAATATCACATTTGGGATGCCTTATCGCTGTACATAGTGTTACGGAATAGTTTGACCTCCATGGACAGTCTCAACGACAGCATACGCTGGCACTGTATATTTGGCTGTGGAATTAATTCTCTGTTTACAATTAGCTTGGCTAGCATTCAGTAGCATCCCAAATTGATTCTTTTCAGTTTGAAAAAGCATGTGCGCTAAAGCTTCTCTGGACAATTTTTTATCAAGCTTTCATTAGGAAATAAGAGACCGCAGATAACAGTAGTTTAAAATTGGCCAACAGCAGGATAAATTTTATGAGCAAATTTGTAAATAAGCAGAGATATGAAATCTAGAGACAAAGAGCACAGGCTGAGATAGTACTACAACAATTAAGATACTGCAAGGGATACGCCAGTGTAAAATTACTAGCAGCAGGGCAGTTTTAATTCATGATAATAGGCCTAACAACTGTATGCATATCTATCTTTTTTCTGAAAGAATAAGGGGGTGCGGTGAATGCGAGACATATAATGTGAGGTTGTTTGATTGCAGCTGCGTGCTATGAGCAAAAGGCTGCTCCAAGAACAGATATTCATTAAGTGAATGCATCCCTTTGAGCACCTCAAACTTAAAAAGGCTATATCGTTAATCGTTAAATTAAACCCCCAAAATACCAGTCCTATAACGAGTCCACTTTTTTGTAACGGGATTCCTTGCAGCCAAAAAATATGTTTAAGCTAAAAATAAAGGCTCTATTAACATTAAAATAGCAACCTCTGAAACAAAAGCACATTTTCTATAAGTAAAGCTTTGCGGCAAAAAACAAAAAGTAATTTGCTATAAAGGAGACAGCAAGCAAAAAATTACCTGGACTTAAATCAGCCACAATACAACATGAAAGGCAAAAAAACCTTCAATAGTAAGAAAAAAAAAGCAAGGCAGCAAGAGATGGATTGCACAAATTCAAAATTAAAAAACTGTTTTTTAATTGCCCTAATCTCTACCTATAACCCCATACACCAGGGGTTGACAAATTTGATTGGAATCTAGGAGCCAGCTAAAAAAGTTATGAGCCAGGTCCGTGACGGCGATCTGGACCTGTCCCTGGCCTGACATGGAGACGAGTGAGGGGAAGATAGCCCCCAGCCCCCCACCTGTCTCCAAGTCATTGCCCATAGCTCTTAGAGGGACATTTTATTTCTTTATTTTTTTCAAATGACAAATTTTTTTTAAATTGCATTTTAGTGTAAATATGAGATGTGAGGTCTCTCTGACCCCAGATCTCATATACAAGAGGACCTGTCATGCTTTTTTCTATTACAAGGGATTTTTACATTCCTTGTAATAGGAATAAAAGTGACACACATTTTTTTTTTAAAGAACAGTGAAAAATTTTGAAGCATGACATGTTGGGTATCGATTTACTCGACGTAACATTATCTTTCACAATATAAAAAAAATTGGGCTAACTTTACTGTTGTCTTATTTTTTTTTTATTAAATACATTTTCCCCCAAAAAGTGCGCTTGTAAGTCCGCTGTGCAAATACGGTGTGACAGACAGTATTGCAACGACCACCATTTTATTCTCTAGGGTGTTAGAATAAAATATATATATATATATAATGTTTAGGGGTTCTGAGTAAAGTGAAGGAGATAGGCTGGCAGGCAGGGGAAGCTCCATTAGCATTGCTGGTTGTAATTCCAACGGCCACCACAAGAGGGCGCCAGATTCCAGAAGGAACCATAGGATCGTAGAAGGCCTCAAAGCCGGGGGCTCAATTACCGGCCGCCTGCGCGGCCTGACGCGATCACGCTGGGGGGGTCCGCGGAGACAGGATACCCCCAGCTGTGCTGCCCCAGGCGCCAGGTCGCTAATTCTAGTCGCAAATGCGACCTGGCGCCCGGGTTTTGTCGAGCCCTGCCATACACACTATCAGATTTTCTTCAGATTTTTGTCTTCAGATTTACCAAAACCATGTAGTGCAAGGGCTGCTGATTGCATACACATTGAAACTCTTAAGGTTTGATCTCATATTACATGGTTTTGGTAAATCTGAAGACAAAAATCAGCAGAAAATCTGATAGTGTGTATGGGGCTTATGCAGTCTGCCAATTTTTCCTATGCATTTCCTATAATGCCACGTACACACAGTCGCAATTTCCGACAGAAAAAGTGAGCTTTTCGTCGGATATTCCAACCGTGTTTCTGCCCCATTGGACTTTTTCTGTCGGAATTTCCGATGGACTGAGAGAGCAGGTTCTATATTTTTCCGACGAAAATTCCGGATGGCGTTTTCCCGTTGGAAAGTCTGTACACGGCATAACACTTTCCAATTCACTGACAGCACTGTGAATCTGTACATTAATCCACCAGGATCGCAAATCTTGATCCTGCAGGATTCCCCTTCAAACCCACGGTCTTGGTTATTGGTCAGTAAGGTCTTAAGGAATTGGACAGCCAGAGCAGGACAGCCAAGCGGCTAGCGCTTTCAGTGGAGGTTAGCAGAGGTACCCTAAATTTTTTCTAGAACAGATTTCTTTTAACCACTCAACTCTCTTTTTAAAGTGGTGCTAAGTAAGCAGCTATTTGTTCCAGTGCCATTTTAAAACAGAACCTGGATTCAGCAGTCCAGGGCGGCCCAGCGCAAACCACTGGATTTGAATTGCTAACTGTGCCTGCTATACTGCCATGAAGAATTCATACTTTTCTACCTTGAGGCTGGGTTCACATATGAGCCACATGCGGCTCACAGCAGGGGTCCGATGCGTCCTGGTTCACTGTTTCAGGTCTGATTTCAGCCTGAATTTTGGGCTGAATTTTGACCTGAAACGGACCAAAGGACGCACAGCGTTTTTGTGCAAATCGCACGAACCTGCCGAGGAAATATATGAACTGACTCCATAGAGAGCCAGTCAAAATCTCCTGCTATTGTGAATTGGATACAGGGAACCAGCATCCAATTTGCAATGGTGTGAACCCAGCCTCAGTTGTGGCACCTCCTGTGATGCCACAAACTGTAACTAAGTCAGAGAATACAGGCAGATGTTCATGGATGAGCATGAACTAAAAAAAAAGAAAATTAAAATCAATATTATATACATAAAAAAGTCCAATTTTAAAAATATTCATCTTACACATTAATTTCCAGGTTCCAAGAATTACATCAGATGCCGTGGATTACATTAAGTTATCAATTCAAACATACCCTTTTTTTTTCCCGTGTATGGTGCGATGTAGCATTAAAGAGAAAGGAAAAGTTATGTAAGTTGCATAGGGAAAGTTTTTTTAAGAATGCTTTCTTTTTTTTCTTTTTCTCTATTTCACTGTGCTCATTTGTAGCACACGCACCAACATAACATGCCTACTAAATCTAAAAGATAAGCTATATTGAATTGATAAATATCAAATATTTGTAAATGAGCAGGTATACGTAATTTGTGTAGTGTTTAATGCAGCCTCTCAACCAGGGTTCCTCCATAGATTTCCAGGGGTTCCTTGAGCAACAAGCAATTTTGGCCTCTCAGTTAAGTAACCACTGACACCAAGGAGGTTATTTACTAAAGGCAAATCCACTTTGCACAGAAAGAGCACATGGAAGTGAAGTCGCTGTAGATCCGAGGGGCACATGCAAGGAAAATGAAAAACAGCATGTAAGCTTGCACATGATTGGATGATAAAATCAGCAGAACTTCCTCTCATTTCAGATCTACCCCTTAGATTTACAGCGACTGCACTTCCAAGTGCACTTGCAGTGCAAAGTGGATTTGCCTTTCGTAAATAACCCCCCAAATGTCTTTTTAGCTATCTGTAAACAGAGTATTCTTGCCAATGATCACAAATATAAGGAGCATCATGCTAATGTACTTTGAGCTGTAATATTAGCAGGGGTCCCCTGAGCCTGGAAAGCTATTTTAAGGGTTCCTCCATGTTAAAAAGGTAGAGAAAGGCTGGTCTAATGCATGCAATGTTCTACTTAACTTAAAAACTGTGTCCGGGGAGGTGACTAGCCCCTTTCAGTGACAGAATATACAAGTGATGACTGGTTCCACTCTAAACAGACCACTGATGTCTCCCCTTTGTGCTAAAAAAAACAGATACACAGAGTCCCCAATCTCCTTCTCCATAGGCACTGCACCGACACTGAATCAGGATGTGTGTGATGTTTCAGGTGGGAGGCCAAGGGGCTGAGAGGGCTCCCCTTTGCAGCTAAGTGCAGTGCACCCCTGAAGGTAATACATGGAATGAATGAAAACGCACAGTTTGCCAGTTGCTGATCACCGAGAGGTAGCTGGAAACAAGCTGGATGCACTGCAGGGCAGGCGTGCTTGGACAGTACCAGACATACTTGGCAGTTGGGCAGACTGGAAACAGAACCAGGAGCCAGGCCATGGGTCATACACAGTAAGATCAGTCAGTAACAGAGTCTTACAGCCAAGGTCAAACACAATGTAGTGAGCAGGAGCGAAGTCAGAGAAGAAGCCAGGGGTCAAACCGGAAGATCAGGATAAGCAAGGCAACGGGAGGTCAAGATCAGGATATACAGAAACACAAGGAACACAGAGAAGCTGACAATAATCCAGCAATCTAGAGGTCCCAGCAGCAGGTTTATATAGGCCAGTGGGTGCCAGGATCTTTCACGTTGTGCGCGCACTGATTAGCGTCGTTGTGCATCTGCATGTACCTGTTCACACCTGTGCACACAGAAGTCTGTCAAATGCGGCCATGATAGGTGCTGGTAATATTGCTAGTTTTACGATCATTTCCCTGACAATGTGCTTCACGACTGAACGCTCCTGGGTTTGATTACACACTATACGATATTGTCATGCTCAGTAATCTCACCAGTCTCCATTTTTAACAGAAAGTCCAGAGATGAGACCAAAAAAGAAAGAGGAAGCCAGTCTCATTGTCTGCAATATAAACAGAAAATGACCACGGTGAAGGAATGTACTGTATTTTATAGACTGACTGTGATCAGTGGTCCCTCAGGCACTGATCATATCCATTCCTAAATACAGACACCAATGATGTGACCATAAACTTACAGCCTGAGAAAATCCAGCCACCGTAAGGTCTTCTGACCCCTCGATAAAGACAAGAGCACTCAGCTAATAAACCTCACACCTTTAATTAAGGTCAAATTGTAGAAGCCATGTACAAAAAACGAAAACAATAAAAAAAATTCCATTGATGTTTCATGTCACTAAGGACCCCTTTCTGAAGGTGACAGCGACAGAAAGCAAGAGGCAAACGCGAACCTATATACAATGTAGCAGCCATAACCCGATGCAGGGCGGCCTTGACTTTATGGGCTTACTGGTTACCTTCTCCTGGCCTGCTCTTCCACTTCTAGGGGTTCCCAGAGTTGATACCCAGCGACTTGAAAACTGACACAGATGAAGTCCTCTTTAAAAGGTTTTATTTTGCAGTAAGAACTCTCAATTAACGCAGTCTCTTAGGGAACAGAGGGCACGGGTGAAGAACTCAAGCACCTTGAACTGCAGGTCTAGCAAAGTCTCTATTTCCACCCAGAGAGTAGCCACTCGCAGCTGGGCACTTCAAGGCTGAATAGATCTCTAGCCAGTGATCATGGCAGTCAGCACGTTGACTCAAACTTGAACAATCAACTAAGGGTGAACAGGAACCTTTTTCCATCGTACCTGGAATGTTTCCCCGTCTCCTCAATGGTACTAGAAAGTGTGAATTCGTCAATGTCCTTCCCAACTCAGTAACCAGGCACTTCTCAGGATGCCACTTGCCAGCCCTCCTCCGAAGAGTCCTCACCAGGTCACTTCCATGAGCTGCGGTGTCCTTCCAAGCCGAGAGCATGCCCGGACACTTTGAATCCTCCCTCAGTTACTGCGCCTCGGACCAGCAGGTTCCGAGATTCGGGAACGGACAGATCCCTGCCCCAGACCAAGCAGGTCTATCAGGGGCCACTGACAGGAACATGTTGCGGGGTGTTCGAACACCCATTGACCGGGACCCCTCACGGGGCTACCCCGGTCCTGGAACCAGACCAGACCACATGGGTCTCAAGAACAACTACGGAACCCCGAACACGTGACCCACATCCCCTTAAGTACCCCTTCCCAGACTCCTCAGCAGGCCCTGGCACTCCCACTGATTGGCTCCGAGAAGGCCGATACCTAAACATCCAACCAGACCTGGTTCTGGCCTGTCATGTGCACCTCACCGTTCACATGGCCAGGCAGAACTTCCAAACTCAGCCTGGCCAGACTGGTGTTAAGGCCTACCTACACAATCAACTCTCAGAGCCTTTATTGTCCTGAAGCCAAAAACGAAATTTACATGCGTATGACATTTGATCCCAAATGTCATCCGCTACACAACAATGATTAACCAGTTAAGAACCGCCCTATAGTAGATTTAATGCTACTGAAAGAAACAACAGTTGCAGCCTCACTGTGCCCCATCATATGTAGCCACTTATGCCCCCACAAATGCAGCCACTGTGCAATCAATTGCAGCCATTGTGCCCATTAAATGCAGCCACTTGTGCCCATTATATGCAGCCACTTGTGCCCATCATATGCAGCAACTTGCACCCATCAGATGCAGCCACTTGTGCCCCATCAAATGCAGCCACTTTTGCCCATCAAATGCAGCCACTTGTTCCCCATCAAATGCAGCCACTTGTGCCCATCAAATGCAGCAACTTGTGCAGATCATATGCAGCCACTTGTGCCCATCATATACAGCCACTTATGCCCATCAAATGCAGCCAGTGTGACCCCTGCCCACCCGCTGTCTGCCTGACACTTACCCCATCTTGGTGGCTGGTCAGGCAGTGGGTGGCGGTGGTGAGCTGTGGGACAGCTCCTGTGTCCTCCATACTTCCCCCTTGTTGCTTCTTCCTTTCTGCTAGGCATCCAATAGGTGCACCTGTACCTTCAGCCAATCAGGTGACGAATATTAGGCACACACTTCCTGATTGGCAGAGAGGTAGTTCAATGTTAGAAAAGCAAATATTAATTTGCTTTTTTAGCACATCTGGGGGGGCTCCGATCGCAATGCTCTGCACTCCGAGTTCACCTTTTTTGAAGCCTATGAGAGCCTATGGCTTTAAACAGGTGCACCCCTAAAAACACCCCGGCCGCTGTAATTCAAGTGCACAGCGTCCAAAAAGGGGCCGGACACATAAATAGGGGATGGCAGCAGCGACCATGGATAGATTCATGCAATGCATGAATCTAACCCTTATTCATATAGGGGGGTGGTGTGATGGAGGGGGCAGCCTTAATAGATCGGCCGCCCCTGCTGATCACTGTATTAGTATCACTGGTTCTTACAAAGTGTCAAAAGTGTCAGTGTCCGACTGTCCACTGCAATAGCGCAGTCCCGCTACAAGTCAATGATTGCCAGTATTACTAGTATACATTTTTTTTTAAATGCAAGTATATATCCCATAGTTTGTAGATGCTATAACTTTTGCACAAAGAAATCAATATACGTTTATTGGGATTTTTTAAAATAAAAAAATACATATCAGAATACATATTGGCATAAATTTATGAAGAAATTTGAGCTTTTCATTTTTTTTATTAGATATGTTTTATAGCAAAAAGTAAAAAATATTATTTTATCTTTTTTTTCTAAATTGTAGGTCTTTTGTTTATAGCGCAAAAAATGGCCTGGTCATGAAGAAAAATTCACCTCACCTGTGTGAATGCACTTACCAGAACTCATGACACAACAAGACAGAATCTGTATACCTATAAATCTCATACTGAAAATTCATGGTGAACGCCTAAGGATTAAAAAAAAAAAAGCCATGTACACTGCATACCGGTCTCTGCAGTACCACATGACCAGAAACAGGAAGCGGAAGTGATCATATTACCATGTCCTGTCATGTGATCCAGTGAACCAATGGGGGGAAAAAGCAAACAGGACAAGCTAATGTGCAATTACTTCCTTTACAGATAAGATGTATTCCAAAACCTGGAAGTGACCCTCATCCTGGATTCCAAAAGACAGAAGGTGACACAATGGGTGTTATTTACGAAAGCCAAATCCACTTTGCACTGCAAGTGCACTTGGAAGTGCAGTTGCTCTAAATCTAAGGGGTAGATCTGAAATGAGGGGAAGCTCTGCTGATTTTATCATCCAATCATGTGCAAGCTTAAATGCTGTTTTTTATTTTCCTCGCATGTCCCCCTCGGATCTACAGCGACTTTACTTCCAAGTGCACTTGCAGTGCAAAGTGGATTTGCCTTTAGTAAATAAACCTCAAAAGCTCATCAGATCATCAACGTTAGCTCCGTACAACAAAAATAGAGAAAGGAACAAGTAAAGCTAAAAATATTGTTCCTGTTCTGTCAGTCCAGGGGGAATGAAATACTAGAAAGGATGAACCACCGCTTCAAAGTAATCCTCGAGGACTGAAGCTCTGTCTCCTATTGATAAGCCCCAGGTGCTGACCGTTACACACACACTGAGAAAACAAGCAGGACAAAACTCTGGATAGCCGCACACTGGAAAAAGACTTGAAATCCCATCTTTAATTGAAACAACGTGGGTCACATCAAAACAAAATCAAAAAATCCATAGCAAAAGGAATAACAGGGTACAGGAAAAACTGACGCGTTTCGCACCGTAATCAGTGCTTACTCATATACTAGTATTACTTTACACCAATGGTAAAAAAAAAAAAAAAAAAAAAACAACCAACACATATAATTATCAGAATATCCACAGCTGCATGTAATCAACATAGTAGGAGAAACCAAAGTACAGATAGTTAGCAATCAGGCAAAAAAGGCGTTATGACACTATGGTATTGAAGCCCCTGGGAGCCACCGTATGGAGTGTTAAAATCCAGGCAATTCATGGCTCTGATGATGAGCCTGTATAAAATGGTTAGCCCCGGGTTTACATGGATTGACTGGTTTATGTAGACACTGGGGGTTATTTACTAAAGGCAAATCCACTTTGCAAGTGCAAACTACAAGTGCAAAGTGCCCTTGAAATTGCACTGAAAGTGCACTTGGAAGTGCAGTCGCTGTAGACCTGAGGGGGGACATGCAAGGAAAATAAAAAACAGCATTTTAGCTTACACATGATTGGATGATAAAATCAGCAGAGCTTCTGTCATTTCAGATCTACCCTTTAGATTTACAGCGACTGAACTTCCAAGTGCACTTTGCACTTGTAGTTTGCACTTGTAGTGCAATGTGGTTTTGCCTTTCGTAAATAACCTCAAATGGCTTTTAAGAACCACCCTGATGTCACTAAGATGGTATTTAAAAATGACACTTGAAACAACCAATAGCTTTCCCACATATACCAAAAACAGGGACATTTGAAGATAATTTCAATAATCAATAATCATTTCAATAATCAGTGTTGCAACTGAAATTTTACACATAACTTTTTTATATGTATCTGTTGGATAAGCACGTACCAATGTGTCCCTTAGATTGCTGCCTCTATGATAAACATGCAATGGGGATTGTTTCACATCATTGCAAACTTTGTGATCAGTCTTCAAGATGTGAGAATATCTGTTTACAATTTTCTTGAACCTATCAAAAAAGAAGTGAGGTGTCTGTGCAAAGAGAACTTTATTGCTTGTCCGGTCCTTAGGATCCTGTGTATTCATTTTTTGAATGGCACTAGTCAAAGCCCTATCTACAATGTTCTTGGAATATCCTTGTGCAATCTGTATATTACAGTTGATTCACTGCATATGTGCAAGACTAGTATGAACTGTGATACCGGAAGATTTATGATTACCGTTGAGGCCATGTATGTACATGGCTCCAAAACAATTCAAATGGGTAAACAAACAAAGAGATTAGCAATAGCCAATGCTACTGAACTGCCTATGGCTGTACCATTCCAATTTCTCCCAATGAATTCTTAAATTTGAAGAAATTATTGTCCAGAATCACCTCTAAACCCTGTGATCGCAGGGGGGAAGAGGATGGGGATATGAGGGTTATTGGGAGACATGGGGGCAGAGGTGACAGCTGGTAGAGGTTAGGAGGAGGCAACAGGCAGAAGTGACAGCAGTGACTGTCGGCATGGTACAGGAGACCGTCAGAGACTGCAGACATGGTACAGGAGACAGCCAGAGACTGCATAGTAAAGGAGACAGTCAGAGACTGCATGGTAAAGGAGACAGCCAACGACTGCAGGGTACAGAAGACAGCTAGAGACTGCAGGCATGGTACAGGCACTCTGTAGAGGAGCACTCCAGTAACAGGATGGCAGAGAGGCTGCACTTTCTCCTCTCTGCCACTGCCACTACTCCTGTCCTCTGCCTTTTGTCCCAGGCCTGAGTGCGGGGATCGGAGAGAAGCTCAGTGGCCACAATGTCCATGGCGGGGGCCATAACTGAAATCTGGGGAGCAAACCCCATAGATCCAGCCTACTCTTCTGTCTCTCACAGGATAGGAGCTGGCCGGATAGCACATGGAGTAGGGAGAGAGCCCTGCTGCTCAGTACAACAGGATACCGCCTGTACAGTGTCTACATACAAAGCTCTGCCTTACCATCCAGCCAAGGAGAGCCCGGATCCAGCACTTGGTGTGGCCGGGAGTCAATGCTGGAGGCGGGATGTGTGCAGCGAGAAGACAAGGCTGGTGGGCTGTTAGGACGGGTGGTCCTGCACCTGGCGATGCCACTGGGTGGAGGAGGCGGGGGTGGCACTGTCCGGAGGGGAGATGGAGGCGGTCCTCTCCCAAATGACGTCACTTTCGGTATCGGTTTCCAGTATCAGAGCATTTTCACGAGTAGGGATACTCACGAAAATGGCTGTATCGGTGCCGATAGCGATACCAGTATCGGTGCAACCCTAATCTTTAGGGATCTGGGTGTAAATATTAGAATGATCTAAGGTCTGGTTCACACTTATGCAGGTTGCAGTTTGCATATAGCAGGTGCATTTTGTGTTTTTCAATACATGCTTTTCATCCATTGAAGTCTGCCGAACCAAAAACCATAAAAAAGTCCCTGGCCCTTTCCATAAAATGCAGAGACGTGAACTACATCCATAGGAAACCCTGTTAAATGGACTGTAGTGTGTTTCTGCAAAACTGAAAACGCACTAAAATAAGTGTGAACCAGGCCTTAAACCTCAAGGATTCCCTTTCAATTATTGACATAGCCCAATATAATTGGAAAAAAGTAGAATATGGGGTCAGTGGCGCTACTTATAATATTAGAAATATAAATTGATTATCGCCCAGCATACTATGTATGCCCAGGGATCTAGATATAGGAAGCACCTATATGTACTCTCAATTGGGAGTGGCGAAAAGTATGAGGTGAACCCCCCAATCAAATCAGTGCCACCCAGCTCCCCACTTATTACGAATAACAGTAGTGCTACAGTGGAATATAAATCATACAATTTCTACCAAAAAACAACCCTCGTAAGGGTAAAACCCCAGAGGGTCTGTGTGAACCTTTTATAAATAAGTTCTTATCCACACCAAGTGTCCAATGTCCCAACCAAGACAGTGCAAATTAATATATATGTAGCGGCCATAACCCTCGATAGGGCGGCCTTGACTTTTGGGCTTACTGGTTACCTCCGCTTGGCTTTTTCTTCCACGTCTAGGGGTTCCCAGGGTTAGTACCCAACAACCTTGGACGCTGACACCATAAAAGTCCTTTAGAAAGGTTTTTACTTGCAGGGGTAACATCCAACAAACACAGTCTCGTATGGGAACAGAGGGCAAGGGTGAAAAAACTCAGGCACCTTGAACTGCTAATCACTAGAAAGTCTCGAATACAACCCAGAGAGTAGCCACTTGCAGCTGGGTGCTTCAAGGCTGAACAAATCTCTAGCCAGAGATTATGGCAGTCAGCACTTTGATCCAGAACTTACAAAGTCTTTGACCTTGAATAAAGCTTGCATCCAAAAATGAACAGGAACCTTTCCTCAGTACCTGGAACATTCTCTGTCTCCTTGGCAGTACTGGAAAAGCGTGGATTTGTTAGTGTCCTTGACAACCCAGCAACCAGGCACTTCTTGGGATGCCAGCTTGTTGGCCCTCCTCCGAAGAGTCCTCCCTCAATCACTTACACAGGCTGCGGTGCCCCTCCAAGTGGAGAGCACACCCGGGCGCCTTGAATCCTCCTTCAGTTACTGCGCCTTGCTCCCTTGACTTGGGAACAGATGGATCCTTACCCCAGACCATGCGGGTCTAATGGGGCTAATCAAAACCGACCTCGCGGGGCTACCCCGGTCCAAATCCAGGAACAGGCAGCTATGGCCACACGAACAAACCCTGAACACATGACTTCAACATCTTAAGTACCCTTCCCCGACTCCTCAGCGGACCCAGATGCACCCACTGATTGGCCTTGGGGAACGCTGATGCCTAAAGCGTCCAACCAGGCCTGGTTCTGAGCCAGGTAGAACTCTAACACAGCCTAGCCAAACTGATGCCAAAGTTAAACCTACATAATCAGCCCTCAGAACCCCTTTACTGTTCTGAGGAAAAACTAAATTTGTACATAGCAGACACCTTGTCCAAAGTGTCGCCACTACATATATATATATATATATATATATATATATATATATATATATATGTTAGTGGTATATATCAGTCCAGAAAAAAACAAAAAAAAACAGAAAAAATAATAATAATAAGTAAAAAACACCACAGGAAAAAACTCACACCAAAAAAACAGGCTCCAATGTATATGCCACAAGTCTATCTGCTGGTAGTAGTATATACCACAAGGCTAACTGCAGATAGTATGCAATTGCCTGTATATATGTGCTCCTCCAAGGTTCTTAAGTAATATAAGAGACCACTTAAAATGTAACACCAAAAGAAAAAATGTATATATATATATATATATATATATATATATATATATATATATATATATATATTTATATATATATATATTTATATATATATATATATATATATATATAATGTTCGTAAGAAGAAAAAAATATATATTATAAAACGATGTGCAACAATGTCCAAAAATGGATAATAAGTGACTTTTGTGCTCCCCCTCAAGGGTCCCTACTCATCGATTCCTTACACCCCTGCAGAGGTAGCCTGCGTGCAATTTCACTCCTTGTAGCTGCAATGGCCCGACTTTCTCAATTTCATGCTCCACTCTACATTCAAGGATACTGCAGCTTTATGAGGTGTCCCGTTTTTTGTATATCCCAAACACGTAGAGCTCTAATCCTCATAGGAAAGAAAGAATGGCTCCCATAGTGTAGTATATTCAAAGCACCATTTCCATTTATTAAAAGTTAAAATCCATAAAAGCATTTGCACAAAAATTCATCCAGCTAGATATATCAACCCCGCAGGGTTAATCATATTGGGAATACCCGATCGGTGGATGAGTGGCACGCGTTCCAGCTGCGTTCCACTCGGTCGAGTTCCTGGACATGGCATAGTGTGCGTGGTTCTGTTGTACACATTTCATCATAGACGTCTTCAGCCCAATGTAAGTTCAGTTGTCTTTCATACTTGAACCGCTCCACCTTTAATTCAAACATTAGTGTAATGTGTAGGACAAATAGATGCTCCTCTTTGTAGCATTCCTATTTTAATTTTCAGGTTGCTTTGGTCTTTCTCTTGAGTTACTTGCTTGACCTCAAATTTTCACTTTTTATTTTTATGTTTCAGACCACCTCTTTTATTGCCTGTTTGAGTGGAATTTCCTAAAAAAGAAGTCCCACTGGTAGATAGATACAGCTGAATTACTGTTTTAGAGATATTCTCTGTCAAAGGACCACTATCAGAAGATGTGTGCGCTGATTTCATGCTAAGCAATTTATTACGACGGACTCTTTGTTGGCGTTTACTTCCGGTATTAATACCTGCCAACCAGGGATAAACTCGTCCTTCTGCATAGTCTCAGCACACCAGCTTATATTTTATCAAATTTTTTGACAGAATATCCTTTTTCAGTTGTTGTAATTCCATAGTATTAAAGACCTTGAGGGTAGTCTCTTTTAGGCAGATCTCAAGAGATGGTATTTCACGGTTACGTTGACAAAGCTATTTTCTGACCTCCTTAATAACTAATGTAGCACTAACTCCCGAAGGAGCTGCTGGTTATTTTTGGGCTTACCGTTACCTTACGTTCTCCTTGTTGCACGTCTAGGGGATGTCCCGTGGTAAATGGCCCAGTAACATGAGACTGACAATAGATCCACTTGAATGGATTTTATTTGCAAAACTCAGACAATTGAACAGTCTTTCAACTTGGGATCAGAGGGCTGGAAAGGAAAGTTCAGGTATTCTTGGTGTCAAAGTCAAATAAAACGTTAAAGAACTTGCTTACTTTGACTGCATCCAGAGAATAGCCATTCACAACTGGATGATCACTCAGGTTGGACAGTCCCTCTCTCACAAGGCCTAGCAGCCAACATGTTTCTTATTCAGGAACAAGTCTCTGCCACATACGTTTTTGTTAAAACGTACAAGATAATGTCTCTGCCACAGACGTTGTTGTAGAAACGTAGGAAAACTAAGCTTGAGAACACTTGTGGGATACCTGGATCTCTCAGCCTGCTTGGCAATATCCACAAGACCGGATTCTCTGGGTTACTTCAGCCCTTCCAGGCTCTTGCTAAGAAAACCAACCCGTACGTGGTCTTCTTATGAAGAGTCCTCCCCTGGAATGCTTGAAGTACACTGGGTCTCTCCTGAACCGGAGACGGCACCCAACCACCTCAGAATCCTTCCTTTAGTTTCCTTGCCTCGGGCTACCCAGCCCCGAGAAGTTAAAGTTGGGTGGATCCGCACCCCAGGCCATCAACTTCCTTGGGGCTGGTCAGGAGGACCAGGACCATGAAGTCAGCACATCATTCTGGACCGGAACCCCGAACCACGTGACGTCCGCATCTTAAATACTCTCTCCCAAAAAGCACAGAGAGAGCGCCACTCCCACTGGGCGGGCTCCGAGAGAGAGTAACTTAAGCACCTGACCAGACCATAGTTCCATGCCTGCCAGAGGAGACAGTGCCCCCTGTGGCTAGGCTGAACATTTCACAGTCCAGTCAGACTGATGCCGAGGCCCAATTTAGACAATTGTACCCAAACCAAACTGCAGTTTAGCCAACTTTAACTTACCAACTTAAGAAAACTGCATAGCGAGTGCTCTTAAGGAGCCGCCGCTACACTAAAAATAAAATTGAGGGAATTTTAAATGGCAACCTCAATCCACTTCTCACAAAAATCACATTTCTGTCTCCCAGTTGTCATCTGATTCTTAAGACTTGTGTACACTACAGCTTCTAAACTTGAGTTTTAGCCAAGTTTCGTTTTTTTTTTTACAAAACTCCTGAAATCAACTCCATAAAAGCCTATGTGTCCATGTACACATAGGCTTTTACAAGAGTTTAGAAGCTGCTGTGGTTAGTGGAGCTTAAACCTCCCTCTCCTGAATGCGAAAGAATCGCATTTAGGATAGGAATTAGGTATGTTTTGACCAGTGGCCGCAGCTGGCGATCAACCTAGTCTGTGTGTGTACATGAAGCCTTAAGCCCCATACACACTATCAGTTTTTCTGCTGAGTTTTTCCTTCAGATTTATCAAAACCATATAATATGAGGTCAAACCTTAGTAGTTTCAATTTTGACGCGTACACACGTAGCGGACTATCCGGCGGACTTAGTCTGGCGGACTTCCCGCCTTACTTTCCGAACGAGCTACTTGCCCACACACGGCACTTTTTCAAGGGACTAATACGGCGTACTAAGTCCGCCGGACTATCCGCCGTACTTTTGAAATGAACGGACTCGCCCACACACGCGGAGGAAAGTCCGCTCATTTTGAGCGCGTCTCCAGGTAGCCGGGGCCAGCGAAGGAGGCGTTGCTGGCCCTGCCACCTGGTATGGACTTAAAGGGGAACCCCAACACCAAAAAAAATCGGCGTGGGAGTCCCCCCCAGGTCCACATCAGACCCTTGTCCGAGCGCGCTTCCCGGCAGGCCAGGAAAGAGGGGGACGAGCGAGCGCCCCCCCCCCCCTCCTGAGTCTTACCAGGCCGCGTGCCCTCAACATGGGGGGGTGCCCCCCCACCCCAAAGCACCTTGTCCCCATGTTAATGAGGACAAGGGCCTCTTCCCGACAACCCTGGCCGTTGGTTGGTTGGTCTTTAATAAGGGGGCCCCCGGATACCGGCCCCCCACCCTATGTGAATGAGTATGGGGTACAATGTACCCCTACCCATTCACCTGTGGAAAAAAGTAAAAAAAAACACAACACACAAGGGTTAAAATTGTTTATTGCACAGCTCCGGGGGTCTTCCGTCTTCGGGGGTCTTCTCGCCGGACTCCTCCGCTATCTTCTGTAAGCTCTTTTGCTAGCGGAGGAGCCCGGCTTTCTTCTTCGCCGCCGCCGCCCTCTACTTCCGATTTGGGGGTCTTGTCCCTCTCTTCGGTTCTTCTTGCTGGGCCTCCGCGTCTTCTTCTAGCTCTTTTACAGGCGGTGGCCCGGTCCTCTGTCGCCGCTGTCGCCGTCTTCTGTTCTTCTTAAGCCCCCCGCCCGCAGACCCAGACAACCAACGGCCAGGGTTGTTGGGAAGAGGCCCTTGTCCTCATCAACATGGGGACAAGGTGCTTTGGGGTGGGGGGGCCGCGCGGCCCCCTTTCCCAAGGCACCCCCAGGCCCAGCCCTCTCTCTCTCTCCTGATTGTTTACTGACTTTGATTGATAGCAACAGGAGCCAATGGCACTGCTGCTGTATCTCAGCCATTCAGGAGGGAGAGTCCTGGATGGCAGAGGGACTCGTGGACATCACTGGACAGAGATGGGGCTTGGGTAAGTATTAGGGGGGTTGAGGGGGACTTCTGCACACAGAAGACAGAAGTATTTTTATGTTAACCTCCCTGGCGGTATGATTCAGTCTGGATTTAGGTGCTGAAAGCGGTACAATTATTTTGCATGGAAATTTGGCATTTTGTATTGTAGTCCTGTAAATCTTAGGAATAACTCTCTTAAATCTGTTCAAACCAGAGTCTAGTAGACATCCCGGGTATCATAAAGTTTATAATATAATAAAGAATAATACAAATTATTCAATAATGTAATCAAATCCTAAAACACTGAAAAAGGGACACTTTTTGGTTGCTATGGACAATCTCCAAATTTCAGGCAGAAAAAAACAGTATTTATAATATAAAAGTGCATGCAGGGCACTGCACAGACCACTAGGGACAAAGGGGGTGTGTAACTTTTAATACAGTACTGTACAGTGCTGTGTGTGTTTTGTGTGTTTTTACTTTTTTGAATTTGCCGCCGTTCTCCGCTCCCGTGCGCCGTAATGCCGCAGGGAACGGAGCTTGGCGGCATTCGGGCACTGTGTGAATCGAGCGGAGGACAGCTCGATCACACAGCACGGAGGACATAGCTGGATCCAGGGGACAAGGTAAGTAACTCTCCCTGTGTCCTCCCTGCATCCAGCGATGCGATCCCGAGTCTGGCTCGGGGTTACCGCTCCTGTCAGTAAAATCCCAACCCGAGCCAGACTCGGGATTACCGCTAGGGGGGTTAATGCATGGAATGCATTAAGATAAAGAAAAACCTTCTTCCTTTACAACTCCTTTAAGGGTAGTATACAAGATGTATAAGGTGAGAAACAAAGAAATCTCCAAAATGGTAGGGTGGAGGGGACTCCTGTAGGGTTACAGGGAGGAAAAGTGCTTAAAAAACATAATAACATTTTTACCTTTTTCTGTAGTTATTATAATTCATTATGAATGCTACCCCAACACACAATTCAGTTCAGTTCAATGTGCGATAACCACAACGCACATATCGTGCGTTTCGGTGTTACTAAAAAGGGACGTGAATTTTTTGATTCAATGTGATGTGTTGGCAGTGCATTCATGATGAATTGCCTGCCTTGACACAATGCATGTAAGTTAGTGATGGGCCAAACACCCCCTGGTTCAGTTCAACACCGAAACTTCCAAAAAGTTTGGACCCAAACCGAGAAACCTATTAAAGTCTATGGGACCTGAACTTGAAAAATCAAATTTCCCCATTTTTAAGGTTTATATGCAAGCTGTTGGCCATAAAAAGCTTATCGGCCCAAGTACTGTTCTGGGGGAGATGTATCAATGCAAAGATTTTTTTTTTTAAATATCGTTTTTAACGGAGCAGTGATTTTAATGATGCTTAAAGTGAAACAATAAAAATGAAAAAGCTTTAAAGCATAACATTCCCCTCTGGGTGATCTGTGTATATTGCAAGGATTTTAACAACCTTTGTTGCAGACTCCTACCTTTTATTATTTTGAAGAAATCCCTGTTTGTTCCTCTGTGCCTAATGGGTCTAATGAGAGGGGTTTCACAATTATCAACCAGCTGTGCAGCTGCAGAGCTCAGCGAGAAAATCTGCTGGGTCTGCATCCATTTAGATGTGTTCTAGTGAGTACAGGCATACCCCACTTTTAAGTACACAATGGGGTTTATTTACTAAAGCTAGAAAGTGTAAAATCAGGCTCACTTCTGCATAGAAACCAATGAGCTTCCACAATTTATTACCAAAGCTTAATTGAACAAGCTGGAGTTAGAACCTTATTGGTTTCTATGCAGATGTGAGCCTGATTTTACACTTTCTAGCTTTACTAAATAAACCCCATTGTGTACTTAAAAGTGGGGTATGCCTGTATCTCACAAAGAAAAGATTTTTTTGTTGCAGGGGATGCCTGAAAGCTGACTTGTATCTTAGTGCAGACTTTTGGGAAAATTGGTGAGCCAATCACACAAGCAGGAAATTATGTTTCTGGGGTGTGTTTAGTACACATTCTGTGTTTAGTACACAACTCCATGTAGCCATATTGCATTTAATTTTACAGAAAATTACAGTGGCTGCAGATTGAAAAAGAAAAGTAATTTTTAATAACATTCAATTACAATATGACTTGTGTCGCAATTGTATACGCTATAATATTTTTTCTTTATTTGCTAATTTTTTTCTCACGAAAGTGGAGTAACCTTTTAACCACTTCAGATCCGCGCTATTGCCAAATGACGGCATTAGCGCGGACCTACATTTTCAGGACTACGTCTATTGACGTCGTCCTGGTTACGAGCGGCCTGCGCGCCCCCTGAGGGGCGCGCGCGGCGCGCTCTGTGATCGGCGAGTCCGTGAGACTCGCCTGATCACCGATCCGTGTAAGGGGTCGATCCCGACCCCTTATCACGTGATCAGCTGTCAGCCAATGACAGCTGATCATGTGATAGAACGGAGCCGGTAATCGGCTATTATTCCTCCTCGCGCTGACAGCGCGAGGAGAGAAAAAAAAAGCCGATCACCGGCGGCCGTGATCGGGACATCAGTCCCGATCACGGCCATCAATACAAGGGACCACCTGCCACCTGCCTGTGCCCACCTGCCTCCCGCAGTGCCATCCTGAAGTAAAATAAAAGAAAAAGTAAGTGCCCCCCGTCAGTGCCCCCTGTCAGTGCCCATAGTGCCCACAGTGCCACCCACAGTGCCACCCACAGTGCCACCCCACAGTGCCACCCACAGTGCCACCCAATCTGCCTCAAAGGTGCTGCACCCCAGTGCCGCCCATCAGTGCCCAGCAGTGCCGCCCATCAGTGCCCAGCAGTGCCGCCCATCAGTGCCCAGCAGTGCCACCTATCAGAGCCACCTATCAGTGCCACCTATCAGTGCCCATCAGTCCCATCTATCTGTGGTACCTATCAGTGCCCATCCGTGCCACCCATCCGTGCCACTTATCCGTGCCACCCATCCGTGCCATCTTATCTGTGCCCATCTTTGCCCATCAGTGCCGCCTTATCTGTGCCCATCGGTGCCGCCTTATCTGTGCCTATTAGTGCCGCCTTAACTATGCCTATCAGTGCCCACCAGTGCAGCCCATCAGTGCCCACCAATGCAGCCCATCAGTGCCCACCAATGCAGCCCATCAGTGCCCACCAATGCAGCCTATCAGTGCCGCCTAATCAGCGCACTTCAATGAAGGAGAAAAATGATCCGTTTGCAAAATTTTATAACAAACTATTAAAACATGATTTTTTTTTTTTTGCATCTTTTTTTGTTTGTTTAGCAAAAAATAAAACTCCGAGCTGTAACTAAATACCACCAAAAGAAAGCTCTATTTGTGGGAAAAAAATGATAAAAATTTCATTTGGGTACAGTGTTGTATGCCCGCGCAATTGTCACTCAAAGTGCATCAGCGCTGAAAGCTGAAAATTGGTCTGGGACTAAGGGGGGTTTAAGTGCCCAGTAAGCAAGTGGTTAAATATAGTACCTGGGGGATCCCCTTAGTCTGCCTGTAAAGTGGCACATCTGTGCCGTATACAGAACCTGCTGCAGCAAAACTGATATATACAGTATAAAGAAAAAAAAAGACATTTGAATTGATTTCCCCTGTAAACTTTATTTATTTTGTAAACAATGGCTTGGGGAGCCAGTCTGTATAAAGAGGCCCCATTTTAGTGCATGTGCTTCCCCGCTGACAGCTGAATGAAAAAAAAAACCATTACCGGCAATACAAAAATGTGAAAAAAGGGCCCCATCCCAAAATCTATACCAGACGCTTATCCGAGCATGCAGGAAAGGGGGGGGGACAAGCGAACTTTTGGACCGTACCAAGCCACATGCCCTCAGGCCCTCACAACCACCACCCATGGCTATGGGAAAGAGGCCCTTGTTTCCATCAACATGGGGACAAGGAGCTTTGGGGTGAGAGGCAGAGCCCAAAGCACCCCCCACATGTTAAGGGCATGTGGCCTGGTATGGTTCAGGGGGGCACTCACCCCCCCTTTCTGGCCTGCCAGGCTGCATCCTCAGATAAGGGTCTGGTATGGATTTTGGGGGGTTCGACGCCACTTTAATGAAAGTATTTGGCATGTGGTGTTCCCTTCAAAATCCATACCAGGCCTAAGGGTCTGGTGTAGATTTTGGGGGGACCCCATGCCATTTTTTTTTTACATTTTGGTAGGTTCCACTTAAAACCCATACCAGACCCAAAGGCCTTGGTATGGATTGGGGGGGACCCCTACGCTGTTTTTTTTCCTTGTACTGCTGGCAATGCTTTTTTTTTCATCCCTGCTGACTGCTGGTGACTCATCCATTGTTAAGGATGTGGCGGCCGGCTTCCCAGCCCGCCCCTTAACAACCAGCTATTCACTGTGCTCTGTGCCCTGTTTGGCCAAAGCCTTGCACCTGACCAGAAGTCAGGGCCCTAGAATGTACTGTGCAGTGTGGCACTGTTTGGGCCTGAACTGATACTCGGCCCAAACAGTTTGCCCATTACTAATGTTAATGTGCAAAATAACACATGCAATGGAACGGTGCAAATTACACAAAGAAAACAGACACCTGTGTGCAGATTTTTTTTTTATTTAAACACATATAGATTTTTACACTGCTGTTTACAGGAGAACATAATATATAAACCACTTTCCCACATTTGTTATTATATGATATAAAATAACACTGTCACCTTAACAAATTAAAAAAAAAATAGGTTTCTGATGGATGTTCTAGGGAGGCCTGTACATAATTGCAGCAGCTGTTTGCACAAATGCTGGGCTTTCCTTCTTGGGCAAAACCTCCTTTCTTCTTGAGCAAAAGCTTCAACACTTCCTAGTAGTGTTGGAGCCTGCCTGCTCCCTCACTGACCTATACATTTCTATTGGCTCATCACTATAATGGGCTGCCTTACTGGCCAATAGGAATGTGTGGAGCGGGCATGCAAGACTTGGCACTATTAAGCCCCATACACACTATCAGATTTTCTGCTGATTTTTTCCTTCAGATTTACCAAAACCATATAATATGAGGTCAAACCTTAGTAGTTTCAATGTGTATGCAATCAGGCAGGCCCTTGCACTGCATGGTTTTGGTAAATATGAAGGAAAAAATCAGCAGAAAATCTGATAGTGTGTATGGGGCTTGAGCAAGTGCCAAGACTTTGCCAGATCAGAATGGCCCATCATTCTCAGGAGATTTCTTTTTGGCAGAGTCATTTTAAATATTACATCCACCAACTAAGGAAACCCAATATTGGATAAAACCAGCAAATGCATAATATTTCGCCATCTGGTTCTTCAACAGTGGTATCCATTAGCCAAAATTATGTAATCTCCCAATGTAACAATTTCTTCTTCTGAGCCCACGTACACACGGTCGGAGATTTTGCCAACCAAATCCGTCGGATTTTGCCCGTCGTATTTAGTCCGACGGATTGTGTCTGAAACTGTTACACACACTTGGTCAGGCCAAGTTGGCGAAACTTGCATACACACGGTCGGACAGAGATTCGAACGGAATCAGTCCGATGCATACCACACACAGTTGGATTATCTGACGACACGGTCCGATAAGACTCATTCCGACAGATTCTCCGACCGTGTGTACAAGGGCTAAGAGAACTCTACATGACTACTACAGCTTGAGTACTGTACTCAGTTTAAAGTTTATTAGGTTGAATAGCCATGGTGGATAAGTGACATCTTTGAATCCAACCCAGTCACCCAGGACTGTAGCATCTCCCCCTCCACAGCTGTGGAATTTTTAATTTAGATCATCTAAGAGGAGAACTAATTTTACTTTGTTTTGAAAAGATCCATAAAAGATAAGTTCACTTTTAGTAACATGTTGCACCATTATTTAGGGTGTAACATTTAATATGTTCCTAAACACATCCCCCCCTCACATTCTGAGCCACCCGTTGTGACAGCGGGCAGGGATCCTCTCCTCCTGTCACATTTAAAAGTCAGGGTGGCTGTGAGGGGCTCTGCCCGCACAGCTGTGTCATTCATTCACAGAGATCTATAAATAAACTACAGGTCCCATCTTCCACTACCACGGCAGACAGATTTGTAGTTTTCAATGGAATGTAAGTGCACTCTTCCTTCAGCTCTCAAACTGAAAGAGATATGAGCAGAAAGCTGGGGGAAGAGTGTGCAGGAGCCTGACATTGCACCCGAAATCCAGTGATTGTGGGTGCAATGCTTTGCAGGCTCCTTTAAAAATAAATTCATGTACATTTTTTCCTGCAAAATCGTGTGTATTTATTATGTTTTAAAAGGTGAACTTACCCTTTAAATTACATAATTAATGGTAGCTACTTAGTCAATTAACAGTAACAATGTTCATCTTGTAATTAAACGATGCACCCTAACACTAAAATCACTATATCTACAGACATCCACGATATTCGACATATCTAGCCCTATAAAGAAGAAATCAGTATACATACCTTTTCTTATCGTACACCATGGGACACAGAGCCATAGTAGTTATGTGGGTTATAGGCCACCTTCAGGTGATAGACACTGGCACGCCCTAAGACAGGAAGTCCACTCCCTATATAACCCCTCCCACTACTGGGAGTACCTCCGTTTTTTCGCCAGTGTCTAAGGTGTTGGTCACGAGTAAAGATGTGCTGTGCTGAGCTCCACTGGCGCAATCATTGCTGGGGCTAGCTATGCAGCCGGATCCATTCAAAGTGTCTTTTAGGCCAAATTGAATGGTACCCAGGCCTTGTGGCAGAAGAAACGAGGTTTAGCCTGTAACATTTTACTTTTTAGAGATCTGTACCCTGGGATCCAGTACTTTGGTATTTTCAGCCATAAGGTTTTTACAGGTGGGGTTAGGGTTGCCACATCATCCCTTTAATCCAGGACACATATTAATTACACAGGTTTAGGTACCAAATGAGTTTAATTACCACCTTAATCAGCCACAGAACCTGTGTAATTCATGTGTGTCCTGGATTAAAGGGATGATGTGGCATCCCTAGGCGGGGTGCTATTACGGGTCCAGGTGTGTGGGTTGCCTGAGCGGTTCCTGAAGGTTTGTTAACAGAACCCACCGTGAAGCGTGAAGATTGGGTCTGTTGGTTTTACCACAGAGAATCCTGAGAGGGGAAAGGTAAGTGGAGTTTTAATTTTCTTATAAAATGTCTCCTTAACCACTACAATACAGGGCACTTTCGCCCCCTTCCTTCCCAGCCCAATTTTCAGCTTTCATTGCTCTCGCATTTTCAATGACAATTGCACGGTCATGCTACACTGTACCCAAATTAAATTTTTATCATTTTGTTCGCAAAAATAGAGCTTTATTTTGGTGGTATTTATTCGCGACTCTGTTTTTTATTTTTTGCGATATAAGCGCAAAAAAAACCCCGAAATTTGGAAAAAAAACAATATTTTCTTTTTTCTATTTTAAAAGAAATCCAATAAAATCAAATTTTGTCATAAATGTAAGCCAAAATTTATTCTGCTACAAGTTTTTGGCAAAAAAGTGTATAATAATTGGTTTGTGTGATCACAGACATATGTACGCAAATGATCATGTACATATATGTGCAGGTGATCACGTACATATGTGTGCAGATAATCATTGGAACATGTGATTTTAGTGGGACATATGTTTTTTTATTTGGGGACATGTCTTTTTATTATTTGGGGACATGTGTGTTTTGGGGACGTGTGGTGACATGTGTGTTTACACTGTAGGTTTATACTAGACTGGTGATCAGCAACCGGCTGTTTGTTTACATCACATGATGGCCGTGATTGGACACGGCCGTCATGTGATCAGGAGGGCCAATCACAGAGCCCTCCTGCCGATCCGAGATGCGCCGTGTCCGGGTGACACGAGCACATCGGGATCGCGCCGCTGCGCGGGCACGCGCGTGATCCCCCTCCTTCTGAAGGACGTTCCTGAACGTCCGGTCAGAAGGAGGCGGCTCCCACCCGGCCGTATATGTACATTGGCCGGGTGGGAAGTGGTTAAAAAAGGTAAATGTTGTCATGCCTAAGAGTCACCACTGGGGGTTGTATAGAGCATGTACCTTCTAATGCTTTCCTCAGAGATCAAGCTGTGTCAGGAAGCAGCAGGCTTTTTCCTCTGGCTAGCAGGTCAGACCTCTAGTGAGTTTTGGGGGAGGTTTCTTCCACCAGACACCCCCACCTAGACAAAGCTCTCCCCCTCTTCCTGGGAAGGGGAAAGCTAAAACGATCGGCGATGCCACTCCGTTTTCTTTCACCGCCCCTGCACAGCGGCGGGTCTTAGGTCTCCTCCTCGTCATCCCTCTCTCACACACAAGCTGATCCTATCGGATCAGAGGCTCATGCTCATGCGGGAAAACTCTCTTTTCAAAGAGAGAGGAAGGGGTGCGATGCAACAGAGGGGGTGGGGCTTAACATGGCATTGGCGTTGCTGAAGGATCCAACGGATAAGAAGTTGGAATTCCTATTAAAAAATAATTTTTCTCTGGCAGGTTCAATGAATTAGCCTGCGCTGCCAACAATCTGTGTATGTCAGTCCTTAAGAGACCAGTTTAAACAGGTACTCAAGATTATTCCTGATCAGCAAGCCCAAGATTTGGCCAGGATACCAGGGATGTTATGTTTTGTAATAGAACCTATGAGAGATCATATTCTCCAGGCCTCACGACTCATGCTTGGGCTAGTGCATATGCATAGAGTACTATGGTTGAAAAATTGGTCAGCCGAAGTGCCATGCAAAAAGCTCCTGGCTAGTTTTCCATTTTGCGGTGAACGACTGTTTGGGGATGATCTGGATAAATACATCCAAAGAATTTCTAATGGGCAAAGTTTCCTTTTGCCAGTTAAGAAAAGAAGTAAGCATTTTTCTTTTAAACAAGCTTCTTCTCCAGTACCAGGGGCATTAGCCTCCAGGCAGTCACGACAGCCTCCACCGTCAAAAGAGGCCCTGGGGAAGGAAACCTAGAAAACAAAATATTAAAACCTCCCTATGAAGAGGTGCCTCTGCTCGTTGGAGTGAGGGGAAGACTTCTGCAGTTCTCAAAGGTCTGGCAGGAAGAGTGTCAAGACAAAGGGGTGGCTTCCTCAATAACTCTAGGATACAAATTAGATTTCCGCAAGTCACTGTCTCCTCGTTTTCTCAGATCAAATGTTCCCAGAGATCCAGAGAAAAAGAAGTTTCTCTTTCAAGCACTGGACCATCTTTTGTCTCAAAAGGTTATATCAGTGGCCCCCATGGAAGAGCAGGGGTTAGGGTTTTATTCAAATCTTTTCATGGTACCAAAGCCAAAAGGGGATGTCAGACCCATTTTAGATCTCAAAGATCTAAAGATTTTGAATATCTTTTCGCATGGAGTCAATCGGATCAGTAGTTTCCATTCTACAAGGAGGAGAACTTCTAGCGTTAAATGACATCAAGGATGCTTACCTCCATGTACCTATCCTTCCTACCTGTTACCTGGAATGTGGTAACAACAGATGCCAGCCTTCTGGTCTGGGGAGCAGTCCTGGAAGAAGTGTCTGTCCAGGGGAAATGGCCCAAATCAGAAATGACCTTGCCCATCAATATTCTAGAGATTCGGGCAGCACGCCTGGCCCTGAGGGCCTGGAGTTCAGGTTATGACCGTGTCCTGTCAGGATCCAATCCGACAATGCCACAGAAGTAGCCTATATCAATCACCAAGGGGGTGGGAGAAGTTGCGCAGCCCAGAGAGAGGTGAATTATATCCTAACTTGGGCAGAAAACAACATACCTTGACTATCAGCAGTCTTCATTCCGGGAATAGAGAATTGTCAGGCGGACTACTTGAGTCGCCGGCAGTTTCTCCCGGTAGAATGGTCTCTTCCCCCCTGACATCTTTCTGACAATATGTCAAAGATGGGGAATTCTGGATGTGGATCTGTTTGCGTCCAGGTTCAACCAAAAAATCGCCAACTTTGTGTCAAGGACAAAGGATCTGCTGGCAAGCGGAACAGATGCCTTGGTTTTCCCATGGAATCAGTTTTCACTGATTTATGCATTCCCTCCTGTTCTGCTGCTTCTGCAGCTTCTATGCAGAGATCATAATCATGGCGGTAAGGGACACATGGACCCTACCGCCATAGCCAGACCTTCTCTTGCAAGGTTATAGGTAGGATCCTTGACTTTCTACAGATGGGATGACAAATGAAGCTGGCCTTGAGTACTATCAAAGGCCAGGTTTCAGCCTCATCGGTATTATTTCAACAACCACTTGCTTTGCACTCTTTGGTTCGTAGCTTTATTCAAGGGGTAACATGGCTTAATCCTCCGGTTAGGTCACCCCTAAACCCTTGGGTCTTGAATTTAGTCCTGTCGGCATTACAGAAACAGCCTTTTGAGCCGATACGAGATATTCCCTTGGTCCTTTTGACAAGGAAATTCGTTTTTCTGGTAGCCATATCTTCTGCAAGAAGGGTATCAGAGTTAGCTGCTCTTTCTTGTAAAGAGCCATATTTGATTATTCACAAGGATAAGGTTGTATTGAGTCCTCATCCTAATTTTCTACCGAAGGTAGTGTCAGGTTTTCATTTAAATCAGAATATTGTTCTAGCTTAATTTTTTCCAGAACCCTCTTCTGTGGAAGAAAGGTCACTACATTCTCTTGAATGTGGTGAGAGCAGTCAAAATCTACTTGAAGGTGACTGCTCAGATTCGAAAAATGGATGTTTTGTTTGTGTTGCCTGAAGGTCCTAAGAGAGGACAGACAGCATAGAAATCTACTATTTCTAAATGGATTTATCAAGTGATTGTTCAAGCTTGTGGTTTAAAGAGGAAAGTTCCACCTTTTCATATTAAAGCGCACTCCATCAGGGCTGTTAGTACTTCCTGGGCAGTGCATCACCAAGCCTTCATGGCTCAAATCTGCAAGGCCGCAACTTGGTCTTCAGTCCATACATTTACCAGATTCTATCAAGTAAAAAGTCATGAGGATATCATCTTTTGGGCGCAGTGTGCTGCAGGCAGCAGTATAAGTCCCCTGGTCTCTCCCTCTCTTCAGTTGGCATTGCTATGGGAGATCCCACATAGTAGTAACTACTAGCTCTGTGTCCCGTGATGTACGATAAGAAAATAGGATTTTTATAACAGCTTACCTGTAAAAACCTTTTCTTTGAAGTACACCATGGGACACAGAGGTCCCTCCTTTTTTTCTGGTATACACGTGTATTGCTTTGCTACAAAAACGAAGGTACTCCCAGTAGTGAGAGGGGTTATATAGGCAGTGGACTTCCTGTCTTAAGGTGTGTCAGCGTCCATCACCTGAAGGTGGCCAATAACCCACATAGTAACTACTATGGCTCTGTGTCCCATGATGTACTTCAAAGAAAAGGATTTTACAGGTAAGCTGTTCTAAAAATCCTATTTTTTTAAGCTTATCTAGTCCGGTCTCCAGTGGCGGAAGCGCTGCAGAGGACACAGCTGAAAATGGCTGTGAAATGAATGGTGAGTGACGTCACCCATAAACTTACTATGGAGCTTTCGATGTCGGCTGTGCCCTCTGCACTCGCCTCCACAGCAAATCCGCAGCTGACAGCTCAGCGTGTGATTGGGTCGGATCGGCTTCAAAAAAGGTGTACAGTTGTGTAAAAAAGTATTTGCCCCCTTCCTTTTTTTTTTTTTTGCATATTTGTCACACTTAAATGACTCAGATCATCAAACAAATTGTATTATTACACAAAAATAACCCGAGTAAATACAAAATGCAGTTTTTAAATGGTTTAATTTATTAAGGCAAAAAAAGCTGTCCAAACCTGCCTGGCTTTATGTGAAAAAGTAATTGCTCCCTAAAACTAATATATGGCTGTGCCACCCTTAGCAGCAACAACAGCAATCAAGTGTTTGCGATAACTGACAATGAGTCTTTCACATTGCTGTGGAGCAGATTTGGTCCACTCTTTGCAGAATTATTTTAATTCAGCCACGTTGGAAGTTTTTCCAGCATGAACGGCCTATGTAAGGTCATGTTACACCATCTCAATTGGATTTAAATCTAGGCCATTCCAAAACCTAAATTTTGCTTTGTTTAAACCATTTGGAGGTGGACTTGCTGTTGTGTTTCAGATCATTGTTCTGGTGCATAATCCAAGTGCACTTGAGCTTGAGGTCACAAACTGATGGCCGGACATTCTCCTATAGTATTTTCTGGTAGAGCTCAGAATTTATGATTACATCAATTATGGTAAGTCGTCCAGGTCCTGAAGCTGCAAAGCAGCCCCAGACCATCGTGCTACCACCACCATGTCTGACTGTCGGTATGATGTTCTTGTTATGAAATTCTGTATTCCTTTTATGCCAGATTTAAAGGGCCGTACACCTTTCAAAAAGTAAAATATTTGTCTCATCTGTCTACAGAATATTTGCCTAAAGTCTTGGGGATAATCAAGTTTTTTGGTAAATGTGAGATGAGCCTTTGTGTTCTTTTTGGTCAGCAGTGGCTTTGGCCTTACATAGTTAGTCAGGTTGAAAAAAGACACAAGTCCATCCAGTTCAACCAAAAAAAAAAAAAAAAAAAAAAAAAATATATATATATATATATATATATATATATATATATATATATATATATATATATATATATATATATATATATATATATATATATATATATAATAAATATACCCGCCCATATACCCAATTCTATACCCACAGTTGATCCAGAGGAAGGCAAAAAACCCCAGCAGAGCAAGATCCAATTTGCTAAAGCAGGGGAAAAAATTCCTTCCTGATCCCCCGAGAGGCAATCGGATTTTCCCCGGATCAACTTTACCTATAAATTTTAGTACCCAGTTATATTACGTACACTTAGGAAATAATCCAGGCCTTTCTTAAAGCAATCCACTGAGCTGGCCATAACCACCTCTGCAGGGAGTCTATTCCACATTTTCACAGCTCTTACTGTGAAGAAACCTTTCCGTATTTGGAGATGAAATCTCTTCTCCTCTAGACATAAAGAGTGCCCCCTTGTCCTCTTTGTTGACTTTAAAGTGAATAACTCGACACCAAGTTCCCTATATGGACCCCTTATATATTTGTACATGTTGATCAAATCCCCCCTTAATCTCCTCTTATCAAGAGTGAATAAATTCAGTTCCTCTAATCTTTCCTCATAGGTGAGTTGCTCCATGCCTCTTATCAGTTTGGTTGCCCTTCTCTGCACTTTCTCCAGTTCCCCGATATCCTTTTTGAGAACTGGTGCCCAAAACTGAATGGCATGGCTCTCTCCCGCATGGGGATGTGTGTGTCCCTGCCCCCTGCTCCCTCCTCACAATATTTGATTGACAGCAGCAGGAGCCATTGACATATAAAAGAGAGGGAGAGAGCAGTGATGCTGCTCTTTAGCATAGTGCTGGATCAAAAGAGGAGCCAGGTAGGTATTAGGGCATAGAACTCTCTCTTTCTTAGAACAGTCTCTCTTATTGTTTAATCATGAACACTGATCTTACCTTAGGTACCTTACCTTACTGATCTTTTTTTTTTGTGGTTGAACTGGATGGACTTGTGTCTTTTTTCAACCTGACTAACTATGTAACTATGTAACCTTAGGCAAGTGAGACCTGCAGTTCATAAGATGTTCTGGGTTCTTTTATGACCTCCTGGATGAGTCGTCGTCATGCTCTTGCAGTCATTTTTGTAGACCGGCCACTCCTGGGAAGGATCACCACTGTTTCAAGTTATCTCCATTTGTAGATAATGGCTTTCCCACTGAAGTTCCAAATCCTTAGAAATGGCTTTGAAACCCTTCCTAGGCTGATACATTTACATTAATTTGTTTCTACTCTGTACTTGATTTTTTTTTAGATTGTGGCATTGTGCCTTTTTGTGATCTGTTAGCGTGCTTCACTTTGTCAGACAGCTTCTATTTATGTGATTTTTTTGATTCAACAGGTCTGGCAGTAATCAGGCCTAGGCAGGGCTGGACTTACCATTGGGCTTGACTGGGCTCAAGCCCATGGGCCCCACCCAATAGGGGACCCCGCCGAGATACATAGCCAAGTGTACTCGGATCAGATCTACTCACAGTCACGCCCAGTCCCGCCCTATGATGGACATAACACAGGGACTGGGCTACTCTCAGCTCAGCTCCGCTCTGGACTGCAAGAGTACCTTTAGCCGCTGAGAGGACCCTTAGCCGTCGAGAGCAGACGAGAGGACCCAAGATCCACGAGATACACAGGACTCTGTATCTCGGCGGCGCCATTTTTAAACTTCAAGACTGCAATGACAAGGTAGCAAATGACACTGGGGCAAGGCTGCAAATGACAAGGCTACACTGACAAGGCTGCAATGACACTGGACAAGGCTGCAGATGGATGGGCAAGGCTGCAGATAGACACTGATAAGGCTGTACTGATGGGCATTTAAATGTAAGTTTTTTTCCTTTAAAATACCCTCCTAAACTTGGGGTGCGTGTTATACGCCGGTGCGTGTTATACACCAATAAATACGGTAATGTATAGAAGGTAGAGCCCGAAAGTGACTCAAGCCCAGGGGCCCCCACCACCCTAAGTCCTGCCCTAGGCCTAGGTGTGGCAAGTGAAATTCAACACAGCATTCCAAAAAATTGTGGTTAATCACAGTTCATTCATGATTCAGCTTGGGAGGGGGCAATTACTTTTTCGTATAGGGCCAGGCAGGTTTGAACAGCTTTTTCCCCTTAATAAATTAAATAATAATTTAAAAACTGCATCTTGGGTTTACTTGGGTTATCTTTGTGTAATATTAAAATTAGTTTGATTTTTTTCCTAACTATACTGGGATATCCACTTCCTACCACAAAGTGTTTGGTGATATCTCTTAATCCCTTGTTTATTGTTTCAAAATTAGTTTGATGATCTGAATCATTTAGGTGTGAGAAAAATGCAAAAAATAAAAAAATCAGGAAGGGGGCAAATACTTTTTCACACAACTGTATACTGATTTCTTCTTTGCAGGGTTAGATAGGTCAGTGTTAGATTGTTGATGCCTGTAGATGTAGAGATTTTAGTGTTAGGGTGCACTTATCCTTTAATAAAGTACACATTCTTGAACATGGCAGTGAAGCTGTAGTGAAGATTCTGCTGAAATATAACCCATATTAAAACTGCCACGTATGCACATTGCCATTTTATTTAGATTAGAAACTCTGTACATTAGCCTTGTATATGCTAACGAATTCTAAAAGAAAATTCCTAATTTTAACCATATGCAAATTTCTGCATGATTGCTATAAAAAGCTTATTGCAAAATTTGTACCCACGTACACATTTGTTTTTGACCTTATGAAAAAAATGGCGTTCTCTACTCTAGCTATGTTTGTGTATTTTTGGTGCAGTTAAAGGCTCAGCTTTTCTTTCTCTTAAAATAACAAACATGTTATACTTATCTGCTCTGTGCAATGGTTTTGCACAGAGTGGCCTGACCTCCTCTTCTGAGGTCCCTTGCCAGCAATCTTGGCTCCACCTCTTCTGTGCCTGCCCCCTTAGCAAGCGCTTGCTGTGGGGTCAGACGTCTAGGCTCTCTCCCGCATGGGGATGTGTCCCTGCCCCCTGCTCCCTCCTCACAATATTTGATTGACAGCAGCAGGAGCCATTGACATATAAAAGAGAGGGAGAGAGCAGGGATGCTGCTCTTTAGCATAGCGCTGGATCAAAAGAGGAGCCAGGTAGGTATTAGGGCATAGAATTCCTTAAGGTAAAAAACCTTTAGCCTTTAGAACCACTTTAAAGGCACATTCAATTGTACACAAATAGCATTCTGAAATCTGCTCACTTGTGCTGCAGGAAGAAAATTCAGAAACAAAAACAGGGCTATTGGCCTAATAGTGGAAAGATCACATTAAGCTGCTCCTAAATTAGATTGTGACCTCACCGCCCCTCCTCTCTACCTCCAATCTGAGAATGCCTTGTGTTCATTGAAAAAACCAAGGTGTTCCACGAATGGCAGCGTTGCCTTGTGAGCGATTTTCTGTGTTTTGAGAACATTGTCCAAATAAGCAGGGGGAGTGTGTAGCGGCGGCTCCTGAAGAGCATGTACTATGCGTTTCCGAGTGGATGCTGCTCGCACAGGACCCAGAAGATCACAGCTATCAATGTAGCAGCTCTGGCTACTACAGTGATTTTCAGATTCCCCAGTCCATCAGGCATGAGATATACCAAGCTGGACTAATGTAAGTATGTAATACAAAATTCCTGGCCTTCAGCTTTAAAATGTGAACAAGATATAAGGCAATAATCATAGCTTTGCTCTATACCAGGGGTAGGCAACCTTGGCACTCTTGTTGTGGTGAAACTAAAAATCCCCAAGCCATTGCATGACTCACAGGCATGATTTGCAGAGGCAGAGACAGGATGAGATTTTCAGTAGCTGTGCCAAGGCTGCCTACCCCTGCTTTGTAATATACTATCTTCATATACTAGCTCATGCATTTCTTGTTTAATCCTAATGTTTCTTTCCTGTTGTCATATTATCTGGCTTAAGAACTGAACACCTTGCCACACTCAATCAACTAGTGTTCAACTGTTGAAGCATTTTTACCACAGTAACACCTTCATTCACATGCGTTAGCCTTCAGATCATAATATTTCCTATTAACCTGCAATAAATCATCATGATTGAAATATGAAACTAGCCTTCAATTAAACCCTTCAGAACATGTACTGTCCAATTTTTTCCTTTCCCGTTTTCTTCTGGGGCTTTATAAATCCTATTACAGGCTTTCCAGCATAATGAGAGCATATTCCAGTCGCTGTATTATAAGGGGAGGACAACCAGCTTTAAGTACCGACAGTGGCACTGTACAGCTCTGTCTGTCTTGGTCAACAAAGCTCAGTAGATATCCTTGCTTTCCTCTGCTTAATATAATCTTCGTGCGGTCATGGTAAAAATTCACCTAAAATGAACAGTAATAATACATTAACACTAAAGCTAAAAAGATAAAATAAAACTATTTCATGCAATACTTGTAGGGGATGAACCAAATAAATATGCTGTACATGCAAACTTCTACATGTAGGAAGAACATCTTGAGGGAAATTTATTAAGACTGGAGCAGCTGTGCGTGACAACCAATCAGCTTCTGTCTTTAATTTTCAACGCTTAACTAAATAAGCTGAAGGTAAAAGCTGATTGGTTACTATGCTAAGCTGCTTCAGTTTTTGTAACCCTACCTTCAACTTCTGTTTACACTAAAACACTATAAAACACAACCCATGCCATATAACTAATGAAACCTTTAGTACAGTGATTCTCAACCAGGGTTCAGTGGAACCCTAGGGTTCTTCCAGAGGTTGCTAGGGGTTCCTTCATTATTGGGCAATTTCTGCCTCTCGGATAAGTTCCCATCTACACCATTGATCTTTTTAGATATCTGTAAGGAGGTAATTCTTCCCAATGACCACAAGTGTGAGGAGCATTCTTCCCATTGACCATCACACTAATGTATCATGAATTGTAGATTTCACATTTTTAGCAGGAGTTCCCCGAGACTGGAGAACTATTTCAAGGGTTCCTCTGTATTGAAAAGGCTGAGAAAGGCTGCTTTAGTAGTTTTGTATGTATAGTAAGAATATAGAATAAAAAAAAAAAAAAAGATTTCTTATTGGAATCTACAGGTTACTTCACGTGAATCCTTTTTGTTCAATGGTATTAAATTTAGTCAGAATAAGCCATGGCCTTGTGAAATTTGCTGCAACTGAAATAACAGATTCGTAGTTCTATAAGGACATTTTTGCTTGAAATGGAACATGCAACTGCAACAGATAAACACAACACAACTGTTTCCCCACATTTTACACACAAATGTGAGAATACATTTTCTGATGCAACACAGATATTCTGAAGGGTTGGAGATCTGCCTGTCTGAACGACAGGGATTTGGTTGTAAAAGGAGGGTGTTAGAGGCTGCTGCAGGTATTTACACACAAAGTGCTATATGGTGGTATTTAAAAGTACTGTATATACAAGTCCCAAAAGTCATTAGGAAAGTAAATGGCCAGATGCTTCAGGGAAGATTATTTCCATGTAAAATGCACTTTCTGTAGTTTAGACAATAGATTCGGTGGAGTAAATCATCAAGTGTCTTGGATACTTCAGCAGCAACCGCCAAAGGCTTACCCTGTATAAGGCCAACTGTAGGATTTGAGATATTGGGGTTTAACATTATTTTATAAAGCAAGGATTCTCTGAAGAAGGAGATAAGGCATTGGCAGTCCCACCTCATGGCATTTTGATGTAAAATGGGAACAAGAATGTCCCCCTAAGCATGACCTTCCCCATGCAAGCATTGTATCACCCCTAAATTCATGTCCTGTCATTGGGTACTGGCAATTGGGTCTTCAAGGTGGTGATTAAGGTGTATAATCATTTCACAGTTATATTGTGTTATAAATATCTACTGTTTGACTTTTCAAATAAATATCTACTGTTTGACTTTTCAAATATGTTGAAAAAGTCAATCATTTTCATGCAGTGTACCTACATTTTTGTAGTGTAATGCCCTGTACACAGTCATACTTTCCGATGGAAGATGTGCAATCGTGTTGTTGGAAAATCCGATCGTGTGTGGGCTCCACTGAACTTTTTTCGTCGGAATTTCCGACACACAAAGTTTGAGAGCTGGATCTAAAATTTTCCAACAACAAAATCCGATCGTTTAAATTCCGATCGTGTGTAGACAATTCCAACGGACAAAGTGCCATGCATGCTCAGAATAAATTACAAGACGAAAGCTATTGGCTACTGGCCCATTTATAGTCCCGTCGTATGTGTTGTACGTCACCGTGTTCAGAACGATCGGATTGTCCGACAACTTTGTGCGACCGTGTGTATGCTAGACAAGTTTGGGCCAAAATCCATCTGAAAAAAATCAGACAGATTTTTTCGTCGGAAAATCCGACCGTGTTTACGGGGCATTAAACTGCATGACCTATGAAGAGATGGCAATACTAACTAGAACTTATGTTATAATGGCTGTTTTATTCCACAGGTAGTCTGTGCAATTCTTGAGTATTTGTCTATAAGACCAATATTTATGGAGTTAATTGGCAATACCAAGTACCAAGTATGTTGGCAGTGATTGTAATTATACCAGTTTGTGGTAAATTCTGAATTCTCAGTCCAAAGCAACAAATAGTTATATTTCAGGCTCTGCACTTAAACTTTGTTCAATACAGAATGCTATAGAACTGTCATCTTGCTCATAAAAGTCTATAAAAACAGTGTGTTTCAAGATGGACAACATAAAATGAGGAAAAAAATCACCCTAAATTGAACCTGGGCCCAGATAATGCACAGTGCACAATAAAGTAAAAGCATGTTAAAACAAGCCACCACTCATCTCCTTGTATAAGTGTAGCACTACCCCCGAAGGAGCTACTGGTTAGATTTGGGCTTACCGTTACCTTCTGTTTTACTCGCTTCACGTCTAGGGGTGTCCCATGGTAGATGGCCCAGTAACTCGAGAGACTGACAACAGATCCACTTGAATGGATTTTATTTGCAAAAACATAGACAATGAACAGTCTCTTAAATTGGGATGAGAAGGTTGGAAAGGAAGTTCAGGTACTCTTAAGCCCCATACACACGGTCGGACTTTGTACAAACTTTTCCGTGGACTTTTGTACAAAGGGCGTGGTCCACAAGTTTGTATTGCATACACACGGTCGGACTTTTTGACAACAAACACGAACGTAATGACGTCACAACATACTGACGCCGCTTCAAAAGAGGACGTTCAATGACTCCTGCGCCACCTTTGGTCAACTTCTGTATTGTAGTCTGATCGTTTGCATAGGCTCTGAGCATGCGTGTTTGTACCTTGTACAAAAGTCCGATGCCTTTGCATACACACGGTCGGACTTTGCTCCTTCGGACTTCTGTTGTCAAAAAGTTTGTCCGTTCGCACAGCCAACAAATGTCCGATGAAAACAGAAAAAGTTTGTCCGATGGAGCGTACACACAGTCGGATGTTGCTCCAAAACAGCTAATTTGCATGTTTGTTGTCAAAAAGTCCGACCGTGTGTACGGGCCTTTAGTGTCAAAGTCAAAATGTTGAAGAACTTGCTTACTTTGACTGCATCCAGAGAATAGCCATTTGCAACTGGATATTCACTCAAGTTGGACAGTCCTTCTCTCACAAGGCCTAGCAGCCAACAAGGTGCTTACTCAGGAACAAGTCTCTGCCACAGACATTGTTGTAGAACATACAAGATAATGTCTGCCACAGACGTTGTTGTAGAACACGTAGGGAAACTAAACTTGAAGAACACTCGTAGGATACCTGGATCTTTCAGCCAGCTTGGCGATATCCACGAGACCGGATTCTCTTGGGTACTTCAGCCCTTCCAGGCTCTTACTAAGAAACCAACCCATACGTGGTCTTCTTCTGAAGAGTCCTCCCCTGGAATGCTTGAAGTCACTGGGTCTCTCCCAAACCGGAGATAGCACCCAACACCTCAGAATCCTCCTTTAGTTTCCTTGCCTTGGGCTAGCCAGCCCCGAGACACCAAGATTGGGTGGATCCGGACCCCAGGTCATAGCCTTCCTGGGGGCTGGTCAGGAGGACCAGGACCATGAAGTCAGTACATCATTCTGGACTGGAACCCAGTACCACGTGACATCCGCATCTTAAATACCCTCTCCCAGAAAGCACAGCAAGAGCGCCACTCCCATGGCTCAGAGAGAGAGTAACTTAAGCACCTAACCAGACCATAGTTTCATGCCTGCCAGAAGAGACAGTGCCCCCTGTGGCCAGGCTGAACATCTCATAGTCCAGTCAGACTGATGCTGAAGTCCAAATTTAGACAATTGTACCCAAAGCAAACTGCAGTTCAGGCATAACTTTAACTTTGAAAAACGCATAGCGTGTGCTCTTCAGGAGCCGGCGCTACATAAGCATTGTTCAACACATGCTTTAGAAGCTTAGCTTTTTACTATGAGCCAGCTTTCTAATACAAACAAGCAGGAGGTGTTTTTAAGCTGTTAGAAACTAACTTCAGAGCCTGGCCACACCAGATGTGATAAGGCTACACTGGCAGTTATTTTCATCTCAGCGTGAATGCATAGACAAAATGCCTTGTTTCTAATGGTGTCAGTTCATACCACAGCACTGCTTTGATGTACACTGAAAAAAGTATTGCATGCAACACTTTTTTCACTGCATTGCAACACCACTCTATTTAACCTCTTTACAACCACGCTATTGCTGAATGATGGCTACAGCGTGGTCGCACATTGCTGGGAGGATGTCACATAACGTGCTCCCATGATTGCACTTCTCATGTGCCCCCTGTGGCCTGCATCCGCAGGCATCTGTGATCGCTGTGTACTTGAGACACAGCCGATCACAGATCGTGGTAAAGAGCCAATCACAGTGGCTCTTATCACATGATCAGCTGTGTTCAATCACAGCTAATTACAGTGTAAAAAGGATTTGGCAGTTATCGGCATTCCTCTTCTCGCGCTGATAGCATGTGAGGAGAGCTGATAACTGGCAAATCCACACAGGGGACATCTACACTGATAATCAAGGCACAGATAATCAGTGCAGCCCCAACAGTGTCCAGCAGTGCTGCCAACAAGTGCCAATCAGTGCTGCCTGTCAGTGCCTATTAGTGATGCCTGATAATTGCCGCCTATCAGTGCCCATCCCCGCCTATCAGTGCTGCCTGCAGTGCCTATCACTGATAGGCACTGACAGGCAGCACTGACGCACTGATAGGCTATCAGTGATGCCTATCATTGCCACCTATCATTGGTGCCTATCAGTGTTCATCAATGCCACCTATCAGTGCTGCCTTATAAATGATAAAAATGTTGTTTGTGTATGGTGTTACATGACTGTGTAATTGTCATTCAAAGAACGTCAGCACTTTAAGCTGAAATAATATTTCAGTTCTGAAAAAAGCTGTAAACTGTGCGATGTGCTTGGATCAGTGAACTGGGACTATGTCACATAGAACACACCAGTGGCCGTGTGTTCAGAGTGGCTTGCTGGTGTGAACAGACCCTTATAGGTTGATTTGCTAAAACTGGGGAGTGCAAAATCTGGTGCAGCTGTGCATAGAAACCAATCAGCTTCCATTTTTTTTTTTGTCAAAGCTTAATTGAACAAGCTAAAGTTAGAAGCTGATTGGCTACCATGCAGAGCTGCACCAGATTTTGCACTCTTCAGTTTTAGTAAATCAACCCCTTAGAGAAGGGATATGCAATTAGCTGACCTCCAGCTGTTGCAGAACTACAAGTCCCATGAGGCATAGCAAGACTCTGACAGCCACACACATGACACCCAGTGGCAGAGGCATGATGGGACTTGTAGTTTTACAACAGCTGGAGGTCCGCTGATTGCATGTCCCTGCCTTAGAGTTTTCGTTTTGATCTTTGAGAATACTTTCTCAAAAGGGGCATATAGAGAGGACAGAGGCTCCTTTACAGCTTGTTAGGATTATGTAACTATGCCCTAGGCTGAGCACAGTTGCACTTTAAGCCTACACATGGAGTTTAATAACACAATGAAAATAGTAATGATTTGGAATTTTCTCCTGATCTCCTGAGCCCTATACTGTGTGCTACACACCCCTGACTCCTACACTCTTTTTTGCTTTGTACTCCTAATTTCTACTATGCATCTACTATGCATTACACACTCCTGTCCCCTGCATTTTGTGCATTATACACTCCTGTCCCCTACATTCTGTGCATAACACTGCTGTCACCTGTATTTGGCATTACTGACCCCTGATCTCTCTCTCTCTCGCTTTCTCGCTCTCTCTCTCTCTGTGTGTCATGTACTTCTAAACCCAGCACTGACTATAGCACTCTGTGTGTTATGGACTCCTGATCCTTGAACACATTGCATCACACACCCTGGACTCAGGAGTCTGTGTTATGTATCCTAAACCTGAATGCGGCACTCTGTGTGTTACGCAATCATGACCCTTGCACTCTGTGCATTGCACACCATTGACCCCTATCTTATAGACTCCTGCACAATATACACTATATTGTACATTATATACTTCTCACCAAAGTGTTTATTGTCTCAACAGTTACTGTTTTCTAAGCAGTCCTTGATTAATGAAGTTCTTCTTTAAGGCTCAGACAAAGTGTTAGGTCTCTGTCTATTTTCAGTTTGTGCAAGACCATATGTAATAGAAACCTTATTTTAATCACTGTACTAGGGTTTATATGTATCTGTGAGACTCTTACTTTTGGAACAGCAATCAAAGCATATTTTATGGCTAAAAGCAAACCTGTTTTTGTTTAACCATGCCTCTTAAGCCCCTCCCACAAACAGTTTGGCCACACTTGCTTTTTGCCACAGTGCGCCACGGGGTCCCTACCTTCCTGAAGTGTCCCTCATTCTAAAGTTGTGAGGAATGCCTGTGTGAGATATTCTAGGATGAATGCTGTACCTGCAATGTTCCATTACTGAATAACATCAGCAGCGCTTGGTCTGTTTTCAGAAAGTGCAACAGACACAATGTTCTGACAGATAAGCTGGGTGCTCCCCGAAGATTTCCTCCCTGCAAAAACAACAGCAGAACTACCAGTTAAGCTTGTATTGTGGCACTGAATACATAATGGCTATAATAATAAGAGAGAAACATTTTTGGTGCATTTAAACATTTGGTAACAGCGCAGATTTATCAACTATAGTTGTAAAAAAAAATCAGTGAAAACAAAATGCCATTTCTTATATACAAAAAGAAGCAATACACATAGGCCACCTGCCATCTGACTTATCATATGTTTGGGCAGTGTAGAGGGTACTAACAAATGCTACGAGTAATCTCAGGAGGCCTCTTTGAAAGGTTGCCAGGTTAGCTATTTTAAAACACTGTAAATATGATGTACAGTATACTCTAATCCCTACAGGTGCTTAGGAGAATATTCAGTGTAACCGGAATTCCTTAATTGCCTCCCACAGTTCCTTGATAGGTAATTACAACATAACCATTATGATGTTTTTACATTTCATAATGAACTCTGATTTAGCTTGTGCAATCTCATTATATCAAAATAGATGGACGGCTGCAGTTCTTGCCTTTTGGGAGATTTAAATGACCTCACAAGCCATCTGGAAGATCCTTATGTCATGTTTTAGACCCGCCCAATGATATCTTTATGTGTGACAATCTGTAACAACCCTAGCAGGGCTCTTTATAACAGAAGGTATTCATTTCGGTAATGTAAACCACCCCATTGTGAAGAAACATCAGTTTTTTTAATGGGATTTAACATTTCACTTGAAAAGTATCAGCAAAGGGTTCTTCATCTACAATAGGGAACATTGCTCAATTTGTTTATTCTGGCTGCTCATTCCTCACCTCCAACACATTTTTCTGCATGTATTGAAAGAAAAACCTGAGTATCCTCATCTTTGATTCCAGCTTACATGGTGGGCTCCATTCAGGAAACGTGATATGTTCTTCTGAGCTTGTAGAATAACAAACTTTTCTAAAGCAAGTTAGGAAAGAGAAAGGAATGATTTTCAGTTGTGTTAGCTCAGATTATGGAAACCTGTTAATTTATGTAAAAATACCATCCCTGAACAAAGTTAGAGATACATATGGGTGGGCAATACAGATACAGGCATACCCCACTTTTAAAGGGGAATTAAACCCATCCATAAAACAGTTTCATTTCCGGCACATGCCAGAAATTTAACACTTCCATTGGTTGTGCTCTCAACCAAACTGTCAAACCATCCAATGGCTGGTGTCATAACTGATCACATGTGCAGCATCATGGCAGTTGTAGATTAAATAGAGGCAAAGATGGCAGCTTCCTTGGCTAAAAACGATAGGAGGGGGTTACTTACACTTTAAATACACAATGGAGTTTATTTACTAAAGCTGGAAAGTGCAAAATCAGGCTCACCAAAGCTTAACTGAACAAGCTGGGGTTAGAAGCTCATTGGTTTCTATGCAGAAGTAAACCTGATTTTGCACTTTCCAGCTTTAGTAAATACACCCCATTGTGTACTTAAAAGTGGGGTATGCCTGTACTGTAATATCAAGACATAAAATATTTACATTGAGAAGCATGTACTGGGGTACCGCAGAACATACACCCCAATAATAAGATTCACAGATAGAGTATATGAGGTCATGCTGTGCAAGCTTACAATATAGGGGTAGAACTAACAGATGAAAAAATAAGTACAGTAGGCTGTGCATATGGAAAGGTATGTGCATTACCAGATTGTGTGAAGAAGAAATGCATGCTAGATCAGTATTTAAAGAATATATTTTAGGTTGGATTATATTCTTGCCTAATGCTTAAAATTGTAAGGCTGTTATTTTGAAGGATTTAAGGATTGGAGGGTGCTACATTTCCTATAGAAGAGAAATTTACAGATATAGTGAGACCGATGAAGTGTTGGCTGTAAGGAACAAAGTTAGAAGATGGAAAATGAGAAAATGGTTTTAAGCAGAGCTGAGGTGGTGCTTGAAATGGTATCTAACATTTAGTAACAAAATATTTTGAGAGTGAGGGAGAGACCAGAGAACTTTGCAGGTACGTTCTAGAATTCTGAAGTTTGCATTTGGCAGCCAGTGGGAGAACTGGGGGAGAGTAGCTGTATTTTATTTGTAGATGTTAATTGGATTGTTTGGGCAACAGAGTGTTGCTCATTCAGTGACAAACCATGCAAATCGTGCTGAAAGACGTTTCCTATTTTATTTTGGATAGAGTGGGAAAGTTTAGAGACTCAGGCCCCTCAGACCTGGCATGGAATTTAAGGGGGAACCCCATGCAAATATCAAGAGGTTCCCACCAGACCTACATCAAAGCATGCACCCTCCTCCTGAACCAAACCAGGCCCCATGCTCTCAACATGGGGGGATGCCCCCCCACCTGGCAAAACATCTTGTACCCATGTTGATGAGAACAAGGGCCACCTTCCCCACAAAACTGGGCTGGTTGTGGGAGTCTGCAGGCAGGGGCTTATTGGAATTGGAAAGCCTGAAAAATAAGATTACCCCAGATACTTGCCCCCAGTGTGAATGAGTTAGGGGGTAAATAGTACCTTTACTTATTCATAAAAAAGTTGTAGCGTAAATAAAGAAAGACAGTTTATGATAAGCTCTTGAGTAGAAAAAAGTTCCACAATGTACATCCATAGTTAATCACATCGTCCAGCCATGTCAAATCACAGTAATCATGATGCCTGCCACCGACCCTCTGAAAGAAAAGCAAATATTGACTGCCAATACATGTCTATTTCCATTACTGCCCTTGGCCAAATGGCATCTTTCAGTCCCCAACTCTAAAATATATAAAAAAGTGTCAAGATCTTTGTTATGATCAAGTTCATATTTGATTAATGACTACACTTGGGAGACCTCGCCCCTTTGCTTATATCAGCAGTCATTTACTAGGGCTGGAAGAGCTGGAAGGAGAAAAACCCACTACTACAAATGATGTTCGGCTCGTACCAAATGGGTTTTAAAGTCAGTGTTCATCAGAACGTTCAAACAAGCAGAGTTCAGTCCAAACGTGTTCATACCGAACTGGAAGCTCATCCCTATTCCTCAGACTCTCTTCTCCTTTGTTGTCTTAGGTCCTGCCCTGTTAGGCTGCATGCTCAGATACTGTGCTTTTGCTTGTTGCTTCAATGAGGCTTTGGTGGGGCTTCGATGAGGCTTTGGTGGAGCTTCGATGGGGCTTTGTTGAGCCTTTGGTGGGGCTTTTTGTGGGGCTTCAGTGAAGCTTCCTGGGGTTTTCGATTAGGCTTTGTGGGGCTTCGATGAGGCTTCAGTGGGGGTGCAAGCGAGCTTTGCAATAGACTTCTATGGAGGCTTTGAAGATGCTTTGAAGCACCACTAAAGCTACATGTGGTATCATTTTTGAAGCAAAGCTGGAGCAAAACAAAGTAAAAGCAAAGTGTAAACAGGACTGTAAGCTAGCCATTGACTGAAAGCTCGTTTGAAGCCCCACGAAGCCTCATCGAAGCCCCACAAAGCCTCACCGAAATCCAACCAAAGCCTAATAGAAGCCTCATCAAAGCATCAAGCAAAAGCAAAGTGTAAACAGGACTGTAAGCTAACCATTTTATTTAGTGACAGGGGCTTTGACTGGCGTTCAGAGAGCTTTAACAAAGCGTGTCCGAAGCCATGTTATGAAGCAAGTGTAAACTAGTCCTTATAAAAATATTTTGTGCGAATGTATGCACTTCTGTGCGGGGGGGGGGGGGGGGGGATGTAGGTACAGGATATTGCGGAGGATAAATGACAGTAGATTATGGTGAAAGAAAGGGAAAGGTATATTGAAAAAACCTGATAAAGAGCATGAATCGTTTATGTGTGTGACCATCACTGGTAGGAGATGAAAAACGCTTTGTGGCAGTTGGGCCAGAGAGTACATTTGGACAGAATGAACATCAACAGAAAAATAAAGAGTAGGTACAGAAAGGTACAGGGATTTTTTATTTGAATGAACAATGATCAGATCAAGGGGATGTGCTAGCTCACCATCAATTTAAGGGGTATAGCCAAACTGTAGATCTCTATATGAGAGCAATGCTAGGGAATTGGTTAAAGTAATTAAGAGAGAAATGCAATGTTCCAGTGAACCCCAGAAATGTCAAAGTCTAACTTTTATGAAAAATATACTTACTGTGTATATGGGGAGAGAACAACATGTGTTCCATCGGTCAGTAGTACCCCTGTACAGTCATCAGAGAGCTGGTAGCCAAAGCCGTATTTATTAGAGTAATCCACCCACTTGGTTACCCATAGGATAGGGGAATTCACCTGCTTTGTGGGATCCAAGTCACCTTTTAAATGCAAAGGCAAGTTCAACACCAATTTAAAACATAAACAAACATTTACTTTATAATGGACATTTTTATAGTTCATGTTTTTCTTATTTCCTTAGTGGTTTAATGCCCACCCTTGAACACAGTGGGGTTGATTAATTTAAGACAAATAGGCTGTTCACTTTTCAAGGAAAATTGCACTTTGCAAGGTAATTTTCCCTAGAGCTTAGTAAATGCAGTGAAATTTCACTTTATAAAGAATACTCAATTATGTGCAAGGAAAATAAAAAAACAGCACTTTTACTTGCACATGATTGGATGATCAGTCATCACAGCGTCACTTCATTCCCTAAGCTCTGGGAAAAATTCTCTTGCAAGGTACAACTTCCTTTGCAAAGTGAATAGCCCTATTAAACCATTTGTGAGTATGATCTGCTTTTTTTTTGCAGTTATACATTTTGCTACAAATGTTATACTTGCATTGACTGATAGGATAGTTTCTTTTTAGTCTAAGATTTACCCATAAGTACAGCCTATTACATTAGGGTGTGCACCCTAAAGCTCAAGCATACATGTGTATCTACATATATATGGTGCTGGCAGGGAGATCAATCTCCCTGCCGGCACAGTGAAAGAGAAGTGCGTAAGCACTTCTCTTATGGCAGAGTCGATAAGATGGAGATCTTTCCCATCTTCCTGCTGGCACACAGAGCAATAATACTAAAGTACATGGAGTGATCAGGGTGTGCCCAGGTACACCTGGCACACCCTGTGTGCATGCCTATGGATTTACCATTATGAAGATGGTTTGAAACAGATGTATATGATCTATTTACAGGATGTTTAGGACCTAAGCCAATTTAAACCAAATTTGTGAACATATACATATAAAGAGATGCCATTGTTGATATTTTTTTTGTTTAAAGCAACGTTGGGTCTTTCATTTTGCTTTATTACAGAATATTGGCTGAGATGAAGGAAGCATACAGGATAGAAGTTCAGACTTCAGTGGCTTCAAAATGCGTTGCATGCCAATCACTTACTTCGTACCGAAGACAGGATAAGTACGAAACCCCCAAAAAATGCACCTTTAAAAACAGGTCAACATGGAAGCTGATATAGTTCTATCCTCACAAGCTAAATGTATTCATATTTTCCTGACACACAGCATGACAGCATACACGAATGGTATAGGCTCCGCTTCTCACCCAATCAGGACTGGTTATACTATATTTAAATAAGTCGCCTCCCCCTAGGCGGCATTCTCTTTTTTTTCCTCAAATGTTCAACTGGTTATAACTGTGAATCAATAAGATTTTTATTTTTGCCCTCACCTGCCGGATTCATCTGGTCAGCCGTACAGGTTCAGCCTCTTTCCTGTAACGAAGCCCCTCTGTTCGGTTTTAAAACTTCCAAACGAGGGAGACCCCCCCCAGGTCCAGATACGGGGGGCTGGGATACTGATCTCTGGATGCAGGTAAAACAGTTCTATCTTGTTGTTAGTTGGGACTGATCTAGTCTTTCCTCCCTGGTGAGTTGTGGCCCCACACACACACATTTTGTTAGTTTGGCTTTGGATATGCGGATTTCCCTTGCAAAGATGTTGGAAGTTTTTTTTGTGGTCAGGGCTGCCCCCTTCCAAGATGGCTCCTTGTCTGTTTTCCTGTGGCTGGATGCGGCTTTCAGTCAGCAGGGAGCAGCGAGATGATAGTGGGGTAACTTCTGGCCCACAGTAGAAGTGGTCGGGAGCTCCAGGCTTCCTGGGAATGGATTGGTGTCCACCTGTCGGGTATGGAGCCTCTCCCACCCCCCCTTAGAGCCAGTCGGGGAAGGGTGTTGCACAGAACAGGTCACCTTTCCATAGGCTGTCATGGTGTCTCTGAATCATTATGTTGCCAATATACAAGCTATCAAAGTAGGTTAAACTGCTGTGCATAGTTCCATTTGTTTCATTTGCCTCACAGGTTTTGTTTGTCTGTAGGACTATTAATGCATGAACTGATATATCAGGTGTTTTTCTGCAAAGTTGAGTCTTTCCTATTAACTCAGCAATGCCTGGCTTTTCAGGTTTTGGATCACTTTATCAATGCTCGAAAGCTTAGATTTGCTGTTTTTAATCTTTACAGGGCAGTTGCCTAGTGTAGGCGATCCTGCCAGGTATATTAACCCCTCATTGCGCTGCTTATGATGACAAAAATGATGCTTCAGTATGGATGCCACTGCTATGCATTGTAAGGTCTGCTTTTGGGTGCAATGTGTTTAATGATTGCTATGCATTAACCTATTTGTCCAGTGGCGTAACTAGAACCTTCAGGGCCCCGATGCAAGAAACCATGAAGGGCCCCCCTGAACCCCAGCCAGGGCCCTTCCCTCCGAGTCCGACGGTGGAACTCCAGGGCGTGGTCACAGGTATGACCTTTGTGAGCCCTGTAGTTCCACCACTGGTATCAGCAGTTTTTATTTATTTATTTTTTTACATTTTTAGGTGCCCCATTGGGGGACTGTCCCTAGGCAGGATTGGGTCCCTGTCCCCAGAAGAGATGAGGTCCTTTTCTCCAGGACAGCTGAAGTTACTGCCCCCAGGTGAGAAGGGGTCCCTGTCCCCACGTGAGAAGGGGTCCCTGTCCCCAGGGGGATATGGAGGGGGTATGTAATAGTGTGTTCTAGCTGCCTATGCTGCTGCCAGCCATATGTAGAGGGGGCTGCATGGGCCCCCTGGATCACAGGGCCCGGTTGCGGTCGCGACTGCTGCCCCCCCTATAGTTACGCCCCTGTATTTGTCATGTCTAAATGCAAGCGTAAAAAAAAAAAAAATTCAGTGTTCTGCTTAAGGAACTGGTTTAGTACACTATCTGTAATTGCTTCTGTCAAAAAGCTTAACCCTTGCTCACAGCATATAGATCAATTTGCTGCTTCAATGTCTGAAAATGAGTGTGTGGATGGCCACTGATATTGTATCACTATGTCCTAGCCAATACTTCCAGGTATTTATTATGACCACAAACCTGCAGCTCATATCTTGAGCCATAAGCTTACCCAGAGACCAGCCACAACCAATAAGGTGAGGGTCAGGTAGGTATGCTTTCATATATAAAATATATAAAAAGAGTGCGTGGGCAGTATGGATGGTAAAACTCTCCAACCCTTAAATACCAGCACCACTCCCCAAAGGAAAAGTGGCAACTTGTTCTTCCAACAGTGACAGGTCCTGTTTGGCTCTAAAACTCTTAGCCCTTGTACACACAGTCGAATATTCCAACAACAAAATCCGTCGGATTTTGTCCGACGGATTTTGTCTGAAACTGGTGTTGCATACACTCAGTCGGACAAAGTTGTCGGAAAATCCGATCGTTCGTAAGGTGATGACGTTATTTAGTTACTACGTTCAGCCTAGTAGCCAATAGCTTTGGTTTAGGAATTTGATCTGAGCATGCGTGGTACTTTGTCTGATTGGAATTCTCTACAAACGATCAGACAAAGTCCGATCGGATCATGTTGTCGGAAAATTTTTAAATCCAGCTCTCAAACTTTGTTGGTCAGACATTCCGACGGAAAAAGTCAGATGAAGCCCACACAAGGTCGGATTATCCGACAACATGGTCCAATCGGACATTTTCCGTCTGAATGTCCGACTGTGTGTACAAGGGCTTATACATTCAAAGTGCGTGCCCGTCAAGATGCTATGCCAAGTTGCATATCACGCGGCAGCAAAACACAACGGCAGATGTGTTCACTCAAGTGAAAACTGACAGGGTGGACCTCTAGTCGCTAAGGCTCAGGTACTAAACTAATAAAACAGCTGAGTTTGTTTAAAGGATACCTCCTGCCTCAAAAGAAAAAAAAAAAAAAACAGCAGGCTAAAGAGCATTCAAAAGATTGACCAGATTTGTTTTCATGCTAGCAGAGGATGCAAGATCCCCTCTGTAAAGCCCAACTCTTACGGCAGAGGCAGTTGACCAAGCCAAATAATCTTCAGACCAGCCAGAAGTGCCAGTCTGCCAGTTAATGATGTGATAGCCTTCGCAGAAAGATGAAAACAACAATATAGATTTGGAAATGAAGATTTACTACCATTAAGGAGTATGGTATGGCCTGTGTTGGAGTTCACTTCAGTAGCCAAGGCTATTTGGTTCTCAGCAGACAAGTTGAGGGCAAACTTGGCCAGTAATACGCCTCTGTGGTGTTTGGTCCATTGAGGCAGTGCAACCACTATGGATGCAGCAGGCTGTTCCTCCTACTATTCTGTGGGGTATGTAAATCCCTATGGCTTAACCCACTGATGGCGTATACCTCTTCTAAGTCGATTGGAATATGATTTAAGATGGAATAAGTGATGTCCAGATCAGGGATCCCTTAGGCACCTAGGCCCAGAACAAAGAGTTGGTGACAGGGCCTGAGAAGAGCTAATGAAAAGATTAGAAGATCCATGATAGTCTTTAGTTGCTTAAGCTCCAGCCTGCTCCTCTTGAGGAGCAGCAAAGTTCCTTTTCACTCAAATGTGCCCAGTAGGTCTTATATTGCAGAAATTTAATGCAAATTTGGGCAGGAGACTCAGGATCAATGGAGAGTGTGCAGCACTTGTCTTTGTGTTGTGATCTGTCTGCAACAAAACCTTGGGACACCAACAGAAGATTCCAGGTGTGTTGGCAAGTTGCACCTTGGTGCCATGAGGAAGTCAATGGAATTTCTTCCCACTCTTTCAAATCCTCTAATTCCCACTATTGTTCTTTAGAGCAATCAAGGCTTTAAGCAAAAGTTACCAAATCTTGTGCAACAGGAACAATCAATCCATTGTTGTCGGAAAGTCGGAAAGCAGATTCAGGCAAGATGTGTAACAAAGATCCAAAATGTCATATGGATTCATTGAGAACATTGCAGAAGTTATGTGGACAACAGATGCAGGTGGCTCAACATCCTCCCAGGTCCAGGAAAACCCTGATTCAGAGGGGAGGCCAATTGATGTCATTATAATAATTACATTTTAGATGTTCAGGAGAATACTGTAGAATTGCCCACACGGAGGGTGACAGTATTAGTACTTATGTGGAGGCAAGTCTTAGCTCTATCTTAGCTTAGCTCTGTCTGTTTATATCCCATGGTTTCAATTGGTCAAGAAGATTGAGAACATCATAAACTGGCCTTCTAAGGTAATGGAAGATTTTGCTTCCTATTCCAGGGAAGATTACCCCACATATGAGACTAGTCCCGTTGATGGTGGCTAAGGATAGTTAATATTATCAACTTTAATAAACTTCCAGACGTAACAATCATTAAAGTCTATCCACCTCGGTGACCTCCGAGCTCAAGTCAATGACATAGGCCAGTGGAAAAGGACAAAGTGTCTAACAGCAGGGGTACAGTGATTCCCAAGTGGGGAAGTCGTTTGGGCAACACAACCTAGGAGGCCTCAGGTGTGCTCCAAATAGACGGCTATAGGTAATCTCTGATCTTCATGGCAAGAGGCATCTCCTATTCAGGTTTGCCAATGGTAAAACCTGTCTCATCTCATCGCTCTGTGTTCTGGTGTCCCAGAACTTTCTGCCAGATATGGTAAAATAAGAAGCCTTGGATGTCAAGGGTGAGTCCTTAGAACAACAAGCGGTTCAATGAATCACAACTTGGCAGTAAACTCAGTGGTCAGGAATGGAAGTCATTCCTGCAAGAGGAGCTTCCTAGAAGTGGAAGCAGTGGATCTACTAACATCCAGTTGGATCAGCAGGTGAGCCTGTATAGCCATCAGACTCGTGATCTTGAAGCTCCTCATCAGGATCATAGTGCATGGTTGGGCAGGTTGAAAAAGGACACAAGTCCGTCTACTTCAACCAGGACCCGTAGTCATACGGCTGGGATAAGGGCAATGATCTGATGGCCTTACAGGCCATAGTGTCCTCAAAGTACAGTCTTTGGCCCAAGTTCCTCCTATTTTATTCTTCCTGAGATCTCAGACTTTACACAGCAGAGCCAAGTGTATCCAAATTCAGCCACGTTACATCTAGCAACTGGGAGACCAAGTTAGAAAGGCTCATGGTGGGATCTCACCTTCATTATTTGAAACCTATTGGAAGCCGGGGGGAACCTGTGGCAAACTCCAGGTATACTAGAACATGGAAAATCTTGCAGAATTTCAGGATGAATCCTCTACTCCTAGGGTCATTCTTCTGAACAAGACTACCTCAATAGATTCAGTGACACTAAAGTAGTATTTCTTAAGGATATCACGTCTTTGAGAATCCTTTCAGAGATCCAAGCGTCAAGCAGTAAACTGCCTAATTGCTACCATAATCAAACAAAAGGGCTCTGGTTTCTTCTTCACCAGCAGCAGACGAGGGTCTACATCTTTGCTTCTGGGTCAAGACATCACCCTTCCGGCATGTCCAAACTATAAAATGTCAGTGTCACCACAAGTTGGAGTAATGGACTATATGTGGAAGAAATACAAGGAAGTGGTCCTTCATTAGAAGGTCAGACAGTGGCCTCTTCAGCCCCGGCAGTATCAGAAGAACACTTAAGCCCCATACATACTATCAGTTTTTCTGCTGAGTTTTTCCTTCAGATTTACCAAAACCATTTAATATGAGATCAAGCCTTAGGGGTTTCAATTTGTATGCAATCAGGCAGGCCCTTGCGCTACATGTTTTTTTGGTAAACCTGCAGGAAAAACTCAGCAGAAAAACTGATAGTGTGTATGGGGCTTTACACTGTCCGCTAAGACAATAGCATTATCTCGGGTCAGAGTAGCCTAAGGGGCTTATAGAAGAAAGATAGATTCATCAATCTAGTGCAGAGCTCACTTTATCAGAATGCAAAATTCAGAGGTCCAGAATTTTACAGGATACCAACCAGGTTCATATACTACAAACCATTTTTTTGCCTATTGCAAAGTCAATCAGGCAACATTGGAAGCAGGGGAATTGACTTCAGTTCTAATCTTATTCCTCTTGTGCCAAATTGTAATGTAAATGTAATGTCCGCCCTTATGTTGTAAAGCGCTGAGCAAACTGTTGGCGCTATATAAAACCTGTATAATAATAATAATAATAATAATGTTGATTCAAACGCTTCAGCATGGCTCTCCCTAGGTTTTGTGGGCGTGCTACATCCCATTCATTTATGCTGTCATGCTTCGTGTCAGGAAAACGGAAAATGTTATACTTACCTGATGGTAATTTTCCTTTCCTGATGCAAAGCATGACAGCATACTCATGACAGCAGGTTCCTCCCTTGTGCATTTCGCATTTGAGTATAGTTATAAGAATGCCGCCTAGGGAGTGGCGACTTTTTTAAATATAGTATAACCAGTCCCGATTAGGCGGGAGGCGGAACTTATCCCATTCGTGTATGCTGTCATGCTTTGCATCAGGAAAGGAAAATTACCATCAGGTAAGTATAACATTTTCTGTTTTATGGCAATAGCTTTGAAAGGTTATTGTTTTTAGGGGTGCATTACAAAATAGTTTAACAAGAACAAAAGGATAAAAAAATTGTAAAATCTCAAAGCAGAAATTTTATTTATAATTAACCTTTTTCTTTTTACCTGGTATGATGGTGAACAGGAAGTTTTTTAACATAACAGTGACATCTTCCACCATTTTCTCTACCATTGGCTTTCTCTGTTCTGCAGAAAAAGAAAGCAACATAGAAACATGCCAGAGTGTAAAAACAGTCATACATTGTACTCTAGTGGCATTGCTGTAAAAGCATGCCAGAGTGTAAAAACAGTCATACTTTGTACTTTAGTGGCATTGCAGTAAATGTGTATAGTATTTTAACCGCTTAACAACCGGCACATAGCGGAATGATGGCTACAGGGAAGTTGCTTAACGTACTACGACGTCCTCCCAGAATTCCACTCTTGCACGCCCCCTGGGGTGCGCACTCGAGAACACCCGTGACCGCCGGGTCCATAGGTGCATCACGGATCATGGCTCATCGCGGCCGTTTACCACGTGATCACTCCGTCAAATGACAGAACGATCACTTGTAAACAAACCGGCGTCATGAAAAAAAACGCTGGTTCCTTCCTCCCCTCTCTGTACCGATCGGTACAGTGGAGGGGAGAGATCGGTGGGCTAGATCTGTAGTGCCCACAGCGCTGCTCACTGACAATTAACCCCACAATTCTCTGACAATGCTCTGCAATACCCAGCAATTCCTTGTCAATACTCTGCAATACCCAGCAATACCCTGCCAATACTCTGCAATACCCTGCCAATACTCTGCATAACTCTGCAATACCCAGCAATGCCCTGCCAATACTCCGCAATACTCTGCCAATACTCTGCAATACCCTGCCAATACACTGCAATACCCTGCCAATACACTCTGCAATACCTTGCAATACCCAGAAATACTCTGCAATACCCAGCAATACCCTGCCAATACTCTGCCAATACCCAGCAATATCCAACCATACTCTGTCATACCCTGCAATACCCAGCCATACTCAGTGATATCCTGCAATACCCAGCCATACTCTGCAATACCCAGCCATAGTCAGTGATACCCTGCAATACCCAGCCATACTCGGTGATACCCTGCAATACCCAGCCATACTCTGCAATACCCAGCCATACTCGGCCATGTTCAGCCATGCTCAGCCATACTCAGTGATACCCTGCAATACCCAGCCATACTCGGTGATACCCTGCAATACTCGGTGATACCCAGCCATGCTCGGCCATGCTCAGCCATACTCAGCCATGCTCAGCCATACTCGGCCATACTCAGCCTCTGTATGTGGCCAGGCTGTGGAAGTCTCACACATTGGTATTGCCGTACTCAGGGTAGGAGAATCTATTTTGGGGTGTGATTTTTGCTATGTACATGCTATGTGTTAGAAATATTATATAAATGGACAAGTTTGTGTTAAAAAAAAATGCATTTTAACCACTTCCCACCCACCGGCCGTCATATGATGTACTTGTGCGGGGATATCTGGATGATGCCTGCAGCTACAGGCATCATTCAGATATCAGCTTTTTCAGAAGGCGAGTCCCTACACCATGAGAATGATCATAGCAGCTGTTTCTGCCACCCTCCGGTGCTTCTACCGACTCACCGCTATGATCAAAGCCAGAATAATTTTTTTTTATTTCAGGCCTCCCAGTCTAGAGGTGAGATGGGGGGTCTTATTGACAGAGAAGAGTGAAAACCTTAAGTGTAGCAATATGGCTACATTTAATGAAGGCACAACATTTAGCAACTCACATGGTTGATGATTAAAAGAGGCACATCTAAGTATGCAGGCATCCGGGGTAAAACTGTCCACATAGACCATCCTCTGCACCGCCATCGATGTCATCCCTTACATGCTGCACTCCACGAGCACTTCAAGCCTCACTTTCAGAACGCTCTACTGCAGGGTAGCCTTCCTGGTCATGATTGCAGACTGACAGTGGTGAGAGCCGAAGATGCGAGAGATGGTCTATGTGGACAGCTTTACCCCGGATGCCTCATACTTAGATACTTTTAATCATCAACCGTGTGAGTTGCTAAATGTTGCACCTTCATTAAATGTAACTATATTGCAACACTAAGAGACGCCTCTCTTCTCTTTAATACTCTGTAGCTCCTGCTGAATTTTGTTTCTAATCCCCTTGTGGCGGATTCCATTTGTGGGTGGTTATTGCTATAATCTTTTTATATGGACTATAAACCGAAAGAACTATGAGTAAATGGTTGTGGAACAAATCATGTGAGTTTCCATTATGGGGAAATTCGTTTGATATACAAGTGCTTTGCATCAGTGGCATAACTAGAACCTTCAGGGCCCCAGTGCAAGAAACCATGGAGGGGCCCCCTGACCTCCAGCCAGGGCTCTTCCCACTGATCCCAGGGGCAGCAGGACCTGGATAGGAGGGGGAACAAATCCCCTCCATTTTCCCCCTGCAGTCACATAATGCCTATCAGAGGGAGAGGAGGAGAAGCAAACATTTAGTGGCTACAGAAGAAAAATTTAGGGGATTAAATGCCCCCTCCCCCATCTAGGTGTTCAGGGGCAACATTTGCGCTATTGCAATTGTGACCCCTGTAGTTACGCCCCTGGGATGAGTGCCAGTGGTGGTAGTGGGGGATGGGATTAGTGGCAGCAGTGGTGGTTGAGGAGGGATAGGATCAGTGGCATCGGTGGTGGGGGATCGGATGAGTGGCAGTGGTGGGAGGGGGAGATGGGATGAGTGGCAGCGGTGGGGAGGATGGGATCAGTGGCAGCAGTGGTGGTTGGGTGGGGATAGGATCAGTAGTAGCGGTGGTGGTAGGGGAATGGGATGAGTGGCAGCCGTGAGGAGGGATGTGATCAGTGGCAAGGGTTGTGGTTGGGGGTGGGATCAGTGATGGGGGGGTTGAATGGGATGAGTGGCAGATGTGGTTGTGGGAATGGGATTAGTGGCATGGGTGATGGTTGGAGGGGATGGGATGAGTGGCAGTGGTGGTAGGAGGATGGCATCCGTGGTGAGGGTGGTGGTTGGGGGGATAGGATGAGTAGTGGGGAGGGGAATGGTATCAGTGGCAAGGATGGTGGTTGCGGGATGGGCAAGTAGTAGTGGTAGTAGTGGTCATGGTGGGGTGGATCAGTGGCAGCAGTGGTCATGGTGGGGTGGATCAGTGGCAGCAGTGGTTGTGGTGGTGTCTGGGGTATCAGTGGTGGTGGTGTGGGGGGTATCAGTGGCAGTAGTGGTGGTGTGAGGTGTATCAGTGGCAGTAGTGGCGGTGTGGGGGGTGTATCAGTGGCAGTAGTGGTGGTGTGTGGGGTATAAATGGCAGTAGTGGTGGTGCCAGGGGGTGTCAGTGGCAGTAGTGGTGGTGCTAGGGGTATCAGTGGCAGTTGTGGTGGTGTGAGGGGTATCAGTGGCAGTAGTGGTGGTGTGGGGGGTATCACTCACTTGCAGATCACTTGGTTCCCCCTCCTTGCTCGGTCTTGCTTGGGTGAGCAAAGAGGACGGGCTCGGCCTGTGAGTGAAGTGCATGCACCCACTATACCACCAGGAAGCCTAGAACGTCATATGACGCCCGCCCAGGATGGGAGATCCCACCTGTGGATGTCATATGACTATGGGCAGGTAGGGAAGTGGTTAATATGGTAAATATGAGCCATCTGATGTGACTTGGCTGTGGATCAGTAAACATTATAAAGCAGGCTATTAGAATGGAACAATAAAGACTGTAACTATTGTAACTACTGTAATTACCAATAGTTTACAACTATCTCTGTTTTTTTCTTTTACATTTAATTAAAATTTAATTTCTTCCTTTTTATCTTATTTTCACTCCACGTTTTCAAAAGACTTCTATATTTTCACATACTCTCTCACATAGCTTTTACAAGAAACAAACACCATACACTTTTTTTCTTCTAATTTTCTCCACACAGCGTCTTTCATTATTTTACTCATCATTCATTTGCTTTTTTCTTTTATTGTCATCACTACATTACATTTCTTTATGATCACCATTCAATCTGATCATTTGCATTAGTTTTTAGTATTATTTCTCACATTTCTTAAAATTCCCTCTTTCCTTTTTTCATCTTCCTCTCACGTACTGTCAGTTTTTCTTTCAGTTTTCCACTTTATTTCCCCATTTTCTTTCCAACCAATACCCTAATCACTTGCACATGTTCATCTTCTCATTTTCACAGCCAGTTATACATAAATTCTACCACCTTGTCTCTGTGTAAACCTCTATGACTAAGCCCCGGTGGATGGGGCGAAACATGTCAGAGAGCATTGTTTATGGAGTGGCGCAAGGCTGAGGCCATCTTACACATTTTTAACCACATAGACAGTATTGGGTTGAGCAGAAATTTTTCCAAGCATACTGAAATGATAAATACAATTTTCGTTGAACACTGGGAGTAAATGTGGCTGACAACTACATAATGGCATTTATGCTAAATTGAGAAGTCAGTTAACAAGTCACACAGCTGTAGGTTAGGCGCCTAAGGGGCCAATTAAATAAAGGATTACAGCATGCCATAATACTGCCACATGAAACATTTGCATAAATTATAGTATGCGGTAAAAAAATGTCAAATTCACAAAAAAAAAAGATTATGCAGTATTTAATGCAAAAATTTAAAATGTGTCTATAAATATTGCAAAAAAACATGCTGTAAGCTATTAAGTCCAATTCACAAAGAGAAAATAAAAAATATGCAATATTTATCACCAGGGTTTTTGCTGCCGGTATCATATGCAGTATTGCTCAGATTCTGTATAGAAACCAATGAGCTTCTAACCCTAGCTTGTTCAATTAAGCTTTCGTAATAAAACCTGGAAACTCATTGGTTTCTATATAGAAGTGAGCCTGATTTTGCACTTTCCAGCTTTAGTAAATAAACCCATTGCGCACTTAAAAGTGGCATATGCCTGTATACATTTTGTATATCATCCTTTAATATAGGAAACTAGGTCAATTAATATGATTTATTTATGTAGTTTATTATAATTTATGCTCAATATGTGACAAGGTCAAAGTTTTTCCTACTGACTGCCACACAGTGTATGCATTGATTGACAGCTTGTATAGAATTTTTATAAGGTAGCACTAATCACTTGCATGGCCAACTCTTGTGGTACACCACTATCATGTAGTGAAAAGAGGTCCAAAGTTAAAAAACTGAACATTAGAGTTTTGGTTTGGATTGGCTGCTACCATAGGCTTGGGGAAAATACTCAGTGTTTGTGCTTTGCAAACTTTTGCCTAAAAACCTTGCTGGTTACCCTCTAGAAATGGTCAACTGAGCTACAAAATCCAATAATCCAAATGAACAGATAACCCAACCCCTTTAAAACTAAAGATGGACTCACATCAGTCATATTGTCAGTGTGTTGTTGTTAGGGAGAGGAGATAATTATGAATGAGGAGGAATACTTGAATATGATTAATTTAGGCATTGGTAGATGTCCAACATAGCAGTGCCTAGCTTCTCATGTCTTAAGTTCGGCAAAAGCTTGCTTATTAGTCCTACAAATGGCTAGAATTAAACAAAATTTTCCCCTGCTAGATTTTAGTAAGGTCACAACAAAGTTTGCATACTTCGAACAAGATTTGCAAAACTGTTTGAAAACTGAACCCAGGATGATTCGCTCATCCCTACTACTGAATATGTTCAGTTTTGACAGATTTACATTATATAACTTATACTTCACTTATACTTTGCCAAAATGTAACTATGAAATTGCAGAATAACATTCTAATCTATTAAAAATACAGAATTTAGCAGTAAAAATTAAATGCTAAGCTCTGAATAGGACTACATGCTATGTGCTTCCAATCTTTTACTTTATCACTGGTAAAACTGAAGCTCACTCTGCAAGGCCGACCTTCGCCTGCTGCTCATTCTCCCTCTCATGAGTATAGCAAGAGATTCATCACTAGGTCTCATGATGTCCTCTGTGTTTTCATCCTGAAAAAGACGTAAATTGGAAGTTAACCACTGCAGCAAATAGGTCTCTAAGGTATAATGTTTCCAGTATTCTCATACCTCAGATGTATTGTCTGTACTCAAAGACTCAAGGCTCTGTGTAGGCACATCCATTGATTTCCTATGTTCCCCTGCTTCTCCACAATCTAAAAAAATTTAAAAATCTAAAAATAAATCCATGATAATAAAATTTGTAGCATCATGAGTATACACATGTATATTGTATAACATAAAAATACAAGCTTTGCAATAAATACGATCCCTTCATGGAATATCAGCTGTTGAGTAACATTATTACTTTCCTTCCGCTCTGTGTATTTTTAATAACAAAGCTTCCCTTTCATGGTCAAACTCTCCAGAGGACAAATACTTCCATTAGGGCTTGTGTTAACTGCCTTTTGGCTAGGGTTGATGGCATCAGGTTGACATCACTTTATGATTACTCAGAAATCATTTACAGGCGCATTGACCTGAGGTCCACCTCCCACTGCATTTGACTTTGCTTGGAAGGTGAGCACTCCAATGCAATTTTAAGAGCCCAGCCACAGGCAGAATTGTTTTTAATCCACTAACCAGTAGTTTGACAGGGCCTGTACTCAGTAGCTACAATGCACTATCATTTGTACTGTTAATTATATTGCATCATGCTGTGAGAAATTTGCTGTTTATTTGCACCATGATGCACTATAAGGGTATTTACTTAAAGCATAATTAAACTATCCTATTCTTTTAAGCCAAGGAAGCTGCTATCTTGTCCTTTGGTCTACAGTTGCCTTATGTGAGTAGTTATGACACCAGCCATTTCATGGTTTGACAGTTTGATTGAGAGCACAAGCAAAGGTAAAAAGTTAGTATTCATGGCATGTATTGAATGCAACAGTTTTTTTGAAACAGTTAAATCTATGGGTTTAGTTCCACTTTAAATTACTATTGTGCTAGTTATTCCCTTTCACTCTCCTAGTGTGTTCTTGCAGGGCCTTTTCACAGGTAATTTAATGGCATTTACTTTGATGTACTTATGATTGTTCAAATATTTAAAACCTGGTTAACTCTGTTATTGTTGATACTTAAATAGCCACTCCCCTACAGGGCTTATTTCTGCCCAGATGAAGCCCATTTTACCACTGTTGGTGTTTTGGTGAATTGTCAGGTCCAGTTAAGGGTGGGTCACCACTGAGAAGGGCAGAAGAACCCAACGTTCCAGTAACTCCTTAGAGTCAGCAAAACATGTGGATACTAAAGTTGTAGATTTAAATTCCAATGCCTGACAGAAAAAAAAAAACCCTCTCCACTGAAACCGAACAATGTTACAACAACTTAAACTGCTGGCCAAAGTTGTTAATTATCAAGACCAAACAAATAAGATCATTTAGAAACATTTTCTGTCCCTTTAGTTTGAAATTACTGTATACCTGAGCAAAAGGATTTATGAAAGACTCCTCGGTACAGAACTTTAGCTGCTTTACTGAAGAATCTGGTGAGTTGGATGGAAAGCAAGAAGGTTGGAGCTGTGTTACAGCTGGCAGATGATAACTGTTTAGGTGTGAACCCCTAAAGGCAAAGAATAGCATAGTGGTGGAATTAGATTCTTCACTATATAATGATAAAATAAACAAAAGCTTTTCTAAAAATGTACAGTATACTATTCTGTATATATACATATATTGAGTGCCTTAAAAAAGTATTCACACCCCTTAAAATTTTCCACATTTTGTCATGTTACAACCAAAATTGTAAATGTATTTTATTGGAATTTTATGTGATAGACCAACACAAAGTGGCACATAATTGTGAAGTGGATTATAAATAAATATGTGAAAAGTGAAAAGCGTGGCATGCATTTGTATTCAGCCCCCATGAGTCATTAATTTATTGAACCATCTTTTGCTGCAATTACAGGTGCAAGTCTTTTTGGGTACATCTCTACCAGCTTTGCATATCTAGAGAGTGGAATTTTTTGCCCATTGTTCTTTGCAAAATACCTCAAGCTCTGCCAGATTGGATGGAGAGCGACTGAACAGCAAGTCTTGCCACAGATTCCCAATTCGATTTAGGTCTGGACTTTGACTGGGCCATTCTAACGCATGAATATGCTTTGATCTAAATCATTCCATTGTAGCTCTGGCTGTATCTTTAGGGTCGTGGTCCTGCTGGAAGGTGAACCTCTGCCCCAGTCTCAAGTCTTTTGCAGACTCTAACAAGTTTTCTTCTAAGATTGACCTGTATTTGGCTCCATCCATCTTCCTATCAACTCTGACTAGCTTCCCTGTCCCTGCTGAAGAAAAGCATCCTTACAACATGATGCTACCACTACCACAATGTTTCACGGTGTGGATGATGTGTTCACGGTAATGTGCAGTGTTAACCACTTCAGGACCGCCGTATTGCCATTGTACGTCAGCACAATGGCACAGGCAGGCAGAATCACGTACATCTACGTGATTGCCTTCCAGCGGGTGGGGGGTCCCATCGGACCCCCTCCCGCTGGATACGGCGGTCCGATTCGGTCCAGGAGCGCTCCGTGATGAGGGGATGGCCGTTCGTTTTCGGCCACCCCCTCTGGATCGCTCCTGGCCAATGAGAAGCTTCCTCCCCTGTGTATTGTTTACACAGGAAGGAGGAAGTGATGTCATTCTCCTCGGGGCGGTCTTTTTGACCGGACTACGAGGAGAAGAGTAAAAGTAAGTCTGCACGAACACTACACTGACATGTAGGTACACACAGGCACACAAACCCCCCCCGATCCCCCCCCCGATCGCCCCCCGATCCCCCCCCCGCCCCCCCTCCCCCCCCAGTCACAGTGTCACTGATTGCATTGATCATTTCTTTACTGATCAATGCATTCAGTGTCAGTTGTGACAGTAAAAACTGTCAGGACAGTTAGTGTTAGGTCCAGGGTAGCCCCCTATCACCCCCCAATAAAGATTTAACCCCCTGATTGCCCCTAGAGTTAACCCTTTCACCCCCTTTTGCCAGTGTCACTAAGCGATCATTTTTCTGATCGCTGCATGTGTCGCTAGTGTCGCTAGGTAGCTAGTTATTTTTTTAGGTTCACCGCCAGGTTTTTATATCGCTAGGTACCCCGATATACTACCCAATAATGTTTTTAACCCCCTGATTGCCGCTAGTTAACCCTTTCACCCCCTTTTGCCAGTGTCACTAAGCGATCGTTTTTCTGATCGCTGCATTAGTGTCGCTACAGTCGCTAGGTAGCTAGTTATTTTTTTAGGTTCACCGCCAGGTTTTTATAGCGCTAGGTACCCCGATATACTACCCAATAATGTTTTTAACCCCCTGATTGCCGCTAGTTAACCCTTTCACCCCCTTTTGCCAGTGTCACTAAGCGATCATTTTTCTGATCGCTGCATGTGTCGCTAGGTAGCTAGTTATTTTTTTAGGTTCACCGCCAGGTTTTTATATCGCTAGGTACCCCGATATACTACCCAATAATGTTTTTAACCCCCTGATTGCCGCTAGTTAACCCTTTCACCCCCTTTTGCCAGTGTCACTAAGCGATCGTTTTTCTGATCGCTGCATTAGTGTCGCTACAGTCGCTAGGTAGCTAGTTATTTTTTTAGGTTCACCGCCAGGTTTTTATAGCGCTAGGTACCCCGATATACTACCCAATAATGGTTTTAACCCCCTGATTTCCGCTAGTTAACCCTTTCACCCCCTTTTGCCAGTGTCACTAAGCGATAATTTTTCTGAACGCTGCATCAGTGTCGCTAGTGTCGCTAGGTAGCTAGTTAACTAGGCTCCCAAAAAGTCCCCCACATGTGGTATCCCCGTACTCGGGAGAAGCAGCAGAATTTATTTTGGGGTGTAATTTGACTTCTGCCCATAGCATGTGTGAGCAATATATCATTTAGTGACAACTTTGTGCAAAAAAAAAAAAGTTTGTAATATTCCCGCAACTTTTGGCAAAATATAAAATATTCCATGGACTCAACATGCCTCTCAGTAAATAGCTTGGGGTGTCTACTTTCCAAAATGGGGTCATTTGGGGGGGTTTTGTGCTATTTTGGCATTTTATGGCCTTCGAAACTGTGATAGGTAGTGAGGAGTTAAATCAAAAATTTGCACCCTTAGAAATCCTGAAGGTGGTGATTGGTTTTCGGGGGGCCGTGCGCGACTAGACTCCCAAAAAGTCCCACACATGTGGTATCCCCGTACTCGGGAGAAGCAGCAGAATGTATTTTGGGGTGTCATTTCACATATAACCATGGCATGTGTGAGCAATATATCATTTAGTGACAACTTTTTTTTTTTTTTTTTTTTTGTCATTATTCAATCCCTTAGGACAAAAAAAATAAATATTCAATGGGCTCAACATACCCATCAGCAATTTCCTTGGGGTGTCTACTTTCCAAAATGGGGTCATTTGGGGGGGATTTGTACTGCCCTGCCATTTTAGCACCTCAAGAAATGAGATCGGCAGTCATAAATTAAAAGCTGTGTAAATTTCAGAAAATGTACTCTAGTTTGTAGACGCTATAACTTTTGCGCAAACCAAAAAATATACGCTTATTGACATTTTTTTTACTAAAGACATGTGGCTGAATAAATTTTGCCCTCAATGTATGACTAAAATTTAGTTTATTCGATTTTTCTTATAACAAAAAGAAGAAAATATCTTTTTTTTTCAAAATTTTCGCTCTTTTTTCATTTATATCGCAAAAAAAAAAAATCGCAGAGGCAATCAAATACCATCAAAAGAAAGCTCTATTTGTGGGAAGAAAAGGACGCAAATTTCGTTTGGGTGCAATATTGCATGACCGCGCAATTACCAGTTAAAGCAGCGCAGTGCGAAATTGCAAAAAGACCTCTGGTCCTTAAGGTGTTTATTGGTCCGGAACTGAAGTGGTTAATTTTCCGTCACACATAGCATTTTTCTTTTAGGCCAAAAAGTTACATTTTGGTCACATCTGACCAGAGCACCTTCTTCCACATGTTTGCTGTGTCCCCCCACATGGCTTTTCGCAAAATGCAATCAGGACTTCTTATGGCTTTCTTTGAGCAAGATTTCAGAGATTTATTTGTAAAAAAAAAATGAAAACCATTTATCATTTTCCTTCCACTTCACAATTATGTGCCACTTAGTGTCTATCACATATAATCTCAATAAAATGTATTTAATATTTTTAAATTTGGACTGTCTAAAACAGGTTCCAAAAAGCAGAGACCAATATCTTCATTTAAGTTGACTTTCCTACCATAAGACATTCTATTTTTTTTTTTAACTGTAACTGCTGGGGGTCTGTAAACAAGCTTGCTAACAGAATTATAGAAAAAAATGGGTTTCTGGTACACTCACAAAACCTGGAACCAAAGACAAACTGACCAATATTTACAAGGATCTCCAGGTCCCATAAATGTGAAATGTGAAAACACCTCATATGTGTGATCAGGTAGACTTGTGGACACAATAAATTGACAAGCTGGTTATCCAGTGACTAACCACTGTCTCAGCTTTGAGAAAGACAAACACAGGACAAGACCCCTCTAACAAAAATTAACAGTTTGTAACAACATAACTGGCTTAAAGCATTTATACAAGTCAGATATAAGTCAGTTGATAAACTCTAAACTGCAAGTCATAAGGAAGCCCTGATCACACTGTGTAATTATATATATATAGAAAGGCCAGTATGGTGGCCTGAAATTATGGGAGGAGCCCGGTGGAGTATATAACCAGCCCGTTCGCCTGTCTTCCTCGTCGGTTCCGGTGCGCGATATCTGATACGTCAGACATCAAGGGCCGACTATCCAGACCAGAGGCAGTGAGCCTGTTCGTGAGTTCCCGCGTTATTCGTTTCCGTCTTGACAACTCGTCTTCCCGTACATCAGCGTCCGTGGGTTTCGCCGTCGGAGTGTCGTCGTACCCATCGAATTTGTCGTTTCACGTTGGGCCGGCTGTCGCAGGTTTGGCTTCGGCATCCCCTTTTCAGATATGTATTTCGATGTACCATCAACATTCCCTGTACTCTCGACCCGCTCGCTTCTTTTAAATCGAATGTTTTACTGTGGCCCTCGTACGCATGTCACTATTTTCTATTTTCGATGTAGTCGTTATCACTTTTCGACACGTTCGATTACGCCACGTCAGGCGATTCATTCGCAGGTACGGCATTCGAAACCATTCGTCTGCCCGAGCATTTCTATTAGTATCGGTCGAATCGTTCGACTCACAGCCGACTGCTTGTTACGACAAGGCAAGCAGTCCGCACGTTTCGCTTTGTCTGCTCCAGTTCGAATATATGTCTCTTCATTCATGCAGTTATGTTATGTATCTTATTTTATCTCATGTCAAATCATTTCACTCCCAGTCATTTCTACCGTTTCAAATCATTTCTGTCACTAGTCGCGCTCCGGCGCGAATCTTGTCGCACCTCTGGTGCACCGATTCGCTCTGAAGTGCCCCAGGGTTCGGCCTCATTTCTGTACATGCTCCAGAGACTGAGTCACTCGCAGGTTCACGCACGGTCCCTGATTCTCGTCTCTGTCATGGCATACCATTTCTGTCACTTATTACGCTCCAATTCGAATCCTGTCGCATTCCTCTATGCACCGATTCGTCCTGGTGTGCCCAGCCGCTACGCCTCATTTCGGTACATGCTCCAGAGACGGATTCTTTGTAACCTACAGTCCAGTCGTTGAATCCTGTCTCTGTCATGGGACATCATTTCTGTCACTCATTACACTCCAATTCAAATCCTGTCGCATTTTTTATGCACCGATTCGTTCTGGTGTGCCCAGCTGCTACGCCTCATTTCAGTACATGCTCCAGAGACGGGTTCTTTTTTGCTACCATCAGTCCAGTCGTTGAATCTTGTCTCTGTCATGGGATATCATTTCTGTCACTTATTACGCTCCGATTCGAATCCTGTTGCGTTTATTTATGCACCGATTCGTCCCGGTGTGCCCAGCTGCTACGCCTCATTTCAGTACATGCTCCAGAGACGGATTCTTTGTTGTAACCATCAGTCCAGTCGTTGAATCTTGTCTCTGTCATGGCATATCATTTCTGTCACTTATTACGCGCCAATTTCGAATCCTGTCGCATTCCTTATGCACCGATTCATTCTGGTGTGCCCAGCTGCTACGCCTCATTTCAGTACATGCTCCAAAGACAGGATTCATCTGTTTGGTTCATGGGCTCGTCCTCTGATTCTTGTCTTTGTCATGGGTTTTCATTTCATTTCACCTATCACGTTCCGGTACGAATAGTCACATCGGTGTACCAAATTCGTCTCGGCGTGCCCCAGGAATGGCCTCATTTCAGTACATGCTCCAGAATCCGTTTCGTGCTCGGTCGCAAGTTGTGGCATGGCGATCCGGATCTCTGTCATGGCAGGTTCTCTCATTTCACTGTCACATACCGCTTCCCGGCTTGGGTCCAGTTGATTCTGCAATGTTTGGATGCCTGCCGGGGGGCCTTGCTCCTCGGCCTCATTTCATTATAGATTGCCTTCAAAAGGGAAACACAGCTTCGTTTAGGCGTGTCTCGCTGTTTTCTCCACATACAAGCGCAGACTTCTTGCAATCGTTGCAAACACACATCCAAGCGTAGACTTCTTGCAATCGTTGCAAGCATGCATCCAGACATAGGCTTCTCGCAATCGTTACAAGCACGCATTCGAGCATAGACCTCTTGCACTTATTACTAGCACGCATTCGAGCATAGACCTCTTGCAATCGTTGCAAGCACGCATTCGGGCATAGACCTCTTGCAATCGCTGCAAGCACGCATTCGAGCATAGACCTCTCGCGGTCATTACAAGCACGCATTCGAGCATAGACCTCTTGCAATCATTGCGAGCACGCATTCGAGCATAGACCTTTTGCATTCATTACAAGCACGCATTCGGGCATAGACCTCTTGCAATCGCTGCAAGCACGCATTCGAGCATAGACCTCTCGCGGTCATTACAAGCACGCATTTGAGCATAGACCTCTTGCAATCGTTGCAAGCACGCATTCGAGCATAGACCTTTTTTTGCATTCATTACAAGCACGCATTCGGGCATAGACCTCTTGCAATCGCTGCAAGCACGCATTCGAGCATAGACCTCTCGCGGTCATTACAATTACGCATTCGAGCATAGACCTCTTACACTCATTACAAGCATGCATTCAAGCATAGACCTCTTGCAATCGTTGCATGCAGGCATTCGAGCATAGACCTCTGGCGATCATTGCAAGCACGCATTCGAGCATAGACCTCTTGCACTCATTACAAGCACGCATTCGAGCATAGTTCTCTTGCAATCATGGCAAGCACGCATTTGAGCATAGACCTCTTGCAATCGTTGCAAGCAGGTGTCCAGGCACAACTTGTCGCAATCATTGCTGGCAGGCACTTCTGGCTTGCTCAATAGATTGCTTTAGGGAAGACCTGGATACCTTCCTAAATGTACGTTGTATTACGGGGTACTTATATTTATAGGTATAGTTGATCCAGGGAAAAATCCGATTGCCCTCGAGGGGTCAGGAAGGAATTTTCCCCGGCTGTAGCAAATTGGCCTATGCTCTGTTGGGGGTTTTTTGCCTTCCTCTGGATCAGCTGCGGGCGTAGAATTGGGTGTCGGGTTGTGTGATACCTTATTTATTTTGATTTGGTTGGACCGGATGGACTTCTGTCTTTTCCGGCCTGGCTACCCATGAAGCCTACCATAATTCCTTGCAGTCGTTGCAGGCACGAGTCCTGGCACAACTCCTTGCATTAGTTGCAGGCACGCATCCTAGCATAACATCTTGCAGTCATGGCAAGCACGCATCCTGGGTAACATCTTGCAATCATCGCAAGCACGCATCCAAACATGCATTCAAGCACAACTCCTGTAGTCTTCGCAGTGCACATGCGGTAACACGAATGGCTCACAGTCACTACGTATACATCTCCAGTGACAAACTCCCGGGCAATTGTCGCAAGCACATGTTTAAACACAACTTTAGTCACGCCAAGGCTCGTGACTTAGCATAACTTCTTGCAATCATTCATTGGCAAGCACGTTCTCAGTGGCACACAAACTGGCTACACGTCATTTTCAGCAGCACTTAATTGGCCTCTCGTCTCCCGTGGCTTTCTTACAAACCATTCACTGTTGTCTGTCTATCCGTCTCTTCCTTAGGACAGTTGAGTTCTACTTCCGTCCGCACCAGGATCGTGTTGACACACGCGACTGGCTTCTTCCTGTAGCACGCCCAGGCTATTTCTAGCCAGCGTTCAACATTTCTTATCCTTACAATGCTCGGAGAGCCATCTGTTGCTACGGCCCATAGAGCAAGATCCCCACTACGAGGCGTCCAGAGGCATCAGCCCATAGCCATCGGCCAATGCTCGCCCATTACAACTGCCATCTTTACGGACATATAATATCCTCGCATATTCCCCAGTTTAGTCATCCGAAAGACACCTACAGTCCCTTCACGGCATGTCGAGCGTCGCTATGCACACCATCCCTCAGGGGTCGCGCCTTTGTGTCACGCCTATTGGTCTTACTGTCCCTCTCACAGGATCCAGAGCAAGTCCTCAGCCGGGTTCCCGCGGCAATAGCAGTCCTTGCTATGCGGGAGGAATACCTATCGTCTGGGAATGACGTCTCCCTGTTCATTCCCTCCGTGTCTTCCCTTTCTCCCCAGGTGATGACCGACGCAGCGGCCTCCACGGGCTTGCGGCTGTTTTTTTGGCCACCTCTGGCTCGCAGCTCCCTGGCCTCCCCAGTTACTGGCAATTCCTGGCTGCGCCAAGGCGCCCTCTCTGTTGGTTATGTCCTTCCTACGTCGACTGGTCCAGCTCTTGTTGTTGTTTCAGTTCAACATCCATTCTTCCTTTATCCCCGGTAAAGTCAATCAGGCAGCGGATGCCCTCTCCCGCTTTTAACCTTGTCTCGTTTTCGTTCAGGTACCCGGAGCCGGACTAACATCAGCAGCTATCTCGGACTGGTCTCAACTGACCCTGGATTAGCCCCTCACCTCCTAGCGGCTACCCAACTCATTTGATCACTCCCTTTCCCGCAATACCCTCAAAGCCTATCAATCAGCCTGGAGGGCCTTTAACCAACTTCATCACGTATCACAGTACAGAGACGTCCCGTGTCAAGCAAGTCATAGCCTTCATTGCCTACTGCCACTCGCAGTTGGCGTTATCCTTTAATACGATCCGGCTATACCTGACCGGTGTACAACATTTCACGTCCCTCCAGGACCCTACCGTACCCTTCCTATTTTACCACGCCGTTCGGGCTGTTATGCGCGGTATCCAGAAAGCGCCAGCCGATGGCCGGCACCAAAACGACTGCCTGTTACAGGAGACGTTTAGAAATATGTCAGATTTCCTGGCCACTTCACCTTTTCGGTCTCCACATTAGTGTCATTTACAAGCAGCCATACACCTGGCCTTCTACGGCTTCTTACGGCCAAGCGAGTTTTACTTGTTGTAGCCTCACAGCACGCATGCTGTGCGAGCACCACCTGGTCCGATACGAAGACCATTTCGTCTTACACTTAGCAGTCTCCAAGACGCAGCAGCTTGGCTCGGGTTCGGACATACACCTCTATAAGTCCAACAACCGCTGGTACCCGGTCGCCATTCTCACGCGCCTGTCGGCCCCTTTTTTGGCTGATCAACCAGGAGTTAGTCCTCTTCTGCCATTTCTCACTAAACCTCTGAACGCTGCCCGGTGGAACGTGTCAGGATACTCCCGGGTATCCTTCACCTCTGTCCTACTCACATTGTCAAGAAGTTGGGCAGATGGAGGTCCACCTGTTTCGCCCGCTACATACCCATTCCGCAAGCGGAGATGACCCAGGCCTTTGTCGAGCTCACCCAGTAAACAAACTTGGATCAATAAAATGCAACCCCTACCTGAATGTTTTTGCCCCCTTATTTTGGTATACCGTACGTCAGACCAGGGCACACTTTCAGGTCCATTTCAAGTAAGCGAGTTTATGTTAACCTTGTTTGTCATCCTTAACCGTATCGGTCAGAGGGCTCCACACCATAAATAGAAAGGCCAGTATGGTGGCCTGAAATTATGGGAGGAGCCCGGTGGAGTATATAACCAGCCCGTTCGCCTGTCTTCCTCGTCGGTTCCGGTGCGCGATACCCACCCACCCATCCCCTTTTTCAGGGCATTTCTCAAGCATCATACTCCTCATGAGAGTACTCATTTCACTCCATTCATATTCATTTCATTTATCACCCACTTTCTATCTAAGGTATGCCCCCTTATTTTGGTATACCGTACGTCAGACCAGGGCACACTTTCAGGTCCATTTCAAGTAAGCGAGTTTATGTTAACCTTGTTTGTCATCCTTAACCGTATCGGTCAGAGGGCTCCACACCATAAATATATATATATATATATATATATATATATATATATATATATATATAAGAGGGCCAGTATGGTGGCCCGTAATTATGGGAGGAGCCTGGAGGGTATATAACCAGACCTCGCACACCGCTCAGTGTCGATTCCAGTGCGCGGTACAACGTCACCAGGCCGATCTTTGCTTCTTACTTCGTTTTCGTAAGTGCGTACAGCACCATCGCTATCCCGTCTCCATTCGTAAACTTTCGTCGACCGTTACGCCTCGTCATCGCAGGTAGGACTATTCTCGTTATCTTTTACTCAAGTTGGTATCAGTTCGTTAGCATGTTTTTCTTTGCTAAATTGTCGCACTTTCGGCTAGTATCTCTTTCGCGCTATCCTTCACGTATGTTGTCTTCTACCTGCCGTATTCACCCGTACGTTCTCATCCTGTTTTCGTTCACAGCTTTCGTTAAAAATCGTCACGCATTTCCATCACAGGCAGGGTCATCTTGCTTCCTTTACTCTGAATTCGTATCGATTCGTTACCATGTTTACTTTTCTAAATTATTGCTCAGCTAGTACCCTCCCCTTTTTCTAACAGCATCTTTCATATATGTTACATTTTTCTGCCTGCCGCAAAGTAAACCGAAACCAGTCGCTACCCTTACACGGTTTCAAACATGCACCCCGCCTCAAATTGGCCTTCTACTCTTTCGTTCAGATCAAATACGCATCCCAGACTGCCGATTCGAATCTGATCGTCAAACTGTACGATTCGAATATTTTCGGCATTTGTCAAGTACCCCTAAAAAAAAAAAGGGGGGGCATCCATCTACACTTAGTCAGTCTGAACCCTTGTCATCGACTGATTCAGCTTGACTCACAACCGGTTACGTAGGATTCGCACCTAGTCGCAGCATCAGCGCTATGATTCGAATCCACACAGAACCAATTGTTAAACTACCGCACCAAATCTTTCACCAACCGTTCTTTCAGGGCTCGCATCCAGCCCGGTTCTACTAGTCACAGCACAAGCTCTACGATACTTTCTTTCACCTTTCTCGAATCTAATTGCATGTTCATTCACAACTTCTGCACCAAATCGCTCGAAGTACGCACGGTAAACCCCACATAATCATTTTTTCTTAGCTTTTATCTTTCTAACTAAACCATCTTGCAACCACGGCAAGTCTTTCTGCATTTGGCTCACAAAACAGCCAACGTCTCCAGTAGCAACACGGCTACTCATACGTTTTCTCTATCCCTGTTCCTCTTTTTAGGTCAGTAAGTTTGCCATTTGGTCCATCCTGCAACAGGCTCGGACCACCCATTCCAGGTAAAAAAAAAGAAAAAAAAGAAAGGGGGGTAGGACACAGGGTAACCTGGCTAGGGCTTGCATTTCTTCACCAGGGGGTCGGCTATGGCCCCGAAACAGCTTGTAAACCCACCTTATTACTACTCCCATGTCACCCCGCTGTAGGTTTTCACGCAAACTCAGTCCTTGACCCCAACAGAGACGCTAGCACCAGGGCTTCAAGGCAGGTGCATCGTTAGAAGGTATGGAACGATAAGATTTATAAATTTCCTTTCTCTTACACACTTTCTCGACATATTTAACTTCACACGCATAATTTTATTTTGATTCCGAGGCGTTAGCAACTGTCACATACTTCTACGCATCTCACTCTGTTTTCGGAGCACAAGCCTCCACTACGCAGACAAGGTCGCTTAAACCCCCATTCTTGCTGGCAGTGCAAGCATTTAGTCGACCGAACACACGTCAAGTTACTACAGACCGCAACATTCCTACTTAGCACACCAGACTTCCGTTACCCTCCCCGGTCCGCCCCGGGGACTCTGGTGCACTAGTCTGTGCTGAGCACAGTCAGACACCCGAGCTATCGGTTACCTAGCCAGTCACCTCCTGGCTCACCTCGGTTGTCACGCATTCTTATGAGTTTTAAAAATTTCACTCAACAGCGCTCGAGCGCAAACCAACTGTCGCTATGGCTGTCACTCCCCCTGATTCTTCCTACTTTGTGCTTTCCTCGAAATACCTTTCTGTCCCCTCCTGTATCCCCAACCTTTTCTTAAAACATATGCATTTCCCCTCTCGTTTAGCGGACGCCATGTCGTTGGCCGGCAGCGACATCCCTTCGGCCGACCCGTCATCACCCGGGGCGGGCTCAACCAACGATGACGGGCAGCTCTACAGAGCTTGGACCATCCCGAAACTCACGGCAGAGCTGCGACGTAGGGATATTCCCTACCCGGCTACAGCAAGAAAAGCTGACAAGTGGTCCCCACGCCACCCGCCACTACCACCCCCATGCCAACGCCTTTAGGTACGCCCCAGTACAGCTCCACCATCTTCCCGGCACATCTCGTCCCAGCTAACATTAGGAAGGACATCCTAGATGGCCAGGACGTCAATCTCGCATCCCTCCTTATTTCAGTACACGATGCAGCGGAGAACAAAGCCTATACATGGGGGGATGTCTCCGTCGTCCTAAAAGCAAAAGACCGTAGGCTCACACGTAAGCTCACAGTCACTGAGTTCGTGCTCGCCTTCGGCATGGTCAGAGACATAATTTGCTCCCTCAACCCCAACAAGAGGGAAGAACTAGATCTGTATTTACACGCAGTGACGGATCTAGGTTATAGGTATGGAGGTAGCTCGTTTTATGACTACCACCGCTCCTTTTCAGCCAAAGCAGCTGCCAGGCTCAGCCAGTTTCAGTTGGCTACCGACTGGAGGGCAGTCGATACAGAACTATTCTGTCGCCATTTCGCTGGTCTACGCTCCCCACTGTGCACCAACTGCCATTCGGCCACCCACACAGCTAGCTGGTGTTCGGAAAACGAGGGCAGACGCCCTCCGTACTTTCCCCCCTTCTCAAAAACAGCTCAGAGCTCAGGAACATCTACACAGCGCCCACAAGAAGACAAGTTAGGTCGACCCATTAAAAAGCTAGGAGGGGCTCAAATTTGTAATAACTTCAACATCGGGGGTTGCCATTTCCCTCAATGTAGACTCCTCCACGTCTGCCTCGCTTGCCACCAAGCTCACCCCAGAATCGCCTGTGGGATCAAAAAACCTAACCACACATGACTGAGCCGCATACACATCGGATGGCTGCACTTCTACCTTCTTTCACACCCGTCACCCTCACTAGCAGCCTTCCTACTGTCAGGGTTTCACTGTAGGTTTCCACACGGGGTTTATCACTATTCCAGACACCACCCACGAATACAGAAATCTACTGTCAGCAGCCACAGACGAAGAAGCGATCAGCACCTTGCTGCAAAATGAACTTGACCGGGGATACATGATCGGCCCCTTCTCACACCCACCTTTTTCTGTTTGGAGAGTCAGCCCTATCGGGCTTGTGAAGGAAAATTCTCGAATAAACTTCGTTTAGTCTAAGATTTGTCCGCGCCTCATTTTTCTCACATACCTAGTTTAAATTCCCTTATACTCTCAGAGGAATTCGGCCTCAAATATTCCTCCGTAGACCTTGCCATCCAAACCATCCTCAGCTTAGGAGCTGGCGCCTGGCTGTCCAAGGCCGACATCGAGGACGCTTTTAAGTTATTACCGATTCATTCATGCCTATGGCAATGGCACGGTGTCAAATGGAAAGACCAGTACTATTTCGCCACAAAATTAACCTTCGGCTCCAAAAGCAGTCCGTGGCTCTTCGACACGTTCGCCCAGTGCCTGTCCTGGATTCTTTCACACCACGCATCCTGTCAGAAAGTGATCCACTACTTGGACGACTTTCAGCTTATTGAGGAACCTGGGGAACCTCCAGTAGATCTAAATAGCCTTAGGGAAGTTTTTGCCAAACTCAATATACCCATAGCAGAGAAGAAGGTGGAAGGCCCTGCACAACGCATCACCTTCTTGGGTATCATCCTCGACACTCAAACCATGCAGGCTAGCTTACCTCTCGACAAACTAACCTGCATCAGGGAGGTCATCCATACCTTTATAGTTACCCAAGGGTGCACCAAGAGACAACTTCAGTCTTTGCTCGGGATGCTCAACTTCGCGGTAAGGATTATCCCCCAGGGTCGATCTTTTGTCTCCCGCCTCTTGGTATTTCTTTCTCAAGTCCAAGACCCTGACCATGTCTTCAGGCTAGATCAAGCAGCAACAGCCGATCTCAACATGTGGGACGATTTCTTAGCAAATTGGAAAGGCATCTCAATGTTTATCCCATCAGTATCCCCCTCTTCACCCCAGATAGTCACTGATGCTGCAGCCTCCACAGGCTTTGCAGTGATTTTTGACCGTCACTGGTTCGCAGGCCCATGGCCGCCAGAAATTCAGTCTATCATCCTCGTTATTCGAGCTATATCCTATAGTGGCTGCAGCGCAAGCCTGGGGCAGTAGCTGGGCGGGACAGACAGTTACTGTTGTTACAGACAATCAAGCCACAGCCAACATCATAAACAAAGGCCGTTCCAAGTCACTGGCCATAATGTCATTTCTACGCAGGCTGGTACAATTGTCCCTTCAGCACCAATTTAATCTTCTCTGCAACCACATCCCAGGCAAGTGTAATACCTTAGCTGATGCCCTGTCCCGCCTTAATTTCAAATCGTTCTTTTCACAGGAACCTGGAGCCGACCCAACCATGACTACTATCCCGCACTGGTCTCAGCTAACTCTGCATTGAATCCATACCTACGCAATGCTACCAAGCTCATTAACCTTCCGTTATCTCACAACACGATCAAGGCCTATCGTGCTGCCTGGAAAATGTACAACAGATTCCTAGCGGCCTTTCCCGGGGCAAGCCCAGGCGATCTCCATCATATCCTCGCTTTCATTTCATACTGCCACACGCAGATGACTTTGGCTCACAATACTATTAGACTCTATCTGGCGGGCATCCAACACTTTATTTCTTTACAAGACCCCGCCAAGCCGTCCTTATTCGCCGCTCACGCAGTCAAGACAATTCTGCGTGGTATTCTCAAACAACAGCCGCCAATCAGCAGCAAACGTCTTCCCGTGACCGGCGCCATCTTTCGTGAGATATCGCTCATCCTCTCTCGTTCCCCTTTTGGCCCCTTTCCTAGCCTGGTCATTAAAGCAGCCATTTGCCTAGCCTTCTATGGTTTTCTGCGCCCCAGCGAATTTACAGTCACCAGCTCCCGCTGTAAGACGCTATGCAGACGGCACCTCACTCGCCACCAAACCTTCTTCACCCTACATCTAGAGGTGTCTAAAACACAACAGGTGGGGCCCAGGGACGGACATCAAGTTTTTCGAAACCTTCGATACCTGGTGCCCCATGGCCGTCTTGGACCAATTACTAGCGCACTTATCCGATCCATCACCCGACAGCCCGTTATTACCATTTCCGGTTAAACCTCTTAGCTGTAATCAGTTTATCAGTCACGTCAAGATCCTCCTACGCAATATAGGCCTTGACCCAGCTCGTTATTCAGGACATTCTTTCCGCATTGGAGCAGCATCAGCAGCCTCACGCAACGGAGTTCCAGCACACGTGATCAGGAAGTTGGGAAGATGGAAATCCACCTGCTTCGCTCAGTACATTCCCGACCCACAGTCAGAAATGTCTCAAGCCTTCTGCGGCCTTGCTCTCTAATCATATTGTCTTGCTATAATAAACTACTTTGTCCCTAAATCAAGTCTTTTGCACCCTTCTCTTAGCATACCGCCCAGTAGCACAGGGCTCACTGCCCAGCTCACCTGGGTTTACCTTACCGCAGACCAGGGCACACTTCAGGTCTATTTTATGTTGTTCGTCATGTGGCGTGTTTATGTTTTCCTTCCATATCTTTGAGGACGAAGGGTTTTGACCATAAATAAGAAGGCCAGTATGGTGGCCCGTAATTATGGGAGGAGCCCGGAGGGTATATAACCAGACCTCGCACACCGCTCAGTGTCGATTCCAGTGCGCGGTACCCTCCCACCCATTTCCCTTTCTCACAGCACTCTCAAAAAACAAGTTTCTCTACAGAAACATCGATTACTTTCTTCAGGTATGCGCCCTTCTCTTAGCATACCGCCCAGTAGCACAGGGCTCACTGCCCAGCTCACCTGGGTTTACCTTACTGCAGACCAGGGCACACTTCAGGTCTATTTTATGTTGTTCGTCATGTGGCGTATTTATGTTTTCCTTCCATATCTTTGAGGACGAAGGGTTTTGACCATAAATATATATATATATATATATATTTATGGTCGAAGCCCTATGGCCGATACGGATATGAACAAATAGACTTGCCATAAGATTAACAACATGAAATGGATCTGAAGTGTGCCCTGGTCTGATGGTCGGTATACCAAAATAAGGGGGCATACCCTAGATTAGAAATTAATATTTTGTGAAGAGAAATGAATTTGAGAAATGCCCTGAAAAGGGGATGGGAGGGTGGGTGCCGCGCACCGGAAACCGACAAAGACCACAGGCGAGCGGGCTGGTTAAATACCCTCCGGGCACCTCCCATAAATTCAGGCCACCATACTGGCCTTCCTACTTATGGTCAAAGCCCTATGGCCGATACGGATATGAACAAATAGACTTACCATAAGATTAACAACATAAAATGGACCTGAAGTGTGCCCTGGTCTGATGGTCGGTATACCAAAATAAGGGGGCAAAAACATTCAGGTAGGGGTGTAGTTTTATTAGTTTTAGCTTAATTAGTTGAGCAAGTTTGGTGAATGATTGTGCCATTTCAAACTGCTTAGTCTCTCAATGACGTGACTTGGGACCCATGCCAACATGCTGCCAAGGGTGCTCAAATACCAAAGAGTGACCACGGTATGGACCGGGGTCGAGGTGTAGGCTGCGTAGAAGAACCCCATGTGTTTGGGAAACTGGCAGGTACACAAGTGTTAGCACGAAAAGGTAATAGGGGACTAGAGTTTACGCGTTCCGATAGGAGTGACAGTAGGTAGTCGAGTATGGTTACTCGACACCAAGCACTGCTTGTTCTATAGAAATGGACGTCTATCCTGGAGCCAGATTGCTGGGTTTTTAGACACTGCAAGGTGGAGGATGAAATGGTGTTGGTAGCGAGCCAAGTGACAACTATGCAGAACTTGGCCTGCGGGATTGCTGAAGGCCTGGAATGAACATACAATGGACATTAAACTGGTGCCGCCAAGATAACTGCAGCAGTCTGCGCAGGAAGGACACAACCGAGAGCGGTCCAGACCTGGCTTCATCAACAAGATGAACCTCGGCCCAGTTGTCGGTGGTGAAAGCCACAGCCTGTCCTGTCCTGACATGACCCCAGAGTCGAGAGGCTGTCATGACCGGGTATAGCTTGAAGAGGGAGGAAGTCCAGGTAAACCCGGGGTTTAGGAGTATCCCTGATGCCATGGTTCTGTAAACCAGTGGTGGCCAAAAATTGCAGCGAAGCCTGTGGAGGCTGCGGCATCTGTCACTACCAGGGGTGACAGGGGCATCGTAGATGGTCTAAACATCGCTACACCAATCCATGCAGTAAGGAACCTTCCGACATTGATAGGTCTGCTATTGCCACTGCATCTAAATTAAGGATCTGAGAGGGGTCCTGTGTCCGTGAGAGGAAGACCAGGAAGCGTGACATAAAGATAGACCCTGGGGAATGGCCCGTATTGCAGATTTGAACATTTGTCAGGTGGTGTCTGTGTAGAACCTGGCTGCCAGTGCTACCAACAATAAATTGGCTAGGCCATGGAAAACCACAAAGGGCCAGGTAGATGGCCACTTGGATGACTAGACTGGGGAATATGCAAGGATTTTATATGTCCCTAGAGATGGCAGTTGTGATGGGCGAGCGTTTGCCGTTGGCTATGGGCTGATGCCTCTGGATGCCTCGTAGTGGGGATCTTACTGTATGGGCCGTAAAGACAGATGGCTCTCCAGGCCCTGTAAGGATAAGAAATGCTGAACGCTGGCTAGGTATAGCCCTGAGCGTGTTACAGGAAGAAGCCAGTTGCGTGTGTCAACACGATCCTGGTGCAGGACGGAAGTTGAACTCAACTGTCCTAAGGGAGAGACAGACAGACAGAAAACGGTGAGTGGCTTGTAAGAAAAGCCACAGGAGACAAGTGGCCAATTAAGTGCTGCTGAAAACGACGTGTAGCCAGTTTGTGTGCCACTGAGAATGTGCTTGCAAAAGAATGATTGCAAGAAGTTATACTAAGTCGCGAGCCTTGGCATGATTGCAAAAGTTGTGTTTAAACGCGTGCTTGCGACAATTGCGCGGGAGTTTGTCACTGGAGATGTGTTCGTAGTGACTGTGAGAAATTCGTGTTACCACATGTGCTTTGCGAAGACTGCAGGAGTTGTGCTTGAATGTGTGTTTGGATGCGTGCTTGCAACGTTTGCAAGATGTTATGCCAAGATGCGTGCTTGCAACGATTGCAAGATGTTATACTAGGATGCGTGCCTGCAACGATTGCAAGGAGTTACACCAGGATGCGTGCTTGCCATGATTGCAAGATGTTATGCTAGGATGCGTGCCTGCAACGATTGCAAGGAGTTATGCCAGGATGCGTGCCTGCAACGATTGCAAGGAGTTATGCCAGGATGCGTGCCTGTAACGATTGCAAGGAGTTATGGTAGGATACATGGGTAGCCAGGTCGGAAAAGAAAGAAGTCCATCCAGTCCAACCACAAATCAAATAAATAAAATATCACACAACCCGACACACCCAATTCTACACCCACAGCTGATCCAGAGGAAGGCAAAAAACCCCAGCAGAGCATGCCCAATTTGCTACAGCAGGGGAAAAAATTCCTTCCTGATCCCTCGAGAGGCAATCTGATTTTTCCCTGGATTAACTTTACCTATAAATATAAGTACCCCGTTATATAATGTACATTTAGGAAAGTATCCAGGCTTTTCCTAAAGCAATCTTATTGAGCTAGCCAGAACTGCCTGCTAGCAATGATTGCAATAAGTTTGTGCCTGGACATCTGCTTGCAACGATTGCAAGAGGTCTATGCTCGAATGCGTGCTTGCAATGATTGCAAGAGGTCTATGCTTGAATGTGTGCTTGCAACGATTGCAAGAAGTCTATGCTTGAATGTGTGCTTGCAACGATTGCAAGAAGTCTACGCTTGGATGCGTGCTTGCAATGACTGCGAGAAGTCTACGCTTAGATGCGTGTTTGCAACGATTGCAAGAAGTCTATGCTTGTATGCGTACTTGCAACAAAAGCAAGACGTCCATGCTTGAATGCGTGCTTGCAACGATTGCAAGAAGTCTATGCTTAAATGCGTGCTTGCAACGATTGCAAGAAGTCTACGCTTGGATGCGTGTTTGCAACGATTGCAAGAAGTCTACGTTTGTATGCGTACTTGCAACGACTGCAAGACGTCCATGCTTGAATGCATGCTTGCAACGATTGCAAGAAGTCTACACTTGAATGCGTGTTTGCAATGATTGCAAGAAGTCTATGTTTGGATGTGTGCTTGCAATGATTGCAAGAAGTCTACGCTTGAATGCGTGTTCGCAACGATTGCAAGAAGTCTACGCTTGTATGCGTACTTGCAATGACTGCAAGACGTCCATGCCTGAATGCGTGCTTGCAACTGTTGCAAGAAGTCTACACTTGAATGCGTACTTGCAACGACTGCAAGACGTCCATGCTTGAATGCGTGCTTGCAACAATTTGCAAGAAGTCTATGCTTGGATGCGTGCTTGCAACGATCGCAAGAAGTCTATGCTTGGATGCGTGTTTGCAAAGATTGCAAGAAGTCTACGCTTGAATGCGTACTTGTAACGACTGCAAGACGTCCATGCTTGAATGCGTGCTTGCAACGATTGCCAGAAGTCTGTGCCTGGGAACGTGTTTGCAATGATTGCAGGGAGTGTATGCTCAGGTGCGTGCTAGCAGCGATTTGCAAGAAGTTGTTTCTTGGATGTGTATGGAATGAATCCGATATGAATCGGTCGTACGAATGAAAACAACTGGAGCACGCCGGAACGAATCGGTGCATGTCGGATGCGACCGACTCGAATCGGGGCACGGTATATGACGGTCAATTTAATGAAAAAACCTGTTATGATAGAGGCATAAGCCGGTCGTGCCGCGACTGTGACTGATGATGAACCGGACTCTGGAGCATGCATTGAAATGAGGCTAAAGCACTGGGGCACACCGTAACGAATCGGTGCATGTATGCAACTGGATTCGAAACGGAGTGCAGTACGTGGCGGTGAAATTATTTTTATTGCCATGACAGAGGCACGAATCGATCATGCCGCTGTTGCGACTGTCCGTTAATTGTGCATGCTCTGAAGCATGTACTGAAATGTGGCTGAAATACCTGGGGCGCGCCGAGACGAATTAGTGCACGATGCGACTGGATTCGTATCGGAGCGTGATACATGACAGTGAAAATTATTTCCCATGACAGAGACATGAATCAGAGAACCGAAACCTGCAACCGATAATGAATCCTGACTCTGGAGCATGTACTGAAATGAGGCCGTAACCAACTGGGGCACATCGAAACGAATCGGTGCATCACGGATGCGACTAGATTCGAATCGGAGCACGGTAAGTGACAGTGAAATGAGTGACAAAAGTTTGCCATGACAGAGGCCCGAATCGGTCATGCCGCGATTGCGACTGACAACGAACGGCACTCTGGAGCATGTACTGAAATGAGGCCGAAAAATACCTGGGGCACGCTGGGACGAATTGGTGCATTGTAGATGCGACTGGATTCGTATCGGAACGTGATACGTGACAGTGAAATTATTTCCCATGACAGAGGCATGAATCGGTGCGCTGCAACCTGCGACTGAAAACGAATGGGACTCTGGAGCACGTACTGAAATGAGGCCGAAAAATACCTGGGGCACGCCGGACGAATTGGTGCATCATAGATGCGACTGGATTCGTATCGGAACGTGATACGTGACAGTGAAATGATTTACCATGACAGAGGCATGAGTCGGTGACTCGACAAATGGGACTCTGGAGCATGTACTGAAATGAGGCCGAAAAAGCAACTGGGGCACACCGGGACGAATCGGTGCATTGTGTATGCGACTGGATTCGAATCAGAATGCGGTAGGTGAGAGTGAAATGATTTGAAATGATCTGAAATGGTTTGAAATGGTTGAAATGGTTCGGCCTTGATATGGCACTGACCGGTGTCCATCAAATCAAAGAAACATTGATTAGTCTGTGGAGCAAAAAACAGTGAGACACGCCTAAACGAAGCTGTGTCTTTGCGTCGGTGTGAGGTACACAAACACAAAAGAAATGTTTAGTATGATAACGTAACGAGTAGTAGACAGACGTCGCGGCTGTGTGTAGGGTTTTACAAATAACTTGTAAGTTTGATATCGAGGTTTAGTGACGAGACATTTACAATGTATGAAATGACAAGTCAACCGAAAAAACCCTACCTGCGACAGCCGAATCAACGCGTTAGTACGTGAATTGCAAACGGGAACGAGGACCTCGAACAACTACGAAGCGGTAACTCACGGACGCTAACGAGTTTCGAAGAGTCGGCCTAGTGACGTCATGCCGCGCACCGGAAACCGACAAAGACCACAGGCGAGCGGGCTGGTTAAATACCCTCCGGGCTCCTCCCATAAATTCAGGCCACCATACTGGCCTTCCTACATATGTATATATATATATATATATATATATACATATATATAGTATCTCACAAAAGTGAGTACACCCCTTACATTTTTGTAAATATTGTATTATATCTTTTTATGTGATAACACTGAAGAAATGACACTTTTCTACAATGTAAAGTAGTGAGTGTACAGTTGTATAACAGTGTACATTTGCTGTCCCCTCAAAATAACTCAACACACAACCATTAATGTCTAAACCGCTGGCAACAAAAGTGAGTACATCCCTAAGTGAAAATGTCTAAATTGGGCCCAATTAACAATTTTCCCTCCCCAGTGTCATGTGACTTTTTAGTGCTACAAGGTCTCAGGTGTGAATGGGGAGCAAGTGTGTTAAATTTGGTGTTATCGCTCTCACTCTCTCATACTGGTCACTGGAAGTTCAACATGGCACCTCATGGCAAAGAACTCTGAGGATCTGAAAAAAACGAATTGTTGCTCTACATAAAGATGGCCTAGGCTATAAGAAAGTTGACAAGACCCTGAAACTGAGCTGCAGCACAGTGGCCAAGACCATACAGTGGTTTAACAAGACAGGTTCCACTCAGAACAGACCTCGCTATGGTCGAACAAAGAAGTTGAGTGCACGTGCTCAGCGTCATATCCCATAGATTGTCTTTGAGAAATAGACGTATGAGTGCTGGCAGCAATGCTGCAGAGGTTGAAGGGGTAGGGGGTCAGCCTGTCAGTGCTCAGACCATACACCGCACACTGCATCAAATTGATCTGCATGGCTGTCGTCACAGAAGGAAGCCTCTTCTAAAGATGATGTCATCCCAGAAGAAAGCCTGCAAACAGTTTGCCTAAGACAAGCAGACTAAGGACATGGATTTCTGGAACCAAGATAAACTTATTTGGTTCAGATGGTATCAAGCGTGAGGAGTACAAAAACAAGTGTGTCTTGCCTGCAGTCAAGCATGGTGGTGGAAGTGTCATGGTCTGGGGCTGAATGAGTGCTGCCAGCACTGGGGAGCTACAGTTCATTGAGGGAACCATGAATGCCAACATGTCGTCCATAATGCGGGTGGTAGTGACACAGCCCCAAATTATTCACAATGGCTCAAAAGTGATATGGTCCAGAAATATTTAGACAGAATAAAGGTGGATAAAGCACCTGGACCAGATGGCATCCACCCACGGATACTAAAATAATTGAGCTCTGCCATTTCAAAACCATTGTATCTAATTTTAAGGGACTCATTAATGACAGGAATAGTACCACTGGATTGGTGTGGTGTCTTTGTAGGGCCAATGTGGTGTCTTGGAACAAAGTCTTTACCAAGTAACTATAGACCTGTAAGTTTAACTTCTATAGTCGGGAAGTTACTGGAAAGTTTAATAAAAGACCAAATAGATGAGTTTTTGCTGTAAAAAAACATTTTAAGCAACAGACAGCATGGATTCATGAAAGACAGAAGTTATCAAACAAATCTTATTTCTTTTTATGAGGTGGTAAGTAAAACCTTGGACAGAGGGGTGGCGGTGGACATGGTATACTTGGATTTTGCAAAAGCGTTCGATACAGTTCCCTACACATGGCTAATGTGTAAGGTAAAGTCTACAGACTTGGAAATGTCAGTTTGTAAATGGATAGAAAACTGGCTAAAAGACCGAATTCACATAGTAGCGGCTAATGATTCTTACTCTGAATGGTAGTGGTTCTCAGCCAGGGTTCCGTGGAACCCTAGGGTTCCTCCACAGGTTGCTAGGGGTTCCTTCAGCATTGGGCCATTTCTGCCTCTCGGATAAATTTACAGCGCCTAGAGGCGATTCAGTTCGCATTGTGCGCTATACAAGTATTTCATTCATTCATTCATTCATAAGTTCCCATCTACACCATTGTTCTTTTTAGCTATCTGTAAGGAGGTAATTCTTCCCAATCACCACAAGTGTAAGGACCATTCTTCCCATTGACCATCACACTAATGTATCATGAGTTGTAGATTTCAAATTTTTAGCAGGGGTTCCCCGAGACGGGAGAACTATTTCAAGGGTTCCTCTGTGTTGAAAAGGTTGAGAAAGGCTAGTTATCAGTGGTGTACCCCAAGGTTCAGCGCTGGGACCCTTAAATTTTAATACCTTTATAAATTATATAGGGTCTTGGATTAAAAGTACCATCTCAGTCTTTGCAGATGACACTAAGCTATGCAGTGGAATAATGTCCTTACAGCATGTCTTGATGGGCGACTATGTGACAGATGAGGTTTACTGTTGATAAATGTAAAGTTATGCACTTGGGGGCTAAGAATATGCATGCGTCATACATACTAGGGAGAGTACAACTGGGGAAATTCATAGTGGAGAATGATCTGAGCGTTTTGGTAGATCATAAGGTCAATAATAACATGCAACATGCAATGCCAAGTTGTGATTTCCAAACGAGCAAAGGCCTTTCTTGTATTTACCACCGAATAAAAAAAAAATTACGAAATCATTTTATATTTTATTAATAAGAATAAGAATTCATTATAAAAAACAAACCAATGGAATTGGGCCAATGCGTTTACCAATAGCAAACGGTAAAAGTCACTCTGTACTGAGGAGGCAAATAAAACCCCAATACTAATACCATGTGAATGCAAAAGTAAAAATTACAAAATAAAAATTATCAACATGAACCATAGTGTGTGTATATGAAGGGGTAATAGAACTCAATTATAGGATAATAACAAAAATTAAGTGACAGTATACAAATAGTGAATCCTGATGATTAAACGAAACGAAGAGGGAGTCCATATAACATGCGATATCCAATAGAAAAAACAACAAAATAGTCCATACACAATGTGTAAACTTGATCACGGTGAAAAAAATCCAAACCACCACAGAATCGTGCAGAGAATAGGAAAGATGCTTCCACCTACAAACACACTGCGGCTTACCGGAACACTGTGGTCCCTTATGACAGGAGACCCAGAAACGCAAGTGGCTAATACCCAGCCTAAGGTCTCAATGGCAGACATGCAACTCCTCACTTCCAGGAGCGGTATTCTCAATGCAGCCAGATGGTGAAATCCCCATAGAAACAAAAGAAGGCTCACATAGTGTAAAAACCTTACAAAATGTATTGGTAAACAGAACAAATGGACACATACAAAATCATAGATTAAAATGGGCAAACAAAGAATGATCAAGCCAGTCAGCTTTCGACAACCGTCCGTTACTTCCGGGACTGGCACAGCATGTGCTGGTGTCAGCACACCACTACTCCCTGCGCGTTTCGTCACTACAAAGGACGTTGTCACGGGGTACCTTTTTCACCGTGATCAAGTTTACACGTTGTGTATGGACTATTTTTTAGTTTTTTTCCATTGGATATCACATGTTATATAAACTCACTCTTCATTTCGTTTAATCATCAGGATTCACTGTTTTGTATTCTGTCACTTAATTTTTGTTATTATCCTATAATTGGGTTCTATTAACCCATCCATATATACATACAATGTTTCATGTTGATAATTTCTATTTTGTCTTTTTTTTTTTTAACAGAAAATGTTATTAGACAAATCAGCATTACATTGCAAAGTACAGTAGATCCGATATTACACAGTTGTAGAAAGGAAAAAAAAAAAAAAAAAAAAAAACCTTCACCCAGTAACCATTCTTAAATCAATAATCCAGCAGTACAGATAACAGGAGTATCCATTACTCTATCATAAATGCAGGACATCCCCAGCGGAACTTCACAGCCATCATGCAGGTACCTGACATTTGCGCGAGCCCGCGGAAGGGGGGGGGGGGCCAGGGAGGAAATGGTCGGGAGAGAGAGGACAGGGCGGTCAGCCGGGGGGGGGGGGGATCACCACCGTCTCAGCTCAACTCAAAGTTAGGGGGAGGGGGAACCAAGATCAGCGGACACATCTATCCAGGATGACCAAATTTTATCAAATTTCCCCGGGCATTGTCTACTTTCATAGGTCAGCTTATACAGGGGGAGCACCAGGTTCACTGATTTCCTCCACAAGGCAGGGGTAGGGGGGTCCTCGAGTTTCCATTTCAATAGAATCTCGCGTCTGGCATAATACAATGCGAAGGTAAGGCACAGTTTACAGTACCTGTCCCCCTCAACGTCTGCCAAATGGCTCAATAGTAGGGTTTGAGGATCGACCTGAAGGTTCGACCCGGTCACAGCATTTAGCGTAGAAACCACTTCCTCCCAGTAGGGCTGGATTTTAGGACATGACCAGACCATGTGCCAGAAAGTGCCCTCCTCCTGTTTACACCTTTGACAATTAGGGTCTCTTTGGGGGTAAATCCGCGCCAGCCTCTGCGGGGTGAAGTAGGCCCTATGCAGGAATTTAAATTGTATAAACCTGTCTTTCGCGGCTATCATTGTTGGAATGTAAGAAGTCAGGCACTCCTCCCATTCCTCCTCCCCTAGGGACGGAATGTCCGAACTCCACTTCTAACGGGTCTTGGTCAAACTAGTATCATGTTCCACCGTTAGGTAAAGATATAAGGTCGACAGGGTTCTCCCCATCACCCTGGAAGTCAGTAGGCGTTCAATGGAGTCCGATTCCAGAGTCAGAGGGGCAGGAAACTGAGCCCCAAAGGCATGCTTCAGTTGCCAATATCTGAACTGGGAAGAAATTGGAAGCCCATATGTACGTCTCAGTTCTTGGAAAGTCATAAGCCTACCCTGATGAACTATGTGCTTTAAAGTAACGATTCCTCTTTTCGCCCACAGAGAAGGGTCTGGGATACTATTCAGGTGAGGGAGCATGGGGTTGCCCCATAGGGGCATATGTGGGGAGATGTGATTGGGCTTTCCATAGCTCCTCCTTGCCTCCCGCCAGACCCTCACCATGGTACGCATCAAGCCCGTCATGGAGGAGCTCGCTCTAAGCCCCCGAAATGGTAGGTTGCTCAGAGCTGCATAGGAGCCAAGGATGGCTGCCTACAGGGTGACCGCCGGGTTTTGTGTGGGCTGGGAGAACCACCACCGAATTGTGACCAAAACGGCCGCCCAGTAGTAGATCTGAAAGTTTGGGAGCGCCAGGCCCCCCCCCCCCGATAGTGGGAGATATAGTATCTGCTTAGCTACCCTGGGGGGTCTCCCAGCCCAGACAAAGGATATCAACAGACTCTCCAGTCTCTTGAAAAAAGTCCTGGGGATGTGGATGGGGGTATTACGAAAGAAATACAGATACTTGGGGAGATAGATCATTTTTAACAAATTGACTCTGCCCACTGGGGATAAAGGGAGAGATCGCCATGCCGCGCACCTAGCCCCTAGTTGCGTCATGAGTGGCTGTATATTGTTCCCCAGATAGTTCTGAACTCTACCACTGACCCTAATCCCCAGGTACATGAAACTGTCCACCCATTTAAGCTGCGGATGAGGCACGCGAGGGGTCGAGGAGTGGAGTGGGAAAAGAACCGATTTGTCCCAATTGATGCGGATACCGGAGTACCGACCGAATCGATTAATCAGTTCCAGTGCAGTGCCCAAAGAAGACGACGCGTCCGCTAAATAAAGCAGAGCGTCATCTGCATACAAGGACAGCTTTTCCTCGATGGGCCCTACCTGTATTCCCTTTATCCCAGCATCCGCTCTCAGCAAGATAGCCAAGGGCTCCATCGCGAGGGCGAATTATTTTGTCATTTTTAATTTTGCATTCAAATGGTATTAGTATTGGGGTTTTATTTGCCTCCTCATCACAGAGTGACTTTTACCATTTGCTACTGCTGGGCACCAATGGATGGCAGTGATTGGCACTGATCAGCACTGGTAGGTGACACTGATAGGCAGCACTGCTAGGTGGCACTGATGAGGCAGTGATTGACACCATTGGTGGGCATTGATAGGTGGCACTTGTGGGCACTGATAGGTGTCACTGATTGCTGGCATTTACTGTGGACAATGATTGCTGGCACTTACGGTGGGCACTGATTGCTGGCACTTACTGTGGGCACTGATTCGTGGCACTGGCAGGCGATACTGGTGGGCACATATGAGGCTCTTCCTCTTCGGGACTCGTGGCACTGGCAGGCGATACTGATGGGCACATATGAGGCTCTTCCTCTTCGGGATTCATGTCCCCTCAATCAGAAACCGATGATCGGCTTTTTTTCTCCTCACGCTGTCAGCGCTAGAAAAAAAAAAATGATTACCGATCTTCTGTTTACATCACGTGATCAGCTGTCATTGGGTGATAGCTGATCACATGGTAAGGGGCCGGGACTCGGGTGATTACAGTGCGTGCACCCTTCAGGGGGGTGTGGTGAGCCTGCAAAGGGGAGGGCATCAATAGACGTACTCCCGGAAAAGCAGATCCAGGCTGTAGCGTCATTCGGCTCTAGCACGGATCTGAAGCAGTTAAGAGCGGTATGGACTCTAGAGAGAGAGATATCCTTTTTCCATGTACAAATCATTAGTAAAAACTCATCTGGTATATGCAGTTCAGTTTTGGGCACCAGTTCTCAAAAAGAATATCAAACTGATAAGAGGCATGGAGAAGCTCAGCTATGATGAAAGATTACAGGAACTGAATTTATTCTCTCTTGAGAAGAGGAGATTAAGGGGGGATATGATCAACATGTTCAAATATATAAGGTGTTCAGTTATTCACTCTACTGTCAACATAGAGGACAAGGGGGCACTCTGTACGCCTAGAGGGAAAGAGATCTTATCTCCAAATATAGAAAGATTTCTTCACAGTAAGAGCTGTGGAAATGTGGAATAGGCTCCTTCCAGATGTGGTTCTGGCTAGCTCAGTAGATTGCTTTAAGAAAGGCCTGGATTCTTTCCTAAATGTACATAATATAACTGGGTACTAAAATATATGGGTAAAGTTGATACAGGGAAAATCTGATTGCCACTCTGGGATCAGGATGGAATTTTTCCCCCTGTTGTAGCAAATTGGATCATGCTTTGCTGGGGTTTTCGCCTTCCTCTGGATCAACTGTGCTTATAGGATTGTGTATATGGGATTGTATTTTATTTATTTTTATGGTTGAACTGGATGGACTTATGTCTTTTTTCAACCTGATTAACTATGCAACTATGTACTGTGACATACTGAAGCAGAGCACGATCCCCTCCCTTTGGAGACTGGGCAGCAGGGCAGTATTCCAACATGATAATGACTCAAAACACACCTCCAAGACAACCACTGCCTTGCTAAAGAAGCTGAGGGTAAAGGTGATGGACTGGCCAAGCATGTCTCCAGACCTAAACTCTATTGAGCTTCTATGGGGCATCCTTAAATGGAAGGTGGAGGAGCTCAAGGTCTCTAACATTCACCAGCTCAGTGATATCATCATGGAGGGGTTGGAGAGGACTGCAGTGGCAATATGTGAAGCTCTGGTGAACTCCATGCCCAAGAGGGTTAAAGCAGTGCTGGAAAATAATGGTGGCCACACAATATATTGACAGAAGGGGTCTTAAATCTTATACTGCAATCTTTCCACTTTAAATGATGTACACATGAGCTACCGTATCTTGGGGTCAAACTAACCGCTGACATTGCCAAACTATTTCGGACAAATTACACTCCTTTATATGATGCCACAGTACGTGACCTGCAGACATGGCAAAACCATGATCTTTCCTGGATGGGTAGAATAGCGACCGTCAAGATGGCGGTTCTCCACCGTATATTATATTATTTTAGATCTATTCCAATACCAGTCCCTTCTGTTTTCCTCTGGCAGTTACAGTCCCTGATCTAAAAATTCATTCAAATTCAAATTTCTTATTCATTTTTTGTGCATGTGTTTATTGTCGATAGCTCAGACTGTACTCACATTGACATTGTTTGCATTCTTAAAGAATTCTGCTTGCCTAATAATTAACTCTGAATAAAAAGTCAATTAAATTATTCTTATTTCAGAGGCACTGTGATTTGATCAATTTAGCTGACTAAATTAATTGTCAGGCATTCCCTGACAAACATAATAACGCTCACAAATACACTCACATATACACTACTGTGCAAAAGTTTTAGGAAAATGTGAAAAAATTCAAAATTAACAAAATAAAAAGTAAATGAACAGAAGAGAAATCCAAATCAAATCAATATTTAGTGTGAACACCTTTTGCCTTCAAAACTGCATCAGTTCTTCTAGGTACACTTGCACACAATTTTTGAAGGAACTTGGTAGATAGGTTGTTCCAAACATCTTGAAGAACTAACCACAGATATTTTGTGGATGTAGGCTGCCTCAAATCCTTCTGTCTCTTCGTGTAATTCCAGACAGACTCGATTATGTTCAGAGCAGGGCTCTTTGGGGGCTAAACCATTATTTCCAGGACTCCTTTTTGTTCTTTACTCTGAAGATAGTTCTTAATGATGTTGGCTGCATGTTTGGGGTCATTGTTCTGCTGCAGAATAAAGTTGGGGCCAATCACATGCCTACCTGATGGTATGACATCATGGATACATATCTGCCTGTATTTCTCAGCATTAAGGACACCACTGACTCTTATGAAATCTCCAACTCTACTTGCAGAAATGCAGCCCCAAACTTGCAAGGAACCTCCACCATGCTTCACTGTTGCCTGCAAACACTCATTATTGTACCACTCTCCAGCCTTTCGGCAAACAAACTGCCTCCTACTATAACAAAATATTAAACATTTTGACTCATTAGTCCAGATCACCTGCTGCCATTTTTATTCACCCCAGTTCCTAGATTTATGTGCATAGTTGAGTCACTTAGCCCTGTTTTCATGTTGGAGGTAGGGCTTTTTGGACGCAATCCTCCCATAAAGGCCAATTCAGGCCAGACTTCTCCAAATGGTAGATAAGTGTACCTGGGTACTACTGATTTCCACCAGTTCTGTGCTGGTGGTACTGCTGGACATTTTGCAATGCTGAAGGGAAGAAAGCATGATGTGTCTTTCATCGGCTGAACTAAGTTTCCTTGGCCAACCACTGCATCTACAGTCCTCAACATTGCCAATTTCCTTGTGCTTCTTCAAAAGAGCTTGAACAGCACATCTTGAAACCCCTGTCTGCTTTGAAGTCTTTGCCTGGGAGAGACCTTGTTGATACAGTATAACTACCTTGTGTGCTGTGCTGTATGACAAGTAATATGAAATTGTCATCCACAACCTCAGCTTAACAGAGTTTAGCTGTTCCTCACCCAATTTTAAGCCTCCCACACAGCTGTTTCTGTTTCCATTAATTACTGTGTTTCAGGCTACAAATGAAAGTAATCATTACCACCTGTTTGGTATACTGGTTAATCATACACCTGGCCCTAATCCTACAAAATCCCTGGCTTTGTGCAACTGTAAGGCCCCTTTCACATGGACGATCCGTTCAGGTCCGCCTGTCAGTTTTTCAGGCGGACCTGAACAGATGCTCCATAGAGGTCTATGGAGCATCGGATGTCAGCGTTGACAAGTCCGCTGACATCCGACCCGCTCCGATCCGAAAAAGTGTGACGGAGGAAAAAGCTATTTTTCCATCCGTCATCGGATCAGATTGGGTGACGACGGACACTGCGGTCTGTCGTCACCCGATCTCCCATAGGGGAGAGCGGTGCTGTGACAGGTCCGTCCCTGCGCAGTGTGCAGAGATGGGCCTGTCATATTCCTGCTCAGCGGAGATCGCTCCGGCGATCCCCGCTGTGCAAGCAGATATCCACGGGGCGGAGCAGGACTGATCCGCCCCGTGTGAAAGGACCCTAAGAATTAATGTTGGTTTGAAGACAAAGGGTAGTCATACCAAATACTGATTTGATTTTTATTTTTATTCTGTTTGCTCACTCTGCATTTTATAAATTTATACAAATAAACAATTAAAATATATGTTTTTGAAAACATTTCTTCACAGCTGCCTAAAACTTTTTCACAGTACTTTATATAAAAATCAAAATTTTTTTCCTCCCTTTTCTGTGAGCATCATTCTGGTTGTAGATGGGATTTTCCAGAATTCTCCTCCTTCCACTCATGCTCAATGCTGCTTCCAGAAGTTTTCAAAGAACTTGCGGTCCAATTACAGTAGCTTATTGTACTAATTAAGCCATCCAAAGCAAGATGCTTACTTTAACTGCAATGGGTAGGTAACATACTATACCTGTGTGAAGAAGTCATTTGCAAGTATGTCCTCTATGCCAGGCCTGTTGGTGGGACAGTTGGCAAGTAAAGAAATAATCAGTCTTCTGCCACTGAGTGATATGTAAGAAGGCACAGGGTAGAAGCCTTCTCTGATGAAGTACTGCATCTCTTCCTGTGAATGAGCTCTGAAGGGGGAATATCCAGTCAGGAGTGTATACCTGGATCATTGGTGAAAACATATGGAGCTGTTAATCCCTACTAAAACCTTTGCATTGTTTAAACCTTTTATATTATTATTATTATACAAGATTTATATAGTGCCAACAGTTTGCGTATCGCTTTACAATGTAAAGTGAGACGCTACACCAAAAGTACAATTCAAAACAAGAGGGTTAGAGGAGATATTTTTCTAAATATTCAAAATCTTTCAAATATTTCAGACCAACATCTGATGACATACATACATTTTTTGTCATTCATCCCTGTACTGTAATGGCATAAAATGTAGAAATCAGTTCTTACATTATACATCCAAGGGCCCAGATGTCTGATTTAAAAGAGTGCCCCTCCTTAGTAAGCACTTCTGGAGATAAGTAATTTGGGGTTCCACATATGACTCTAGTCAAGAAAAGGAAGAATCATTAGTTAACCGGAAACTTTCTGTATGCATTTTTCTACAAAATAGAAAACAAATCTATCCCTTACCCTGGGACTTTTTCGCACTGGTCTACAGTTGTTGCTAATCCCAGGTCTCCAATTTTTACAGTCATGTTCTTGGCAATTAAACAGTTACCTAAAATGACATAAAAATCATGAAACCTTAAATAGCATTACTGGATAAGTAAAATCTGGGAAACACGTGCATTAAACTGCCACAGTTTTACTTGCTCATTACCTCAAAACAAATTATATTTACTGAACAGAAACAAAAGGTTTTTAGTATTTGATAGATATGTATGTAAATTTGATCATCTTGATGTAAAACATCTTATAGATCTATTTTAATGTGTTTAAAGTCTTGTGTATACTCATAAATTTTGTGTGCAAGGAGGTAACAAAACCAGTATTTGTTCAGCTCTGCTTGATTGTGTTTTTGCATCTGTTCTTATTCTAAATTTTATAATTATAATACTGTGATTAGATATTGATAACATGCCCTATTAATTCAAGTGTGAAATATATTAATAGATCCACTTTACTGCAGAAATGATTTTTTTAACTCATGCAGAGAAACATATGTTGTAGATAATTGTCTATGTTTTAAAGCTGAACTCTGAGAAAAAAAATTATTGTCTAAATATACTGTAAGAGGCAGATGTATTCTTACGTGAATCTAGGTGTGCTTTGTATATTTCTTCCAGATCTGTGCAGCAATCCAGTGTGAAACTTTGCCTCTGTGCTGGAGCTTTCTTTAATAAAGACCAGTCACTGCTGCTCTCTCTCCTTGTGCAGGATGACTGGTCTTGTCTCCGCCCCCTCTTGTAGTTTTCTGCTGGCAGCCCATAGTAGGCGGGTCACTCCAACAGCTCTGCTTTCTGCACAAGTTGTGTGTGGCACAGTGATAATGCCATTGATACATTTATATGGCAATGTCTAGGTTTGCAAAAGTGTTTTGTCCACATCATTTTGATTTATATTCTCTGTGGCTATTGAGGAATATATTTAAATTAATGTTTTTGTGCCTGGAGTTCAGGTTTAAAACACTAATCGATCCAAAAAAAATGTTCTACTGGCTTTGTTAAAGACTTTGGTAAAAACTATGATTCCAGTAAGGATCTAAACTAATTAATACACATGCAACTTATGTAAGAAAGAAAGCACGGCTGCAGGTTAGTAATCATCTCATGTAGCGTTGTGTAAAAGCCAAAAAGTTTATATACGTTATGTCTATGCTAAAGGTTACTGTGTTTTCACCTCATAAGCTCCGTATACACGATTGGACTTTCCGACAGGAAATGTTGGATGTGAGCTTGTTGGCGGACAATCCAACCATGTGTATGCTCCATCGAACAATTGTTGTCAGACTTTCCGCCAACAAATGTTGGTTAGCATGTTCTCAAATTTCCCGGCAACAAATGTGTGTTGTCAGACTTTTCGATCTCGTGTACACAAGTCTGGACAAAAATAGGATTTTTAAAACAGCTTACCTGTAAAATCCTTTTCTTTGATGTACATCAGGGGACACAGAGCCATAGTAATTACTATGTGGGTTATATATCGGACCAACAGGTGCTGGACACTGGTACGCCCCTAAGGCGTCTACTTCCCCCATATAACCCCTCCCATTACTGGGAGTCCTCAGTTTTGTAGCCAAGCAATACAAGTGTATAATAAGAAGGGAGGGACCTCTGTGTCCCCTGATGTACATCAAAGAAAAGGATTTTACAGGTAAGCTGTTTTAAAAATCCTTTTTTCTTTTCTTAAATCAGGGGACACAGAGCCATAGTAATTACTATGTGGGATTTCCCATAGCAATGGCAACTGAAGGGGGCGAGATATAACAAAAAAAAGAGGCCAGAGAACTCATACTGCAGCATACTGCGCCCAAAGGTAATATCCTCATAACCTTTAATATTGATTTGAAGAAATCTGATAAAATCTGATAAACGCATGAACCAAAGACCAAGTTTCGGTCTTACAGATCTGAGCCATCGATCGAGGCCTGATGATGCACCACCCAAGAGGCACTAATCACCCTGGATGAGTGTGCTCTTAACCTGAGAAGGAAGAATTTTCTTCTTTAAGCTGAAACTTAAACAATCGCTTGACAAATCCATTTGAAAAATATGGATCTTGACGCTACCTGTCCACATCTTGGACCCTCTGGCAGTACAAACAAAACCTGTGTTTTGCGAACCTGAGTGGTCACCTTTAAATAAACTCTGATCGCTTTTACTACATCAAGAGAATGTAGAGATTTCTCTTCCCCAGATTAAGGCTCTGGGGAAAAAGAAGGAAGAATAATATCCTGGTTTAAATGAAAACCTGTTACCACTTTTGGTAGGCATTCAGGATGAGGACATAAAACCACCTCATCCTTATGCATGATGAAATATGGCTCTTACAAGACAGAGCAGTTAGTTCCAATACTCTAGCAGAAGAAATGGTAAGCAGAAAAGATTATCTTTCTTTTCAAAAGAACCAAGGGAATTTCTTGTAAGGTTCAAATGGCTGATTCAGCAAAACCAATCTTAAATCCCAAGGATTTAGAGGTGCCTTGATAGGGGGAATAAATGTGTTACCCCCTGAATAAGCTACGCTTCAAGAGTGGGAGGCAAGGTCGGGATCTGGCTCTTGATAGAAGTCAAGACCAGCTTCATTTCCCATATGCAGGACATCAGGAATCATGCCTATGACATACTTCCTGGGGTGCCAACCCCTGGATCCACACCAAGTAACATGCCTTCCAGACTCTATAGTAAGTGATTCTGGAAGCCGGCTTCCTGGCATTAATAAAAGTAGACACTACCAAAGTAGATCACCCATGATCTTTTATAGACTGGGATTCAACAGTCAAACCTGTTAAATTTTTAGTAGGGTAGGATGAAAAACCAGACCTTGTGCAAGAAAGTTTAGCTATAATGGCAGAGTCCGAAGGACTCCTACTACCATCTTTATGATCTCAGTAAATCTTCTGGGACCCGCTGGGGCCACCAGAATCACCTCCTTTTGTTCCTGCTTAATCCTGCAGAGAAGGCGCGGAAGTAGAAGAACTGGAGGAAATGCATAGATCAGTGAAAACTGATCCCATGGGAAGAATAATGCGTCTGTTCCGCCTGCTAGTGGACCTCTTGTTTGACATAAAATTGTTGACTTTGTTGATGAATCTGGACGCGAATAGGTCCATATCCGGAATACCCCATCTTCTGACATATCGCAAGGAAGATGTCAGGGTGAAGAGATCATTCTCCTGGAAATAATTGTTGGCGACTCAAGTAATACGCCTGAAAAATGAGAATTGCCGAAAGGCAAGGAATGTTGTGTTCTGCCCAAGCTAGAACATTATTCAACTCTTTTTGGGCTGCACAACCTCTCGTGCCCCCCTGGTGATTGATGTAAGCCACTGCCGTGGCCTTGTCAGACTGAATCCTGTCATGACAGTCCCGTAGTCTGACCACCAAGATTCTAGTGCCAGACCTTCTGCCTGAAACTTCCAAAAAGGTTGATAGGCAAGGTCCTCTAACCTGCTCCCCAGCCTAGAAGGCTGGCATCTGTTGTTAACACCTTCCAGGATAAAGATGTTCCCTTTTGCTGGATAACAACCACCAATTTAGGCTCTGACTATGTCGGGAGCCAAGCGTACTGGAAACAAACAAAAAAAACAGAATTTTTATTCCAGACCGACAGGATGGTGTCTTGAAGCAGTCTTTGAGTAAAACTGCACATAAGGGACGGCCTTGAAGGAGGCCACCATTTCCCCTAAAAATCTCCTGCACAGCCAAATGAAGGAACTTTCCTTTGTTTTGATAAGTTGAATTAGTCCTACAATGGAACTGATTCTTGTCTGGGGTAAGAATACCTTCTTCTGTATGGTATCTATAACCAGCCCCCAAGTACCGTAATCTCCTTGATGTTTTTAAGGAGAATCTTCCTAGGTTGAGAATCCAACCTCGAGATTTCAGATATTTCTGGCTGAGATCAGACTCTGGTTTTAGACCTGAGACTGAATGATCTATTAAAAGTAGATCTTCTAATGGGCTAGGACCGCTATGCCTTGAGCACTTAACATGGCTAAAGGAGGTGCCAGAATCTTTCAGAACACTTGTGGTGCTGTGGCTAAGCCGAATGGCAGGACCACAACTGAAAAAATTATTTTATATTTCAAACCGCAGAAATTTCTGGTAAGCGGGAAACTTTGGCACATGGAGATATGCAACTCCCCTCCTTGCAGGATGGACACAGCCGATTGAATTATGAAAGGATCGGATGTTTAAGTGCCGATTCAGATCTTCAAGATCTAGAATGGGTCTTACCTCTCTGTTTGGTTCTGGAACCTTAAAAGGTTTGAGCCAAAACCCCCTGTTCCACTAAGGGAACCTCTGATATCACCGACTGGGGTAACAGCTGATTCAGAGGCCAGAAAGAGAGACTTCTTTTTTCTCTGGATCCTTAGGAACATTCTCAGAGGAGACGGAAACTCTTGTATAAAGACTGCCCCAAGGACCCCACAGGCAGCACCCAAACAGGGATCCGAACCCCAGACCCTCAGATCAAAAGCCAACTGAGCCATACGGGCTCTCGGGAACTCTAGTGATAACTTAGAGAAAAAATTTCAGAAATCCCTCTGCTCTTGACATTGTTCCTGCCAAATTTTGAGAATTGCAGGACCTTTCCCCTCGCCCAAACGAGTGGGGGTACTCCTTCATGAGAAGGCTTTAGCATTCTGCTTTCTGCCCCCAAGATCCTGGTGCTGCCCTTGGGGACTTTCCCTTGAACCTGACGATTGAGACCGTCGAGACTGCCTAGAGGCAGATGGCCCAGGCATAGGAGAGGCAGCACGATAAAAGGAGAAATGTTTGAACCTCCTTTTACTGGTAAAGAGAGCTTTACCCTTTTGGATGTACTTATCCACTTTAAATAGCTGTACCCCAGGAAGGGAAACAAACTGGCTAAGAGCTTTCACATGGTACTTCGGCCTAGTTAAGTCTTTCATAGCATCTACTGTGAGACATAGTGTGTCAGATACACCAGCCCATTGCCAGGCCTGCTAATCAGGCAGAATCTCAGGTATCTCCACAAACTATTCCATAAGCCTTTGAAGTCCACATTTTTCAATGAGTTAGCGTGACTCAAAATGTGCTCCACCAAAATGGTGGAGCAGACGTTAAAGGGTTAATGGAGTGAGATACACCAATTGCAGCAAGAACTGCAAAAGACATCTGGTCTTTAAAAGGAAATTCCAACTTTAATTTGCTGGATCCTTTAACATCAGTGCATTATCCACTGGACATGTGAGACTGAGGTGATTGCAGTATCAATTGCTGGAACCCCCCATTTTCTTCATAGAAATGTTCCCATTCAGAATACATAAGCTATGTATGAATAGGAAAAAACATCCCAGGTGGGGGAGGTTCAAATGAACCTTATTAGAGGTAGATCCCTCAAGAGCCTGTGCTGCAGGCAACAAAAGGGTTAAGTAAGGTAGTAGACAAGCTCCCTCCCTGTTAGGATCCTCTGAAGAGGAAAAAAAAGTATCTTCCGATTTTTGGGACGATCTACCTGATCCGCCCGCCTCCTGCACCTCAACAAAAGGGCCCTGAGGACTAGATGGGAATCTGCTATGTTTAGTCCTACTATGGAGAGACATCATAGCATTAGTCTTCTTTCAAATTTTTAAATGGTAGAAGAAAAAAAAAACGTTTGTATGATATATACAAGGACTGAAGTGTTCTACCCTTGATGGCTCAATCTGACTAGCCGTATCCCTCTCAGGGGAGGATGACATTCTTTTGGAAAGAAGGGAAGAGCAACGGGGGCGGGACTTTAAATGAAGTGCGAAATTGTAATAGAATAATATAAATTGCTGTCCGGGAGCTGTATCGCGCCTTGGGGCCCCTCCTCCCCCTCATTCCTTTGTTGTTGGGGGTGGATGGGCTGCCACCGCGCGTCGGCGTCACGCAGTCCATGTCGGCGCATGCGCGTCCTCTTGGACGCTAGCGTGTGCCCCCATGTGATTTCCATACTCGCACATCATGTGGGCGGGGCATTGGCGCCGGTACGCCAGGCACATCAATGCTTGTGCGGCGGCGCCTTCCGCCCCTCCCTCGAGTGTGCGGCGTGACGTTGGTGGGCGGGGTCCGTGGCGGCGCCTACAAGAGGCGCGATCCTGGCGGCATTCACTCCCGAGACTCCCATGTCAACGGATATCATACATGTCTGGGAAACGGCACTGTTCCCAATTCTGGTATTGGTTTACTTCATGCACTGGGTAACCTTTCTCCACTATCCTCTGGTTCTTCTTTACTAATCTTCTCACGGATCACATTCTTTCTTTTCTCCTCTCTTTCATCTCAGTCAGAGGCATTAGGTTTGACTCGCTTTTCTTTCACAATGACACAGATTCCTAGGGCTGTTTCCTTTCCCTTCCTTTTTCATTTTAATTTGTGGCATCAATTTTGATCTGTTCTGTTCCACAACCATACTTATATTCAGGGCTCCCTTTGTCCTGGTTTCACCTTTTCATTACCTCTAATCACTATCTCGTCCTGATCCTTCCCACACAGGTCTATCTCGTGGGTGTTCATCTGCCTTGTTTGGCGCCCTGTGGGTTGCCTTCGCGGCTCTGCCCATCTCAGCTCCCGGGGGAGGTGCCTCCGATATGGCTAGTGGAGCCCGACGGTCAGTCACCATCAAGTGAACCATAATATGTAAGCATGTAATTTATGTGGGGTTTGGTTTATTACCCCACCCTCATGTCATGCCTGTTATTATTATCATATTATACTGATATCTTTTTTCATTTTAGTTATCGTACACGCTTGCTCCTGATGAGTGGCGGTCAGCCACGAAACGCGTAGAGCTATTGAAGTCGTGTTTTTTCTAGTCGTATTCAAGTTCTTTACAGCTGTTCTATTTAAAAACTGTCTACAGAATATTGAGGCTACCCGTTATGCAGGCACTATTTCATGCTTTATGGTCTTATGTCAACCCCATTTGGTGAACTGCGGAATTTTGTTACGTTCATATTTACATATATGCTGCTATGATGTATTGTTAAATGCTTTGCACTAATTATAATGGATCTAATAGTGTACATATTATACCTTTTATGAACTTATTATTATCATGTATTGCCAGTACCTTTTATCTATTGTAAATGATCTAATCATGTCTGTTATAACTTTATGAACTTATTAAAAATCCCCAATTGTTCACCAATTTATATTATTCTATTACAATTTCGCACTTCATTTAAAGTCCCGCCCCCGTTGCTCTTCCCTTCTTTTGACCACTACAGGGATGGAAATACATGACCTTACCAGGTCATGTTTTCATGTTAAGTCCCAAGGGATGGAAATAGGTGTCCTTACCAGGTCACATTTCACTTAAAGTCCCTCAATCCTTCGCCCATTAAATAATTCTTTTGGAAAGGGTTTTTAGTTTGTTGTGTAACCATTGACCCCCTAGAACCCCTAGAGGAGTTCCTGGTCCCTTTGCCACTCATAACTTACAGCACAAAGCAGAGGCACTACCAGCAAAAGAACGTAAGCTTGCTAGGCTATAGTACAGCACAATAGCTGCTATTAATCCTAGCTTTTTACAGTACAATGTGTCAAAAGGCAAATGCCTGCGTCACCAAACCTGATCCAACCAACCTCTCGGCTTTGTCCCTCCACCGCCAGGCAGCAGCTTAATTCACAGTGCTTTAAAGACTTCCTGAACGTGTGGCCGGCGTCTGACGCCGTTAGCATTTTCCAGCGCGAGCGGCGTCTGCAGCATGGTGGGGGGTAAATCCTCCACTTCTTCAAGCGGCCGCGGTCTGCCATCTTTTTAAAAAAAAATGTTTTTCAAAAAAACAAGGCAGATGCTCTGGCATGTCCCCTGAAGTGAAATAACGCCAATCCGGGGGCACAGGAAGAGACCAGACCCCCCTTTTCTTACCAGAGGGTCTGTGCCGGCTGAAGGAGAGGAGAGTGAAGGCTTCTGCTGTTTCCAGCGTCAGGATGGTGAGTGCTCAATACAGCCCCCAGTGGTGACACATACACATGGCAACACTATACATAGAAGGAGAAATTCCTGAGAAAGGGAGGCACAGTGGTGTAGTGGTTAGCACTCTCACCTAGCAGTAAGAAGGGTCGCTGGTTCAAATTCCAACCCCGACACTACCTGCCTGGAGTTTGCATGTTCTCCCTGTGCCTGCCTGGGTTTCCTCCAGGTACTCTGGTTTCCTCCCACAATCCAAAGACATGCAGGTAGGTTAATTGAATTCTGTCCAAAATTGGCCCTAGTATAATGAATGAGGACCTTGGATTGTGGGCTCTTTGAGGGTAGGGACCAATGTGAGTGTGCAATGTACAGGGGCAATTGTAGACACTCACACTGGATGGACTGGTGTCTTTATTCAACCTTACTAACTATGAAACTATGAAACTAAGTTACCACAACATAATTATCCACTAGTTTTTAAGAACAAAGATACAACTATGTTGGTGTCCCTTGTCAATTTTACAGTGTGTTTTTTAAAATGTAACTGCCTACCCCCAAACTGTCATTTGAAGTAAAACACATAGCCAAGTATTATTCTCCACAATTTTTTTTATTGTGCATTAAAAAAATGTAAAAAGACATGCTAGATCTTAACCAGAAGGTGCATTCTATGCATCCAAAAATATAGAAAATATACCAAATCAAATCATTATTCAACCAAAACGTCAAAGCAATAACTACAAGACCAATAATAAATAACACGTTATCTCCTCCGTTTCCGCAACATGCCTGGTTGACGAACAGCCGTTCAGAAACAAACTGAAAAGCACAAAATGAACAACAATCAACGCTCACCAAACTTCTACTAACACGAAATTAGCAGATCGAGCCCAAAGGGTGGCACAAAAGGGCTGAAAAACCATGTAGTATGTCTAGTACGTCACTACATTTGTAATTGTTGGCCAACATTTGTGTGACCATGTGTATGCAAGACAAGTTTGAGCCAACACCCTTCGGACAAAGTTCCACGGTTATGTTGGTGGAAAGTTTGATCGTGTGTACGAGGCACAAGTGTTATCCATTGCTCCACAACTGATTTTTTTATTTTTTTATTTAACATGTGAAGAATAACATACAAGTGACATCATTTAGATTATTTGGTTGTGAAATCAATTTAACACAATTATGCAATGTTGGAACAACAATGACAGAAGAGGTAACAAATGTTAGCAAACCTACTTGCCCATGGATGCCGATTTCTCAACTTGATAATTATTCTGTGAGTCAGACTGTACCAATAGCCTGTTTTATCACTTGTATTTGTTGTTTAAGGTGTGAAATATTGAGATATCACAAGACCTTGATATCCAGATGAATTTGGTCACACCCCTGTAATAATGCACAAAACTAATTGCAAAAATGGGAGTGGTTAATGCTTCATCATGTGGCAAATTAAGACTCAGTATTTTCATGTTGAAAATATCATGGATCTTTGAAATTTTCTGACATTAAAGATTAGGTCCAACAAACACTCCTTGTTTTTTTCTTCTGAGCCCTGAGTGTCACAATCACTAGCAACAGGTAAATGAAGTACAGAAGTGAGCAGGGAAACTTTCTAGATTTATTGAAACTTGGCAATATACTATGCCTGGTACACATAATATGCTACTGTGTGATAATACACAAGCTGTCAAACAAGCTTTTTTTTGATAGAATATTTCAATTATCTGACAGACAGAAACCACTATAAGCAACATCAAATGCTTAGGATTTTTGGAGAGAAATGCTGTTATAATATATTTAAATAAGTTTGTTATAAATGGTCTGTGACTGGGGTCAATTCAAATACATCACATCTACCATATCTGGAGCTAAAATGCAAAAGAATAGACAAAAGTTGGATATTGTAGACTCTAATAAAAGGTAAATATAGGTGTCATAAATGGTCTGCAATTAGGGAATACAAGCTTGAAGGAGTGTACATACGGGCACAAGTACCATGGGTCCATGTCAGTTATATACAAGCAGTTACATTGTTATGACCAGTAGTGCTTCACTACTTCAGCCCCGAAAGAATTTACCCCCTTCCTGACCAGGCCATTTTTTGCAATATGGCACTGCGTCGCTTTAACTGACAATTGCGCAGTCGTGCGACACTGTACCCAAATATATTTATGTCCTTTCTTCCCCACAAATAGAGCTTTCTTTTGGTGGTATTTGATCACCTATGCGGTGTTTATTTTTTGCAATATATACAAAAAAAGAGTGACAATTAAAAAAAATACAATATTTTGTGCTAATATAAATAGCCCCAAAATAAAAAAAATAAAAAAAGTCTTCCTCGGTTTAGGCCGATATGTATTCTTCTACATATTTTTGGTAAAAAAAATCGCAATAAGCGTATATTGATTGGTTTTACGCAAAAGTTATAGTGTCTACAAAATAGGTGATAGATTTATAGCATTTTTATTATTTATTTATTTTTTACTAGTAATGGCAGCAATCTGCGATTTTTATCGGGACTGCAACATTGTGGTGGACAGATCAGACACTTATGAAACTTTTTTTGGGACCATTGACATTTATACAGCGATCAGTGCTATAAATAGCCACTGATTACCATATAAATGCCACTGGCAGGGAAGGGGTTAACACTATGGTGCGATCAAGTGGTTAAATATGTTCCCTCAGTGTGTTCTAACTGTAGGGGGAATGGGACTGCCTGGAGGAGGAGACCGATTGGTGTTCCTATATACTAGGAACACACAATCTGTCCTCTCTCCCCTGCCAGAACGTGGATGTGTGTGTTCACGTTCTGGCTCTGTCAGGAGCGTTTGCGGGTGCCCATTGGTCATAGCGGCCGCCGGGCACGAGCATTAGCTCCTCAGTACTGCTGCGTCTATACCCCTAAAGCGGCCGCCGTACAGCTATGGCAATTTGTGCAGGGGAGTGATCAAGCGATGGCAGGTGGTCGGCAATCGGTTGAAGTACATGTAATCCTGATTCTTGAAATTTGACCTGGGCACATATATCTGTAATGTTTACTTATCTCTCTCCAAAGCCCTAAGTCCTGTGTCTTTCTGCTCCTCCGTTCCTCTGTTATCAGCATTTGTGATTTGTGTTGGAGAGGTTGCTGAGAATAGATTAGCAGAGAGATGGTCTATTCACAGCACAGCTCTGCGTGTTTCTTTCTTCCTTTGCCTATGTGGGGGGGGGGGGTGCCTTTCCTCCAATCAGCTGTAACACAGTGTATGCCAAGACTCCCCTCCCATTGTTGAAACAGGGAGAAAAAAATTCAAACACAAAGGACTATCTAAAGAGTCTAGAAAGCTGAAGACAGCACATATACATGTAAAACATATGTAGGGAGATTTGTGTAATCTCTGTGTATCTTCTGAGGCTGTTCACTTCACTGGGTATAGGAGAGGGTTTACATCCACTTTAAGCACTAGAGACAATCTGTGAACAACAAATGCGGCCTGTGATTGTGGCTACTTGAAGGATTTAAAATTGCATATGACATTTGTCTTTAGTAAAGGTGGCTTGTGACTGTTAGTGGGATGGAATTCAGACTATTCCCAATTCAAAAGGAGATGCATCATTACTGGGTGGAGGAATTATTATAATTAATGGTTGAGTCACATACCAGTGTATACAGGCCAAGTGAATTATTGTCACCAGGTGTGCCATTCAAAATTCTGTTATTATGGCCATAACCGTGGATGTCCTGACATGCAAACTTAACTTCTTCCTGAAAAGATAAAGCTTGCCATACTGCTCCCTCCACATTTCTATTGACCAATGAGGTGGTTCACCGGAGTGTCGGCCAAGAGGAACACGTGGGTGACAGGAATAAGTGCCAAGTTTGGACCCAAAAGTGCTGTCTGCCTGTTTTTTCTCTGCAGCAATTTTTTTTCTTTTTGTATTCATGACAAAGTCATTTGTTTTACAAAAAATAGCTTAACTCTGCATTTTTGTTATTGTTGAATCAACCCGAAACATGTTGATTTATGCGATCTAAGGTATTTCTTAATTGGGTACTGTCTGTTCACATATGTATATAAACTAATTTGTACAAGATGCTTTCTGATTGCTATCAGAACACTTGTGTCTCTGCATTGCTGGCATACAGATAAGTATCTGAACACATTTATTTACCTATTTCTTCAATACCAAGTCTAGCTGGAAGGAACAAAGGGCCTACATGAAAAATGTTTTTAAGGCTTACCTATAGGTAGTGTAAATATCTCCTAAATGTGGGCCGTTTAGGAGACATTTCATTTGTAATGCGCCAATGTCGTCATCGGCACATGCGCTGTGAAGAAACGGACCACCGTGCCGTTTCTTCCCCCAGTGTGTGCAAGTGACTGCCAGCTCCTGCGCGCTACTCCAGCCAGTCACAGAGCCAGAGTCTGTGGCCCCAGAAGGTAGAGGGGTTTCGATGGATGCGGCCTGCTTAGTGGACAGCGTAGGCTTCCTTTGCTGGTAAGTGTCATATAATGGGCTAGTATGCAATGTCTACTAGCCCATTATGCTTTTCATTTGCAGACCTTGCGGGAAGCAAAAGAGGAAGTAAAACCCATCAAAACTGATCCATTGGACAACTCCGTCTTGTGCCGTAACGTCTGCTGAACCTTGAACTCTTTGCACTTCCTGTTTGCTATTTTCAGCCAGTAACTTTGCTCTAGTCTTCCCTGCTGCCACCCATATTGTGCTTCCACTCGTTATTGACCCTTGGCTTGTTCCTCAACTACACCTCTGCTTGATTCCAACTTGCAACTACTATTTACTGACTTTTATTACTTATTGTGGTTCTGTTTGATTCTTACCTTCTTATCTGCTTCTGGACCCTGGCTTGCTCACCTTCTAGTGGGGAAATCCTGAGGACCGTGACCTGGTACTAACACACAGAAAAATCCATCTTCCACCTTCAGGAGCTCTGGTGAACACCGGTTAGTAATTAGATGTCGCACCTCAGGTCAGCCCGTATCATCCGCCAGGGTGACTGCCTGTGTACCTATCCTGCTGGTCAGTGGTAGTCACGCTACTGCTATAGCAACTGGTCTTCCAGCCTGACCCCTGATCATGACAAACTGGTATTTTAGGTATCTTTCTGTACTTGCAGGGTCTTTAAACTGACCTACACTTATAAGCCTCATGCACACTGGACATTTTTAACATGGCTGTTAGGGGCATCTGGTGTTTTTTTGTTTTCTGCTTCTAAATGCTCCTGCATGTAAGCCTATGTGTCCATGCACACATAGGTGTTTAGTGGAGTTTAGAGGCAGAAAAAACCCCACAGCAAGCGTGTGCATCCAGGAATGATTTTGGCAAAAAAAATGCTTGACACGTGTAAAAGCGCACTTAGGCTACGTGCACTTGAGCATTAATGATCGTCAAGCATTTTGTCTGCCATAAACGCTGCTGCCAGGAGGAGAGGCATCTAGGAGAGATAACAAAACTTCCACTGTGTTTGAGGCCTAACAGAAGAAAAATGATTCAACTATCTGTTAAAAGGGAACTAAACCCTCCTATTTTTTGCCAGCCAAGGAAACAGCCATCTTGGTCTCTGATTTGCAACTGCTACATGCTGTGATTATGACACTCTCAAATGGAGAACTGGTTTGACAGTTTGATTGAAAGCACAAGCAAATGTGACAGTTAGCATTCCCAGCATGCTGGGCATATACATGTTTTTTTTAACTATTACACGTAGAAACCTTTGCAACTTCCCTTCTTCATTCTGCTACTGATGGCCTTTATGACAAAATCGCACCCCTGCCCTGCCCAGACCTAACCACTTCCATCTACAACAACACAACACGCTATCATCCTCCCTAGACATACTTGCTCCTCTTTCTACAAGCAGAACCAGGCCCCATCTGCCCCAACTCTGGCAAACGGACGTCACCAGAAGTCTCAAGAGACGCAGCCATGTTCTTGAGTGAGCGTGGCGTAAATCTAAGCCCCTGCAAGACTTTACCCTCTACAAATCTGCTATTCTCAAATACAACTCCTGCCTCCACATGGCTAAACAAACCTACTACAACACTCTCTTCAAAACCTTCTCATCCAAACCTCGTCAACTATTTTTTACCCATAATTCCTTACTTCACCCCACACTGCCGCCCCCCCACCAACTTGCTTACCGCTCAACAGATTGCCAACCATTTCAAAAGCAAAATCGACACCATTCGCAAGGAGATATCCAGCATTCAACTTTCTCCCCTACCCAACACATCAGGTTCAACAGCACTCTATACTCTCCTTCTTCTGAAGTTGATAAACTCCTCTCCATGGCCCACCTCACCACCTGTCCCCTGGATCCTGTCCCCTCACAATTACTGCGACCACCTTCCCACTCAATCCTAAACTCCCTAACCCAAATCTAAAACCTCTCCCTCTCCTCCAGCACCTTTTCTTCTCTGCTCAAACATGCACTGGCTACCCCCATGCTTAAAAAACCCTCACTTGACCCCACCTGTTTGAAATACTTAAGACCCATCTCCCTGCTCCCATTTGCCTCTAAGCTCATTGAACGCCTTGTCCATGACCAAATGAGCCGCTACCTCATGGACAACAACCTTCTCGACCACCCTACAGTCCGGCTTCTGTCCACAGCATTCTACTGAAACTGCCCTACTAAAAATCACCAATGACCTACTAACTGCTAAAACCAATGGGCATTACTCCATACTCATACTCTTAGACCTCTCTGCTGCCTTCGACACAGTTGATCACCTGCTCCTCCTCAGCAAACTACACTCCCTTGGCCTCTGTGATTCTGCTTTATCCTAGTTATTCTGCTTTATTCTAGTCCTCCTACCTATCCCAGCGTACTTTCAGTATCACTTACAACTCCATCTCCTCTACTCCTCTTCCTCTCTCTATTGGGGTACCCTAAGGCTCTGTCCTTGGGCCCCTCCTAGTCTCGCTCTATACCTCTTCCCTGGGCCAGTTGATAAACTCCCATGGCTTCCAATACCACCTCTATGCCAATGACACCAAGATCTATCTCTCTACTCCTCAACTTACCCCCTCAATGTCCTCACGGATCTCATACTTTCTGAATGACATCTCAGTATGGATGTCACACCACTTTCTCAAACTCAATCTTTCTAAAACTGAACTTGTAATATTTCCTCCTTCCCGGTCCTCCCCCTATGACTTTACCATTAAGATCAACAGCACAACCATTGGTCCCTCCACACATGCCAGGGAGCTGGGTGTCATCCTTGACTCTGACCTCTCCTTCAGCCAGCGCATCCAATCACTGGCTAAATCCTGCCGCCTTAACCTCCGCAACATCTCCAGAATTCGACCTTTCCTGACTAATGACACCACAAAGCAACTTATTCACTCCTTGATTATTTCCCGCCTTGACTACTGCAACTCTCTCCTTAATGGCCTACCCTTACGTAGGCTATCCTCCTTCAGTCTATTATGAATGCTGCTGCTAGACTAATAAACCTCACTAATCGATCTGTGATTGCTGCCCCTCTCTGCCAATCCCTTCACTGGCTTCCCCTACCCCACCGTATAAAATAGAAAATGCTATCCACAACATACAAGGCCATCCACAACATCGCCCCCAGCTACATCACCAACCTCATCTGCAGATATTGCCCAAATCATCCCTTCCTCTCCTCCCAGGGCCTCCTGCTCTCTAGCTCCCTCTTTACCTCCTCTCATGCTCGTCTTCAGGACTTCTCCAGAGCCTCGCCCATCCTCTGGAACTCCCTGCCCCCATATATCCGATCAGCCCCTAACCTGTCCACCTTTAGGAGATCCCTGAAAACTCACTTATTCGGGAAAGCCTATCCCACACCCATCTAACAGCCCCATCAAATCATTCCCCGCATCTATTACCTTGTGTACCACCACCCCCTCCCTTTAGAATATAAGCTCTACAAGCAGGGCCCTCCTGTCCCTATTGTACTGTAATTGTGCTGTCCACCCTCTACATTGTAAAGCACTGCGTAAACTGTTGGCGCTATATAAATCGTGAATATTAATATTAATAATAATAATAATAATAATAATAATTGTTTAGTTCTGCTTTGACATGCAAGTGGCACTTTTAATGTTGTCTTTATGTTTCTAAAAGTAGGTTAGATTGCATATCTGTTCAAAGGCATGCACTGATATACATTGCTTCTTCAAGTTTGAATTTTTAACCCTTTGCACCTCAATGCAAATGTTCTGTGTTTGTAAATAAACTGGAAGTTAAAAGGTGCCCTTTTGAACTTGCTTTGCAGACAGAAGCAATGGGCATAACTAGAATAGATAGAGCACTGAAAACACTTGCTAAAAACAGCAATGGTAAGTAACAGTCTGAGTTTTATATTTGTAGTTCCTAGAATTTCTGACATGTGTGCATGGGAGCACAAAGGGACAGATAGTTCACTGAAGCAGTAAATTAAAACAAGCCACTGTCTAGCACATCTATCTTCTTCCTTTATTTAAAGGTCCTCCATCATTAACATTGCATACCATTTACATCTAAGTTTTGATAAGCATTAACAGACATGGCCAACACGAGCAGATCATTATTTCCAATATTTAATCTGCACTTCATAATAAAATGATTTATATATTCGTGTTTATCATCAAAGCCCTCTAGCTTGAATTATCTCAACATAATTATAAAATAAAACAAACAAATGTTCCCTGATGAATTAGCCTAGCTACATTAAAACAACGCTAAACGATATCCTTATTCTACAAAAATAATCCATATACATTCACTACTTAATGGTCCTGTAATTCATTTTTCATTAAATTGTTTCTTAGGGCTTTGCACTATCTTTGCTCAAATTGCTCTTGAGAGGGCATTTGACAGGTGGTGAGGATGTGTTGTATTGCTTCCTCACCACCTGCTTTAACCTCTTATGCCCCACACTAAGGGGGTCAGTAAAAGCATGGCTCACCCAAAGGGTGTTACTGCCCCCCAACCACTAGTGTGAATGAGTCCTTACTGTGTTTTTCTTTCTTTCTGTGTTTTTCATTACCTCTTCATGCCTGTTTGTTGGGAATGAGCATTGCACGCTATTTGCGATTGTGTGTACTGCTCTATGCACATTACAAATCCCATAGTCCCTAGACCATCTCGTGCACAAGCAAGAGAAGGTGGCTATGTTCCTACATATCATGGAGAACAAATGTAATCACCCTATAACAAGTAGGTGAAAAAAAAAAAAGAATTTGCAGATTTGGAGGAGGCTGAGACCAAAAAATACTTTCTTTTGGAGTTAAGAATAGATACTTACATACATACATTTTTTTAAACCAGAGTTTAGTGTCACTTTAGGAGGATTATGCACATGAACATTTAAAGGCACTTTTTATGTGTAGCACCCTCTAGCTAGGTGCTAGCGTACATAGTTGTTAGTGTAAGAAAATTTGGCCTGGCTGAGTGCCAGGTCTGGGTTGAATCTGGGTCAGGGCTGAGTAACTCAGGGAGGCTGGATGACTCAGCAAGCAGCACCTCTGGTAACTCCCCCTGCTCTCTGGAACCTTGGAGAGGCTTCCAGAAGTAGAGGGTGGAGTCTAGGAGGAGCTGTTTGGAGTATCAATACGTGCCTCAGCCAATCCCCATCAAAATGGGCAGGCAGGGGTCAGGTACCTCATAAATACTCCTGAGTCATGCCACCAGGAGCAGTCAGCTGGAAGATGGAGATGGAGTGCTGAAGAGACTCTCTGTGGCCCTTGAGGGTGCCCCCTAATCTGGGGGGTGACCTTGGGCCTGGGGTGCTGGAGGGACCCTTTACAACACACTGAGGAACCCTTTCCTGGAGCAAGTGTAATGACAGCGGGAGAGAGTCAGCCCGATGGCAGTGCCTGAAGAGGTGGTGCTGGAATCAGTAGTCGCAGGGATGTATGCTGGACACTGAATTTTTGCTACACATCTAAACGGCCCGTAGGTTCCTGCATATAAAGGGCCATTGCTAAATGTCTGACTGAATGCTTGGTATCAGATTACCCATCAGTGTGTCAGCTGAAGTTCTGCAAGCAAGTTAGTGCTGGAGGAAGAGAAGGAGCTGTATATAGGACTGTATATAATAGGAGTGTCCTGAAGTTGTTGTAAAGCCAAGTGGGCATCCCATAATCTCCCCAATCCCTATCCAGGTTTTATCCCCTCAATAAAATCCAAAAAACAAAGTGCTGGACTGTTTTCTGATTCTGGGAGACTGTGGAGCTTCGGTGTGCCTGGCTGTGCAGGGTGGGGAATCCCATTTCACTTGTGGCTCCTAAGTGGGGGGCACTACATATGCCTAGTATAAACTTCCTGGCACTGTCACATGCTTGGTGAGCCACAAGTGCTGTGTGCAGCCATCTATATATGTGAATATATATGGCAAAAGCCATACTCTTGGATACATCAATGCTTCTTTGCACTGGCCTTTATCCGCACATGCATGTCCAACATATTTTCCAAATGTATATCTTCTGCATTTTGGAAATACGCTAGCTGTGTAGGTAAACACCAAGGCAAAGAAGCATTAGCATTCACAAGAGTACCGTTGGGTACAGCCATTCACTTAGACAATCGTACGTTGGCCCTGCAGCTCTCTGGGCACAAGAAAGCAACAATATAGTAATTCTAAGCATATACAATGCCTTTAAATGTCCAGGAGTATGAATCCTTAAAATGGTATTAAAGGTTCAGCTTTAACAAAAACAAACATGTGACGGGCAGCACAGTGGTGTAGTGAGTAGCACTCTCACCTAGCAGCAAAAAGGGTCGCTGGTTCAATTCCCAACCACAACACTACCTGCCTGGAGTTTGCATGTTCTCCCTGTGCCTGCATGGGTTTCCTCCCACACTCCAAAGACATGCAGGTAGGTTAATTGGCTTCTGTCCAAAATTGGCACATGCTCTCTCCCAAGCTCTGCTCTATGAGTCCATAAGACACATAGAGCTGTGGCTCCTCCCTGCCCACCCTCTCTCTCCTAATTGGCTCACTGGCTGTGATTGATAGCAATGGGAGCTAATGGCTTCTGCTGCTGTCTCAGCCAATGGGGAGAGGGAGTCCAGGACAGCTGAGGCTCTTCTGCACATCACTGTATTGATATGGGGCTCAGTTGAGTATAAGGGGGGTTGTGGTGGGAGCTGCACCCAGAAGGCTTTTACCTTCTCGATTAGAATGCAGGAAGGAAAAAAAACCTTCAGCCTTTACAACCATTTTAATGTAGATAGGCCAGTTATTCAGGAAATGTTTGTTTTATTTTATGGTTATGTTGTGTTAATGAAAGCAAAATGAATTAGATTATAAACATGAATTGTGCATCAACTTATTATGAAGAGCAGAAATAATGATTGGGGAATTGAAAAATGACAATAGGCATAGACTATGCCCATAAATGCCCATGTGCATGAACTCTAAATGCAACCAAGAGTTTAAAACAGTATTAAACCCCAGCTTACCAATCTTTAGATGTGGTGGCTGCATTAGTTTTCTTTTCTCCCTCTGTTTCCTCTGGGGATCAGGCCAGTAACAAACCTCCTGTATTATAGTACCCTCAGTCTGGATGAAGGAACAAAAGGGCACAGCAGATAGTAGTATTGTTATGAACCAGTAATTTTAAATGCACTTTAAATATAGATTGAAGCCAAACTCCAGCTGATGCTTTATAAGCAGTTACAGCAAACCATTTTTTACCTTTTGGGATAAAGGCATTACATACTGTAAATAAGTAAAAACTGATCATTGTAAGCACCCCTGCTGCACACACTAAACCCAGCAAGCATTAAGAAATACACACCATACCCAGCACATTAGGCTAAGTATTCATAAACACACACCTTACCCAGCATTGTAGACAAAATATTCAGAAACACATACCGTACCCAGCACACTTGACAAAGTACTCAAAAACAAAACACCATACCCAGCACACTACACAACGTATTCACAAACACATACTGTACCCAGCACATGGGAAAAAGTACTCACAAACACACACCATACCCAGCACACTAGACAAAATATTCACAAATACACACAATACACAGCACATTAGACAAAGCATTCAGACGCCCACACCATACCCAACACACTAGACAAAGTATTTAGAAACACACACATAACCCAACACAGTAGACAAAGTATTCACAAACACACACTATACCCAACACACTAGTCAAAGTATTCAGAAGCACACACCATACCCAGCACAGTAGACAAAGTATTCAGAAACACATACCCAACACTAGGGATGAGCTTCGTGTTCGAGTCGAACGTACGTTCGACTCGAACATTGGCTGTTCGGGCGTTCGGCGAATTCCGAACGTTTGGGCCGTTCGCGTCAAAATTCGAGTGACGCGCGCGCGGACCACAATGCACTGCGGTGGCGCAGTGCATTGCTGCCCCATGATTGGCCAAGCATGCACTGTGACCCCGCATGCTTGGCCAATCGCAGCGCCGGCAGCGAGGAGAGCCATGATTGGCCACAGGCATCCTGCCTGTGGCCAATCATAGCTCAGGCTGTGTAGTGCACACCCCACACTATATAAGGCCGCCTTTGAGGCGGCTTCGTGTAGTGTGTTACTTAGCATCTGAAGCAGTGGGTGTTCTGTGTACCTTCAACACAGTACACACCAATCGTTTTTGGCTGATTTCCTATCTTGCTGCTGTGTAGTGGTTGTTGTCTGTGTCCTGACTGCAGTATACACCACTATATTCACCTCACCTATATAGCTAGTGATCTAGCTTTAACCACTTAACAACTGTCCATTGCCGATTAACGGCTTCAGGGGGGTTGTTTAACTCTGAGAGGCCGTTAATTAACGGCCTCCCAGAATTCTGCTCTCGCGTGCCCCGAGGTGTGCGCACTCGAGAGCATCCGTGACCGCCGGGTCGCATCACGGATCACGGTAAACGGGCGCTCATAGCGACCGTTTACCACGTGATTGCTCCATCAAATGACGGAGTGATCACTTGGAAACAAACCGGCGTCATGTTATGACGCCTGTTCCTCCCTCCCCTCTCTGTACCGATCGGTACAGCGGAGGGGAAAGAGATCGGTGTCAGCAGCGATGTGGGCTGCATCTGCAGTGCCCACATCGCTGCTCACCGAATTTAACCCCTCAATTCCCTGCCAATACTCTGCAATACCAGTGCATACTCTGCAGTACCCTGCCATTACTCTGCAGTACCCCGCCATTACTCTGCAGTGCAGTACCCTGCCATTACTCTGCAGTGCAGTACCCTGCCATTACTCTGCAGTACCCCCCATTACTCTGCAGTAACCCCCATTACTCTGCAGTACCCCCCAATACTCTGCAGTACCCGCCATTACTCTGCAGTACCCCCAATACTCTGCAGTACCCCCCAATACTCTGCAGTACCCGCCATTACTCTGCAGTACCCGCCATTACTCTGCAGTAACCCCCATTAAACTGCAGTACCCCCCAATACTCTGCAGTACCCGCCATTACTCTGCAGTACCCGCCATTACTCTGCAGTACCCCCAATACTCTGCAGTACCCCCCATTACTCTGCAGTAACCCCCATTACTCTGCAGTACCCCCCAATACTCTGCAGTACCCGCCATTACTCTGCAGTACCCGCCATTACTCTGCAGTACCCCCAATACTCTGCAGTACCCTGCCATTACTCTGTAGTACCCCCAATACTCTGCAGTACCCTGCTATTACTCTGTAGTACCCCGCCAATACCCCGCCAATACTCTGTAATACCCTGCCATAAATTGCCATACCCAGCCATACTCAGAGATACCCAGCCATACTCGGTGATACCCTGAAATACCCAGCCATAGACGCCCCCCACCCCTCACCGCCCTCCGGTGCTTCTACCAACTCGCCAGTACGATCAAAGCCAGAATCTTTTTTTTATTTTTTATTTCAGGCTTCCCAGCCTAGAGGTGAGATGTGGGGTCATATTGACCCCCCAGATTTCACTGTAAAGAGGACCTGTCACCCCATATTTCTATTACAAGGGATGTTTACATTTCTTGTAATAGGAATAAAAGTGATCAAAAATATATTTTTGGGGAAAAAAATGTCAAACTAACATAAATAAAGTAAAATGAACAATAAAAAAATAAAATAAAAATTAAAGCGCCCATGTCCCCATGTGCTCGCATGTGCCACACATGTGAGGTATCGCCGAGAATGTTAGAGCGAGAGCAATAATTCTAGTCCTAGACCTCCTCTGCAACTCAAAACATGTAACCAGTAAAAAAAAAATTAAAGCGTCGCCTATGGGGATTTTTTAAGTAGCGACGTTTGGCGCCATTCCACGGGCATGTGCAATTTTGAAGAGTGACATGTTTGATATCTATTTACTCAGCATAACTTCATCTTTCACTTTATGCAAACATTGGGCTAACAAGTGGTTAATAATAGAGCTTGCAGTCAGTAGTGTTAGGAGATAGCTGTGCGTGCTGTCTGCGTGCTCTGTACCCAGTACATACCGCTATAATATAGGGCAGGCCCCTACTTTCAAACATCCAACTTACAAACATCTCCTACTTGCAAACGCAAGGAGACAGCAGCAAGTGAGATGAAAAAAGATGGACGACAAAACAAATTATACAGGGGTGATAACCCTTCCCTATGTTTTCCAAAAAGCTTAAAGATAGTTTTTTTGACTGGAGCTACACTTTAAAAATGTACCGGTTGAAAATGACAAACAGATTCAACTTAACACAACAAACCTACACAGTCCCTGTCTTGTTTGCACCGCCTGTATACTGCTGTTCTGAGTATATAGGGCCTGGGGGCCACACGCATTTCCTTTTTTTAATATGGGTACGGGGTTCCCCTTAATATGCGTACAAGACCCAAATAGGCTGGTAATGGGCAGGGAGGGCTACCCATGCCATGTTTCTCAATGATTTTCAACCATATTGCAGGAACCAGATATAACATTAAAACCGCAAGCAGTTTTAAATGGTGTTATTTCCGTTTAATGTCATTTTGTGCAGGGACTGTTCTAAACACGGGAAACACGTGGCACTTCACAGGCATACTACAGACACCCCCCGGGCACCATATTTAAAGGAATATTTCACTTTTTTTTTTTCACTTTAATCGTCATTAAAATCAGTGCTCCCGCCAAAACGGCAGTTTTTAAAACTTTTTTTTGCAGTGACCCATGTCCCCTGAGGCAGGAGGCAGGTCCCCAAACCCTTTTTAGGACACTATCTTGCATATTAGCCGTTAAAATTAGCACTTTCCAATTCGAACGTTCGAGTCCCATAGACTTCAATGGGGTTCTAACGTTCGTACCGAACGCGGGGGTCGTTCGCAAGTTCTGGTGCGAACCGAACCGGGGGGTGTTCGGCTCATCCCTACCCAACACACTAGAGAAAGCATTCAGAAGCACGCACCATCCCCAACACAGTAGACAAAGTATTCATAAACACATACCCAACACACTGGACAAAGCATTCAGAAGCACACACTACACTGAGCACACAAGACAAAATATTTAGACACATACACCATACCCAACACAGTAGACAAAGTATTCAGAAGCACACACCATACCCAACACACTAGACATAGTATTCACAAACACACACCATACCCAACACACTAGAGTAGGTATTTAGAAGCACACAACATAACCAACACACTAGACGAAGCATTCAGAAGCACACATGATATCCAACACAGTGGACAAAGTATTTAGAAGCACACATCATACCCAGCACACTAGACAAAGTATTTAGAAGTATACACCATACCCAGCACACTAGACAAAGGATTCATGATCACACACCATTTCCAACACACTAGACAAAGTATTCAGAAGCACACACCATACCCAACACACTAGACAAAGCATTCAGAAGCACACACCATACACAACAAACTAGACAAAATATTCAGAAGCACACACTATACCCAGCACACTGGACACGGTTAGGGCCGCTGATAGGGCAGTACAACTAGCCCTGTTGTACCAGGCCCGGCCAGCAGGGGGGGGGGGGGCCCGAGTAGCTTTTAACTTCTAGCAAAAAAAAAAAAAAAGCGAAATAACTATATTAACCCGCACCCACTTGATTACCAAGGTATATAAGGAATATATATTAATTTCCTGGGCCCCATCAGGTTACCAGAGGGGTCTAGGAGGTGAAAGCAGTTTTTCAATTTTCGAGTGCAGGGATACAATTCCGTGCCGCATGCTGCTCTCAGTATACCTGCACAAATTAAAGTTCTTCCTGCTCACTGTATGCTTCTCCGGCGGATGGATATTACTGTTATACGGCTCCCTTCATTCAGTAAGAGCTGCAGCTTGAGGGACTTATCACTAAGGGCTGAGACAGACAGAGCAGCAGGAGTAATGTGGACAACGGCAGTGGTGCACAGGCAAGCAGTCCCCTGCACACAGAGACTGACAGGTCACACTATTGTAGAATGTGCAGTCCCCAGACTCTGTGTGCTTATGGTTCTTATCATTATGATGATCAGGGCACAGCAGGTGCTGTATGGCTCTGTCAGTGTAACATGGCTTTTGGATGCTGACTTTCCTGATAAATGGCTGTACTGTGTGTTGCAGACTATAACTATAACAGACTATAACTCAACACAGCCATAACAAAGTCAGCACCACATCATCATAATGAATGATAATGACCATGAGCACATAGTGAGATGCTACTTTTACACACGTGATGGGGGAAGGGACAGTAAAAACACACAGCCAAGCTGCATTTTTACCACCCCCCAACCACTCCCCTTTGATAACCTTTCACCCAAGCTTTGCAATTAGGTCATTTTTCACGCAGACCTGATTGAAAGCTCCATGTAGGTTTACAGGTATGAACTGACTTGTGTGCATTTAGATCCACCTTCTTCCATGTCCATTCAGGTGGGAAAAAAAATGAAAAAGAATATAATTTTCTATTTTTCCAGACCTAAGTCAGTTGTAGGAGATTGTGCGTGCTGTCTGCGTGCCCTGACCACAGTATACACCGTTATATCCACCTATATAGCTAGCTATATTGCTCTTTTTAAAAAGAGCTTGCAGTCAGTTGTAGGAGATTGTGCGTGCTATCTGCGTGCCCTGACCACAGTATACACCGTTATATCCACCTATATAGCTAGCTATCTTGCTCTTTTTAAATAGAGCTTGTAGTCAGTTGTAGGAGATTGTGTGTGTTGTCTGCGTGCCCTGACCACAGTATACACCGTTATATCCACCTATATAGCTATTCTCTAATTGAGCCATCTGCAGGAGTTAGTGGGTGTTGTGTGCCTCCAGCACAATATACACTACCCAATTGCTGGTTTTCCCATCTCCTTCAGGCCATTACCATGTCTGGAAGGCCAACAAGGAGAGGCAGACAGGCGCAAGCTGATAAAAGAGGGCAAGCAGGCTCTGTGTCTAGAGACAACAGTGCTGGTCGTGGACGCGGTGCATCGTCATCATCAGCACGTGGCCATAGGACACGCTTGTCCTTCTTTTTTGGCCGCTGGACATGTTGAGCCGCAACATGCCGAAGACTTGGTAGAGTGGATGACCAAGCCCTCTTCATCCTCCTCATCCTCTCTCACCCAGGCTTAGGGTACTAGCAAAGCAGCTGCCAACACATCATCTTCCCTCCTGTCATCATCAGTGACTCCTTCCCTAGACCCACCACGTCCTCCTGAGGAGTCTCCTGAACTCTTTGAGTAAAGTGTTGGGTACATACTCAGGTAGAGGAAGGCAGTAGCATGAGCGCAGAGAGAGGGGATGCTTAAGAAGGACAGCAATCTGGCAGTCATGTTCCACAAGCTGCTGCATACTGCCAGGTTTGCTCCAGCGATGAAGAGGAAGAGGATGATGAGGGCACTGACTCCACATGGGTGTCTGGTAGGAGAGAGGAGGAGGAGGAGGAGGGGGCACATGTCCAACAAGGCAGGATGCCCTCCGGGGGCCAGCTTAGGGGCAGCACACCGACTGAATCACACCGCAGAGCTCCGCCTGTGCAGGGCGCAGCCTCTGCGCGTAATTCTAAAAGTTCTTTGGTGTGGGCCTTTTTTGAGATGAGTGCATCAGATCGCACCGCTGCTATTTGCAACATATGTCTCAAGCGTATCTCGCGTGGCCAAAACATCAGCCGCTTGGGCACCACATGCTTGACCAGACATATGTTGACCTGCCATGCCGCTCGTTGGCAAGCGTACCTCAAAGACCCACATCAAAGAACAAAGCGGACCTCTCCTTGCTCCTCATCAGCTGGAATCTCCAACCCCACTAGACCTTCAGTCCTCTCTGAAGCCTGCTCTGAGAGGAATGAAGGTGTAGAATTAGGTGTGTCACAGCCAAGTGCTTCTGGGCACTCTGCTAGCAGTACACCCACGTCCGATTATAGCAGTCAAATTTGCCTGCCCCAGCTGCTGGACCATCGAAAGAAGTTCACTCCCAGCCATCCACATGCCCAGCGGTTGAATGCTGGCTTGGCTAAATTGCTAGCACTTCAACTGCTGCCTTTTCAGTTGGTAGACTCGGCCCCCTTCCGTGAGTTTGTACAATGTGCGGTTCCTCAGTGGCAGGTCCCCAAACGCCACTTTTCTCTACTGGCATGTGGAAGGCAATGTCCTTGCCTCGCTGGACAGGGCGGTCAGCGGTAAGGTGCATATTACCGCTGACTCATGGTTCAGCAGGCATGGACAGGGACGTTACCTGTCTTTCACGGCCCATTGGGTCACTCTTCTGGCAGCTGGGAAGGATGCAGGACAAGGTGCAGTAGTGTTGGAGGTTGTTCCGCCATCACGCCTCCAAAATGCTACTATTGGTTGTGACACACCTCTGTCCTCCACCCCCTCCTCTTCTTCTTCCTCCATGGCCTCTTCCAGTGCTCTGTCCTCAGAACCAGTGGTGCTCCGTAGGCGTTCCAGGGGCTATGCAAGTACGCAGGCAAACCGATGCCATGCCGTGCTTGCGCTGGTTTGTTTGGGGGACAGGAGCCACACTGGGGCAGATATTTTGTCAGCTCTGCAGGGGCAGGCCGAGAGGTGGTTGACGCCATGCCAGCTTAAGCCAGGAATGGTGGTTTGCAACAATGGCACCAACCTCCTCTCCGCCCTCCGACAGGGACAACTGACCCATGTGCCCTGTGTGGCTCACGTCCTTAACCTGGTGGTGCAGCGGTTCTTGGGCAGGTACCTGGGCTTATGTCCTGAGGCAGGCCAGGAAAGTCTGTGTGCATTTCCGCCGATCATTTAATGCCTGTGCTCGGCTGGCTGAGCTCCAAAAGGAGTTGAACCTGCCCAAGAACCGCCTTATATGTGACATGCCCACCAGGTGGAACTCAATGTTGGCCATGCTGCAGCGGCTGCACACGCAGCAGAGGGCCATCAATGAGTACCTGTGCGACTACAGCACCAGGACAGGGTCAGAGAGCTCGGTTTTTTCTCACCACGCCAGTGGGGCATGATCAGGAATGCATGCACTGTCCTGTCACCGTTTGAGGAGGCCACAAGGATGGTGAGCAGTGACAGTGCATGCATCAGTGACACTGTACCTCTTGTCCACCTGTTGGAGCATACGCTGCGTGGAATAATGGACAGGGCACTTGAGGCAGAACAGAGGCAGGAAGAGGAGGACTTCCTTGCCTCTCAAGGCCCCCTTTATCCAGACAGTGTTCCTGCTGTCCCACCCATCACACAGGAAGAGGAGGAGGAGGAGGATGATTGTGTCAGCATGGAGGTGGAGGCTGGCACTCAGCATCAGCAGCAGCAGCAGCAGCAGTCATGTAGGGATGATTTACAGTCCCAAGAAACCCGTGGACTTGTACGTGGCTGGGAGGAGGTAGCTGCGGATCATGTTGTCCTTAGTGACCCAGAGGACTCCGGACCGAATGCCTCAGCTAACCTACACGCTGCATGGCCTCCCTGATCCTGCAAAGCCTGCGGAAGGATCCTCGTATTCTTTGGATCAAGGAGAGGGACCATTACTGGCTGGCCACTCTCCTTGATCCACGGTACAAGGGTAAGGTTGCCGACCTTATCTTGCCATCGCAGAGGGAGCAGAGGATGAGACATCTCCGGGAGGCCTTGCAGAAAGGTCTGTGCAACGCGTTCCCAGAGACTGGGAGGTTAAAAACTCCTGGTCCTGAACAACGTGTTGCTGAGGCATCGGTCAGAAGGAGCGGTGGAGAAGGTGGCCATCTGACTGATGCTTTCAGACAATTTTTTAGTCCGCAGCCCCAAGGTATGATCGGTTCCAGCAACCATCGCCAGCGTCTGATTTACATGGTGCAGGAATACCTAGGGGCAAGGCCAGACTTGGACACCTTTCCCACCGAAAATCCTCTGGCTTACTGGGTCTTGAGGATGGATCACTGGCCAGAGTTTGCACAGTATGCAATTGAGTATGCAATCCAGTGTTCTTTCGGAACGCACCTTCAGTGCTGATGGTGGCTTTGTTACTGGTCACAGGGTGCGCCTGTCCACCGACTCAGTTGATCGACTGACCTTCATCAAGATGAATCAGTCTTGGATCACCCACAGCTACCAAGCACCTGAAGCTGATGTAACCGAATATTTTTTCTTTAAAATATCACATCCCTTCAAGAATGCCTATGCTGATGCTGAGTGACTGTCCTGTTATGTTGATTGTCTATCCTCTTCCTCCTCCGCTGATATATTTTGGTTCTGGGTGATGCCACCAGCCCAATTTTTCTGCCCCTGTTTAACAGTGGCGTTTAATTACAATTTTTGATGCAATGCTTTGCAGCAGGGCTCATTCCTGCACTACAACTAGAGTATATGGGAGAGGTTGCAGTGTCATGGCACCAGCACCAGTGCCTAAGGGACAATTTTTCTGCCCCTGTTTAACAGGGGCGTTTAATTACAATTTTTTATGCAATGCACTCCAAAGACATGCAGGTAGGTTAATTGGCTTCTGTCCAAAATTGGCCTTAGTATATGAATGGACCTTAGATTGTGGGCTCCTTGAGGGTAGGGACCAATGTGAGTGCAATGTACAGGGATAGGGGTAGACACTCACTCAGGTTGAACTGGATGGACTGGTGTCTTTATTCAACCTTACTAACTATGAAACTAAGCTTTGCAGCAGGGCTCATTCCTGCACCACAACTAGAGTATATGGGAAAGGTTGCAGTGTCGTGGCACCAGTGCAAGCAGCCCAATTTTTCTGCCCCTGTTTAACAGGGGCGTTTAATTACAATTTTTGATGCAATGCTTTGCAGCAGGGCTCATTCCTGCACTACACCTAGAGTATATGGGAGAGGTTGCAGTGTCGTGGCACCAGCACCAGTGCCTAAGGCCCAATTTTTCAGCCCCTGTTAAACAGGGGCATGTAATTACAATTCTTGATATAACATTTCACAGCAGGGCCCGTTCCTGTGCCCACCGAGAGTAACTGTGAGGACTTATAGTGTTGTGGCACCAGCACCAGCACCACAACCACCAAAGGCCCAATTTTTCTACTACTGTTCAACAATGGCATGTAATTACAATTCCCCATATAATCGTTCACAGCAGGGCGCTCCAGCGCCCACCAAGAGTCACTTTGAGGGCTTACAATGTTGTGGCAACACCAACACCTTGTTCCGCCATTTCTGCAGAGCATATAGGGCAGGCCCCTACTTTCAAACATCCAACTTACAAATGTCTCCTACTTGCAAACGGAAGTAGACAACAGGAAGTGAGATGAAAAAAGACGGACGGCAAAACAAATTATACAGGGGTGATAACCCTTCCCTATGTTTTCCAAAAAGCTTAAAAATAGAATTTTTGACTGGAGCTACACTTTAAAAATGTACCAGTTCAAAATTACACACAGATTCTACTTAACACAACAAATCTACACAGTCCCTGTCTTGTTTGCACCGCATGTATACTGCTGTTCTGAATATATAGGGCCTGGAGGCCCCACGTCTTTCCTTTTTTTAATATGGGTACGGTGTTCCCCTTAATATCTGTACAAGACCCAAAGGGGCTGGTAATGGGCAGGGGGGCTACCCATGCCATTTTTCTCAATGATTTTAATCCATATTGCCAGAACCAGATATTACATTAAAAACGCAAGCAGTTTGAAATTACTTTTTTTCCGTTAAATGTAATTTTGTGCAGGGACTGTTCTAAGCACGGGAAACACATGGCACTTCACAGGCATACTATAGACACCCCCCAGGCACGATATTTAAAGGAATATTTCACTTTTTTTTCACTTTAATCGTCATTAAAATCAGTGAGCCCGCCAAAACGGCCATTTTTAAAAACATTTTAGGCATTGACCCATGTCCCCTGGGGCAGGAGCCAGGTCCTCAAATCCTTTTTAGGACAGTATCTTGCATATTAGCCATTCAAATTAGCACTTTTTATTTAGAACGTTCGAGTCCCATAGACTTCAATGGGGTTCTAATGTTCGTACGAATTTGCGGTTCGTTCGAAAGTTCTGGTGCGAACCGAACCGGCGGGTGTTCGGCTCATCCCTAGTGTGCATATAGCAATCTGCAATTTGGTAACTAATGTCTGATAAGCAAGTATATATCTTCAATATGAAGGCTGGGATCTGGATTGCACGCAGGCAAGGACTAGATACGTCATCCCATCTTAGACAGTTCTCACAGAAACAGGTGTCGCCAATAGAAATATTCCACTTTATTATTGTTCCAAAGGTAACTGTAAAGTTTTGGATTTTCCATCACTTTCTGCCCTGTGTCACCTTGACCAAAGTGGTAGAGAATCTTCCACTTGACAGTGGTTTTAACACTTCCCCACTCTGCTCAAGTTTTGGCTTTAGATACACTTTAGGTGAACCAGTTGCTTTGCCCTGCATGGGCTGACCTGTCATCAACTAAAGCTATCAATGAATGAAGTAGAGGTGTAAACAGCTAAAAGTATCTTTTGCCAACTGACACTGGGGATTATGTGAGTAGTTCTCAGTTTTATTACATGTAGACTGTTATAAGGTGCCAAATGCTCTCAGTCTGTGTGTGGAATGTCCTATTTTTGGAGCCAGACTGACTAAATATTTTCAGGAGACACTACGTAACTTTTTTCTTTTTTTAATTTGAAAATATTTGCAAACTGCAGTGAAATGAAAGCAGCAGACCACACAAATGACAGAGCATGCTCAATATGTTCTCACCATTAATCTGCTGCAAGTCAGAATGCACACTTTTGAGCATTTACAATTCAGTAAACCTAGATATTGCTTACTGTATGATAATAAGGTTGCATTACTAAAAATTTAAGTCACAAGTAATTGTGCAAGGGGAACACATGGCTGACTATGATGTGCTGTAACCGTGCGCAAACATTTTTTTAAGGAATCGGTCAGGGACAAAACTTCTGCCTCAGAAGCATCTGATTCATTCATAGTGAAGCTGAATAGATTCACCATCATTGGCCAGGAACTACTAGACAGCTTGTGAGTTGAGAAAGGCCCTTTGGGACAAACTTCTTTTTAAAGAAATGCTAATGACTTAGTTGAAAGACACAAGAAAAATGTCTTGAACATAAATTTAGCTTTTTTATGTTTTGATTTTTTTTTTATTGTTCATTATTATATATTAAAATTTTCAATTTGTGTAATCGTAATTGAGACATGGGAGGTTATTTACGAAAGAAAAATCCACTTTGCACCACAAGTGCAAACTACAAGTGCAAAGTGCACTTAAAATTGCACTGAAAGTGCACTTGGAAGTGCAGTCGCTGTAAATCTGAGGGGAAGATCTGAAATTAGGGGAAGCTCTGCTGATTTTATAATACAATCATGTACAAGCTAAAATGCTCTCTTTTATTTTCCTTGCACGTCCCCCTCAGATCTACAGTGACTGCACTTCCAAGTGCACTTTCAGTGCAAGTTCAAGGGCATTTTGCACTTGTAGTTTGCAATTGTAGTGCAAAGTGGATTTGCCTTTCGTAAATAACTCTCAGAGCTTTGTTTACTAAAGGCAAATAGACTGTTCACTTCACAAGGGAAGTTACCCTTTGCATGGAAACGCTCTCCAAAGTTTAAATTATGGAAGTCAGCAGGGCTTCACCTCAATCACTAATCAGGTACAAGCAAAAGTGCATTTTTTTCTTGTACCTGATTGGGTATTCTTGGTAACATGAAATTTCATCACAATCACTAAGCTCTGGGGTAAATTCCCATGCAAAATGCAACTCCCCTTGCAAAGTTATTAGCCTATTTGTCTTTAGTAAATAAACCCCTTATAATCTATATTGCATGTCTACCCTTTTGGATTTAAAATTTTTATTCAATTTGAATATTTAAAATTGAACTGCTTGCAAAGATTTTTAAATACTGTTGTGCAAAAAAAAAAAAAAAAAGAATAGTGATATTTAATACTGATCCTTTTTCTTTTTTTTCCAAAAAGTTTTTATTGTTTTTCCCACAAGTAAGGCCGCGTACACACGGGCGGACTGTTCGCTCAACTTTGTCCGCTGAACAGTGTTTCAGCGGACAGTCCGCTCGTGTGTGGGCTTCAGCGGACAGTTTCAGCGGACAGTCTGACGAACAAAGTTTTTTGGAATTTCCGTAAAACTGTCCGCTGAAACTTGGTTTGAGCGGACAGTCCGCTCGTGTGTAGGCTTGTTCGTCAAACTAAGTCTCGCGCATGCTCAGAAAGAATTTACACGCCGAAGGTTGCATTGCAGTGTATAGGACGTCGTTTTTCTAGTCCCGTCGTACGTGCCGTTCACGTCATCGCGCACGGTTTCAGCGGACTGTTCGTTCATCGTGTGTGGTCAAGTCCGCTCATGCTAATTTTGAGCGGACTGTTTGTCAAACTGTTTGACGAACAAAGTTGAGCGAACAGTCCGCCCGTGTGTACGCGGCCTTAGTTTACAACAGGCATCAAACATACATATTTAGTAGGAACAGTATGAACATGAACAGGGGGAAAAAGCAATCGGGCATTCAATTTTACATTGTTTACACATAAATCTGTATTAGTATCGTATAGTTTAACCAACAGTTTGTATATTTCAGTTATAGTCTTACTGAGACTGCAGGTCTGTAGAGGGTTCTGTGTTATACTCGACTTGTCACATGAAAAAAATCCGTATTTGGGGGTGTAGGTGTTGTAGATCAAGGTATATGTTTATGTGTAGTCTCTTGAGGTTATCGGTTATCCTCTCTATTTAGAGGGTGATCATGTGGTATTCAGGCTATGTTTGCAGTTAAGTAAAGACTTAGGACATGATGTATGTGGGTTGTGTTGTTGGTGGCATCCTGTTCAGGTCATTAGATATGGGATATATATTTATCAGGGGGGAGGTGGGTAGGGGAGAAGTGGCATAGGCCAAGGGGAGTGAGTATGGGATGAGTGTATCCCAAAAAATGGGGGGGGGGGGCTAATTGGGCTTATATAAATAAGGAGGAGTGTAGTGAGAGGAGAGAGCAGTGTAGGGAGGAGGGATGGTATTGAGAATATTAAGATTTGGGAAGTATGTTGTGATGTGGAAGTAGTTGTGTATCTCTCTTGCTTCCCCTCTCAGGAAGTGGGCTTCCACAAGACCTACGGCAGCTGATCAACGGTATGGGCATCTGGAGAGTCTATTCACACAGTCGTTTGAGTTTGTGTTAAAGGATGTAAAAGCTATATGTTTATTTTACTGGTATGTGTCAGGCTATTGGAGTTCAAGTCTTTACTGATTTGGGGAGAAAAGGTGTGAGTATTCTGATGTTGTTCGATAATGTGTCCAACATGCCCATTTGATATTGAATTTGTGTGGCGAGTCTCTTGCTATGTGAATTAATTCTTCCATTTCAGCGATTCTGTTGATTTTGTTGAACCATTCTTTGATAGAAGGGGGTGTTTGTTTTTGCATTCCCCTGTAATTGCTGGATTGATTTTATGTAGAAAGGTGGGAGTGCGGTACCAACGAGTTTGGATTTTGAATCCATTCTTCTGGGTAGTCACATTGATACATCCCTTGTGAATGTTGAGATACATTTTTCCCCACTCTTCTGGCTAAAGAGATATAGACAGGTCTCTTTCCCAAGGAGTACATATTGTCGAGTTACTAGGTTTACAGTCCGTGAAGAGAAGGGAGTGTGTGGCTGATATCAAGTGCATCTGGGACATTTTCTGGGAGCAGAGGTGCTCAAAAGGAGTCAATTGTCTGAAATAGTAAGAGTTCCTATCTAGGTTTCTTAAGAAATGTGTGATCATGATTGGTTGTCAAACCTAGAGGAAAGTTGAGATGCCCAAGAGAGTTTCTCTTGATTGTAGAATTCATTGGCTAAGATCTGTCTGTCAGACCAATGTTGTGTTAAGAAGTTTGTGTGCACACCTAGGGGAAAGTCCAGGTTCAGTCTGATTAGAGTCATTGGGCCTTGAATTGTCAAGATGGAGGAGTGTTTGCAAGTCATGTGAAAGAATTGAATTGTTGGCCTGATTAGAGGGTGGGGCTTTAGTTCGATAGGAAAGTGGCATTCTAAAATCCAGGGTAACAATGCTAGTGAGAGATTCGTGAAGGAGTCTTCCAGTCTAACCCAAGCTTTTGTAGATCTGTGGAGGTTCCAATCTAAGATTCTGGTCATATGTACAGCTTTGTAGTAGTTGGTAAGGTCTGGTAAACCTATTCCTCCTAGATGTTTGGGTAAGGCTAGTTGTGTGTATATTTAATCCTAGGTTTGCGCCCCCCCCCCCCAGAGGAAGGTAAAGCTGATGTGTCTGTAGGATTTGAAGAAGGTCGGTGGTACGTGGATCGGAACAGTCTGCAAGATATAGAGGATTCATGGTAGAGCATTCAGCTCTCCCGAACCAAGAGAACACCGGCCTGTTCCAATTTTTGAGGTCTTCTATAAGTTTGTTTAATATCGGCAAGTATTTTCTTGTATACAGGTTTGATCGTTTTGTGGGTAGTTGTATTCCTAGGTAGGTGATCGCCTCTGTTTGCCACTGAAAGGGGAAATTTTTGAGGTAGACATGAGGTTGTGTAGGTTGATCACTTTTATAGTATTGTCCCTGGCTTCCCTCTCAGGAACAAAGCCAACTTGGAGATAATTGATGGGAGTAGTGGGAGAAGTCTATTGGCTAGAATTTTGGAAAAAATCTTAATGTCTATGTTATGTAGAGAAATTGGCCTGTAGTTTGCCGGTTGTGATGGATCTTTATTGTCTTTGAGTATGACTGTGATGTGTGCTTGTAGCATTCCTGGTGTGAGTGAGTTGGATTCTGATAGGGAGTTTAAAGCTTTTAAGAAGGGTGCACTAAGCGTGTCATAGAATGTTTTGAAGTAAACAGCAGATAGACCTTCAGGGCCTGGGCTTTTTCCCGACTTCAGGCTTTTAACGGCTTCTTTAAGTTCCTGTTGGGTAATCTGGCTTACTGGTATTTTGGAGTATTCTGGAGAAATCCCTTTGGTGCAGTGCTGTTCTAAGAACCTTTTGATTTTAGTTTGGCTTTCCGCAATGGAAGGCGAGTTTGTTTTAGACTCATCTATAATGTAACGTTTTTTGTAGAATCTCTCAAATTCCTGGGCTATAGCAGTATTGCTTGTGTGTATTTGTCCTGTTGGGTAGTGTATCTTATGGATCGTCATTTTGCTCTCTTCGAATGCAATGCTTGGGCAGGCAAGTGTCAACTTTTGTTTCCTGATTCATAAAATAGCTTGTGAGATAGCATAATTTTTTTCCTAACTGTGCGACTTAATTCTTCCAAATAATCCAGTCTGGAGTATTTTTTATGTGGTGCTGAAAAAAAGATGAAGTCGTTTTCCTGAGGTCTGAGGGTGCGCCATGTGTCACGAAGAAGAAGAAATTGAATACTCAATTTTATTTGCTGTTGTGCCCTATATGGTAGACTGGATGTCCCTATAGATGTGTCTAGGAGAGGATCAAGTGGGGCACTGAGATCTCCTCCCAATATGAGTATGCCATTTTGGAAAGAGGCGAGGGATCGTATAGTGTTCTACAAATGAATGGGAATTCGGAAACGTTGGGGCAATAGATGTTTGCTAGTGTAATTGGTTTATTTTGGAAGTCCCCTTTTAGGAAAATATATATCCCCTGCTCATCAATAAGTGTGACCGTTATTTTGAGAGAGGTGTTCTTAGAGATAAGGACTGTGACGCCTTTAGTTTTGGAGTTTGGTGTTGATGCATGGTAGCTTGTCTGAAAGTCTTGGTTAGAGAATTTAGGAATTGCTGCTGAGGAGAAGTGAGTCTCCTGTAAGAACACAACATCCGCCTTTATGCTTCTCATGTATGTTAATATCTGGGATTGTTTTCGGGTATGTTGAAGCCTTTGACATTAAGTGAAACTACTTTAAGGGAGACATTTTTTGTTGCAGTTCTGGTGTCTGCCATGATGTCTTGGGGTGTCACTGCCCTAGGGGTAGGTCTCCTAGAGGAGGGAAGCAAGAGAGGTCAAGGAGGCGAGGAATGGGTGGTAATATGAGGGAGGGGTGGGAGGAGAGGTAACAGGTAAAGAAGGTGGAGGGAGGGGGGATTGTTTGAAAGCTGTTGGTAAGGGGTGTGAGTGGGGTGTGGGTAAAGAGTTGTGGTCTTGGGTTGACTGGTGGTGATTAGGAACTTTTTCTCTAATCACTTATATCCAGTAAAGGTCAGTCAGTACTCTCAGAGTCTGCTGTGTGTGGTTGTGGTTGGGTGAGGTTCCTAGATGGAGTGGTACTCTTGTTCCAGTGAGGTCTTGGTACTTAGTGTGGTTGTGGGCAAGTAATCCAGCGTATAAGCTATCTATGTGTGTAGGGGGATGAGGGGAGTTAACTTTGGGTAATATGTTTGGTATGAAGCCTCAGGCTGAGTGGTTTGAGACCATGTACATGTCATGTGATGCGACATCATTGAGGTTTTTGTGAGGAATAAATGTGTTCAACATAGTACATGAAAGAAAAAAATCCTTAACGTATATAACAAAGTAGTATCATAACAGTATAATGTATTCATTGAATTTACAGAACTTTTTTAGCTTAAAAACCAAACAGTAACAGTGGTATTCCTGCTGTAGCTATTCTATGTTAGTAACCCTGGAAGGGGGTGTGGGGTTGTGAAGCAATATCCCTCTGGCCGAGTCTGCAATCTGGGGTTCACATGTCTGGAGAGGGCATAATGAGTCTACTTGGAGATCTATTAGTTGGAGTGGGGGAAAATTGTACTATTGCTTTTGTATCTGGCAGGCTTGGGAAGTGTGTTATTAGATCAATATTAGCTCAAGAATAACTCGTTTTGGCGGTAATCAGGGAAATACTTGTGGGAGCTCACTTGCGTTCAGGGTGTGAGAGAAAGAGAGTCAGTGATGGCAGCACCTAGTTAGAGTTAAATTTTATTAGGAGGGGGTTCTAGCAGACGTTTTATCTCATATGGTCACTCTGTAAGGAGTTCGGTTTAGTGTGCGCAAGATCCAACTCCTCATTCCTACAGAGGGTTCTGCAAAGATATGGGCCCACATGGAGCGTGCCGCCATCATCTGTGTCCCAGTAGCATATACTTTTTAAACATTTGCAGACGTGACAATATTTTTCTGACCCATCTCCTGTTGTTCTGATATTTGATAGCTAGGAGAAATAGTGGCAGTACAGAACTAAAGAGTAGTGGTGTAAGTTGGTTTACTGTTCCCTATCTGAGGGAAGTAAACTAGTCCTTACCACTTGTCCTTATGACTATTGAATGATATGAAGTGTATATGTTCCTATACGGTATAGTACATATACTTTTCTTCTTTAGCAGACAGCAGGGCTACCATTGGGCAATTAAACTGTAGTTAGGTTCTTTTTTCTTGGTAACTTAAAAAAAAAGTCCATATCTTTCAGGTTGTGTGTGGCGGGGTCTGATGCTGAAGTTTCCTGCTTCAGTAATGCCATCCATGGAGGTGGCTCTGTGAAGTGGAGGAAGACGGACGTCAATGTACCAGTCAGGCAGGTCTACCAGTGGGAGGTTGAGCGAGGTACAGAAATGTTCCCGGTCTTCTGCCACTCTGAGGTTTGCAGTGTGACCATTGTGGGAAGCTGATAGACAAAAGGGGAACTTCCAGCGGTACACTATGTTTCTAGCCCTTAGTACATCCAGCAGGGGTCTCATTTCTCTTCTCCCTTGTAAAGTTATGCTGTATAAGTCTTGCAATATTTTAATGTCAGAGCCCTGGAAGAAAAAGTGTATGTGGCCTCTAGCTTTGCGGAGGATTTCTTCCTTCAGTAGAAAATCAGTCAGGCAGCAAATCATTTCCTTGTGTGGGTCGGTATCTCTTCCTCTCAGGTGTAGCGCTCTATGAATGCGTTCCATGGCTAGAGGGGTGTCTGGGGGTCTTTCTAAAAGCTCATTGAAAAGGGCAATAACCATGTGGGAGAGCTGGGCAATTGAGTCAATTGATTCAGTGAGTCCTCTTACCCTTAAGTTGTGGCATCTTCCGTGATTGTCCAGGTCCTCTATATGTCTATCTATGTCTCTGAGGTAGACAGCATGAGATTCTGTCACTTGCTATACTTGGCACATTGAGTCGTCATGGCGGGCTTGAGTTTCTTCTACCTCCTCCATTCTCAGGTTCATCACCTGGAAGTCTGAACATATGTCAGAAATAGCAGCAGACAATGTATTTTTAATGTCTGCTGCCACTATGCGAAGGTCGACTAGACTTAATGCTGAGTCAGCCTGCATTCTGGGTAAAGGAGGAGGGCTGCGGCTCTGGTCTCTATGCTGATCTCAGCTGCCTGAGCGGGATGGGAGGGATGAGGCCTGTGATGGTGGCATGCCTCTCTGAGGCCGCGTCCGGAATATCGTCGGTATATTGCGGCTTAGCTGAGTGTCCAGGTCTCTGGGAGAGCGGGATTGGGTGGCAGAAGAACTCCTACGTGTGCTTCCCATCTTGCGTTCACTGGATGTGCGCTGCAGTCAGATATCTTTACTTCATGGAACAGGAGCTGAGAGTTCAGGCATCCATCTCAGAATGGCGCCAGGCCACACCCCCGATCCTTTTTCTAAGTTGCCTTATTTATATATCTCCTATTATTAGATTTCTATTTTTGCTCATCTCACTCGCCGATCCTTTTACATTTAACTACCTTTTGAACCATGGTTTAAAAAGAGAAACACATGGCACTTATAAGACTATCAGTTTTATCCAAGAATGTGTAACACAATAAGAATATTCTGGTGTGTACTACAGCTTTAGCACTTTAGGCATAAGGCTCACTCACTGAAGGTTTCTACTAGAATTATTAATGTAAGAATTCACTCTGCAAGTGGATGGAGAACTTCTTTTAAGAGAATCAATCACATCAAGGAAAGGCAGAGACACAATTAATCCCCAATGATACTCACCCAAAGATGTGGCTGAATTACAACCATGTGCACAAACAGCTTAAACACTTGACACTGGAGGAAACGGTCAAGTTTCTTAATCCAAGACTCCACAAACAAATGAAGACTCTCCTCTCTTAGCAACAATCACATAATTAGCAGGTATAAAAATATAAACAGAAAGGCTCACTTGATGTAGTGGACAGCACCACAATTTGGGGAACTGTGATAACAGCATTTTATTGTTATATCGGACAATTTACACAGCACTTTACATCAGTCCCTGACCTCAAGGAGCTACTGTTTTTTCTTTTTCCCTATGTACTGTACTCTCTTTACTATGACAGAGGATTGGCTCAAACTAAAAGCCATTTACACCCAATAAGTATCCCTCTGTTGTAGCTCTGACTGTGACTGTGCTCTTCACAATAGTATTTCTATCTCTGTGGCTGTAACTATTTTTATTTTAAAGTTAACAGTGTTTGCTTGTAAACAGAGACAACCCACCTTTCTGATGGTCAGTGACCATCAGAAGAAACTTGGGCACTTATTTTCTGACAATGCTGCTTCCTGACTGCTACAGGTATTTAACAGTGTCAGATGTGCAGATGTGTTGAATACCTGCTCCTTTCGCCAAACACTGTGGTTTCTCTCACTAGCTCATACATCGCTATAGGAAATGACACCAGAAAGTGTCACATACCTGCAGGAGCTGTGGAACAGCAAAATGGCAGAGTTTGAGACATGGACCACCAGAAAGGTAATTAAATGCTCTTTGTTTTACAGGTCTGGCTCCCTTAACAATTGACAATATGGTGACAGGGTCATAATAAAAAAAAAAGAGACACTGGCACCTATAGGTTCTCTGACAAAGCTACGTATTTAGGAAAACAATGGCAAGTAGGAAATGGTGAAAGAAGAAGAAGATGTGGTGACAGGGTCACTTTATTATCCATTACAAAGTTAGTAGTGAAGAATTAAAGCCAAGGTCATGGTGCCACTGAATGGAAGGGGACTCTACGAGGCACTGAAATGTTGACAAATCAACTTACTGTATGCAAGGGTTTGATTTAATAAAGGCAAATAGATGGTTCACTTTGAAAGGGAATTACCCCCCCCCCCCCCCCCAAGCTTATTGAATGGGCTGAAACTCTGCGGACCGCCATCATCCTGTCATAGGCAGTCAAAAATGCATTTTTTTTATTTTCTTAGCAAGTCATTGAATATTCTTTGTAAAATGAAACTTTACCACATTTAACTAAGATCTAGGGCACATTCCCTTGCAAAGTGAACAACATATTTACCTTTAGTAAATCAACCCCTAAGTGTCCTTAATAAATTGTGACACCTGTGATTTCTTGCACTATTACTTGTTTTACATTGGTATTTTTTTACTTACTCAGTTTTAGATCTCTATGGATTATCCTGTGAAGGTGCAAGTATTGTACCCCAAGTAATATCTGCTTCATGTAATATCGCACTTCAGGCTCTGTCAGTAGTTTTCGTATGCTCAAGATGTGAGCAAGAGACTGCAGAAAAAAAAGACACAAGCATAAGTGCATGCAGTATGAAATACACACATGTAAATACTAACAGCCAACACCTGTAAAAAAGGAAAAGGTCAAGGGGTTTTGAAATAATTTTGTAGTGTTCAACATCATTCACATATCATATGTAAATTATGAAATGCTCTGAATATATTAATGCAATAACTCTAATCAGGACTGCATAATAATAAAAAGAATACGCTAATGCTGCCTGTACACATAATTATAGCCAACAGGTCACCTTTCATTTAAATGAAGCAGGTCATATTTTTTGATATATCTGAAAACACTTATAAAGACACATTATCATTAGCATCTCTACATCTGCTACCATCTCCTACTGCTAAATCCAATTGTGAGGTACAATGGGGGGAAGACAACAAAAACGATTTTTAACTTAGTAGAGTGGAAAGAGGTTGGAACTGCTGTCAAATTGTTATTGCTGCTGGTGTCTTCTTGCCCCATTGACACCTATTCCCTCCATAGAATGTGCTAGTGATAAAAGTGGCAGAACGTGAAGAATGCTGTTCCGAAGTGGGTTGCAGACAGCCATTAAACAAATAGATGTTCAAACTCTTCCCCAGTGAAAATAATTATTTTAGACAACTTACCTTTTGGTTGTGTCTTTATAGATTTGGTATTTAGAGGTTTAATGTACAGTATATGTGCTTCTTAAAATTGGGTAGTATACTGACAATTATCAGAACCAGTGCTCTCTTCTCTCCATTCAAAACATAGCATCATCATCTGTGTGCCTCTGCATAATGTAACTTACATTATGTAGAACATTTATACAGGTCCTGTAGAATAGTGCTTTGTAAAGCGGAAGCTAGAGCTTTCACTGACCATTATTACTATCCATTAAAAATTTACCCGTTTATGGAGCATCCTTATTTTATGAGATTAGGCAATTTTTCTCTTATTCATCTGTAAATTTCTTAATATTACATCTTATACCTCTTAACTATCAATTCACAAAGATGTTTGGCACTCTTTATCAAGTGTGCACTGTAAGTAGTACTATTATACCACTACTAGTGCTATTATAACACCATTAGTGTTATTTTATCAGCCCTTATAAAAAAATCAATGTTAAAGTCAATTCACAAAGATTAACACACAGATTATCACTCCTTAAAATAACACTAGCTATAGGCTGGTGATTGATGGAAGTTTCAGTAGCTGTCTGTGGAGGAGATGAGGAAAAAAGGAGCCATTTGAGTCAGTGATAAAATAACACTTCACGAGAAAAAATACATTTATAAGAAAAAAAAAAGTTTTCAACAGATAAATGTTTATTTCGCTTGGAAAAGCAAGCATTACACATTTTAGGATTATGAATTGAACACTTTTTGGAAAAAATCATAATGAGTAGTGGTGTTCAAACATGATTTTAAATAATTGAACCTTCTTATCTATACCCAATAAATATAAGTGTTTGGGGTACCAAAGAAAAGTCATACAGTACAAATAATGAAATAAAAATGAATAACCCAATAAGGGGGGTTGACCAAATTTTACTGATAATGGTAAAGTATTTATTTTGAGCTGAGGTTTTGCTTAAGTCTGCACAAATCCAAAAATACCCGATTTCTAGACTTCCATGAACTAAAAATATTACCAATTACTACAGTAAACAAATGAAAAAAAAATCTGAAGAATTAGAAGACCCCTTTTATGTTTTGGGTTGTTTATATATACTGGGTTTTAAATGTCAATGGTTAGTTACATGTTCGTTATTCCGATGTTGCATTGTTTTGACGCTGCTAATTTATTTTGTTTTTTTTTATTTTATTTTTCTGTATATTTGAAAAAACAATAAAAAATTTGCAAAAAAACAATAAATTTACTACGGTACATTTTGTTTGAAATGCTTTGAAGTGCTCTTCCTGGTGTTTATTTCCATTGGGCAATTTGGGACAGAATAGATATCCCTTACACATAGGTAGCTAGCTGTACATGATTGACTAAATATTAGATAGTTACATACTACCCATCTATATACCAATTAAATAATCATAATATATTAATGAAAAAGTTCTCTAGCTCTTTGGGCTGTGTGTGTTCTCCTGTGCTCCCTGGCAGTGTCTCCTCCCTTTTACTGCCTTGTAAACATTAATATATTTGATCACCATTGATATAATGACGTAATGTCATATGGATGGTATTTATCATGTCTGTAAATACACATAATAATACATTTGTATTTATACTTAGTTTTTTTGTGATTTGTAGATATTATTGATATATTGTAATTACTGAGTTTGTATTTCTTATACACTTTAGCTTGTTTACCCACCATTTGTTTATAAACCATTAACTCCTGCAGAAGTTAGAAATATTGCAAAAAAGTTTTGAGTTGGTTGCTCATTTCTTTCTCCAATAATGTTGCAATTATACTGTAGACAATGCACTCTTAGAAGATGGAATTCTCAATTAGAATATTAGACAGGCAACATGGGGAACATGAATGTCACTTATGTTCTTCGTTCCTGTGCAATCTCCCTCAATCTTGGCCTCATCAGGATGCACCTCTTAAAAGGGCCACATCTACTTATGGCTTCTGCCTTTCAGTCTGTTTTGCCCAAGCCACAGTTTTCATTGGCTTCTATGCTCAGTCTCTGCTCTCTAGCCTCCTACTTGGTTCCTTGCGTTGTCTTTTTGTGTATAACCTTTACTTCCTTCTCTGGATTAATTTGTCTGCTGCCTGTCCTGACTAATGGCTTGTCTCCTGGTTTCCACATTTGCCCTCCCGCTGCCCTGACTCATTACTTGTCTCCTGGTTTCCACTTGTCTGCTGCCTGCCTGGACACTTGGTTTATCTTTCTATTGACACATGTCTCTGCAGCACATTTTCTAGATTAAATCACCATCTCTATCTGCATCATCTTGTGCTTGTCCCTGCTCAGCTAGAGCAGGGTAAACCTAGGGGTCGCAACCTGAGATCAGCATGCAGCGAAATCCATCTCCACCTTCAGGGGCTCTGGTGAAACCGACTGGCCCTTAGACTCCATGTCCTTGGGGATCCCTTGTCACCTGCTCACATGTGAGTTTACTTCCTATGATCTGTGATAATCAGTATGGTGGTGTAATTTTAGGATGTTTCAAAAGGTGTGTGAATCTCTCCATTTTGCTCGATTTTGCACAATTTTATGGCTGTTCAAATAAAAGTTAATTATTTTTATTATATTTTATTTACCCTTTAGTCCCTTAATCTTTCTCTTTTATATGATGCTTATACTTGGGATCTCTTTATTCCAATAATCTATAACTTTAATAAACAGGTAAACTGTAAGTAATATTTAAATTTGTCTTTAATTAAGAAGATTTACCTACCTTGTGTCTGCAGTACTCTAGCACCAAGTACACGTACTTCTGGTCTTGAAAATGGTGGTAAAATCTGACAATGTTTCTATGCTTTAACTGACTGTGGAGTTCAATTTCTTTTTCAACCTGTTATCAAAGGACAGTGAGAAATTATAATTATCCTACATTTAATATATATATATATATATATATATATATATATATATATATATATATATATATATATATATTATATATATACTGTCTATAAAGTATAAATTGCTGAAAACATCAGAATACAGGTCAGGAATCCAGGTGTAATAAAAATAATAAAATGTCTAGAGAGCAATGTAAAATTGCTGTAGTAGATAGGAATACCCAGCCGTTCTGTTAGGGACACTTCGTACACGCAGGGATCTCCTTCATTAAGGCATAGCTCCCAAATGTCCCTAATTAAAAGGGACTGTCCCTGATTTGGAACAATGTCCCCCTTTCCTCCTCATGTGTTTTGGTATGATCTATATAGTTGTTAGGGATGAGCTGAACACCCCCCGTTCGGTTTGCACCAGAACATGCAAAAAATTTGTTGCAACACACGAACACTGTTAAAGTCTATGGGACATGAACATGAATAATCAAAAGTGCTAATTTTAAAGCTTATATGCATGGTATTGTCCTAAAAAGTGTTTGGGGACCTGGGTCCCTCCCCAGGGGACATGTATCAATGCAAAAAAAAGTTTTCAAATGGCCGTTTTTTTAGGAGCAGTGACTTTAATAATGCTTAAAGTGAAACATTAAAAGTGTAATTTTCCTTTAAATTTTGTACCTGGGGGGTGTCTATACTATGCCTATAAAGGGGCGCATGTTTCCCGTGTTTAGAGTCTGAAAGCAAAATTACATTTCTAAAGGAAAAAAAATCATTTAAAACTACTCGCGGCTGCAATGAATTGTTGGTCCGCAATACACATAAAAGTTCATTGATAAAACGGCATGGGGATTTCCCCACAGGGAATCCCGGACCCAAAATAAAAAAAAAATGGCATGGGGATCCCCCTCAAAATCCATACCAGACCCTTATCCGAGCCCGCAACCTGGCAGGAAAAGAGAAGGGTATGAGAGAGCGACCCCCCTCCTGAACTGTACCAGGCCATATGCCCTCAACATTGGGAGGATGCTTTGAGGTAGCCCCTCAAAGCACCTTGTCCCCATGTCCCCATGTTGATGAGGAGAAGGACCTCATCCCCACAACCCTTGTCCGGTGGTTGTGGGGGTTTGCGGGCGGGCTGCTTATTGGAATCTGGAAGCCCCCTTTAACAAGAGAACCCCCAGATCCCAACCCCCCTGTGTGAATTGGTTACGTAAACGGGTGACCCTGCCCCCCTCTGACAACACGGGGAAAGCCATAGGGAAGTCCCAGTGCGTCAGAGGGTCACTGGTGGCCCCGTTCTCTGTTATTTAAGAAGTGTCAGAAGAATCGAAGCGTCACATGGCTGAAGACTCCCACAGAGGCGGATCATGGGGACGGCGCCGAGAAGAAGCAGGAGCAAGATGCGGGACGAGAAGAGCGGAGGAAGAAGAAGATGGAGAAGAAGTTGGAGAAACAAGAAGAAGAACACAGAAGGAAGACCATAAGAAAGAAGATCAAAGAAGAAGAATTTAATAAAGGACTAGTCAAAAACTGTCTCATCTTTTTTAACCTTTTTGTCACTTTTTTTGTGAAATGGTAGGGGTACATTTGTACCCCATTACCAATTCACACAGCGGGGTGGGATCTGGAGTCCCCTTGTTAAAGGGGGCTTCCAGACTCTGATAAGCCCCCCGCCCACAGACCCCCACAACCACTGGGTAAGGGTTGTGGGGATGTTGCCCTTCCCCCCATCAGCACCTCAAAGCACCTTCCCAATGTTGACGGCATGTGGCTTGGTACAGTTCAGGAGGGGAGGGGCGCTCTCTCGTCTCCCCTCTTTTCCTGTGGCCTGCCAGGTTGCGTGCTCGGATAAGGGTCTGGCATGAATTTTTGGGGGGACCCACGCAATTTTTTTTTTACATTTTGGTGCGGGGTTCCCCTTAATATCCATATCAGGGCCTGGTATGGAATTTAGAGAGACCTCCAAGCATTTTTTTTTTTAATTTTGGTTCGGGGTTCCCCTGTGGGGAAATCCCCATGCCGTTTTTATCAATGAACTTTTATGTGTATTGCGGACAGACAATTCATTGTAGCCGCGAGTAGTTTTGACTTTTTTTCCTTTAGAAATGTAAATTTGATGTCAGACTGTTCTAAACACGGGAAACATGTGCCCATTTACAGGCATACTATAGACACCCCCCAGGTACAAAATTTAAAGGAATATTACACTTTTATTTTTTCACTTTAAGCATTATTAAAATCAATGCTCCCGAAAAAACGGCTGTTTTTAAAAACTTTTTTTTGCATTGATACGTGTCCCCTGGGGCAGGAGCCAGGTTCCCAAACACTTTTTATGACAATACCATGCATATAAGCCTTTAAAATGAGCACTTTTGATTTCTCCCATAGACTTTTAAAGGGTCTTCCGCGGCTTTCGAATTTGCTGCAAACACCCAAAATTGTTCGCTGTTCGGCGAACTGGCGAACAGCCAATGTTCGAGTCAAACATGTGTTTGATTCGAACATAAAGCTCATCCCTGATAGTCGTATATAATAAAGTGTTTCCCAGTGCTAAACATTTCATCCAAATTCTAAATTGCTGCATTTGTAAATTTCAAAAACCAATATAAAGGAATAGTAGTGGTGAAAAAAAAATCACTTGTGGGTTTAACTAATCTTTTTTTGTTCTCATTTAAAGGGGTGTGGCGGGGGTGTGCCCTATGCCTACATACTTTTGCTAATTGGTGTCCCTCGTTATCATCTCAAAAAGTTGGGTGGTATGGTTATGGTGATATCATGTTTTATTTTATTTTTTGACCTTCTGTTCCTGCCCACAAGGCATGGTTAGGGAAGGTAGTATAGTGTATAGTATGCCCTATAAACCACCTAGACCAGCCATTCTCAGACAGTGTTTCTCCAAAGGTTTCTAGAGGTTTCTTGAGCTGCAGCTCACTGACTTCCTAACTGATGGTGCTTGCATGGTTGGCACTGATGATGCATTTCCACTTGGCAAGGACAAAAAAACTGCTGCGCAATCCAAAAAATGCTTACTATTCTGCTGTGTGAATGTGTTACTGCTGCCCCCACTATATGTGTTCCTACATATGCAATCAGTGAAAATAAAAACTTAAACAGTGCTGAGCAGTATCACATCTTAAAACATGCATTATATACATTTTATGAAATTCCCTTTATACGTACAAATAAACTTCTACATTTTCACCTTATATTGTGCAAAATACTGTTATGCATATACTGTTTGTATATATTAATGGCCTGATGGAAATGGCATGCAAAAGGCCAATAGTATAGTGTATAGTAACTCTAGTATTGAATCAGTGCAATTCAATGGAAAAAAAAACAAAAAACATCTAAGCATCCAATAGATGAATACAATATCTGACCCCTATATGATCACAAGCATCATGGAATTATATTAAACCTTTTGGGAAGGGGGCCCCTGCGGCCCCCCACCTCAAAGCACCTTGTCGCAGGCCCCCCTTCCCGAAAGCACCCATCCCCCCATGTTGAGGGCACGTGGCCTGGTATGGTTCAGGGGGGGGGGGGCTCGCTCGTCCCCACCCCCTTTCCTGACCGTGCTCGGATAAGGGTCTGGTATGGACTTTGGGGGGGCCCCCATGCCGTTTTTTGGCATAGGGGTTACCCGTAAAACCCATACAAGGCGACGGGACTTGCAAGGTGTCAATCTCACTGATGGAAGTGGTGACATTGACTTCCTTCGCTAGTCCTGTCATACCTGAAGTCACGTTCAAAATGAACAGACTTTAGTCCATGTGTGGGCAAGTCCGTTCATTTGGAAAGTCCGGAGGACCTCCGCCAAATGTCGGCTGGAAAAGTCAGTTCATGTGTGGTCATGTGTAGGCAAGTCCGCTCGTTCGGATAGTCCGGCCGACCTCCACTGGAAAGTTCGGCGGACAGTCTGATCGTGTGTACGCGGCATTTGTTATACTACTCATGGTTGCTTGTAAGAATCACATCACAGGGCAATGCTTGATTCATTTAGCAAAGCTTGACAGACATAGAGCATACATTATTATTATTATTATTATTATTATTATTATTATTATTATTATAATACACGATTTATATAGTGCCAACAGTTTACGCAGCGCATTACAATGTATAGGGGGGGACAACACAATTATAGTACAATACAAAAGGTACAGGAGGGCCCTACTCGTAGAGCTTACATTCTAAAGGGAGGGGGTGGTGGTACAAAAGGTAATATCTATTACAATTCATTACTAAAAAAGCTGTGCATGTCAAGTTTAAAGCATACTTTAGGCTTGTTTCTTACTCCTCCAGCCATTCCTTATTTAAATCATAATCATTCCTCCATTTCTCACCATCCGTAGTCATACTCCTAGTCATGATAAATCATTCATTACTTCTGCTCTAAATTTCTCTCCTTTTTTTTCAGTCCTTCACCTAGTACAGCACGCCCTCCTCTGAGCACAAGACACTTCATCAGGGACATAATGAGCACATGCAACACTCTATCATGGAATGGTAACACATAAAACGCTGTGCAGAGCACATTAGCCACTTACTAGGGCATATGCTGAACATAAGACACATTTTGCCAGGGGCAGAAGACCATGACACAATTGTTATGATACTTGGCGTAACATCATCTTTAAAAAAAAAAGAAAACACAAAAAAAATGAAAGTGCTCGTGTGCAGAAGCGGATGCATACATAAGTCGCCCATATATATAAGCGGTGTACAAAGCACACATGTGAGGTATCGAACTTTAGAGTGAGAGCAATAATTCTAGCACTAGACCTCCTCTGTAACTCTAAACAGGTAACCTGTACACATTTTTGAAGAGTCGCTGTAATGACACCCCGAGTATGAAAGGGGTTAAAGTCGTTTAGGACATTCCATTCCTGAACACAAAGGCAGCTACCGAACACTCCAACCAGCCGAACAAGAAACCCATACGAATAATTCTCCCCCCAAGTACGAGACAAGGCTCTGTGTTGAGGGTCAAACAGGAATGAACTTTTATTGAAAGGAATACAAGTCTTATATATAGTAAAAAGAGGAGGTGTATACCTCCTGCTCATATTACTCTGAAAATATGCCTGTGACCAGAAACCTAATTAACATGAGCTCATTAACTAATCCCTTTAAGCAGCCTGGTCATTGTTATGATAAATCCGAATTTCCCTACAGGTCAGACTTGTTGTCACCGAGCTTCACACAGTAGATGATACATTATCATAAGTTTAAACACAGGACATTCTCACAACAGCAGGAGCTCCACTAGGAGTCGGCCTGTCTCCTATATTGTACAGATGCCAATGTGATCAGCTCTTTCAATTAACATGTTGAGTTCAGAATCAAACAAACCAAGAATAGTCTTTACATATATCCTGGGAGATATTGTGTAGAAATATTACTGTCCCATTTTAAGTAATCCAATATATATTTTCTCAGTCACCCTGTGCCAGGATAGCACAGGGTAGCTTAGACATAATAGGTGCATGGGGAGCTCAAACAAGGGTATTCCATACTTTTCAAAGGATTCTACATTCCATGGGCCCTCCCGTCACAGTCGCCTATGGAGATTTTTAAATACCGTAGTTTGTCATTGTAATTCCAGTGTGTGCACAATTTTAAAGCATGACATGTTAGGTATCCATTTATTCAGCGTAATTATCTTTCACATTATACAAAAAAATTGGGCTAACTTTACTGTTTTGGTTTTATTTTAAAAAAGTGTATTTCTTCCAAAAAAAAATAGCTTTGAAAGACTGCTACACAAATACGGTGTGACATAAAATATTGCAATGATTGGCAATTTATTCTCTAGGGTCCCTGCTAAAAAATATATATAATGTTTGGGGGTTCTAAGTAATTCAATGTATATATATATATATATATATATATATATTTATGGTCGGAGCCCTCCGCTGTAAGAGATATGAAAGAACACATAAACACGTCACAAGACTAACAACATAAAATAGACCTGAGTTGTGCCCTTGGTCTGCTGTAAGGTAAGCCCTGGTGAGCTGGGCGGTGAGCCCTGCTCTGCTGGGCGATATGCCAAGAGAAGGCCGCATACCTTAAGAAAGTAAATGGATGTTTCTGTAGAGAAACGTGTTTTAAGTGAAGTACTCTGAGAAGGGAAATGGGTGGGTGGGTACCTTGCACTGGAACCGACACAGACCGTTGTGGGTGGTCTGATTATATACCCTCCGGGCTCCTCCCATAATTACGGGCCACCATACTGGCCCTCTTATTTATGGTCGGAGCCCTCCGCTGTAAGAGATATGAAAGAACACATAAACACGTCACAAGACTAACAACATAAAATAGACCTGAGTTGTGCCCTTGGTCTGCTGTAAGGTAAGCCCTGGTGAGCTGGGCGGTGAGCCCTGCTCTGCTGGGCGATATGCCAAGAGAAGGCCGCAAAAGATTTGGTGTAGGGAGGTAATTATTAATTTAGGTACAACAAGACACTACGGGGCAAAGTTTCTGAAGGCTCAGGACATTTCCACTTGTGGATTAGAGATGTATCGAGTAAAGCAGGTGGATTCCCGCCTGCCCATCTTTGATCGCGTGGACTGGGACCCCGTTTCGTGAGGCTGCTGATGCTGCTCCAATGCGAAAGAATGTCCAAGAAAATGACCAAGGTCCTGGCCTAATGTGCTCAAAAGGAACCTGACGTGACTAATGAACTGGTTGCTGCCTGGGGTACTAATCGAGAACGGTAGTAATGGGCTGTCCAGCGAGGGATCAAACATATGGGCCAAAAATTGATCTAGGATGGACACGGGGCACCAGGCTTTGAGAGTTTGGAAAGGTTTTATGTCAACCCCTGGACCGGACTATTGTGTTTTGGACACGCTGAGGAGCAAGATGAAGTCTGATGGCGTGTGAGGTGGTGTCTACGTAACACTTTACAACTGGGATGGTGACAGTATTCACTGGGGCGTAAGAAGCTGTAGAAAGCCAGGTAGATGGCTGCTTGAAAGACCAGGCTGAATTTAGCCAAAAGGGGAATGTGACAGGATGAAAGACATGTCTCGGAATATGGCGCTGGTGACGGGTAGCCGTTTGATACTGATTTGGGGTCATTGCCTGTGAATACCACACAACATGGTCTTGACCGTATGGGCGGCGAACAAGACGGTTTGTTAGGATCTCATAAGGGGATGAAATACTGGATGTCAGCTGAGTGGGGTCTTAGGTATTGTGTGACAATGCCAACTGTGTGCGGTGGCATAATATGAAGACCAGGATGTGATGGAGAACTTTTGGTATTGCTCTGGGGTTTGAGGCTAGTAACCTGACATAGAACCTCTAGGCTGCCCGGTAGGCCTTCAGGGTCTTGTGAGATAATGAAAGATTAATAAGGCAGGTAGCATCGTGAAAGTGTTGTTTGAATCCGAGGTTAGCTACGACCAGTGTGGGATAAGAGACATGGTCGGGTCGGTTCCAGGTTCCTGCAAAAAACAACGAAGCAAAGTTAACGGGTAGTGCGTCGGCCAGATTATTGCGTTTGTCTGGGATGTGGACGCATAGGACGTTAGATTGGTGCTGTGGGGATAGTGGCACCAGCCTGCACAGGAAGGCCACAATGGCCAGCTACTAGGACCTCCTTTATTTATAATACTTGCTGTAGCTTGGTTGTCTGTGGCGAACGTCACTGTTTGTCCTGCCCAGTTGTTGCACCAGACTAGAGCTGCTGCGACAATGGGGTAGAGGTCGAACAAAGAGGAGGACTAACTGAACCCAGGAATCAAGAGGATTTCTGACGGCTATGGCCCTATAAACCCAATTTGGCCAAAATTGAGGTGAGGACCTGTGGAGGCTGCGGTGACCATGACTACCTGAGATGAAGAGAGATGCTGAGGGAATACACATTGGCATGCCATTCCAATTTGTGAGAAAATCGACTCTCATGGGCAGATCTGCTATAGCTGGCACATCTTAATTTAAGGATTTAGTCAGGGTCTTTGCCTGGAAGAGAAACACTAAAAGATGGGAGGTAAAAGATCCCCTTGAGTCTGGCTGCTGCCTTGGCTGAAAATGAGCAGTGATAGTCAAAGGATGGGCACCCTGCATACTTGTGACCTGCTGCATGCAGATACGGGTCCAATTCTACCCTCCTGTTGGGGTTGCTCTGCCTAGCATGTCTCTGACTGTCCCCAAGGCCCGCACAAACTCTGTGACAGTGAGCTTGCGATTAAGTAAAGGGTCTCTGGCCTTCAGGATGACGGAGACATCTCCCCGCGAATATGATTTGTTCTAGGCCAAGTTGTGTACTGCTATGAGGAGGGATGCTAAGTTAACGTCGTTGTCATCCAAGATGTCCTCCTAGATGCCCTGCTAGGACAAGGTGTGCAGGGAAGACGATGGTGCAGAAGTTGGGTGTATCTGTAAGTGAAGGTACGGGAATGACGGTGGTGACTGGAGCTGGTAGGGGCACGGCTGGGCGTACCTCCAGGGCTGTCACTCTGCTTGGACTTCGGCGACTGCTGCTGACAGTGTGGTTACCCAGGAGTGCAGCTGAGTAGTCGCAAAGAAGATAGACTGAAGTGGTGCCTGGAAGGGCTGCCACTGGCGGTGGAAACAGTAGCCTAAAGGCTTTGTTTCCTGGCTGCAGCAGGGTAGGATTTACTCCTGCGACACCGTTCTGCTATGAGCTTATTTTATTTTTATTTTTTAATTAATTGGTCCAAGCTCTTGTGAGACTGTAAACCGCCGCTTGCTGAGCCCGTAAAGGGTGATGGCAGGGCTGAGGCAAAGTCCTCACTGTCTGCCTGCGACATGGCATCAACTAAAAGCAAGGGGGAGTGCGTATGTTTGAGGTAAGTTGCAAAGGTAGGAGGGGATAGTTGCGTTGGGTAGATAAGATGAAAGGCGGAAGGAAACAAGAAGAATAGGACAAGGAACGACAGACATAGTGACAGTTGGTTTGCGCTTGAGCGCTGTTGAGTGTGACTTTAGAAAACTCAAAAGAATGCGTAACAACCGAGGTGAGCCAGGAGGTGACTGGCTAGGTAACCGATAGCTCGGGTGTCAGTCTGTGCTCGGCACAGACTAATGAACCAGAGCGCCCCAGGGCGGACTGGGGTGGGTAGCTGAAGTCTGGTATACTAAGTAGGAATGTTGCGATCTGTAGTTAATTGACGTGGGTTCGGTCTACTAATGCTTGCACTGCCAGCAAGTATGGAGATTAGGCGACCTTGTCTGCGTGTTGAAGGCTTGTGCTTCGAAAACAGAGTGAAGTGCACAGAAGTATGTGACAGTTGCTAACGCCTCAGGAGCAGGTCAAATTCTGTATGTGAAGTAAAAATATGTAGTGAAAGAGTGTTTAAGAGAAAGGGGGAATCCCATTGAACTACACACCTAACTTTATGCACTAGTTGTGAAGTTGACTGGTTGGAGGCGAGAACTGAGTTGACCGGGAGCCTGTAGTAAGGTGACATGAGAATTTCGTTTTGACAATGGGGAATGCAAAGAGCTGTTTGGGGCAAAGCTGGCCCCCTGGTGAAGATGCAAGCCCTCGACAATGGGGTTTTTTTTTTTTTTTTTTTTTTTTTTTTTTTTTTGGAAGATACTGTCCAAACCTGGTGCAGGGTGGACTAACTGGTGTACTAACTGGCCTAAAAGGGGAAAGCGACAGAGAAAACGATGAGCAGCCGTGTTGCTACTGGAGACGATGAGTGGCAGTTTGAGCCATTTGCTGAAATGCTTGCAGCGATTGCAAGGAAGCGGCCTTATTTGAATTATAAATTGATTTATGAGGTGAGAATGAATGAATGAATGAATGAGGTGAACAGCTGTGTTGCTACTGGAGACGATGAGTGGCCGTATTAAGCCATTGCAAGAAAGCAGCTTTATTTGAATCTATAAATTTAATTATAAGTGTGTAGGAATGAGGAGAGCAGCCGTTTTGCTACTAGAGATGAGTGGCCGTATTGAGCCATTGCATCGATGCTCGCAGCAGTTGCAAGGAAGCAGCTTTATTTGAAAGGTGAAAGCAATGTTTGCGGATTTATAAGTGTGTAGGTATGAGGTGAACAGCAGTGTTGCTACTGGAGACGATTGGCAGTTTTGAGCCAAATGCAGAAAGACTTGCAGCGATTGCAAGAACGCAGCTTTGTTGAAAGGCGAAAGAAAGGTTATAGAGGAAATGTGATTATGTAGGAATGACCGTGCGCAATACTGAGCAAATTGGTGGAGAGAATTGTGTACGATAATGTATGGATAGACTGAGAAGGTCAAATGTAAGTACTGCTGAATTCGTACAGTCGATGTGACTAGTTTGAACTGGGCTATGGCCATGGAATAGTCTGCGAAAGATTTGACTCATTTGAGTCGGTGATGCAACAGGATTTGGCTTGGTTGCGTTTGGCAAGGACTGGAATCGTTGCGCCGACGCTGCGACTAGACTCGAATCCTCCGTAGATGCGACTGAGAGGCTCGCATATGGGATCCGACCGTATCGCTGAGGATATGGCTGGGTTCGGATTGATTGAATTGTGATGGTGGTTGAAGGGGCTGGTGATTGTCAATGATCCGAAACATAGAAGCGAAGTTGCGACTAGATTCGAAACGGCCGTAGATGCGAGGTGACTACAGGGCTCGTATGACAGATCTGTCAGTGTTGCAGATGATATGGCTGGGTTTGAATCGACTAAATGGTGATGGCGGTTGAAGGGGCTTATGACTGCTGGGGATCCGAAACATAGAAGCAAAGTTGCGACTAGATTTCGAATCGGCCGTAGATGTGAGGGGACTACGAGGTTCGTATGACAGATCTGACCGTATTGCCGATGATATGGCTGGGTTCAAATCAACTAAATGGTGATGACGGTTGAAGGGGCTTGTAATTGCCGAGGATCCGAAACATAGAAGCGAAGTTGCGACTAGATTTCGAATCGGCCGTAGATGCGAGGTGAGTAAGGGGCTTGAATGTCGGATTTGACCGCATCGACCGTGAAGTGATCGGCTCGAGTAAACCCGCGTTGGGTAGAAAGGATGAAATACATGAAAGATGACATAGACTTATGGTGGCGTAAGTGCGACTTTGCAAAACGAACATGATAAACGAACATGATAAGGTAACTATTGGAGTTTAGAAGAAGAGCGGTAACAACAAAGTCCTACCTGCGACAGCGAGTGTGTAGCGGTCCGAGCGTGGGACAATCGATGAAGATATACGACCGATCTCGAAGGTACAACTACGTGGACATGCAGTGAGTTGGCAGAGTCAGCCTCTGCAATGCATTTGACACGAATCAGCTCAAAAATGTATGAGATGAATCCGATATAAATTGGCAGTAAGGAGTATCTGATACGAATTGGTTGCAGAGTGTATGCCATTCCTTACTGTGAAACCAAACACCTATCAACCACCCATCCCCCAGGCTAGTCAAGTGCAGGAAAGACATCAGGTGGGTTTAATTACACCCCAATCAGCCACAGAAACCCATACAAACAATACCTGTTTATCTCAAAAAAGGATGAGAACAGTGAACTTTATAACCAGTGAAGCCTATGGCGAGTGATATTGGAGAACGACCAACAGCGACTCGAAGGCTTGGATCTATGAATGAATCGTACGTTTGGTAGAAAGAATTTACGAATGTACTATGCCTGTGCCGAACAATGTCGGGACATGAGTGTCAACAACTCAGAGGTAGGTTTTGCGAAAGGGGTGCAGGATAGTAAGCATGATAAGTCGCAAGTTTGCACATGATATGAAAAGATTCGGATACTACTTATCTGCGACCATGAGCGGGAACCGCCGACGAAGACCACGAATGAAGAAGCCGAAGTGCACCTACGATTGGACGCACGGATAGACGACCGTGAGGGAGCTGAGAAGCGTCGGCCCCTTGATGTGCAGTACCTTGCACTGGAACCGACACAGACCGTTGTGGGTGGTCTGATTATATACCCTCCGGGCTCCTCCCATAATTACGGGCCACCATACTGGCCCTCTTATATATATTTATATATATACGGTCGGATGGGAGCTCTCTTCTTCTGACTGGACATTTAGGAACATCCTTCAGAAGGAGGGGGATCGCGCACGTGTCACCCGTACATCTCGGATCGGCAGGAGGGCTCTGTGATTGGCCCTCCTGATCACATGATGGCTGTGTCCAATCACAGCCATCATATGATGTAAACAAACAACCGGTTGCTAGGCAATCGGCTCTCCTCTCCTCACACAGAAGTCGTCGCTGAGGAGAGGAGAGCGGATCGCTGCAGCCGGCTGGTGATCAGTGAGTATGAGCTGTTTTTTACAGCTTTTTACTCACTGATCACCAGTCTAGTGTAAAACACATGTCTCCCACATATGTCCCACTAAAATCACATGTCTCAACGATTATTACAACAGTATGGCTGGGTACAGCTAATTATGGATGGGGTGGATGGGATGGCTGAGCATGGATGGATGAATGGATTAGTATTGCTGAGGATGGATGGATGAGTATGCTGAATATGGATGAGGATGGATGGATGAGTATGCTGAGTATGGATGCGTGAGCATGGATGGATAGATGAGTATGCTGAGTATGGATGGATGTGTATGCAGAGTATGGATGAATGGTTATGCAGAGTATGTATGGATGGGTATGCAGAGTATGCAGAATATGGATGGGTATGGAGAGTATGGATGGGTGAGCATGGATGGGTGAGCATGGATGGATGGGTATGCAGAGTATGTATGGATGGGTATGCAGAGTATGTATGGATGGGTATGCAGAGTATGGATGGATGGGTATGCAGAGTATGGATGGATGGGTATGCAGAGTATGGATGGGTATGCAGAGTATGCAGAGTATGGATGGGTATGCAGAGTATGGATGGGTGAGCATGGATGGATATGCAGAGTATGTATGGATGGGTATGCAGAGTATGGATGGGTATGTAGAGTAGGCAGAGGATGGGTATGCAGAGTATGGAGGGGTATGCAGAGCATGCAGAGTATGGCTGGGTATACAGAGTACTGATGGGTGAGCATGGATCTGTCACTGAGCAGCGCTGTGGGCACTACACATGCAGCCCACAGTGCTGCTGCCACGATCTCTGCCCTCTCCGCTCACACTGGACAGAGAGGGGAGGGAGGAACCGGAAATCACGCCGGTTTGTTTACATGTGATCGCTCCGTCATTTGACGGAGTGATCACGTGGTAAACGGCCTCGATCAACGGCCGTTCATCGTGATCCGTGATGCGGACCCGGCAGTCACGGAAGTTCTCGGGTGCGTGCCCCAGGGGGCGTGCTAGAGCGGAATTCTGGGAGGACGTCATAGTATGCCCTCCCACAGTTAAGCAACAGCCCTGTAGCCGTCATTCGGCTATGGACCGGTTGCTAAGTGGTTAAAAGGGTATTTGACATTCCTGCATGCTCCACTTCTGCTGCCAAGTGCCTCATGTCCATTGAACAGAGTATGAGAACTGTTGCCGACTATGCCATTGAATTCTGTGCTCTGGTAGCAGAGGTTGCGTGGAACAATGAGGCCCTCTTGGCTGCTTCTTATCATGGTCTCTCGGATACCATCAAGGATGAGATAGCAGCCTGAGATATACCCACTGAGCTGGAGAAGTTGATCACTTTTGCCATCCTCATTGACTCCAGACTCAGAGAAAGACTCTTTTAAGGAGCGCTTGCGGAAGCCTCCTGTACCAAATGAGTTTTGCAGTCCCACCCGTGCCTCCCTCACCTCCCATGCCTCCTGGTACCGAGTCGGTTAGTGAAGGTGAACCCATGCACTTGGGTTTCCCGTGTCTTTCTGCGGATGAGAAAACCTTTAGGAGGAGGGAGAGATTGTGGCCTTATTGTGGCCAGGCAGGTCACTTTTTGAAGTCTTGTCCTACCCGTCCAGGGAACACCGGAACCTTGAGGTCCTGTCACGGACAGACCTTAGATGGCTTTGTTTCATCCCCAGTTATCCAGAAGGATAAGCCGCTGGTTTCGGTCACCCTTTCTTGGGCTGAGTTGTCTGTCGAGATACCTGCTCTAATCGACTCTGGGGCTGCAGGCCTGTTCATTGATGTTGCCTTTGTATCGAAGAATTTGATTCTCCTGCAGTTGTGTGACACTCCACTTACCATTGAAGCTCTTGACGGGAGACCTCTTCAGTCTGCCCATGTGACTCATGAGATTTTTCCATTGTCCATGGCCGTAGGGGCTCTTCACCAGGAGATAATACAATTCCAAGTTATTTCCTCACCTAAGTTTCCACTGGCTATTGGTTATCTCTGGTTACAGAGGCGCAACCCCTTTTTTGATTAGCTCCATGCTGAGGTTCTCTCCTGGTCGCCACAATGCTGTAAGACATGCTTCCAGAAGGTAGCCAAGGTCCTGTGCGCCTCTTCATTCTCCTCCCTGTCGGAGGAGTAATGCGATTTTAGCGATGTCTTTGACAAAGGTCAAGCCGGAAGTTTGCCTCCACACCGGCCATATGATTGCGCTATTGACCTTCGACCTGGCGCCATACCCCCTGGAGGCCGGGTTTATCCTTTGTTGGTCTTGGATAAGGCCATGGAGGAGTATATTGCAGACGCATTTTCTCAAGGTTTCATCTGCAAATCCTTGTCTCCTGCTGGCGCTGGTTTCTGCTTTGTGAAGAAGAAGAGTGGTGAACTGAGACCTTGTATTGATTATAGGGGTCGCAGTCACTTTCACGATTAAGAATGTCTATCCGATTCCATTGATTACAGAGTTATTTGAACGCCACAAGGGAGCAACGGTTTTAACAAAGCTTGATTTTAGAGGGGCATACAATCTCATGAGGATTAAGGAGGGCGACGATTGGAAAACTGCGTTTAATTCCAGAACAGGCCATTATCTTTTGGGTCTGGGATCAAAAGTAACATTTCCGTCTTTGCAGATGACACCAAGCTATGCAGTGGAATAACGTCCTTACAGGATGTCTCCAATTTACAAGCTGACCTCAATGCTCTGTCTAATTGGGCGACTATGTGGCAGATGAGGTTTAATGTTGAGAAATGTAAAGTTATGCACTTGGGGGCTAAGAATATGAATGCATCATACTTTCTAGGGGGAGTACAACTAGGGGAATCCATAGTGGAGAAGGATCTGGGGGTTTTGGTAGATCATATGCTCAATAATAGCATGCAATGCCAAGCTGCAGTTTCCAAAGCGAGCAAAGTCCTTTCTTGTATTAAGAGAGGTATGGACTCCAGAGAGAGACATATAATTTTGCCCCTGTTCAAATCATTAGCTGTGATAATGTGGAAAAGACTCCCTGCAGAGGTGGTTCTGGCTAGCTCAGTAGTATACATAATATAACTGGGTACTAACATTTATAGGTAAAGTTGAAAATCCAATTGCCACTCGGGGGATCAGGAAGGAATTTTTCCCCCTGTTTTAGCAAATTATGCGCTGCTATTTTTTTTTTGCCTTCCTCTGGATCAACTGTGGGTATAGAATTGGGTGTATGGGATTGTATGATATTTTTTATTTTTTTTTATTTTTTTTGTGGTTGAACTGGATGGACTTTTGTCTTTTTTCAACCTGTAAATATGTAACTATGTACCACTGTGCCGGTTCTTGCGGACCATAAGAATCTCACATTCTTGTCTGAGGCTAAACGCCTCTCTCCCAGAAGTCAAGTTTCAATAACATTGTCGGTACTAAGAATGTAAGGGCTGATGCTTTGTCACGACAATTTTCCTCCGCTTCTAAGATGGAGTCGGTTCCGGTTCCTGTGATCCCTCCTGATCGTTTTCCGGCTATGGTTCACTTCAGTCTCACTTCTCCTTTGGTTGACAAAATTCTTGCTGATTGGGTCCATGCTCCTCCTGAGAAACCTTGTGACCGCTGCTTTGTCCCAGAGTCTCCATACTGCCATGCTCCAGACTTGCCATTCTCCCAAGGCTGCTGGCCACCCTGGAAAGAATCAACTCTTTGGGCCATTTCCCAACAAATCTGGTGGCCTAGTCTACGTGCTTATGTAACGGTCTTCATAGCTGCCTATTCCGTGTGTGTTCAGAGTAAAACTCCATGACATTTTCCAGTGGACCTCCTACAACCCATACCCAATGGAGAGAGGCCCTGGACCCACCTGCCTATGGATTTCATTGTGGACTTACCCAACCCAACCAGGGCAACACAGTAACCCTTATTGTGGTTGACCGGTTCTCAATAATGTCTCGTTGTATTCCACTTAAGAAGTTGCCCACTTCTAAGGCTTCCATTTTTTCTTGGGAGATCTTTCGTTTACATGGGCAACCCAAGGTGATTGTCTCAGACGGGGTAGTTAGTTTATGTGCCGGTTCTGGCAAACCTTTTGTGCACAGTTGGGAATTCAGCTTGATTTTTTTCCTCTGCGTATCACCCACAGTCTCATGGGGCTGCAGAACGAGCCAATCAGTCTTTGGAGCAATTCCTACGTTGCTATATTTCTGACCATCATAACACCTGGTCAGACTTATTACCGTGGGCAGAGTTTTCTCACAATAGTTCCTTGAATTCTGCTTCCCAATTGTCCCTGTTTATGGCGAACTATGGTTTCCAATCTTCCATGTTGACTGACTCATTTGTTCCGCAGAGTATTGTGAGGAGCGTGTATGGAGATCGAGATTCTAAGAGGGCTCCCCTTGCGGCTAGGTGCAGCGCACTCCTGAAGTTGGGAACAGGATGCGCGGTGCCCGACGAAGCATGGGTGGCCGGATGCTTGCTTGTAGTTAGATGAGCTCCACTGCTGTGGGGTGGATGGAGCAGGCGGAGCTGAACTTGCTGTGTTTAGATGAACAGGGATACCAGGAGCCAGGCCAGAAGTCATGCACAGATAGATCAGTCCAAAGAATACTCAGGGGCTAGCCAAGATCAAACACAGGCAGGGTCCAGATGCAAGCCAAAGGTCAAGCCGTAAGATCAGGAAGCAGAAGCAGAGTCCAGGAACAGGCCAAGGGTCAGACTAGGAGATCAGGAAGCAAGGTCAAAGGCAAGCCGAGTAACAACGGGTATCTCAGATCAGGAAGCAAGGTCAAGGTACACAAGGCAGCTGAGGAGATAATCCAACAAGGCCCTATAGCTCCAGGGTGGCTTAAATAGGGCCACTGGTGCCAGCGTTAGTCACACTAGTTGTGCGCCATCGCGCACGCGCAGTATTGCACATACGTGTGCGCCAATGCGTGCTGATGTGCACGAGTATGCGCCGATGTGCACCAGTATGCACCGATGTGCGCTGATGTGCACCAGTATGCGCCGATGTGCGCTGATCCACACCAGTATGCACCGATGTGCGCTGATGCGCACCAGCATGTGCAGATGCGCAGCGCACATTCGTGCAAGTCTTGGGACTCTCTGTGGGCATCCATGAGTGTTCAGGGTGGCATTGCCAGTACCATGACCATCATGTCCCTGACAGTATTCCTTTGTTAGAGGAACATCTCCGTGGTCTTCGTTCCACTTGGGCACAAGTACAGGAGGCTTTGTGACATGCTAGTGATAGGTACAGACTACATGCTGACCGCAGACACCTGCCTGTGCCTTACTACCAGGTTGGGGACTGGGTCTGGCTGTTATCTCGCAACCTCCGACTTCATGTTCACTCACTGAAGTTCGCACCCCATTTTATTGGGCCTTTCTGTATTCTTCGCAGGATTAATCCAGTGGCTTTATTTCATGTCTCCTTATTAAAACCTTGGTCTGCAACTGCTTTACCACCTCTGTGCCACGTCCTCACCCTGTACATATTGAGAACCAAGAGGAGTATGACGTACAGTCCATTGTTGACTCTCATAGGTTCCGTGGGCGCATACAGTACCTGGTGCATTGGAAGGTGTACAGTCCAGAGGAACGCTTTTGGATCTCATCCTTGGATGTACATGCTTGCTGTTCCACTACATTGATCCCTGACTTCTGGCATGGCTGACTGTTGGAAGGCAACATGATTTAATATCATATTTCTGGTGTTTCTTTCTGGTTGATACAACCAAGCCTTTGCTTTTATGGGGGCGGAATGTCTTTGTAGCATATCTGAAGAGTGAGATCAGGCCTCCATTAAGGCTGAACAATGCTTGGCTCTGGACCGTCTGTTGTTATAACTCAAACTTGAAAGGGACCATAGCTGACAAGATGATTGATGATTGTCCTGCTACAGAAGATTAAAAGATCAAAGGCATGTAAGATCGATGAGGATACATAGACATGGACAATGCTGCCCCTAGAAACCAATACAGCAGGACAGACAGCAATATAATATATTGAGGAGGATTGCCCCATAAATATGTGATTCGTCAAAAGTCTAAATGGGATGGCAATGGGGTTGGGTCTGGATGGTGTAGAAGAAAATAGTGTAATGAGGGGTGCTGAAAATTAAACACTAATAATACCTAGCCATTGAAACTATGGCTAAGTATGCGTGCAAATTTATTTTATAAACAAAATACGATATGAAAAAATTAAACTATGATCACCAAACGCATCTGCACAAAAAACCCAACGTGAAAATAGTGTTATTAACCACCTCAATACAGTGCACTTACACCCCCCTTCCTGACCAGACCAATTTTCAGCTTTCAGCGCTCTCACAGTTTGAATGACAATTACTCAGTCATGCAACACTGTACCCAAATTAATTTTTAGTGGTATTTAATCACTAGTGGTTTTTTTATTTTTTGTGCTATAAATAAAAAAAAACGTAAATTTTGGTAAAAAAATGCCATTTTCTTTGTTTCTGTCATAAAATTTTGCTATTTAGTAATTTTTACTCATAAATTTTGGCCAAAATTTATACTGCTACATATCTTTGGTAAAAATAACCCACATTAGTGTATATTATTTGGTCTTTGTGAAAGTTATAGAGTCTAAAAACTATGGTGCCAATCACTGAAAATTGATCACATCTGATCAGGCCCTCAGTACATCAGGTGTATCTCATTTCTTGAGACACTAACAAGTCAGGAAAGTACAAATACCCCCCAAATGACCCCTTTTTAGAAATAGACATTCCAAGGTATTAAGTAGGTAGCATGGTGAGTTTTTTTAAGTTGTAATTTTTTCCCACAATTCTTTGCAAAATGAAGATTTTTTTTTTTTTTTTTACAAAATAGTCATATTATCAGGTTATTTCTCACACACAGCATATGCATACAACAAAGTACACCCCAAAATACATTCTGCAACTCTTCCCAAGTTTGCAATACCACATCTGTGAGACTTTTACACAGCATGGCCACATACAGAGCACCAACATTGAAGTGGCACTTTCAGACGTTCTACGAACAAAAATGACACATCTCATTTCACAGCCATTTATTACACTTTTGAAGGCCCTGGAGTACCAGGACAATGGAATTGCCCATAAAATTACCCAATTTTGGAAAGCTAACACCCCAACGTATAATCTGTGAGGCATTATGAGTGTTTTGAACAGTTCATTTTTTTCCAGACGTTTTTGGAAAATGTGGAAAAAAATGAAAACACATTTTTTTTACACAAAGTTGTCCGTTTATAAGATATTTCTAACACATAGCATGTATATAGCAAAAATTACACCCCAAAACACATTCTGCTACTCCTCCCAAATATGGCAATACCACATGTGTAAGACTTTTACACAGATGGGCCACATACTGAGGCCAAACATTGAAGTAGTACCTTCAGGCGTTCTAGGAGCATAAATTACATATCTCCTTTCATTCCTACCTATCACACTTTTGAAGGTCCTGGAGCACCAGGACTGTGAAATTACCCACAAAATGACCCCATTTTGGAAAGCAAACACCCCAACATATATATTCTCTGAGGCATGGGCTGCAAATAGGTACTCATGTACTCTGATGGGCTGCAGATAGGTACTCTGGTACTCTGATGGCCTGGTGACAGGTACTTAGGTACTCTGATGGCCTGGTGACAGGTACTCTGGTACTCTGATGGCCTGGTGACAGATACTCGGGTACTCTGATGGCCTGGTGACAGGTTCTCTGATGGGCTGGTGACAGGTACTTGGGTACTCTGATGGCCTGGTGACAGGTACTGGGGTACGCCTGGTGACAGGTACTCGGGTACTCTGATGGGCTGGTGACAGGTTCTCTGATGGGCTGGTGACAGGTACTTGAGTACTCTGATGGCCTGGTGACAGGTACTGGGGTACGCCTGGTGATAGGTACTCGGGTACTCTGATGGCCTGGTGACAGGTTCTCTGATGGCCTGGTGACTGGTATTTGGGTACTCTAAAGGGCGGTGATAGGTACTCAGGTACCCATATGGACTGTGACAGGTACTCGGGTACTCGGATGGATTGTGAGAGGTATTTGGGTACTCGGATGGCCTAGTGACAGGTACTCGGGTACTCTGATGGCCTGGTGACAGGTACTGGGGCACTCGGATGGACTATGACATGTACTCGGGTACTTTGATTGGCTGTGACAGGTACTCAGGTACTCTGATGGGCTGTGACAGGTACTCGGATGGACTGTAACAGGTACTTGGGTACTCTGATGGGCTGAGACAGGTACTCGGTACTTTGATGGGCTTTGACAGGTACTCGGGTACTCAGATGGACTGTAACGGGTACTCGGATGGACTGTGACAGGTACTCGGGTACTCTGATGGACTGTGACAGGTACTCAGATACTCTTATTGGACTGTGACAGGTACTTGGTTACTCTGATGGACTGTGAGTGACAGGTACTATGATGGACTGTGATTGACAGGTACTATGATGGGTGGTGTCAGGTCCTCTTTATGGGGGGAGGCAATCAGTGTGCTTGATGTGTACTGTAAGATGTAACAAGATGTTACCGCAATCTCCTCCTCACACATGATCAGTGTGCTGCATATCCATCAGAGCTGCATATCAGTGCCACCCATCAGTGCCGCCTACCAGTGCCGCCTACCAGTACCGCCTATCAGTGCCCATTGTCAGTGCCCATCAGTGCCACCTCACTGGTGCCACCTCATCAGTGCCACCTTATCAGTGCCCATCAGTGAAGAAGAAAAAACTTAATACAAAATTTTATAACAGAAACAAAATAAAAACGTTTTTTTTCCCAAAATGTTTGGTCTTTTTTATTTCTTTAACAAAAAATAAAAACCGCAGAGGTGATCAAATACCACCAAAAGAAAGGATTTTTTTGTGGGAAAATGATAAAAATCTGTTTGGGTGCAGTGTAGCATGACAGCGCAATTGTCATTTAAACAGCGACAGCTGAAAATTGGCTTGGGCAGGAAGGGGATGTAAGTGTCTGGTATTGAAGGAGAAAATAACCAGCCAGAGCCTAAGGATCAAAACATTATTGCTACAACCCTGATGACTATGCAGGGCATGAGGAAAAACACTTGCAAAAAAGTACTGCTAGAGGCAGCCACAAGATTTGATCATGGTCATCACAGGCATATTCAATCAGATACTCAGCAACGAGTCTCCTGAACACATAGAAATTAAAGAGCTCCGTTAGTGGACTCCTCATCATCTGCCCTCCTGGCTTGGATTTGTGCCCCCACCATGTTGGAAACAGATCCCTGTTCCGACAAGTTGTTGTCCGTAAGTACCATTAGTACATTACCCATTAGTGGGCAATATCCCTAGAAACCAATATTCTGCACCGACGCTTATCAGCATTGATCACGTATGAAACGGCATAGGTTTCAGACCAGCAACCTATTTGTACCTTTTTTACTTTTTAGTTGTTTTATCTCTCTTGTTTTTTTAACTTTTTCATTCCTCTCCCTCCCTGCTTCTCCTTCTCTGTTTAGGAGCACATTCTGGCTAGATGTCTATAGACTTACTCCACGAACCCATGGTACTTAATTGGTTTTCCTTAAATGTACAGGGTCTTAACTCACACCAGAAATGCGCCAAAGTTTTTAGATCCCTTGATCCCTTAAGGTGGGCTTAGCTTGCCTACAGGAGACACACTTTGCACATCTTCTTCTACCCCACGCTACTTCGAAGCTTTTCATAACAAGGTATTCTTTATTTGCCACAAAACAATTGCTGATTCTCAAAGCTGCTACCGGCTTATTTTGGGCTCTCTGATGGACTTGGAGGGAACTCTTGCTCCTACTATGCCCCAAACGAGCGACGACAACTACTTTTTTTGTCTCACCTCTCTGAGCGGCTACATACCCATAACAAAGGTCCACTTTTGTTATATGTGGAGACTCAAATCTAGTTTTGAACTTGAAACTAGATCGCTCTAATCCCGACCAGGGGGGTGCTGAGACTTACTCCAGATCTTACAGAGACCTTCTGGATAGCTCCGGGCTGGTAGACATTTGGAGGGAACTACACTCTATTTCCAGGAATTATACTGTGTTTCCTCGAAAAGAAGACCGGGTCTTATTATTATATTATTTTTGTAATTAATTTTTATGGAATGTACAATAATCTACATTTATTCAACAGTCATCTCATCATGATGATCCTAAAGTGGTTGCAACTCTAAAAAAAAAAAAAAAATTATAATATATATATATAATTATTTATATTTATATATTATACGTTTCCTGATCCTTTAAAGCACGACAGACAGCACATTGCTTGTCAGCTCAGGAGAATACATTATGACATTCTATAATCCCCAAAATAAACCTTGGTTAAAGTAATTGTAAAATTATGTAATCTGTCCTTTTGTAGCTTAATTATGGAAATTACATTATTTACCGCGCTGCTTGGCGCTCACGTGACCCACAGGAGCTCTTCTTCCCTGCTCCAAGCACTGCCAAGGGAAGGGCCACTGACGTCACTTGGGAGGAGAGAAGAAGATCTCTGGTGGGTCACGTGAGTGCCCAGCAGTGCTATAAATAAGGTATTTTCCACAGTAAAGTTACAAAAAGAGACACACTGCACATTATATAATCTTTTTACAAAATGGATTACATGTTTTTACAATTACTTGAACTAGGGCTTATTTTCAGGGTAGGGCTTATATCACAGCCGTCCTTGAAAATAACGATAGGTCTTATTTTCAGGGTAGGGTTTATTTTTGGGGAAATGCATTACTCTCACCCACACTCATGCTACTCCTGAATTGACCATGTGCTAGTTCCTAGACTTCCCCCAGGTTCTGTCTGCCACTAACGGTACCCTGGTCTGACATGACCCAATTCTCGTTACTTGCAATTCGTTTTGTGCTTAAACCATGGTGCCTGATTGACTCCTTACTGACTCAGTCCTCTTTGATGGAAAATTTGCAACTCCGCTGATCCGAGTACTTCCAACTTAATGAGGGCTCAGTTCAAACTCCAGTCAACTTACGGGAAGCCTACAAGGCAGAAATTTGGGGCTACCTAATTCAATATGACTCTCAATGTAAGAAAGAAAGACAGGCTCAGACCTCTCAACTGGAATATGAGTTACATACAGCCACAACAACACTGAAACAGAACCCTAAGAAGCGCAATAGAACCGAGGTCTATGTTTGACTGAGAAAGCAGAACATAATTTGCGGCGGACTAAACATAAATTCTATGCCGACAGCAACAAGCCTGACACCATGTTAGCAAACAAATTGAAATCTGTTGCCCCCAGGCAATCTGCTCTTTCCTGCAGAACCAGATTCCAGGTTTGTACGTCTAATCCAGTCAAGATCCTTGACGAATTTAGACATTACTTGTTGAAACTTTATTCCTCCCCAAAAGATCCACCTTCTTCAGATCTCACCTCCTTCCTTAAAGAGACATCCCTGCCATTGCTAAAATCAGCCCACTGGGAATACTTAGGAGCTGATATTACAGATTGGGAAGTATGACAGGTTATTAATGATCTAAAACCCCATAAGCAACCGGGTCCAGACGGATTTACGGGCCTTTTCTACAAAAAATTGTCAGAAGTAGCAGTCCTGTACCTTACCTAGATCATTAAGTTTCAATAGCCTTAAGAATGGGGAAAACGTATTTAAGACTATGTTACGAGCCTTTATTGTGATGCTCCCCAAGCCGGATAAGAACTCCCAATCCTGGGCCAACTACCATCCTATCTCATGCCTTAATGCTGATATGTAAAAATGATAGCCACTTACACAGCACACCGTCATACTCATCAACTAATGTTGCTCTCCTTAGACATTCAAAAAGCGTTTGACACCCTATCCTGGACCTATTGAGAGCGGCAATAATTTATAGAGGTGTGGGCGACTCATTTCTCAAATGGATTGCTGCTTTGTATAGTGACCCCTCAGCCACTGTGAGGTATATGGGGCATACATAGTTACATAGTTATATAGTAGGTGAGGTTGAAAAAAGACACAAGTCCATCAAATCCAACCTATGTGTGTGATTATATGTCAGTATTACATTGTATATCGCTGTATGTTGCGGTCGTTCAGGTGCTTATCTAATAGTTTCTTGAAACTATCAATGCCCCTCGCTGAGACCACCACCTGCAGAAGGAAATTCCACATCCTTGCATCCTTCCTTACATAGTTTAAGGTTAAATCTCTTTTCTTCTAAATTTAATGAGTGACCACGAGCCTTGTTAAACTCCCTTTTGCAAAAACGTTTTATCCCTATTGAGGGGTAAGCCAGTATGGAATTTGTATATTTAAAACATATTCCCCCTCAAGCGTCTCTTCTCCAGAGAGAATAAGTTCAGTGCTCGCAACCTTTCCTCATAACTGATATCCTCCAAACCCTTTATCAGCATTGTTGCCCTTCTTTGTACTCGCTCCATTTCCAGTACATCCTTCCTGAGGACTGGTGCCCAGAACTGGACAGCATATTCCAGGTGCGGCCGGACCAGAGTCTTGTAGAGCGGGAGAATTATTGTTTTCTCTCTGGAGTTGATCCTCTTTTTAATGCATGCCAATATTCTGTTTGCTTTGTTAGCAGCAGCTTGGCATTGCATGCCATTGCTGAGCCTATCATCTACTAGGACCCCCTGGTCCTTTTACATCCTAGATTCCCCCAGAGGTTCTCCCCCCAGTGTACAGATTGTATTCCTATTTTTGACACCTAAATGCATTATTTTACATTTTTCTACATTGAACCTCATTTGCCATGTAGTTGCCCACCCCATTCATTTGTTCAGATCTTTTTGCAAGGTTTCCACATCCTGCGAAGACATTATTGCCCTGCTTAGCTTAGTATTGCCCGCAAATACAGATATTGACCTGTTTACCCCATCCGCTAGGTCGTTTATGAACAAATTAAATAGGATTGGTCCCAGCACAGAACCCTGGGGGACCCCACTACCCACACTTGACCATTTTGAGTACTCCCCATTTATCACCACCCTCTGAACTCCTGAACTCTCCGTTGTAGCCAGTTTTCTATCCATGTACTCACCCTATGGTCCATGCCAAGGACCTTATTTTGTACAGTAAACTTTTATGGGGAACTGCGTCAAATGCTTTTGCAAAATCCAGATACACCACGTCTACGGGCCTTCCTTTATCTAGCTGGCAACTCATCTCCTCGTAGAAGGTTAGTAGATTGGTTTGGCAAGAATGATTCTTCATGAATCCATGCTGATTACTGCTAATGATTAGGGATGAGCTTCGAGTTCGAGTCGAACTCATGTTCGACTCGAACATTGCCTGTTCGCCTGTTCAGCGAACAGTGAACACTTTGGGCTGTTCGCAGCAAATTCAAAAAGCCAGAACACCTTATACAAGTCTATGGGAGAACCGCAGACCCTCACAACCACCGGCCAGGGTTGTGAGGATGAGGCCCTTGTCTTCATCAACATGGGGACAAGGTGCTTTGAGGGGTCACAGACCCCCAAAGCATCCTCCCAATGTTGAGGGTATGTGGCCTGGTACAGTTCAGGAGGGAGGGGGGCCGCTCTCTTGCCCCCCTCTTTTCCTGCGGCCTGCCAGGGTCTGGTATGGATTTTTAGGGGGACCCCCAAGTAAAAAAAATGTTTTCATTTGATGCGGGGTTCCCCTTAATATCCATATCAGACCTGAAGGGTCTGGTATGGATATTTAGGGGGACCCCCACGCTTTTTTTTTATCAATGAATGAATGAATTGTCGGCTAATACTCATTGAGTGTTCTCTGTATTACGGGGAGCCGACAATTTAGCCGCAAGTGATTTTAAAAGACTTTTTTTCCTGCACAAATGACACTTTGTGCAGGGACAGTTCTAAGCACCAGAAACATGCGCCCCCTTCACAGGCATACTATAGATACCCCCAGCTACGAAATTTAAAGGAATATTACACTTTTATTATTTCACTTTAATCATTATTAAAATCACTGCTCCTGAAAAAACGGCCGTTTTAAAAACTTTTTTTGCATTGATCCATGTCCCCTGGGACAGGACCCAGGTCCCCAAACACTTTTTAGGACAGTAACTTGCATATTACCCTTTAAAATGAGCACTTTAGATTGTGAACGTTCGAGTCCCATAGACTTTAATAGGGTTCTAAAGTTCACACGAAGTTTAGGTCTGTTCGCAGGTTCTGGTGCGAACCGAACAGGGGGGTGTTCAGCTCATCCCTACTAATGATACCGTTCTCATTACTAAAATCTTGTATATAGTCCCTTATCACCCCCTCCAAGAGTTTACATACTATTGATGTTAGGCTAACTGGTCTGTAATTCCCAGGGATGTATTTTGGGCCCTTTTTAAATATTGGTGCTACATTGGCTTTTCTACAATCAGTTGGTTTCATTCCAGTCAGTAGACTGTCAGTAAAAATGAGGAACAATGGTCTTGCAATTACTTGACCGAGTTCCCCAAGTACCCTTGGGTGCAAGCAATCGGGTGCCAGTGATTTATTAATGTTAAGTTTCCCAAGTCTAATTTTAATTCTGTCCTCTATTAACCATGGAGGTGCTTCCTGTGATGTGTCTTGAGGATAAACACTGCAGCTTTGGTTACTGAAGCCCCCCGATTCCCTCGTGAAGACTGAGGAGAAGAATAAATTCAGTACCTTCGCCACCTCCCCATCCTTTGTAACCAGATGTCCTTCCTCATTTTTTATGGGGCCAATATGGTCTGTCCTCCCTTTTTTACTATTTACATACTTAAAGAATTTCTTTGGATTTTTTTTTGCTTTCCTCCGCTATGTGTCTTCATGTTCTATCTTAGCCATCCTTATTGCACCCTTACATTTCTTGTTGCATTCTTTATAAAGCCTGAATGCTGATGATGATCCCTCAACCTTGTATTTTTGAAGGACTTCTCCTTTGCTTTTATATGCATTTTTACATTGGAGTTAAGCCATCCAGGACTTTTGTTCGCTCTTAAATTTATTACCCAATGGGATGAATTGGCTAATGCCCTTATTTAATATGCTCTTAAAGCAAACCCATCTCTCCTCTGCGTTCTTTGTTACTAAGATTTTATCCCAATTTATGCCTTCTAGTAAGGTTTGTTTAGGGAAGTTGACTCTTTTGAAATTCAGTGTCTTTGTATTACCCTTATGTTACCTATTTGTGTGATTCATACAGCAGCCAATTGACCTGTGGTTGCTGTTCCCTAAATTGCCCCGTTTTATCACATACCTGATCAGGTCTGTATTGTTGGTAATCAGTAGATCCAGTAATGCTTTATTTCTAGTTGGTGCGTCTACCATCAGACCCATAAAATTGTCCTAAAAGACATTTAGGAACTGGCGAGCCTTAGATGAATTGCACGGTTCCCTCCACCCAGTCTATGTCTGGATTACAATCCTCCATTATGATAACACTTTCCATCCTTGCTGCTAATCCAAATTGTGATAGCAGATCAGTCTCCCCTTTCTCCCTCAGGTTAGGGGGCCTCTAGCATACTCCCAGTATTATTTTCCCCTTAGCTTCATCTCTTTGGAGCTCTACCCCTAAGGATTCCACCTCCTCCATAGCTCCCTTAGTGATGTCATCTCTCACATTCACTTGTACATTATTCTTGATATATAGGCATACCCCTCTCCCTTTTTACCCTCTCTATCCTTGCGATAAAGGGTATACCCTTGAATGTTTGCCAGCCAATCATGATAGCTATTGAACCAGGTCTCTGGAATTCCCACAAAATCCAAATCTTCGTTGTACAATAGCATCTCTAGTTCATCCATCTTGTCCACCAGGCTCCTGGCATTGGCAACATGCCATGTAGTTTAGACCGGTCGCATATTATTTCTTATTGGGTGTTCTGAGATTGAATCGCATGAATCGCCTTCCTTCACTATAGTTTGAGGTACAAGTCAAAGATGTCCCTTCTCTCCACTTCTCTTTAAAATAGCGTTAGAACCACTGGCCGCACACACTCGTCTAAGTCCAGACATCAGGTGTATTGAATTGGCTGGTGTGCACCATAAGTTAGCTATGTTTGCTGATGATATTTTGATGTATATCACATCCCCGCATATCACAGTGCCCAACTTGATATCCCTGTTGAAAGGCTTTTCCTCCCTGTTTGGTCTCTACGCAAGCCACGTCAAATCCTGTGCACTAAATGTTTCTCTACCAGACGCTACCCTTCAGAGGGTGCAAACTCAATTCTTCTTCCAATGGTCCAACTCCAATCTTATGTCGGAATAACACTTACCCCAACGTACTCAGCCTTATATGGTGCCAACTATCCCTCTCTCATTAGAACAATGACTCGGTTATTAGAGTCGTGGAACAAAACACACATCTCTTGGCTGGGGCGAATATATGCGGTAAAGATGACTCCTGCCAAAACTGCTCTATCCTTTTAGGGTCTTTCCTGTTGTGGTCCTCCTGCATATGTTACGCTTATTGGAGGGTCACCTCTTTATGTTTATCTGGGGCCCAATTAAACCATGACTGAACAGATATCTACTCTATAGTCTTAAATTAGGAATGCTGAATATTACTTATTACTTCAAAGTGGCTCAGATAGCTCCCCTAGCACAATTATTTGCGGGAAAGGCTGCAACTCTCTGGACTCTCGTTGATGTAATAGATACTGACCTGGTCTCACTCTCTTCTTTGCCTTGGCTTCTGCCCCAACTGCTCCCTAAACCTCTAAACCTTGCCCTATCACACATCCTCATGGTATGGGACTCTATAAAATATTTGTTCCATCTGATATCGCCACATCTTCCTCTCCTTGAAATATTAAACTGCCTTTTATTTCCCCCGGGTTTGGAAAATCCCCAGAGCTATCACTGGTGGTGCAGTAAGTGCTTGACGACGGTTCGATGCTTACTGTCCCCCTGGAGCATCCTCATCTTCCAAGACACATGATATTCCAGATTCTGAGAAATTTCATTACCCCTGAATCAGCCAGCTGCCGGAATCCCTGACAATAAAAACATGATTGGTCAATGACCGCAACGGTGTTTGAAACCAGATGTCGAAGTCCCCCACAACACAAGGCCCAAGTTCCCTATTATACTCATCTATTCTGAACAATTTTAACTTGCGTGCCTACAATTGCTAAATGTCTCCCTACATGCTTTAGGTGATGCTCAGACCTAGGCGATATGAAGCATATATGGTGGACATTCCCTAAGGTCAAAAGATTGTGCATAAGAATGTACAACATGGTCAACATGGTAAACTTACGAAAAGACCCTTGGGAGGTGCTCCTATACAAACCGATAGAAGGCGCTACCAAATGAGAGTGGGTTCTCATGACTCATATATTCTTGGCCACGAAACAGACGATTGCCAACTTCAACAAAGTGATAGGTCGGATGCATGGCACCCCAGTGAATGAGAAATTGATGCCCATTCTAAATGACAAAGATCTCTATCATTTTTACCATTATAAACTAAAATGAAGGTAAAAAAAAATCCCACATTTTTGGTTATCCCCACAACAGGAATAGTGAGGGAACACTAGCTTTAGTGACCTTGGTGAAAACCAGGGATTCCCTCACTTTAGAGGAATTTTCTCTCATTTCCTGTTTGGGCTATAGGGAAATGAATATCCCGACTAGGCTTTCATATACCCTAAATAATGCCTATTAAACTCTTGCAAACCTTGTTTTACAATGTTTACATGGAATAATTGGAAACCCAGACAAACAATGTCTGTTCTAATTGGGGGTTGCTATGAATAGATCTGGCGCTATACCTATATATGGAAGTGTGTCTCCAGGGACTTAATAGATTAAAGGTGTTATTATAACCTGATATATAAGTGACAAGGTGCAATATGCTATTTCAATAAAAAAATATGTAGGTAAAAATTGAAAAATGTGTAAATAAAATTATTTGTCACATTGATAGATATTTGCCAGCGTGCTGGCTGTGAAATGAAATTATGTGCAAAACCATAAATAAGTGATCACTTCTTATCTGAAATATATAAATACCCAAAACATATAAAGTGCTGCTGCTAAGTCTGCTTAATATATAGTGACAAGTATGAAATATGAACGCAGGTTTACCAAACTATAAAAATTTAAAGTGCACAAATGTGACAGTAGAATATGCATGCAATAATAAAATACACAATAAATATATGATAGATATCAGTACATCAAATGGAACATGCCAAAAATGGGAGTGAAAAAAGTGAAAAAAATTAAAAAAGGTAAAAATGGAAATATTGAATATTAGTCCAAGCAAATAAAAATGTATAAAAAAAGTATAAAAAGAATATATATGGAAAAGAGCAAGAAGTCTCTGGTGCAGTGCGGTAAATGTGGTTTTTTCCGTGGATAAAAGGAGGGGATGTGATAGATTCAAATCTATTCTTCATGCATTGTGGACACTTCTAGGTTGTACTCTCACCAGAAAAGTAACCCCATCCGGGGAGGATCAGCCTTCACAGTATGAGCTACTGTGTCGCTCTCTGGCTTGCTTCCAGTGGACTGCTGGGGATCCCTCGTTATTTCCCGGTGGAGTGTGCCACAGTATGTATATGTTAAAAGAGAGGACCATCCATAGTGTGATACCGTATAAAACAATTTATTAATCATATGCTTAAAACTACTCACAATTCTTGATATAGGTAATGGCATAAAAGGTTTGCTGTATGAGAAGTAAGGAAGCTGCTGCGAGCGTTCCGTTCGGCTTCCACGCCGTTTGTGTTGAAAGTGTGTGTTCGATAAGCCACGCCCTACGCGTTTCGTCACTAGGACGTCATCTGGAGCGGCCATCTTCACACACCTTACGCTCTATATAGAGCACAATACATCTACAGCGCATGCGCGGGCGAACGCCGCCATTTTGGATATGGGAATGCCCTTATGTCGAATAAAGCGCTGCGGTGATTGTGTTCCTGCTACTATCCTTTGGTGTATTCTGCAATTTAACCCACCGGAGGTTTTTCAAAGCCTCCTAATCATGTGTGTACATATTCATGTATATATGCCTATTCTTTATACTAAAACCAAAGATATAATTACAGACTAATAAAATATAAATATAAATATGAAAATACAGAGAAAATGCAAATAAAAATGACATTAACGATAAACAGACCATGCTATAAAAAGTAGAGTACAGATGCCAATAATAAAATATAAAAAAATTATTAAAAACTTAAACGGATAATACTTAGATTTGGTTATATGATGCAAAGGGAAGGAAGTATGTTGTGAATAGGAATGTTCATTCCTTAGCAGCATAAAGTATATCTGGGCAAAAAATAAGGATGCATGTGTGTATTATTGAAGGATTGGATTAGGATGAGGTGAATGAAATTTACTTAGTATAAGATGTTTGGACTTTCCGACTACTTAAGTTATATAAAACCCTATGTTCACACATATATACACACATATATATAAATATATACGTATGTGCAAAGAGAGGAATGTTTCAAGGTTAAAAGTGCCCCTCCACAATTATTGTTTTTTATATTGAATAATGGGTTGAGATGTTGTTTTGTCGAATAGATGACATTCGACCCTCAGTACTACAGGCTTCATTCGATCCAAATTCGACCTTTCTTTAATGTTTGAATGGTAGCTTGTGTTAAGTGGAGCATTCGGCCTAAAATGCTGTGGACTATATTCGATCACAAATTCGACACTAAGTAATATATTATACCTTTGGTAATATTGTAGATGGAGTTACATATGATCTGGATGAATTATTAAAAAATTAATTAAAAATTAATAAAAATTGATTAGAAATTTAATCAAAAATTAAAATTGTTGGAGATTTAAAAGTATTTTTTCAAAAAAATTTTTTTAAAAAAAGGAATTTTGAATTAAAAATTAAAAATTAAAAATTAGTTATGAAACAATTCAAATCCAGGTCTATGTTCATTCCTGTTGGGTGTAGGCTTTCTAAATTAAAGATCCACCTTGTTTCATTCTGTGAAATCTTTTTAGTCATGTCTTCTCCTCTCCAGTGTCCCTTCACTTTGTCAATGGCATAAAAAATCATTTGATTGGGATCTTGGTTATGAAAATCTCTAAAATGCCTCGAGACACTGTGTTTATCATATCCTTTCTTAATATTTTTGATGTGTTCACTGATTCTTATATGTAGTTCCCGTGTTGTTCTTCCTACATATTGTTTGCGGCACGGACATTCTATAACGTATGTCACATGCGTGCTTTTACAGGAAATCAGTTCTTTTATGAGGAATTCCCTTCCATTGGTAGCTGACATGAATTTGGTGGTTTTTCTTTGGGTTTTTTTGCTTTTGCGACATGGGAGACACTGTCCACATTTGAAGAAGCCTTTCAGGTGTTTACTGATTTTTATGTGTCGTGGGGGATCGATAGTATTTTTAACTAATTTGTTTCTTAGGTTAGGGGCCTTCTTGTAAATAAAAGCGGGGTTATTGGGTAATATTTTCTTTAGCGTTTCATCTGTTTTTAGGATTGGCCAATGTTTCTTTATGATCTTTTCTATTTGTTTGTGATGTCTATTGAAACCTGTAAAAAAAGCCGTTTCTATATTTTTCTTGCTCCTGGAGGTCGTCTTGTCCTCTATTAGTTTTCTTCTTTCCGTTTTGTTTATGGTTTCTTTAAGGGCTCTGAGATAGGGTTCTTTGTATCCCTTCTGTGTGAATCTTCTAATTATAACCTCCGCTTGTGCTTCAAAATCCTCTCTTTTGGTGCAATTTCTATATATTCTTAAGAGCTGTCCTTTGGGTATATTGCCTATCCATCTTGGATGGTGGCAACTTGATGTAGGTATGTACCCATTTCTGTCCGTAGCCTTAAAGAAAGTTTTTGTACCTAGTGATCCTTCTGACTTAAAAATTTGTAGATCTAGGTAGTCTATACTTTGTGTGTCCCATTTTTCTGTGAATGTGATGCCATAAATGTTATGATTTATTTCTTCCAGAAAGGACCGTAGTTCCTCTTGGGAATGTCTGTTCTAAGATGCCCCAAATTATATGGAAGCCAGTGTCCCGGATATTACCCATTACTACAAAACTATTGCATTAAAAAGGATTGTAAATTGGAGACACAATGTATAAGATAATCGAAAATCCTCCAATGTACCAAGTTTTGGTATAGCTGCTAGCAATAATCACTGTCTTCTCCTGGTGGGGATGGCTTGCTCCGCCCACCCCGCTGGGAGAATACAATGACTCAGCAGGAGGGATTCCCCTGTTAACATGGTCTGTGTTGATGTGGGAATAGAGCTAAATTCTTTCCTGCAACTCATGGCTGCAGAAAAGAAATTCACACCATATATGGGCTGCTTATCTGAACTAAATCTGCCGAGAGAACTAACTAGGACAGTGCCTCTATTATGTACGGTACTTTGAAAATGAATTGCTCCATATGCCTGCAACTACAATGGTCAGTGAGGGCTTGTTTTAGCCCCTTATTTGCTTGTTAAGAATTTGTAAACAATTACATGTCAATAGCATGGAGCCATAGATTTATGCACAAACTAGGATGAACATAATTTATCAAACATTAAGGGCTCATGCACATGAACAGTTTGGTTTCTACAGCATAAAAACCTGGTCATTTTGGGGTACAAGAGAGCCACAGGTGCAGGGTTCAGCCTGTTGCCAGCAGACTGTAAAATATAACGATAGTCTGAAATACTAGGTTTTTCTATGCAGCTGGATGCTGTTCTGAGCGATTCTTGTGTTTAGAGTCATATGCGTTCAGTAACATATGCTCCAATCATGGGATTTCTGCATTCAGAGCATATGTCCCATTCCTACTCCTGTTTTTTTTTACGCTGTATGAGCCAAACCGCCTGTGTGTACGAGCCCTAAATGATAAAACAATGACCCAGCCACCCAGCTAGGATATCTAAACAATTTGAAATGAAATACAGTAAGAGATAGGTGGTAAAACGAGGCAACGCTAATTTGTAAATATATTGAAATTATATAGAATGCCCACAAATATTTAACTGTGTTTTGAACTTAAAGGTTTGGAAGATATTTGATGCTTTGCTGGTAAAGTGAATTCTGTGACTGCTGGATTATAGAAGAAATCCTGCAGATGAGTTTAAGCTAAATTCAGGGTTGCAGGTTATAGCTGACTGAAGGGCACAAGTGTAGCAGTAGAATGAGTTTTCTGTCTTGTCATAGAAGTACTAATGGACAAGAAGGTGTTAAAGCTTGCAGTCATTTAATCTCACCTCTCCTCTTTGCTGTGTCACAGATTTTCTTGTGTGCAAGATCATTTTCACTGCAAACACTTGCCTACTGGACACATCTGTGAATTTGTAGCACCTCCCAAAAGCACCCTGTAAAAGACAAAAAATAAAATCAAGGGTGTGACAAATGACACGTGCCAATTTATACATAATTTTAAAGTGACAAAACACAAAGGCATCCTATTTTAACCTGAAGCTTCATACCAGCGTGCTTCCAAAGCTATAATTAACATTTTACAATAATCTCTCATGTTTAAACAATTACAAAGGTTTGACATTTTGTTCCTGATCCCTAAAAATAGTTTAGAAAGCTCAAAAAAAGAAACAGACACTTAGTAAAAATGAAGTCAAATGCAAATAGGTCTGTAGACATGTCTCATTCCAACATTGGTTCTCTCTAGAATGCAAACATAAATTGGTAGATTTTTAAAATTCTGTGTATGTTAATATTTTTTCTTTTTCTTAATTTAGTTTTTTTGAACATAATACCTGAGCCTTAATACAAACTTTCCTTGATGCTGCTACAGTTAAAAAACAAAACTTCTTTCACTTACCCTCCCCAGCAGCTTGCCTTTCCTGTACAACCTTCCAGTTGTTGCATCTTCAGTGAGATAGTGTGCTCCATGTGTGCGAACGCTGCCGTTAATATCCATATCCTAACCATTTCCAGCCCAGAACTCCTCTTTCAGTCTCCAAAAGCACTGGCAGAACACAAACATCCAGCCACCACAACAGTCACACTCTGCCATTTGAAGACTTCTGCAGGGATAGTTAACTCAAGAGATGGGAGGAGTGAGGAAAGGCGTGGAAGAGGCTGTGAACACATACGAAGATGAGGAATAGTGCATTGTTATGAGGCGTGACAAAAGTAGCACATACCTCACATATTACAAGACATTGTTTTAACATTCTTTGTGCACTCTGATAAATTAGTCAGTTATTTATTGTGCCCAGTTTATGGAAAAACTTAAATGACATACATAAAGTGGAACTGAACTCTGGAAGCTGTGCCCAAAACAAGGCAGATGACAAAGGTCCAGTCACCAGTATTGCCTGTGGTCTACCTGCAGTTGATCCTTCTGCATTGCTACGATGCCTTGGCACACTGCAGATATACAGCTAAGAGGCTATAGGCACACGAGTGCCTAGGCACACTCACATACCAGGAAGTGCAATGCTGCATTGCTATTTTCCAGGACAAATTCCAGACAAAAAAGGTACATTTTCTGGATACTGCTCAGGCAAAAATAAAGTTCAGTTCGCACCAGAACCTGTGAACAGACCAAAAATTTGCATGAACTTTAGAACCCCGATAAAGTCTATGGGACTCGAACGTTCTAAATCAAAAGTGCTCATTTTAAAGGCTAATATGCAAGTTATTGTCCTAAAAAGGGTTTGGGGACCCGGCTCCTGCCCCAGGGGACATGTATCAATGCAAAAAAGTTTTAAAAACGGCTGTTTTTTCCGGAGCACTGATTTTAAGTGAAAAAAAAGTGAAATATTCCTTTAAATATCGTGCCTGGGAGGTGTCTATAGTATGCCTGTGAAGTGGCACGTGTTCCCTGTGTTTAAAACAGTCCCTGCACTGAAAAAAGGTTATTTAAAACTGCTTGCGGTTTTAATGTAATGTCTGGTCCCAGCAATATGGATGAAAATCAGTGAGAAAAATGGCATGGGTATCCCCCCAGCCCATTACCAGCCCCCAAATTAAAAAAAAGGAAAGGTGTTGGGCCCCCGGGCCCTATATACTCAGAACAGCAGTATACAGGCAGTGCAAACAAGACAGGGACTGTGTAGGTTTGTTGTTAAGTAGAATCTGTTTGTAATTTTGAACCGGTACATGTTTAAAGTGTAGCACCAGTCAAAAAATCTATTTTTAAGCTTTTTGGAAAACATGGGGAAGGGTTAACACCCCTGTAACATTATTTTTCTGTCTATGCACCTCTTCAGAAGATTTCACCTCACTTTCTGTCCCAACGACAAATGTTTTTTGAAAATTTGGGTTTTTTAGTAAAACAAGGAATGGGATAAATCATCAGTGGAGAGGAGACACGTTTTTCCCATATCAACTCTTACAGGAGAGAATTTCCCTTCCTAGGGGTAGATTTCATCTCACTTCCTGTTGTCTCCTTCCGTTTGTAAGTTGGATGTTTGAAAGTAGGGGCCTGCCCTATATGCTCTGCAGTAGGGATGAGCCGAACACCCCCCGGTTCGGTTCGCATCAGAACTTGCGAACGGACCCCAAATTCGTATGAACGTTAGAACCCCATTGAAGTCTATGGGACTCGAACGTTCGAAATTAAAAGTGTTAATTTTAATGGCTAATATGCAAGATACTGTCCTAAAAAGGGTTTGGGGACCTGGCTCCTGCCCCAGAGGACATGGGTCACTGCAAAAAAAACTTTTAAAAACGTCCGTTTTGGGGGGAGTACTGATTTTAATTACGATTAAAATGAAAAAATATTCCTTTAAATATGGTGCCTGGGGGGTGTCTGTAGTATGCCTGTGAAGTGCCACGTGTTTCTGGTGTTTATAACAGTCCCTGCACAAATTACATTTAACGGAAATAACGTAATTTAAAGCTGCTTGCGGTTTTAATGTTATATCTGGTTCCTGCAATATGGTTGAAAATCATTGAGAAAAATGGCATGGCTAGCCCTCCCTGCCCATTACCAGCCCCTTTGGGTCTTGTACGCATATTAAGGGGAACCCCGTACCCATATTAAAAAAAAGGAAATACGTGTGGCCCCCAGGCCCTATATACTCAGAACAGCAGTATACAGGCGGTGCAAACAAGACAGGGACTGTGTAGGTTTGTTGTGTTAAGTTGAATCGGTTTGTAATTTTCAACTGGTACATTTTTAAAGTGTAGCTCCAGTCAAAAAAAATATTTTTAAGCTTTTTGGAAAACATAGGGAAGGGTTATCACCCCTGTATAATTTGTTTTGCCGTCCGTCTTTTTCAGAGCACGCAGACAAGCACGCACAATCTCCTAACACTGACTGAGAGCTCTATTTAAAACGAGCAAGATATTTAGCTATATAGGTGGATATAGCGGTGTATACTGCGTTCAGAGCACGCAGACAGCACGCACAATCTCCTAACACTGACTGAAAGCTCTATTTAAAACGAGCAAGATATTTAGCTATATAGGTGGATATAGCAGTGTATACTGCGTTCAGAGCACGCAGACAGCACGCACAATCTCCTAACACTGACTGAGAGCTCTATTTAAAACAAGCAAGATATTTAGCTAGATAGGTGGATATAGTGGTGTATACTGCGTTCAGAGCACGCAGACAGCATGCACAATCTCCTAACACTGACTGAGAGCTCTATTTAAAACGAGCAAGATATTTAGCTAGATAGGTGGATATAGCGGTGTATACTGCGTTCAGAGCACGCAGACAGCATGCACAATCTCCTAACACTGACTGAAAGCTCTATTTAAAACGAGCAAGATATTAAGCTAGATAGGTGGATATAGCGGTGTATATTGCGTTCAGAGCACGCAGACAGCATGCACAATCTCCTAACACTGACTGAGAGCTCTATTTAAAACGAGCAAGATATTTAGCGATATAGGTGGATATAGCGGTGTATACTGCGTTCAGAGCACGCAGACAGCACGCACAATCTCCTAACACTGACTGAGAGCTCTATTTAAAATGAGCAAGATATTTAGCTAGATAGGTGGATATAGCGGTGTATACTGCGTTCAGAGCACGCAGACAGCATGCACAATCTCCTAACACTGACTGAGAGCTCTATTTAAAACGAGCAAGATATTTAGCTAGATAGGTGGATATAGCGATGTATACTGCGTTCAGAGCATGCAGACAGCACGCACAATCTCCTAACACTGACTGAGAGCTCTATTTAAAACGAGCAAGATATTTAGCTATATAGGTGGATATAGCGGTGTATACTGCGTTCAGAGCACGCAGACAGCACGCACAATCTCCTAACACTGACTGACAGCTCTATTATAAAAGATAGATATATCTCTAGATATATAGGTGAATATAGCGGTGTATACTGCGGTCAGGGCACGCAGACAACAACCACTACAGAAGAGCAAGAAAGAAAAATCGGCCGATAACGATCGGTGTATACTGTGTTGAAGGTACACAGAACACCCATTAACTGCTACAGATGCCAACACACTACACAAGGCCGCCGCGCTGGCGGCCTTATATAGTGTGGGGCGTTTACTACACAGCCTGAGCTATGATTGGCCACAGGCATCCTGCCTGTGGCCAATCATGGCTCTCCTCGCTGCCGGCGCTGTGATTGGCCAAGCATGCGGGGTCACAGTGCATGCTTGGCCAATCAGGAGCCAGCAATGCACTGCGCCATCGCAGTGCATTGCTGGCCGTAAGCGCCACACGAATTTGGTGCTAACGGCCCATAACGTTCGGAATTCGCCGAACGGGCGAACAGCCGATGTTCGAGTCGAACGTATGTTCGAGTCGAACACGAAGCTCATCCCTACTCTGCAGAAATTTGATGTTGGTGTTGCCACAACACTGTAAGCCCTCAATGTGACTCTTGGTGGGCACTGGAACACCCTGTTGTGAACTATGATATCAAGAATTTTAATTACATGCCATTGCTGAACAGTGGTAGAAAAATTGGGCCTTTGGTGGTGGCGTTGGTGCCATAACACTAAGTCTTCACAGTCACTCTTGGTGGGTGTTGGAACGGGCCCTGCTGTGAAATATATCAAGAATTGTAATTACATGCACCTGTTGAACAGGGGCACAAAAAAATGGGCCTTAAGCACTGGTGCCACAGCACTGCAACTCCTCACAGATACTCTAGTTGGAGCGCAGGAATGAGCCCTGCTGCAAAGTATTGCATCAAAAATCGTAATTACACGCCCCTGTTAAACAGGGGCTGAAAAATTGGGCCTTAGCCACTGGTGCTGGTGCCACAACACTGCAACCACTCACAAGTATTGTACTTGAGCGTAGCAACGAACCCTCCTGCAAAATATTGCATCAGAATTGTAATTACACGCCCCTGTTAAACAGGGGCTACACAATTGGGCCTTAGTCATTGGCGGTGGCGCCCAGAACCAAAAATGTTCTTAGCTATCAGCATGATCACTGAGGAGGAAGAGGATAGTCACTCAGAATAACAGGATAGTCACTCAGCATCAGCATAGGCAGTCTTCAAGGGATCTGATATTTAAAAAAAAATTATTTGGTTACATTAGCATCAGGTGCTTGGTAGCTGGTGGTGATCCAAGACTGATTCATTTTTATGAAGATCAGTCGATCAACCGAGTCGTGGACAGGCGCACCCTGTGATCAGTTACAAAGCCTCCAGCAGTTCCGAAAGAACGCTGTATGCAGGACAGGCCAGTAGCTCAATTGCATACTGTGCAAGCTCTGGCCAGTGATCCATCCTCAAGACCCAGTAACCCAGAGGATTTTCGGTGGGAAAGGTGTCCAAGTCTGATCTTGCCCCTAGGTATTCATACACCATGTAAAACAGATGCTGGCGATGGTTGCTGGAACCGGTCATAGCTTGGGGCTGTGGTCTAAAAAATTGTCTGAACGCATCAGTCAGATGGACACCTTCTCCACCGCTCCTTCTGTGACTGACCGAAGTCTCAGCAACATGTTGTCCAGGACCAGGAATTTGTAACCTCCCAGTCTCTGGGAACGCATTGCACAGACCTTTCTGCAAGGCCTCCCAAAGATGTTTCATCCTCTGCTCCCTCTGCAACGGCAAGATAAGGTCCGCAACCTTACCCTTGTAACGTGGATCAAGGAGGGTTGCCAGCCAGTAATGATCCCTCTCCTTGATCTGACGAATACGAGGATCCTTCTGCAGGCTTTGCAGGATCAAGGAGGCCATGCAGCGTAGGTTAGCTGAGGCATTCGGTCTGGAGTTCTCTGGATCACTAAGGATGATCCGCAGCCACCTCCTCCCAGCCACGTACAAGTCCACAGGTTTCTAGAGACTGTAAATTATCCCTAAAAGACTGCTGCTGATGCTGAGTGCCAGGCTCCACCTCCATGCTGACACAATCTTCCTCCTTCTCCTCCTTGTCCTCTTCCTGTGTGATCGGTAGGCCAGCAGGAACACTGTCTGGATAAAGGGGGCCTTGAGAGGTAAGGAAGTCCTCCTCTTCCTGCTTCTGTTCTGCCTCAAGTGCCCTGTCCATTATTCCATGCAAAGTGTGCTCCAACAGGTGGACAAGAGGGACAGTGTCACTGATGCATGCACTGTCACTGCTCACCATCCTTGTGGCCTCCTCAAATGGTTACAGCAAAGTGCATGCATCCCTGATCATGGCCCACTGGGGTGGTAAAAAAAAAATAAGCTGCTCTGACCCTGTTCTGGTGCCGTAGTCACACAGGTACTCATTGATGGCCCTCTGCTGCGTGTGCGGCCGCTGCAGCATGGCCAACATCGAGTTCCACCTGGTGGGCATGTCACAGATGGTTCTTGGGCAGGTTAAATTCCTTTTGGAGGTCAGCCAGCTGAGCATTAGTATTATATGACTGGCAGAAATGCACACAGACTTTCCTGGCCTGCCTCAGGACATCCTGTAAGCCCGGGTACCTGCCCAAGAACCGCTGCACCACAAAATTAAGGACATGAGCCACACAGGGCACATGGGTCAGTTGTCCCTGTCGGAGGGCGGAGAGGAGGTTGGTGCCATTGTCGCAAACCACCATCCTGGCTTAAGCTGGCATGGCGTCAACCACCTCTGAGCCCGCCCTTGCAGAGCTGACAGAATCTCTGCCCCAGTGTGGCTCCTGTCCCCCAAGCACACCAGCACAAGCACGGCATGGCATCTTTTGCCTGCATACTTGCATAGCCCCTTGAACACCTATGGAGCACTGCTGGTTCTGAGGAAAAAGCACAGGAAGAGGCCACGGAGGAAGAAGAAGAGGAGGGGCGGAGGAGAGAGGTGTGTCAGAATCACCAGTAGTAGCATTTTGGAGGTGTGGTGGCGGAACAACCTCCAACACTACTGCACCTTTTCCTGCATCCTTCCCAGCTGCCAGAAGAATCACCCAATGCGCCATGAAAGATAGGTAATGTCCCTGTCCATGCCTGCTGGACCATGAGTCAGCGGTAATATGCACCTTACCGCTGACCGCCCTGTCCAGCGTGGCCAAGACATTGCCCTCCACATGCCGGTAGAGAGCCGGAATCGCCTTCCGTGCGAAAAAGTGGCATTTGGGAACCTGACAATGAGGAACAGCACATTCCACAAACTCACGGAAGGGGGCAGAGTCTACCAATTGAAAAGGCAGCAGTTGAAGTGCTAGCAATTTAGCCAAACTAGCTTTCAACCACTGGGCATGTGGATGGCTGGGAGTGAACTTCTTTCGATGGTCCAGCAGCTAGGGCAGGGAAATTTGCCTGGTACAATCAGACATCGGTGTACTGATAGCAGATTGCCTGCAAGTACTTGGCTGCGACACACCTAATTCTACACCTTTATTCCTATCAGTGCAGGTTTCAGAGAGGAGTGAAGGTATAGTGGGCTTGGAGATCCCAGCTGATGAGGAGCAAGGAGAGGTCTGATTTGTTCTTTGGTGTGGGTCTTTTAGGTACGCTTGCCAATGAACTGCATGGCAGGTCGACATATGTCTGGTCAAGCATGTGGTGCCCAAGCGGCTGATATTTAGGCCACGCGAGATATGCTTGAGACATACTTTGCAAATAACAGCAGTGTGATCTGATGCACTCGTCTCAAAAAAGGCCCACACGAAAGAACTTTTGGAATAACGCGCAGAGGCAGCACCCTGCACATATGCGGAGCTCGGCGGTGTGATTCAGTCGTTGTGCTGTCCTTAAGCTGGCCCCGGAGGGCATCCTGCCTCATTGGAGCTGTGCCTCCTCCTCCTTCTCCCCTCTCCTATCAGGCACCCACGTGGAGTCAGTGACCTCATCATCCCCTCCCTCCTCATCACTGGAGCAAACCTGGCAGTGTGCTGCAGCTGGAAGAACATGACTGCCAGATTGCTGTCCTTCTTTGGCATCCCCTCTCTCTGGACTCACGTTACTGCCTTCCTCTAGTTGGGTATCATCATAAGAGCCTTTAAAACTCTGGGCATCCTCAAGGAGCATGTACCCAACACTGTGCTCAAACAGTTTGGGGGACTCCCCAGGAGGACATGGTGGGGCTAGGGAAGGAGTGACTGATGCCATTGAGCTGAGGGAAGAGGCCGCGTTGGCAGCTGATTTGCCAGTACCCTGAGCCTGGGAGAGAGAGGATGAGGAGGATGAGGACGGACCACTCTACCAATTCTTCGGCATGTTGCGGCTCAACACGTCCAGCTGCCGAAAATAAGGACAAGCGTGTCCCATGGCCACGTGCTGATGAGGATGCACCGTGTCCTCAGCCAGCACTGTTGCCTCTAGACACAGAGCCTGCTTGCCCTCTTTTATTGGCTCGTGACTGTCTGCCTCTCCTTGTTGGCCTTCCAGACTAGGGATGAGCTTCGTGTTCGAGTCGAACATACGTTCGACTCGAACATCGGATGTTCGCCCGTTTGGCGAATTCCGAACGTTAAGGGCTGATCACGCTAAATTCATGTGGCGCTCACGGTCCACAATGCACTGCGATGGCGCAGTGCATTGCTGGCTCATGATTGGCCAAGCATGCACTGTGACCCCGCATGCTTGGCCAATCACAGCGCCGGCAGCGAGGAGAGCCATGATTGGCCACAGGCAGGATGCCTGTGGCCAATCATAGCTCAGGCTGTGTAGTACACACCCCACACTATATAAGGCCGCCAGCGCGGCGGCCTTGTGTAGTGTGTTGGCATCTGAAGCAGTTAGTGGGTGTTCTGTGTACCTTCAACACAGTATACACCGATCGTTATCGGCCGTTTTTTCGATCTTGCTCTTCTGTAGTGGTTGTTGTCTGTGTGCCCTGACCGCAGTATACACCGCTATATTCACCTCACCTATATAGCTAGCGATATATCTATCTTTTATAATAGAGTTGTCAGTCAGTGTTAGGAGATTGTGCGTGCTGTCTGCGTGCTCTGTACCCAGTACACACCGCTATATCCACCTCTTCTCTATATGAGCCATCTGCAGGAGTTATTGGAAGTGGTGTGTGCCTCCAGCATAGCACAGTATACATCTGTTTTTACCCTTTATTGCTGGTGTTCTATAATAAAGCCATCTGCAGGGCTTAGTGGGTGTTGTGTGCCTCCAGCACAATATACATTACCCAACTGCTGTTTTACCCAGCTCCCTTCAGGCCATTACCATGTCTGGAAGGCCAGCAAGGAGAGGCAGACAGGCGCGAGCCGATAAAAGAGGGCAAGCAGGCTCTGTGTCCAGAGACAACAGTGCTGGTCGTGGACGCGGTGCATTGTCATCAGCACGTGGCCATGGGACACACTCGTCCTTCTTTTCGGCAGCTGGACATGTTGAGCCGCAACATGCCAACGACTTGGTAGAGTGGATGACCAAGCCCTCTTCATCCTCCTCATCCTCTCTCACCCAGTCTCAGGGTACTAGCAAAGCAGCTGCCAACGCATCGTCTTCCCCCGTCTCAATGTCATCATCAGTGACTCCTTCCCTAGACCCACCACGTCCTCCTGAGGAGTCTCCTGATCTCTTTGAGCACAGTGTTGGGTACATGCTCCAGGAGGATGCCCAGTGTTTTGTAGGCTCTGATGATGACACTCAGCTAGAGGAAGGCAGTAGCGTGAATGCAGAGAGAGGGGATGCTCAAGAAGGACAGCAATCTGGCAGTCATGTTCCACAAGCTGCAGCATACTGCCAGGTTTGCTACAGCGATGAAGAGGGAGGGGATGATGAGGGCACTGACTCCACGTGGGTGCCTGGTAGGAGAGGAGGAGGAAGAGGCGGAGGAGGAGGAGGAGGAGGCACATGTCCAATGAGGCAGGATGCCCTCCGGGGGCCAGCTTAGGGGCAGCACACCGACTGAATCACACAAGCAGAGCTCCGCCTGTGCAGGGCGCTGCCTCTGCGCGTTATTCTAAAAGTTCTTTGGTGTGGGCCTTTTTTGAGACGAGTGCATCAGATCGCACCGCTGCTATTTGCAACATATGTCTCAAGCGTAACTCGCGTGGCCAAACATCAGCCGCTTGGGCACCACATGCTTGACCAGACATATGTTGACCTGCCATGCAGCTCGTTGGCAAGCGTACCTCAAAGACCCACACCAAAGAACAAAGCGGACCTCTCCTTGCTCCTCATCAGCTGGCATCTCCAACCCCACTAGACCTTCAGTCCTCTCTGAAACCTGCTCTGAGAGGAATGAAGGTGTAGAATTAGGTGTGTCACAGCCAAGTGCTTCCGGGCACTCTGCTAGCAGTACACCCACGTCCGATTATAGCAGGCAAATGTCCCTGCCCCAGCTGCTGGACCGGCGAAAGAAGTTCACTCCCAGCCATCCACATGCCCAGCGGTTGAATGCTAGCTTGGCTAAATTGCTAGAACTTCAACTGCTGCCTTTTCAGTTGGTAGACTCGGCCCCCTTCCGGGAGTTTGTACAATGTGCGGTTCCTCAGTGGCAGGTCCCCAAACGCCACTTTTTCTCACGGAAGGCGATTCCGGCTCTCTACCGGCATGTGGAAGGCAATGTCCTTGCCTCGCTGGACAGGGCGGTCAGAGGTAAGATGCATATTACCGCTGACTCATGGTCCAGCAGGCATGGACAGGGACGTTACCTGTCTTTCACGGCCCATTGGGTCACTCTTCTGGCAGCTGGGAAGGATGCAGGACAAGGTGCAGTAATGTTGGAGGTTGTTCCGCCACCATGCCTCCAAAATGCTACTATTGGTTGTGACACACCTCTCTCCTCCACCCCCTCCTCTTCTTCTTCCTCCATGGCCTCTTCCAGTGCTCTGTCCTCAGAACCAGCGGTGCTCCGTAAGCGTTCCAGGGGCTACGCAAGTACGCAGGCAAAACGATGCCATGCCGTGCTTGCGCTGGTTTGTTTGGGGGACAGGAGCCACACTGGGGAGGATGTTTTGTCAGCTCTGCAGGGGCAGGACGAGAGGTGGTTGATGCCACGCCAGCTTAAGCCAGGAATGGTGGTTTGCGACAATGGCACCAACCTCCTCTCCGCCCTCCGACAGGGACAACTGACCCATGTGCCCTGTGTAGCTCACGTCCTTAACCTGGTGGTGCAGCAGTTCTTGGGCAGGTACCCGGGCTTACAGGATGTCCTGAAGCAGGCCAGGAAAGTCTGTGTGCATTTCCGCCGATCATTTAATGCCTGTGCTCGGCTGGCTGAGCTCCAAAAGGAGTTGAACCTGCCCAAGAACCGCCTTATATGTGACATGCCCACCAGGTGGAACTCAACGTTGGCCATGCTGCAGCAGCTGCACACGCAGCAGAGGGCCATCAATGAGTACCTGTGCGACTACGGCACCAGGACAGGGTCAGGGGAGCTTGGTTTTTTCTCACCACGCCAGTGGGGCATGATCAGGGATGCATGCACTGTCCTGTCACCGTTTGAGGAGGCCACAAGGATGGTGAGCAGTGACAGTGCATGCATCAGTGACACTGTACCTCTTGTCCACCTCTTGGAGCATACGCTGCGTGGAATAATGGACAGGGCACTTGAGGCAGAACAGAGGCAGGAAGAGGAGGACTTCCTTGCCTCTCAAGGCCCCCTTTATCCAGACAGTGTTCCTGCTGTGCCACCCATCACACAGGAAGAGGATGAGGAGGAGGAAGAGGAGGAGGAGGATGATTGTGTCATCATGGAGATGGAGGCTGGCACTCAGCATCAGCAGCAGTCTTGTAGGGATGATTTACAGTCCCAAGAAACCCGTGGACTTCTACGTGGCTGGGAGGAGGTAGCTGCGGATCATGTTGTCCTTAGTGACCCAGAGAACTCCGGACCGAATGCCTCAGCTAACCTACGCTGCATGGCCTCCCTGATCCTGCAAAGCCTGCGGAAGGATCCTCGTATTCTTCAGATCAAGGAGAGGGACCATTACTGGCTGGCCACTCTCCTTGATCCACGATACAAGGGTAAGGTTGCCGACCTTATCTTGCCATCGCAGAGGGAGCAGAGGATGAGACATCTCCGGGAGGCCTTGCAGAAAGGTCTATGCAACGCGTTCCCAGAGACTGGGAGGTTACAAACTCCTGGTCCTGGACAACGCGTTGCTGAGGCATCGGTCAGAAGGAGCGGTCGAGAAGGTGGCCGTCTGACTGATGCTTTCAGACAATTTTTTAGTCCGCAGCCCCAAGGTATGATCGGTTCCAGCAACCATCGCCAGCGTCTGATTTACATGGTGCAGGAATACCTAGGGGCAAGGTCAGACTTGGACACCTTTCCCACCGAAAATCTTCTGGCTTACTGGGTCTTGAGGATGGATCACTGGCCAGAGCTTGCACAGTATGCAATTGAGCTACTGGCCTGTCCTGCATCCAGCGTTCTTTCGGAATGCACCTTCAGTGCTGTTGGTGGCTTTGTTACCGATCACAGGGTGCGCCTGTCCACCGAATCAGTTGATCGACTGACCTTCATCAAGATGAATCAGTCTTGGATCACCCACAGCTACCAAGCACCTGAAGCTGATGTAACCGAATAATTTTTTTTGAAATATCACATCCCTTCAAGACTGCCTATGCTGATGCTGAGTGACTGTCCTGTTATGTTGATTGTCTATCCTCTTCCTCCTCCGCTGATATGTTGGAAGAACATTTCTGGTTCTGATGCCATCAGCCCAATTTTTCTGCCCCTGTTTAACAGGAGCGTTTAATTAAAATTTTTGATGCAATGCTTTGCAGCAGGGCTAATTCCTGCAATAAAACTAGAGTATATGGGAGAGGTTGCAGTGTCGTGGCACCAGCACCAGTGCCATCAGCCCAATTTTTCTGCCCCTGTTTAACAGGGGCGTTTAATTACAATTTTTGATGCAATGCTTTGCAGCAGGGCTAATTCCTGCAATAAAACTAGAGTATATGGGAGAGGTTGCAGTGTCGTGGCACCAGCACCAGTGCCTAAGGCCCAATTTTTCTGCCCCTGTTTAACAGGGGCGTTTAATTACAATTTTTGATGCAATGCTTTGCAGCAGGGCTAATTCCTGCAATAAAACTAGAGTATATGGGAGAGGTTGCAGTGTCATGGCACCAGCACCAATGCCTAAGGCCCAATTTTTCTGCCCCTGTTTAACAGGGACATGTAATTACAATTCTTGATATAATATTTCACAGGAGGGCCCGTTCCTGTGCCCACCCAGAGTAACTGTGAGGACTTATAGTGTTTTGGCACCAGCAACACAACCACCAAAGGTCAATTTTTCTACCACTGTTCAACAATGGCATGTAATTACAATTCTTGATATAATCGTTCACAGCAGGGCGCTCCAGCGCCCACCAAGAGTCACTTTGAGGGCTTACAATGTTGTGGCAAAACCAACACCTTGTTCCGCCATTTCTGCAGAGCATATAGGGCAGGCCCCTACTTTCAAACATCCAACTTACAAACATCTCCTACTTGCAAATGGAAGGAGACAACAGCAAGTGAGATGAAAAAAGATGGACGACAAAACTAATTATACAGGGGTGATAACCCTTCCCTATGTTTTCCAAAAAGCTTAAAAATAGTTTTTTTGATTGGAGCTACACTTTAAAAATGTACCAGTTGAAAATTACAAACAGATTCAACTTAACACAACAAACCTACACAGTCCCTGTCTTGTTTGCACCGCCTGTATACTGCTGTTCTGAGTATATAGGGCCTGGGGGCCACACGCATTTCCTTTTTTTAATATGGGTACGGGGTTCCCCTTAATATGCGTACAAGACCCAAAGGGGCTGGTAATGGGCAGGGAGGGCTACCCATGCCATTTTTTTTAATGATTTTCAACCATATTGCAGGAACCAGATATAACATTAAAACCGCAAGCAGTTTTAAATGATGTTATTTCCGTTTAATGTCATTTTGTGCAGGGACTGTTCTAAACACGGGAAACACATGGCACTTCACAGGCATACTACAGACACCCCCCAGGCATGATATTTAAAGGAATATTTCACTTTTTTTTCACTTTAATCGTCAATAAAATCAGTGCTCCCGCCAAAACGGCCATTTTTTAAAACATTTTAGGCATTGACCCATGTCCCCTGGGGCAGGAGCCAGGTCCCCAAACCCTTTTTAGGACAGTATCTTGCATATTAGCCGTTAAAATTATCACTTTTAATTTCGAACGTTCGAGTCCCATAGACTTCAATGGGGTTCTAAAGTTCGTACGAATTTGGGATCCGTTCGAAAGTTCTGGTGCGAACGGAACCGGGGGGGTGTTCGGCTCATCCCTATTCCAGACATACTAATGGCCTGCAGGGAGATGTAGCTGTACAAAGCTGGGACGTATATACTGATATACTGCAGCTAGCAGAATCAACTGCTTGCCTGTAGTATTATTAGTATGGGAACACCAGCAATTGGGGTAGCTTTATGTGCACACTGTGCAGAGTATACAGTACACCAACTGTAATTACTGAAGCTGCTTGTGGTATAGGATCAGCAGAACACCAGCAATTGGGGTAGCCTTAAGTGCACACTGTGCAGATGGCACAATGCACTGACTGTAATTGCTACAGCTGCCTGCGGATAGGATCAGCAGAACACCAGCAATTGGGGTAGCTTTATGTGCACACTGTGCAGATGACACAATACACCGACTGTAATTACTGCAGCTGCCTGCCTGTGGTATAAGATAAGAAGAATACCAGCAATTGGGGTAGCTTTAAGTGCACACTGTGCAGATGACAAAGTACGCCGACTGTAATTACTGCAGCTGCCTGCAGTATAGAATCAGCAGAACACCAGCAATTGGGGTAGCTTTAGGTGCACACTGTGCAGATGGCACAATACACCGACTGTAATTGCTACAGCTGCCTGAGGATAGGATCAGCAGAACACCAGCAATTGGGGTAGCTTTAAGTGCACACTGTGCAGATGACAAAATACACCGACTGTAATTACTGTAGCTCCCTGCCTCTGGAATAGGATCAGAAGAACACCAGCAATTGGGGAAGCTTTAAGTGCACACTGTGTAGATGACACAGTACACCGACTGTAATTACTGCAGCTGCCTGCCTGTAGTATAGGATAAGAAGAACACCAGCAATTGGGGTAGCTTTATGTGCACACTGTGCAGATGACAAAGTACACCGACTGTAATTACTGCAGCTGCCTGCGGTATAGGATCAGATCGTGACTGTATGCCTCTCCTTGTTGGCCTTCCAGACATACTAATGGACTGCAGTGAGATGTAGCTGCACAAAGCTGGGACGTATATACTGATATACTGCAGCTAGCAGAATCAACTGCCTCCCTGTAGTATTATTTATATGAGAACACCAGCAGTTGGGGTAGCTTTATGTGCACACTGTGCAGAGTACACAGTACACCAACTGTAATTACTGAAGCTGCCTGCGGTATAGGATCAGCAGAACACCAGCAATTTGTGTAGCCTTAAGTGCACACTGTGCAGATGGCACAATGCACTGACTGTAATTGCTACAGCTGCCTGCGGTATAGGATCAGCAGAACACCAGCAATTGGGGTAGCTTTATGTGCACACTGTGCAGATGACACAATGCACTGACTGTAATTACTGTAGCTGCCTGCCTGTGGTATAGGAAAAGAAGAACACCAGCAATTGGGATAGCTTTAAGTGCACACTCTGCAGATGGCACAATACACCAACTGTAATTGCTACAGCTGCCTGCGGATAGGATCAGCAGAACACCAACAATTGGGGTAGCTTTAGGCGCACACTGTGCAGTTGGCCCTATACACCGACTGTAATTGCTACAGCTGCCTGCAGATAGAATCAGCAAAACACCAGAAATTGGGGTAGCTTTATGCGCACACTGTGCAGATGGCACAATACACCAACTGTAATTGCTACAGCTGCCTGCGGATAGGATCAGCAGAACACCAACAATTGGGGTAGCTTTAGGCGCACACTGTGCAGTTGGCCCTATACACCGACTGTAATTGCTATAGCTGCCTGCAGATAGAATCAGCAAAACACCAGAAATTGGGGTAGCTTTATGCGCACACTGTGCAGATGGCACAATACACCAACTGTAATTGCTACATCTGCCTGCGGATAGGATCATCAGAACACCAGCAATTGAGGTGGCTTTAGGTGTACGTTGTGCAGATGGCACAATACATTCACTGTAATTGCTACAGCTGCCTGAGGTATATGATCAGCAGAACACCAGCAATTGGGGTAGCTTTAGGTGTACACTGTGCAGAGTGCACAATACACCGAATGTAATTGCTACAGCTGCCTGCAGATAGGATCAGCAGAACACCAGCAATTGGGGGAGCTTTAGGTGTACACTGTGCATATGGCACAATACACTGACTAATTACTGCAGCTGCCTGCCTCTGATATGGGATCAGTAGAGCACCAGCAATTGGGGTAGCTTTGAGTGCACACTGTGCAGATGACACAGTACATCGACTGTAATTACTGCAGCTGCCTGCGGTCTAGGATCAGCAAAACACCAGCAATTGGGGTAGCTTTAGTTGCACACTGTGCAGATGGCACAATACGCAGACTGTAATTGCTACAGCTGCCTGTGGATAGGTTCAGCAGAACACCAGCAATTGGGGTAGCTTTATGTGCAGACTGTGCAGATGACACAATAAATTGACTGTAATTACTGCAGCTTCCTGCCTGTGGTATAAGATCAGTAGAACACCAGCAATTGGGGTAGTTTTATGTGCACACTGTGCAGATGACACAGTACACGACTGTAATTACTGTAGCTGCCTGTGATATAGGATCAGCAGAACACCAGCAATCGGGGTAGCTTCATGTGCACACTGTGCAGATAACACAATACACAGACTGTAATTACTGCAGCTGCCTGCCTGTAGTATAGGATCAGAAGAACACCAGCAATTGGGGTAGCTTTAGGTGCACACTGTGCAGATGGCACAATACACCGACTGTAAATGCTACAGCTGCCTGCGGATAGGATCAGCAGAACACCAGCAATTGGGGTAGCTTTAGGTGTACACTGTGCAGATGGCACAATACACTGACTGTAAATGCTACAGCTGCCTGTGGATAGGATCAGCAGAACACCAGCAATTGGGGTACCTTTAGGTGTACACTGTGCAGATGGCACAATACACCGACTGTAATTACTGCAGCTGCCTGCCTGTAGTATAGGATCAGCAGAAAAGCAGCAATTGGGGTAGCTTTAAGCGCACACTGTGCAGATGACACAGTACACCAACTTTAATTACTTCAGCTGCCTGCGGTATAGGATCAGCAGAACACCAGCAATTGGGGTAGCTTTTGGCGTACACTGTGCAGATGGCACAATACACAGACTGTCATTGCTACAGCTACCTGCGGATAGGATCAGCAGAGCACCAGCAATTGGGGTAGCTTTAGGTGCACACTGTGCAGATGGCACAATACACCGACTGTAATTACTTCAGCTGCCTGCGGATAGGATCAACAGAACATCAGCAATTGGGTTAGCTTTAGGTGTACACTGTGCAGATGGCACAATACACAGACTGTATTTGCAACAGCTTCAAATAAAATTAAATCACACTGTCTTTCTGTCTATCTCTCTCTGCCGCAACACACTACACAAGGCCGCTGCGTAGGCGGCCTTATATAGTGTGGGGCATGTACTAAACCCCCTGAGCCATAATTGGCCAAAGCCACCCTGGCTTTGGCCTATTACGGCTCTCTGTTTTTCCATGCTATGATTGGCCAAAGCATGTGGGTCATAGTGCATGCTTGGCCAATCATCAGCCAGCAATGCACTGCGATGCCGCAGTGAATAATGGGCCGTGAACGGCCCATAATGTTCGGAACACGACGCTCATCCCTAATTATCACATTTTGAGTTTAGGTCCACTTTCAAGATAACTGTGCAAAAAACACATATTAGCTAACCTCCCAAAAAAAGTAGAGCAACAAAAAAATTACAATTTTGAAAAACATTTTAAAATCCAGGGTTTAAGGTGATTATTTTTTACTTTTTTTTGTCCATTTTATTTTACATTTAACATAGCATTTCTTATTTAACGGTGGTTGCCTACAAGTACTGCTTTAAAGCTGAAATTCGGGCACATAGATAACACACATTAAATTAATTATTTTTACGAAAATCACCTGCGCTCAAAAGAAAAAGATAATACCTCTAAGCTGCTTACACAGTGAACAATAAGTGTTCCAGTAGTATGCTCTTATAGTATACCATATGCGCTTACATTAACCACTTAAGGACCGCCTCCTGCACATGTACGTCGGCAGAATGCCACGGCTGGGCACAAGCATGTACTTGTACGTTGCTCTTTCGCCCGGTCCAGAGCTCCGGGACCATGGCCGCGGGACCAGCGGACCCGATCGCCGCTGGTGTCCCGCGATCAGGTCACAGAGCTGAAGAACGAGGAGTGCTTCCTACTGTTGCTGTCACCAATCGTCTGTTCCCTGTTATAGGGAAAGACGATCAGTGACGTCACATGCCAGGCCACACCCCTACAATAAAAAAACACATAACGTCATACATAACCCTTACACTGCCCCCTAGTGGTTAACTCCTTCACTGCCAGTGTCATTTACACAGGAATCAGTGCATTTAAATAGCACCGATTGCTGTATAAATGACAATGGTCCCAAAAATTTGTCAAAAATGTCCGATGTGTCCACCATAATGTCGCAGTCACAATAAAAATCGCTGATCGTGACCATTACTAGTAAAATAATTTTTTTTTTATAAAAATGCCATATATTTACCAAAAATATGTAGAAGAATACGTATTGGCCTAAACTGAGGAATAAAAAAAACATTTTTATATATTTTTTGGGGATATTTATTATAGCAAAAAGTAAAAAATATAGAATTTTTTTCAAAATTGTCGCTGTATTTTTGTTTATAGCTCAAAAAATAGAAACCGCAGAGGTGATCAAATACCACCAAAAAGAAAGCTCTATTTGTGGGATAAAAGGCCGCCAATTTTGTTTGGGAGCCACGTCGCATGACCGCGCAATTGTCAGTTAAAGCGACACAGTGCCGAATCGCAAAAAGGGCTTGATCCTTTGGCTGCAAATTAAGTGGTTAAAGAGTGCAATCCACCATGCTCCAGGGTTCTATCACTCTACTATGTTATGGCCCATCTCCACCATCCCTAGTGTGAGCACATGCTCTCCTGGCTCCTGGGTGTATCTCACCACTTCCAGGTGCGCAGAATGACATCACTTCCTTTAGCTCTGCCCTGGCATACGTTTCGTCATTATGATGTCAACAGGAAGACAATATAAATCGAAAGCACATAAATCTTGATAGCAGACTCCTTTAACCCCCTCTACAGCAAAAACACAGCACAACACTTAACATTCTTAGCCCTTGTACACACGGTCAGACATTCCGACAACAAAATCCATTGGATTTTGTCCGATGGGTTTTGTCCGAAACTTGTGTTGCATACACACGGTCGGACAAAGTTATCGGAAAATCCGATTGTACCTAACGTGATGACGTTATTTCGTTACGACGGGACTACGTTCAGGCTAGTAGCCAATATCTTTGGTCTAGGAATTTGATCTGAGCATGCATGGCACGTTGTCCGATCGGAATTCTCTACACACAATCGGACAAAGTCTGATCGGATCATGTTGTCGGAAAGTTTTATAGCCCAGCTCTAAAACTTTGTTCGTCGGATATTCTGTCGGAGCCCACACACAGTCGGATTATCTGACAACACCATCCGATTGGACATTTTCCGTCGGAATGTCCGACTGTGTGTACAAGGGCTTACAGAGTGAAAGAGCAAAGGGATAGCCTCGTCAGTGTTCTGCTGAGTCTTTATTGCCCAGTCACAGGTCCTAAAACAGGCTTTATTAATTAGAAGTATGTTCTAAAAAAAAAAAAAGCCAGGGCCGCCAGCATTACACCTGTAAGGGGCCCGCCTGTCTTCAGGCCCCCCCCCCTGACAATCAACAGGTTGCCAAGCAGAGAAAAAAAGAGATCAGAAAACTTCGCTAGCAACACCACCCCATCAGCTGAGAAGGAGGAAAGAGGAAACATGACATGAGAATAAGTTGAAGAATAAGTTGGCAGAACCTCCCCGCTTATTGGCTGGTAGCATAAGAGGAGGAAAGTAAACATGAGGAGATCGCTTTCGCTAGAAATCACTAATGTAATGTTCGCCCCCGCCCCCCTGGTTATTGGGGTGCTATTGGAGAGAGGAACGAAAAAGAAAGCTTACTGAGATTACACTCACCGCGGCTAGTGTTTTCTGCTTTTTCATCCCTGCAGAGGCAGAGCCTAAGGATTTGCTGGACTGTGATTGGGCAAGACAGGGCCACGGGGAGTGGCAAGATCATCGATAATGCACATGGACACCAAAAAACAGATTGGAGAGTGGAGCATGGAGGGTAAGTCGCAATTTAATGTGTCCTGCTGACTAAGGATGGCCGAACGGTTCGCCCGGCGGTCGTTTCGCGGCGAATTTTGGCTGTTCGCCGTTTGCCCGATCGGCGGACTATTGCCGCCGTTCGCCCGGCGGACTTCCGTGTTTACTGTGTAAAAGAACTTTGACCTATGATGACACATCCATCATGGGGTACAGGACAGCCAATTGAGACATTACAGCACATGGACACTTGGACATTCCCCCTAACTTATAAATAGACCCGATCCGGTGGCCATTTTACATTCTTTCGTATGTCACTATAGGGAGAGGTTGCTGTGTGGAGCAGGGAGAGACTGCAGTGACCCAAATCGCTAGCTATTAGGTCCACAAAAGTTATTTTCAGGACTGGTATAGGTGTTAGGTGTAGTTCAGGATATAGGTTTGAGGCACTGCTGTGCTAGTGATTGTTGCAGCAGCCTGTCTTTTGTCAGTGTAGAGAGAGGGACAGGACGCTGTGTGCAGCAGGGACAGTCAGTTTAATCATCAGCTGTTACTATTAGGTCCACAAAAGTCCTTTTCAGGACTGGTATGGTAAAGTAATACAGGGTATAGTTTTGAGTGCTATTCAAGTTATTGTTCCAGCAGCCTGTGTTTTGTCAGTTTAAATAGGGACAGGCAGGAAGCTGTGTGTGGCAGTGAGGGACAGTCAGTTTAATCAGTAGCTGTTACTATTAGGTCCACAAAGGTTCTTTTCAGGACTGGTATGGTAATAGGCTTGTACACGTATAATATTCTTTCTTCCAAATATAGAAAGAATATTATACTTGACTGCTGCCCTTCTGCTGCAGTAGTCCTTTATCAGTATAGGGACTGAGTTACAGTCTGCTAATCATTCACAACCTACTAGTTCCACAAAGGTCCTTATAAGGACTGGTAAGGTATAGGGTACTACAGTACATAGGGTTGAGTGAGGTACAGTCTGCTATTCCTTAAGGACTGGTATAGGTCCACAATATATAGGGTTGAGGTGCACTACTGCTGACTGCTGCCCTTCTGCTGCAGTAGTCCTTTATCAGTATAGGGACTGAGGTACAGTCTGCTAATCATTCACAACCTACTAGTTCCACAAAGGTCCTTATAAGGACTGGTAAGGTATAGGGTACTACAGTACATAGGGTTGAGTGAGGTATAGTCTGCTATTCCTTAAGGACTGGTATAGGTCCACAATATATAGGGTTGAGGTGCACTACTGCTGACTGCTGCCCTTCTGCTGCAGTAGTCCTTTAGCAGACTGTACCTCAGTCCCTATACTGACAATCATTCACAACCTACTTGTTCCACAAAGGTCCTTATAAGGACTGGTAAGGTATAGGGTACTACAGTACATAGGGTTGAGTGAGGTACAGTCTGCTATTCCTTAAGGACTGGTATAGGTCCACAATACATAGGGTTGAGGTGCACTACTGCTGACTGCTGCCCTTCTGCTGCAGTAGTCCTTTATCAGTATAGGGACTGAGAGTTTTGTCACAGGGTCATTTAAAAAATGACAGGCAGAGGAAGAGGCAGGCCCTTCCCCAGGGGTGGTAGGGGTAACAGGCTTGAGCCAAAGTGGGAAGTTGCAGAAGGTGTGTTCAATTACTTTAAAGGACGCACCAGACTTGGTTGAGTGGCTCACTCAGCCTTACTCTTCTGCACCCTCCTCATCCTCTAGATCTGCACCCTCTTCTTCACTCTCTGCTATGTGCACCCCCAAAGACACTACCACCAACAACACCACCACCACCACATACCCTCCGCTTGAGTCACAGGAATTATTTTCCGATCCATATCAAGACATTTCTGATGCGCAGCCACTCTTGGCATTGGATCAGGAAGAGGAGGTAGCAAGAACCGCCACTCAGCAGTCTGACGACAGTACCCAGATCAGCCCAAGGAGAAGGTTTGTCCCCGCTGTTGCTGCCTACTCCGAGATCTCTACTTACAGCGGTGGGGAAGGTGACGTTGATGATGATGTGTCTGGGTGCCCACAAGAGAGGAAGAGGAGGGGAGTTCAGAGGGAGATATGCACCATCAGATAGGGAGGAGAAGCAGGAATAACTTACATTGCACAGGAGGGACAAAGCAGACTGCTAATGTATCAGGAGCGAGTTATCGACCATGTATGGTCACATCTGGCGCTCCCAGGAAGACGACACATGGCTCCGCAGTGTGGGCTTTTTTTAACGTGTCCGCTGCTGACAATAGCGTTGCCATCTGCAATCTTTGCAGTCAATGCATTAGTCACGGTAAGCCCAACACTCACCTAGGGATGACCGCCTTAAGAAGGCACATGAGCAGCCATCACCGAGCCCAGTGGGAGCAACAGAACACACAAAGCCACACTCCAGGCTCTCACCGTCCAGCCTTGTCTTCTACTTCTCCTTCTCCTCTCTCCTCACAATTGTCCTCCACTCCACCTTCCATCACGCCAAGCTCACGTTTTTCTGCAAAAAGGCAGGCTTCTGTGGGCCTAATGTTCGAGCGTAAAAAAATGATGACGCCGGATAACCCTCTTGCCCAACGGTTGATGGCTGGCTTGTCAGAACTGATTGCCTGCCAACTACTGCCATATAAACTGGTGGACTCGGAGGCCTTTTGAAAATTTGTGGCCATTGGAACACCACAATGGAAGGTCCCAGGAAGAAAGTATTTCTCACAGAAGGGCATCCCAGAGCTATATGGCCATGTTCAGCGGCAAGTTTCATAGTTTCATAGTTAGTAAGGTTGAATAAAGACACCAGTCCATCCAGTTCAACCTGAGTGAGTGTCTACCCCTATCCCTGTACATTGCACACTCACATTGGTCCCTACCCTCAAAGAGCCCACAATCCAAGGTCCCCATTTATATACTAAGGCCAATTTTGGTCAGAGGCCAATTAACCTACCTGCATGTCTTTGGAGTGTGGGAGGAAACCGGAGTACCCGGAGGAAACCCACGCAGGCACAGGGAGAACATGCAAACTCCAGGCAGGGAGTGTCGTGGTTGGGATTTGAACCAGCGACCCTTCTTACTGCTAGGTGAGAGTGCTAACCACTACACCACTGTGCTGCCCAAGTGAATGTATCTCTGGCACACAGTGTCGGTGCCAAGATACATCTGACCACAGACACGTGGTCTAGCAAACACGGGCAGGGAAGGTATATCACTTTTACTGCCCACTGGGTGAACCTTCTGATGGCCGTCAAGCATGTAACCCGTGGCACCCGTGTAGATTTGGTTTTACCGCCACGGATTGCATGCAGGCCTGGCTCTTCTTCTCCTCCTCCTCCTCCTCCATCCTCCTCCCTCTCCTCCTCGGCTGACTCCTCCTTTTCCGCTGCTAGCGTCTCTTCCACTGCGCCGCCCAAGCTCCCCAGAACCTATTCGACATGCCAGGTGAGACGTTGCCATGCTGTGCTGCGTCTGTTGTGCCTGGAAGTCAAGAGCCACACTGGCCCAGCACTCATTTCAGCTTTGCGTTCACAGGCAGATCAGTGGCTAACACCACTCAATTTGACAGTTGGTAAAGTGGTGTGTGACAACGGTGCCAATCTGCTTAGCGCATTGAAACAGGGCAATATGACGCACGTGCCATGCATGGCACACGTCTTAAACTTGGTCGTGCGGCGATTCGTTGTCAAATACCCTGGGGTCCAGGACATCTTGCGGCAGGCAAGGAAAATCTCGGCCCATTTCAGAAGATCTTACACGGCCATGGCTCGCCTTGCTGACATTCAGCGGCGACACAATCTGCCGGTCAGACATCTTATTTGCGATTGCTCGACGCGATGGAACTCAACCTTCTATATGCTTGATAGGCTGCTCCAGCAGAAATGTGCAGTTAACGTCTACCTGTATGAACTCTGCGGCAGAACAGGTTCTGGGGAGCTGGGCTTTTTTTCACCGCGCCAGTGGCTGCTCATGCACGACACATGCAGACATCTGCGGCCATTTGAGGAGATCACCAAACTGGTCAGTCGCAGCCATGGTGCCATCAGTGACATGGTACCTTATGCCTTCTTTATGGAGCGTGCATTGCGTCGTGTCATTGATCAAACTGTGGAGGAGCAGGAGCGGGAAGATGAGGAAGTCGCAATGCCGGATGAATTCCCAGGGGGAGTTACTCTATCTGAGACAAGTGAACAACAGGAGTCTGAAGAGGAGTCAGAGGAGGATGGTGCCGGGGCAGATGAGGAGGAGCAAGAAGAGCATGCTTTAAACCCTTCTGGGATCCCTGTTGTTGTGCGTGGATGGGGAGAGGAGAATGAAGAGGACGACATTATCCTGGATGATGAGCAGGAGCCAGGCCACCACACCGCTTCCAGTTTAGTGCAAATGTGGGCCTTCATGCTCCAGTCTTTTAATAGGGACCCCCGTATAAAAAGTATAAGGGTAAAGGACCAGTACTGGGTGGCAACGTACTTAGACCCCCGGTACAAACACAAAATGGCGGAAATGTTACCGCCGTCACAGAGGGCTGTCAGAATGGAGCACTTCCAGGCCTTGCTTCGAGAAATGCTGCATTCTGCTTTTGTGTGCGCTGGCAGAGGAGCAATTCCCACTCCCAGAGAAGGAGTTGCGGGTACCAATCCAACAGCGCCTGCAAGAAGAGGCCGGTTTGAAGATGTGTTGGTGACTTCGGATATGGGGTCATTCTTTCACCCATCGACAGGTGTCATCCAGATCCAGCATCAGGGAACGCCTAGACCGTCAGGTGTCCGACTACATCGGGTTAACGGCCGATGTAGACGCTTTGAGGAGTGATGAACCCCTGGACTACTGGGTGGGCAGGCTTGACCTCTGGCCAGAGCTTGCCCAATTTGCAATCGAACTGTTGGCTTGCCCCTTGTCCAGTGTCCTGTCCGAAAGGACGTTCAGCGCAGCAGGGGGGATCGTGACCGATAAGCGCACTCGCCTAGCTCACGACAGTGTTAACTGTCTCACATTTCTAAAAATGAATGAGGCATGGATCTCGGAGGAATTCAACACATGTGACCAGTAGACCATGTATATGTCTATAAACAATTTTTTTAATCGAGCACACAGACCTTCTTTCTTCATTTGGCTCACTTCCTTGTCCAAAAAAAGCACACCGTACTATATGCCCGTACCCTCCTGTTTGAAGAGGTTGAGTGGTGTCATATTTCTATTGGGGCTGCTTATTATGAGGGGCTCCCACCATCCCTGTGCTGACTTCCTCCTGGGGCTGTACCTCTGCTGTGCATATTATGAGGGGCTCCCACCATCCCTGTGCTATGCTGATTATGAGGGGCTCCCGCCATCCCTGTGCTATGCTCATTATGAGGGGCTCCCACCATCCCTGTGCTGTGCTGACTTCCTCCTGGGGCTGCTTATTATGAGGGGCTCCCACCATCCCTGTGCTGACTTCCTCCTGGGGCTGCTTATTGTGAGGGGCTCCCACCATCCCTGTGCTGTGCTGACTTCCTCCTGGGGCTGTACATCTGCTGTGCATATTATGAGGGGCTCCCACCATCCCTGTGCTATGCTCATTATGAGGGGCTCCCACCATCCCTGTGCTATGCTGACTTCCTCCTGGGGCTGCTTACGGGGCAGGTGTCAGTGCTGTATATCACGGTGCTGGTGTCAGTGCTGTATATCACGGTGCTGGTGTGAGTGCTTTATGTCACGCTGCTGATGTCAGTGCTCTCTATCATGGTGCTGGTGTCAGTACTGTATATCACAGTGCTGGTGTCAGTGCTTTATGTCACGCTGCTGATGTCAGTGCTCTCTATCACGGTGCTGGTGTCAGATCACTCTATCACGGTGCAGGTGTCATTGCTGTATGTCACGCTGCTGATGTCAGTGCTGTATATCACGGTGCTGGTGTCAGTGCTGTATATCACGGTGCTGGTGTCAGTGCTTTATGTCACGGTGCTGGTGTCAGTGCTCTCTATCACGTTGCTGGTGACAGATCACTCTATCACGGTGCAGGTGTCATTGCTGTATGTCACGCTGCTGATGTCAGTGCTGTATATCACGGTGCTGGTGTCAGATCACTCTATCACGGTGCAGGTGTCATTGCTGTATGTCACGCTGCTGATGTCAGTGCTCTCTATCACGGTGCTGGTGTCAGTGCTGTATATCAAGGTGCTGGTGTCAGTGCTGAATATCACGGTGCTGGTGTCAGTGCTTTATGTCACGCTGCTGATGTCAGTGCTCTCTATCACGGTGCTGGTGTCAGATCACTCTATCATGGTGCAGGTGTCATTGCTGTATGTGATGCTGCTGATGTCAGTGCTCTCTATCACGGTGCTGGTGTCAGATCACTCTATCACGGTGCAGGCGTCATTGCTGTATGTCACGCTGCTGGTGGTCATCTCCTGCACCCTCTTCTTTGCCTACCCTGACCTTCCCTTTCCTCCATTGCCTTCATGCGCTCCACAGTCCTGAATTGTCACAACAATTTCACATATAAAAGAAGAATGCTTGTAGTTGTCGATCCCAGATTCACCTCATACATGTGTTATGTCATTGGCCATGTGGTGGGACTATGTTTGCATAGCTAGTAATTATTTTGTGGCTGAAAATTTGACCTGTAGGTTTGCAAAGTTCGCCTCCCAGTGAAGTCAATGGGGCCTGCCGCGAACGTTACGGTTCGCAAACTATTGGCCGCGTTCGCGGTCCGCGTTCGCGAAATGTCCCGTCGGAATTTCGTCCATCACTACTGCTGACTGTGCCCCCATGTGCTGTTTATCTCCTTCTTCTTGGATGGGATACCCTGAGACCCCTTTCACACTGTGCCGCCACCGTCATCAGCGATAAGGTATCGCTATTTTTAGCGCCGCTTTGCCGTCATTTTAGCAGCACTATTCAGCCGCTAGCGGGGCAGTGGTAATCCCCCGCTAGCAGGCGAAAAGGGGCTAAATCTGTATGCAAAATGCCTCTGGAATGGCATTTTGCTGGCGGTATCGCAGCACTGCCCCATTGATTTCAATGGGGATGAGCGGGGGAGGAGAGGTCAGTTCACCACTCCTTCACCACTCCAAAGAAGCTGCTGGCAGGACTTTTTCTGATGCCCTGCCAGCACACTGTTCCAGTGTGAAAGTGTGAAAACCAGGCTTTCATACTGGAGTGAATGGAGATGCTTTTTTCAGGTGCTATACAGGTGCTATTTTAGCGCTGTAGCACCTGAAAAATGCCAGCAGTGTGAAAGGGGTCTTAGGCTGACTAGGTGTAAGAGTGTTAAAATAAAAGTGGGTGCACCAAAGAACTCGGTGGGATGGTGAGTGGGCCGATTCAGTGGGACGATGAGTTGGCGTGCCCTGGAGAATGTTGGGGTTGGGCCCTGGGGGGGCCCAGACCTAAAGCTGTGTAAGGGGCCCCAAAATTTCTGATGGCTGCCCTGATTGCAGCATCAATTCGATGTTGCATCTGTCCCCTGCTGCCTCTGCAGTGAGAACTGAGAGATCAAACACTGCTCAGTTCTTCCCTCCGCTCTGAGCAGAGATCCATGACTGTTAGTCAATGGCTCTCTGCTCTGTTCCACCAGTGCTCACTGGAGCATTGGGCTGGGGATGGAAGAGAGCAGTTGGCTCAGTCTCCCAGCCACGCAGTTGAGAGTCTAAGCCAGCTGGTAATCCAGGCATGTGGGTGGATCCTGACTGTTAAGTTGGGATCTTACCCCAGCTTGGACTGACGTCAGCCAACAGTGGGCTTCTTTTCCACTGACAATATTTTATCAGATAGGATTTAAGAATAACTTTTCAAAATCAACAAAGACAATAATAAAAAGGATTTTCTTAACTACTTCAGCCCCGGAAGATTTTACCCCCTTTTTTTGACCAGAGCAATTTTTACAATTTGGTACTGCATCGCTTTAACTGACAATTGCGCAGTCGTGCAATGCTGTACCCAAATGAAATTTGCGTTTTTTTCCCAAAAATAGAGCTTTCTTTTGGTGGTACTTGATCCCCTCTGCGGTTTTTATCTTTTGCAATATAAATGGAAAAAGACCAAAAAAAAAAAAAAGATATTTTCTACTTTTTGTTATAAAAAAAATACAATAAACTACATTTTAGTCAAACATTTAGGGAAAAAAGCATTTAGCCACATGTCTCAGGTAAAAAAAAATTCAATAAGCGTTTAACGTTATAGCGTCTACAAACTAGGGTATTTTCTGGAATTTACGCAGCTTTTAATTTATGACTGCCTATCTTATTTCTTGAGGTGCTAAAATTGCAGGGCAGTACAACCCCCCCCCCCCCAAATGACCCCATTTTAGAAAGTAGACACCCTAAGGAATTTGCTAAGAGGCTTGCTGAGCACATTGAATATTTTTTTTGTCATAAGTGATTGACAAATGACAAAAAAATTACACAAAGTTGTCACTGAAATTATATATTGCTCAAACTGACACGTTGAGTCCATGGAATATTTTATATTTTGCCACAAGTTTTGGGAAAATTACGATATGATATATTGCTCAAACATGCCATGGGCATATGCGAAATTACACCCCAAAATAAATTCTGCTGCTCCTCTTGAGTTCAGGAATACCACATGTGTGGGACTTTTTGGCAGTCTAGCTGCGTACAGGACCTTGAAATCCAATCACCGCCGTAAGTCTTTCTAAGACTGTAAATTCTTGATTTCACTCTGAACTACCTATCACAGTTTCGTAGGCCATGAAATGCCCAGATAGTACAACCCTCCCCCATATGACCCCATTTTGGAAAGTAGATTCCCCAAGCTATTTGCTGAGAGGCATGTTGATTATTCTGCAGATCTTGCTCTTTGTCACAAAGAAAATTTAAAAAGGGAAAAAATGAAAATGTTTGAGCAATTTATAGTATTTATATAATTTACTGACAACTTTGTAAAAAAAAAAAAAAAATACATATTAACATTTTCCCGAAACTTGTGGCAAAATATAAAATATTCAATGGACTCAACATCCCTCTCAGCAAATAGCTTGGGGTGTCTACTTTCCAAAATGGGGTCATGGGGGGGTTTGAACTGTCCTGGTGTTTTATGCACAACATTAGAAGCTAATGCCACACATCACCCACTCTTCTAACCACTTGAAAACAAAGCCCTTTCTGAGGCCGCGTACACACGGGCGGACTGTTCGCCCAACTTTGTCCGCTGAACAGTGTTTGGGCGGACAGTCCGCTCGTGTGTGGGCTTTCAGCGGACAGTTTCAGCGGACAGTTGGACGGACAAGGTTTTTCGGAAATTCCGAAAAACTGTCCGCTGAAACCTTGTTTCAGCGAACAGCCCGCTCGTGTGTAGGCTTGTTCGTCAAACAAAGTTGCGCGCATGCTCAGAAAGGATTTTCACGCCGAAAGCTATAATGCAGTGTATAGGACGTCGTATTTTTCGTCCCGTCGTACGTGCTGTTCACGTCATCGCGCACGGTTTCAGCAAACTGTTCGTTCGTCGTGTGTGGGCATGTCCGTCCATGCTAATTTTGAGCGGACTGTTTGCTGAAACTGTTGGACGGACAAAGTTGGGCGAACAGTCCGCGCGTGTGTACGCGGCCTTACACTTTTTTTTTACATGAAAAAATATTTTTTTTGCTAGAAAAGTACGTTGAACCGCCAAACATTATATATATATTTTTTTTAAAGCAAAGGCACTACAGATTAAAATGGTGGGTGTTGCAATTTTTTTTTCCACACGGTATTTGCACAATGATTTTATAAACGCAATTGTTTTGGTAAAAGAAATCACTTTTTTGAGTTTGAATGCATTAAAACACATTATATTGCCTAAATGTTTGGTAAAATATAAAAGATAATCTTATGCTGAGTACATAGATACCAAACACGACTTTAAAATTGAGCGCAACCGTGCAGCGGTGACAAACTACATACGTTTCTAAAAGCCTTTACAGTGTACCACTTTAGATTTACAGAGGAGGTTTACTGCTAAAATTTCTGCCCTCGATCTGACGTTTGCGGTGATACCTCACATGCATGGTGCAATTGCTGTTTACATATGATAAGAGGCTGATGCTTGTGCACACCTTTGCGCGCAAGCATGGGGCGGACAGGAGTGCTTTTTTTATTACTATTTATTTTGCTTTTTTATTTTATTTTTAAAATGTTCCTTTCATTTTCATATTTTTTTATCATTTTTATTGTTATCACAGGGAATGTAAATATCCCCTATGATGGCAAGAGGTTGTTACAGCTACTCTTTTTTTTTTTTTAATTGGGGTCTATTTGAATCTAGATCTCTCCTCTACCCTCAAAGCATCTGACCACACCAAGATCGATGTGATAAGATGCTTTCCCAATTTCCCAATGGTGCTGTTTATATCTGGCGAAACCAAAACTTCCGGTTTCTTGGGCCATAGAGATGATTGGAGCCATTCTGGTCTTCGATCAGCCCTATGGTCAACTGGTGAAACCACCGGCTGCCATCTCAGGTTCCCTGATGGGACAGGAGAGGCAGAAAAAACCATGGAAGATGGCGGGAAAGGGGGGGATGTTCCCTCCCATTGCTTGTAAAAGCAGTCTGGCAGCTAATTTGCCACTAGGATTGTTTTTACATAAATGCCAACCACTGGCTGAAAAGAATGATACCAAGATGATACCTAAACCTGCAGGCATCATTCTGGTATAACTACTCAAAGTCCAGCAACATACCAGTACTTTGCTGGTTCTTGTTGGGCATACATTGTAATGTTCTATTTTTTCATGCAGTCTGTGGGCAGAATGAAAAAGGAGATTGATCAGTGAGTATCAGTGGCGGCTGGTGCTCAAAATTTTTGAATACCACCAAAAGAAAGTTCTATTTGTGGGAAAAAATGACATCAATTTTATTTGTGTACAGAGTTGCATGACCTCGCAATTGTCAGTTAAAGCAAAGCAGTGCTGAATAGCAAAAAATGGATTCCTATCTGCGGCTAATCACAAACACCTGCCCATGCCTGCAGCAGACATATGCTGATCTGGGCAGTATACGGCTCTAATTGGCCATGTGCATGAGATATAGGACAACTATCATCTTAACTTACCTGTCTCTATACCTAACACATTTAAGGTAGATGTTAACTACTATGACAATTACATTTAGCTTACTAAAGCACTGTTTATCATAACATATTACATTTTTTATTTTTTATTTATTTTTTTTTTTTTCATGCAGTTGCAACAACTATATACATCCAGTATATATACACTTCTCTTTTACCTCCAGCACAATCTTGCTTGTATTATTGATCCAACACAGACTTAGTCAGATGCTTATTGCAGGCAGGGACTGCATGCCCCTTTGGTATTTTAGCAGAAAAAAGAGGTCTTAGTGCTTAGCTGTCCTTTTCCTGTGGCTACTGATCCCAGTAACACCTCTTCAGACACTGCCAGCCCACCTGGCTGCAGCTGCCCCTTCCACTAGCCCTCCTGGCTACTTCTCCACTGTCCTCCCAGACTGACTCTGCATCCATCCCAGACTGCTTGAACCCAGTCCTCGCAGGTATAACTCTCAGTCCTCTGATCATAACACTCAGTAGCCCTCCTGGCTGTGTTCCTCCCTGGAGATTTGCCTGGCAATGTTCTCCTTGCTCCCGTGCCACCTTGTCAGGATCCCCCCGTGTTTCACGAAGAGGAGTCACCTCTGCACTTTAGCCCAGGCCTGAGTCCACCCCCCCCCCCACAAGACTAGGGGGCTACTTTCAAATGCCTCCGACAGTCTAACACTCAATCTCCATCTTCCGCCCGAACTCCACACTGCACCAGCCCCAGGGATAGTTGACCTACCTAGGGTTAATAAAGGATGAATGCTTCCCTTTTAGCTGATTTTTATGGGTGTGTAAAATGTGTTTCCTGCAAAACTTCTAACATTAATAATAAAAAGAAAAAGGAGTTTAGGGCAACAGAAATGGGTAGGATGTACCCAATAAAATATTTTATTACATGTACTACCACGGGGGGGTATAGATGCTGGAATGTCCATATTACATCCAGTATGTTGGACGCACGTCTAGATCCATGCAAGTGAGCATTGGGGAACGCATAAATAATATAGAAAAGGGGAAAACAGAAGGTCCAAAATATGGACCCCGAATGGCCTACAATTTTGGGGAATAGAAAAAGAGCATAAGCATTGGAGAGGGGGTCATTTTGTTAAACATTTGAGCCAATGTGAATCCTTTTGGATTTTTAAGACTAAAGTGTTAAAGGTTTAAACATTGAATTTAATTGTTGAATTGTTTTATTAGGAATGACTAATTGTGTGTTTTGTAAACTGTCTGTTTAGTAAATATTTATATTATAGCTGTTTAAATTTTAAAAAAATTCAAAAAATATTTATTGATTGATGATGTGTATTATTTTAATAATAATGTTTTATATTTAGTATATATTTAATTGGAGCAATAGCAATATATTAGAAAACATGATACAGTGGCAGGCAGGAGTGTGCATATTTTTTGGTTACTCTTATATAATGTGTGTCCTCAGATTGAGCTATGATGACATTAAGCAGGGTTATGAATAGCCATTGTATTTATATTAATGAATTGTTTTGTTTGATAATGTTTTTGCGTATCCCCTGCTTGTGGGCAATGTCATTTGGCTTTGGCTTGATCCAGAGGATACTGGAGCCGGGTTATACTTCTGGCTGCCGCATGATTAATTGAATGTTGTTGGGTTGCTATAGAGATCAGAGGACAGCAGTTATTTAACGTCACAGGTTGCTCGGCTCTCTGCCTACTGAGAAAGTCCAATCACAGGGTGCAACACGCCTAGGAGGGAGAAGCCAAGCCTGTGACATCATGCCAGAGTCACGCCGTGTGTGGTGATGAGCCGGCTGGGGATATTGCTCTAAATAAGTGCTTTAGATTGTGTCAGTTTGTAAGTGTATTTTATTGCAGGGTTTTAAATAAAGAACTATACGGAGTACAACATGTTTGTGCCTTTCTGCCTTGTCCATGGGGAGCTTCAATAAGCGGAGGTGGTGGATACCCTGCGTTAACCAAGGGGGATACAAGCGATGTACTTTGGTTAAATATTGATGAGCACGTTGATAATTGAATTGAGGTGAGCAGGCCCTTCACCTGGTGATGGATGTGCACTTTGATGAAGAATGAAGACACAGGGTGTTTTGTTTTTATATTTTCATCACTATTTAATTTTTTTAATTTTTTTTATGGAAGTCGTTGGATATACGTGCAATGCACAATTGTATGGGACTTTGGGCTATTTACTGTACTTATTATTGACTGAGGTGTTGTGCCAAACTGAATTTATTTGAATGTATTACATTGGCGTTGTGGAATCACTTTGTAGTGTTTGGTTGTGCATCACAAATTTGATTTAATTTTACTGCTGGTGTATGCTAATTGCGCTGATTGTAAATATTATATAAGGTGGGTACTATCCATGCTGCTTTATGCTGACCTAAGTACGACCCCTATTGTCCCTTTGGACATGTGGATTATACTTCATGCTGGTATATGCTCTTTGGTAGTTCAGTTTATAATGTTGCCTTTTTAATGTGGTCAGACTTTTATTACATGTATCATCTTGCTGGCCCTATATAGTTTATATGGATTATTTTGTTTGTTTCTTTTTTGCCCTTCAGGGTTCTTGCCTTCTCTTGGAAATAGCTTTGGCCCTTGACTCTTACGGCTTAGGTCATGCATGGCCTATAACCTCTAATTCCTAAGCTTTGGATGATGTCCACATATTTCCATCTGTTGTACCCCTGCCATTTTTATTAGAACAATCATTTAAGGTTTTTAGGCACTACCCCTTTTTATATATGCTTTGCCACCCACCCTCTTTATTTCCCTCTTCTTCTCATTTTCCTCCTTTTTCCTTTTCTCCCTCCTCTTCTTCCCCCATTACCACCATGCTCCCTTTGTTTTCTTTTTGGCACTTTTTCTTTCCTTACTCCTTCTTTTCCTTTCCTTTCCCTTCTCTTCCTTCTGTCTCTCCTTTCCCCTTTTTCCATCCTGTTTTTTCCCCCTTTTTTTGTTTCTTTCCACAAGATGTTTTCTAGTGACTATACCAACTCTCTTTACATATTGTGTTATTAGTTTTAAGGGCAGCGTGCTTAGTTTTTACACTCGCTACTTTATCCCCCATCGTGTCTGCCGTGAAGGAAGTTTGTTGATGCCCTTGTCTGGCCTCTTAGAGTCCATATTGGTAAGCAACTGGCCAACCATTCTAGTGCATCATTGTGATGATTATACTCATTACTCATTATCTATATCATGCTTATGTATTTGATTGATATCATGTTTTGTTTTAGACCAAGTTTTGCTCTTTCCTCCTGAAGCAGTGGATAGCTCCGCAAAACACGTAGTGGATCAATCATCACCCCTATGTTATCCATCACCCTAGGGGTGCTGCATTATCTGTGACTTGTGTATCCTAACACAATATTTTGTCTATACATGTGATCTTATATATGTATTCATGTATATGATTTTTTTTTAGCTTTTGTATTAATAAACTTATTAATTTTTATGGAATTTATAATGAGTTATCAATGGGTACCGAGAGAGTCCATAAATCCTGCTTTGGGGTCAATTCCCCTTTTTCTTCCAAATAGTCAAATCTGGATGATGGTACCCCCCCTCCTTTTTTTGTTTTGAGTGTAGTGATGATCCACTTGAGGCGTTTATTTCATTTCTAAGTATGCCTATGATGCGTGTCTTCGTAATATATTGTTAATTGACAACTTATTAATAAATAAAATGTCCTGCATTTTTCAAAAAGACTCACTATGCCTTTTAGAAAATACCTTGGAGTGCTTGACAACTTTGTAAATGATAACTTTGTAAATGATAACTTTGTAAACTTTGTAAATGAAAATTTTGTAAAAAAAAAAATTTTAATTACATTTCTTCCTTCAAAAACTTGTGACAAAAAATTACAAATTTAAAAAACTCTTTATGCCTTGTACTAAATACCAAAGGGGTCATTTGGGGGGGGGGGGGGGGGGGGTATTTGAGCTGACTTGCCATTTTAGAGCCTCAGTAAATGAGAATGGCATTTAGTACATCGGGACTGATCAATTGTCAAATATATACATATACCATAGTGTGCAGACTTTATAAATTTCACACAGAGTAAACAATATACACTGATTTGCTTTATTTTTCCCAAAGAAATGTAGCAGAACATTTGGCCCATGTTTATGAAGAAAGATTATTTATTTGCAAAACTTTATAACAAAGACTAAGAGAAGCATGTATTTTGTCAAAAGTGTCTGTATTTGATTGCTTATATGGCAAAAACTAAAAAACCCAGTGATGATTAAATACCACCAAAATAAAGCTGTATCTATCTTAGACAAATAATGTGACAGCACTGAAAGTTGAAAATTGGCCTGGGCAGGAAGGGGGTGAAAGTGTCCGGTCTTGAGGTGGTAAAGCACAGTAAGACTCAAGATAATTGCTGAGTGGTCATCAGCTCCTGTGACCCATGCTCAGTCCCTGCTAGCTTCTGTATTCAACCCAGTTTGCCTCTTGACTTCACTTGATCTTGATCCCTCCATGACCTGACCTCTGGCTTGTTACTTGACTCCTCATCCTGTTTATCATTTTGCTACCGCTTCCTGCCCATGTGATGCTAACCCCAGTCCAGCTCCCATTTATGCTATTGTTTTTTGAATCTGCAATTCTGCTACCCAACTTTTGCCAAACTTCTGCACGCCTAATCATGGTTCTGTCTTCTGTGCTCACCAGACCCTCTTCTGGCCAGGACTTACCTAAGGCCTCTGTGCTGCTCCCTGTCTTGTCATACCTTGTTACCAATCTCAGGGGAAGAACCAAACAGGAGGTATAAGGGAGAGTCCTTGGCCTCCACCAGGTATGTAACAGTAGGCCACAGTCCTTGTAATCAAAATATATGCTTCATTTACTGTGCCACACACTTAACAGTCTAATAGACGTGTACAAATCTCAGCACAATCATTTTAAAAACTCCATTCTCCATGCTTTCCTGCACACAACCTACCTGGAAGAAGAACTTTATTAAGCCAGTGACTACATGACAACCAGCAACTGTTGTGGTCGGTTTATATGTACTGAGAATGCAGTGGTCAGGAGTATGTCATATACAGCCAACTACTGTGCCGGCGGCACAGTGGTGTAGTGGTTAGCACTCTCACCTAGCAGTAAGAAGGGTCGCTGGTTCAAATCTCAACCATGACACTACCTGCCTGGAGTTTGCATGTTCTCCCTGTGCCTGCGTGGGTTTCCTCCGGGTACTCCGGTTTCCTCCCACAATCCAAATACATGCAGGTAGGTTAATTGTCTTCTGTCCAAAATTGACCCTAGTATATGAATGGGGACCTTGGATTGTGGGCTCCTTGAGGGTAGGGACCAATGTGAGTGTGCAATGTACAGGGACAATTGTAGACACTCAGGTTGAACTGGATGGACTGGTGTCTTTATTCAACCTTACTAACTATGAAACTATGAAACTATGAAACTAAACAAAGTACAGTGATCAAAACTGCAAAATACACAGCATAGTGCATACAGTGCATGGCTAAGGAGTGCATAACTTATACAGTGCAGGGGTTCAGATACATTACTACACAGGATTACAGGAGTAGGAGTAAGGGGTACATAATGCACAAAGTGCAGAGGTAAGGTACAACTCTCCCCCCAGTACTGATCTCCCCCAATACAGATCAACCCCAGTAAAACTCTGCTATAATAGAGAGCTTCACTGGTACAGATCCCCCTCAGTACAGATCTACTCCAGTACATCTTGCCTAGTACAACTGCCCCCCCCCCCAGTACAGATCTACCTTAGTACAGATAGTCCCCACTACAGCTCTCCCCCATTCCCAGTACAGCTCTCCTTGTTACAGCTCTCCCCAGTACAGATCTTGCCCAGTGCCGCTCCCCCCAATACAGCTCTACCCAGTACAGATATCTCCCTAATACAGATCTCCCCCAGTAGAGTTCTTGCCCATAACCAGACCAGAAGGGTCTGAAAACAGGTAAGTATTTTTTTTTTTAATTATTTTTATTAAGGTATTTAGAAACAAACACGTAAACATTGACAAAGGAGTGACACTGACATTGCGCCAGGTCTCTTCGTGACCAATGCGGTCAACAGTGACACAACAGTTCAGTCTACCTAACATAGGCATCTGACTATGTGTAGAACCCTTACCCCTCCCCCCAACAACCCTTAACTCAATTCACCACAAACCTTGGATAGAAAAATTTCCCTACACCTCCAAGGGAGTACCCAGCATAAATACACTGGCCATATCATAGTGGCTAAGCAATGGGCAGTTACTGCACATTTAGTATCAACAGTCTAATTTAAAACCCAGAGAACTTAGTTGCCATTATGCAGTCTCACCTCTAGCATAACAAGAGGACATTAAAGGACTCTTAAAAAGTTTTCAATTGTTTATTACCTGAGACAAGACAGTACGCAGTTCTATCCAACCGTCATATCCGAGTTAAACCATGCTTGCCATACTTTGTTGAACTTTTTCCCACATACCTTGGACTGGTATATTGCCTTATAGTAGGGTATCATGGAGTTCACGATCCCCTTCCAGAAGGGTATGCCAGGAGGCATGGAGTACCTCCATTTCAATAGTATGGCCTTCCTCCCATAGAAAAATAGAATGTTTGGTAATGTTCTAAGAGAGAACCACCTCCTCAACCAGGCCTATTAGACATACCCTTATTGATATTAGGATAGGTACCTTCAGAATATCCTCAATGCATGAGGTCACCCCCTCCCAGAAAATCTTTATATGAGGACATTCCCAGAAGATGTGTTTGGCATCACCCGGTGAAAAGCCACATCTCCAGCATTCTGGTGAGACCGATGGGTATATTTCTGCAAGTCTGGCAGGGGTGAAATAAATTCTATGTAAAAAATTTGAATTGAATTATTATATCCCTTGCAGAGACCAAGGGTTTGAAGGGACTGTCCCACATGTCATCCCATTCCTCCCCATCTATATCAGGGACTTTCCTCTACCAGCGCTCTATACACTTTATCAGTGCTGCCGGACTCTTCTTAAACATTTCCTTATACTTGACCGACAGTGTTTTAGGAAGGTCTTCCCCCATAAGCATATCTTCCAGAGTTTATGGGATGGATTCTCCAAATTGAGCTTGGAAGGCGTGGCGAAGTTGTAAGAACCTGAAAAGGTACGAGTTAGGGGGATCATGCCTGACCTTAAATTGATCAAACGTCAGGAGAATCCCATCTTTTGTGATGTCCTTCAGTAGCTTTATGCCCTTGACCACCCACACCATGGGATCTGGAAATTAATAAAAATAGGACAGCTTACGATTCCCCTACAGCAGGGTCTGTGGTGAGAAGCCCAAGTAGTTCAGGCAGTCTAATTGCATCACCTCCTCCCATGCCCCAATAGTAGCCTTCATAGCCAACGTGAGAGGTAGGTCTGATTTGATGCCTCTGTGGATGGCCAGACGAAGGGTCTCATACGACCCCAAATGAGCCGCTTCCACAACTGTGGCAGAATCCCCTTCATCCGATATTAACCATTTATGGGCAAACACCATTTGACCAGCTAGATAATACTTCCTCCAGTCTGGTAGGGCCAACCCTCCCTGGCCCCAGGGTTCCTGAAGCACTTTGAGCCCTATGTGTGGTGGTATGGGAGAACATAGGAACAAACTAGTGATACTGTCTAGTTGTTTGAAAAAGGACTTAGGGACCCACACAGGGGCGTGGTGTAGGAAATATAAAATGACTGGAAGAATTTTCATTTTTAGTAAATTTATTCTTCCTATGAGTGACAGTAGAAGCTTTTGCTTGAAAAATATTAAGAGGGGCTCTAAATTAAGGGTTAAGTATTCAGTACTGCCTGCTGTAATCTTCACTCCTAGGTATGTTATAGAAGATACCCACTTCAGCGGCAGACTATGGTCAGCCTTTTCCTTAGCCCCCTCATCTAGCGGCAGGATGGAGGATTTAATCCAACTGATCTTTAATCCCGAGAAAGTGGTAAAATTGTTTTTTGTGTTAAAAAGGATTTTCAGGGCAAACATGTAATTATTAACATCTTTCTTACACAGGTTAGCCAGCATTGGTGTTGGGGGGGATTAGGGATCAGTTTTAAATCTAAAGTCCTGGCATATATGATATCATAATATCATAAGGCTACTTTCACACTGGGTATGAGGCGGGTGCAGGTGGTAAGGCGGCGCTATTTTTAGCTTTCCAGTCATTTTAGCAGCATGATTTAGAAAGGTTAACACCACCCACAAGGCGCCACTGCAGTGACAGTTTGCCGGCGCTGCCCCATTGTTTTCAATGGGCAGGGGCGCTTTAGGAGTGGTGTGTACACCGCTCCTACAGTGCTGCAAAGATGCAGCTTGCGGGACTTTTTTTTACTGTCCTGCAAGCGCACCGTTCCAATGTGAAAGCCCTCGAGCTTTCACACTAGAGAGACAGGAGAGGCTCTTTACAGGTGCTAAGCAGGCACTATTTTTAGCGCTGTAGCACCTGTAAAGTGCCTCAGTGTGAAAGTAGTCTAATACAGGAGTCATGCCACTAATAGTAGGGGAAATGGCAGATTTATCAGCAAAGCTGTATAAAACAGATGTAGGGAGATACAGTATATTATAACATAGACAGGATTCAGATTTACTATAAGTTTGTGGCTTTGGTCATACATTTCTTTCTCTCTATTGCTCAAGAGTAGCACTGCTTCTATGAAAATCGTTACATATGTATAAAAATCTGCTTTAACTGCAATGCTAAATCTTGCCAAACACTTGCCATTGTCCAGTTTGAGTCCATTTGAGTTAGGCTGCTTTGGCTACAGCAAAGTTTTCATGCAGAAAATCCACAGTTTCCCATAGACTTTCTATTATGTCCTGCGTCTTTGGCACACTTACTGAAAGTGCACCAAAGATGCAGCCTGCTGGACGTTTGTGTGCTTTCAGAAAATGCGTAAAAAAACGCAGGATAAAATAGAAAGTCTATGGAAAACCACAGGTAACCAAAATGAAAATCGCGGGTACATGTGTACTGCAGCCAAACCACAGAACAGCAGTGTGAAATGGCCATTAATTCTTGAAAGTTAAAAAAACAACAGATTTGTGTGTAACCCTCTCATTGCTTGCCAGCAGTCTTCAGTCCTTGTTGCACTAGGAATACTCTGTGCTTGGGTAAGGCATGTTGCTATAAGGTATGCATGCCTGCCATCTGCTGACCTACTTAGGACACTGCATGCTTTAAGCATGATTTTTTTTCACCATCATGTCTAAGGCTGGATTTACACCTATGCATTTTTTGTGCTTTTTGCATTTTGCAGATTTGCGCTACAGAACGTCTTCCATAGGAAACCATGTTAAATGGACTGTAGTGAAAAAAAAAAAGCACTAAAAATGCATAGATGTGAATCCATCCTTAGGCTGGTTCATGCATATGGATGCGGGTTTCCTGTGCGTGTTTGGGTCTGATTCAGATGCAAATTCAGGCACAAATTCTGACCCGAATTGCCTCTGAACCGGTGAACAGACACGCACCGGAAGGCATGAACCTACAGCCGCACATATGTGAACCTGGCCTTAAGGTAAATGCAGGTAATGATTTTATTTTTATTTAAACTCAGCATTTAGGCAAGGTCTATTTAGCTGTGTTTACAGAAAATAGAATTCTGTATTCTATTCGGGATAGAATTAAAAACTCAGACGTCATGTAAACTGAGCTAAACACACTTTAAATCAGGAAAATTTGAGCGCAGGGAAAAGTAAGCAAAAAGTTGGTTATACTTCCCAGATAACTTCTCCTGAGTTTAAAAAAGCTAAATACAGCAGTGCAAACATTAATATAGCATAAATATACTGCAGCCTTAGAAATACATGGTTCATTTTTTTCATTCATCCAGTGGGTTGAATGAAAAAAAAAATATGACCCTATTTCCCCATCCACATTTTCTATTTGAATCATTTATATTGAAATTTTTTATCATACAACCAAGATAAATTATATAATATTGTAGAAATATTTACAAATAGCATTGTAAAAAAAACAGGAAAGACACTATCAGCTAATAATGAAAGCAACAGTTGGGAGAGGCAACATCTAATTTACTTGGATTTATCAAATTAGGCATCACAGATTGTCATTTATGGATGATAAGGTGATGTCTGGCTCAAGAAAGGAAGGGGAGGTGGGGAAGGGGGTGGAAAGGAGAGAAGGGGAGAGATCCAAGGTCATGAGTCAGGACGATCGACAAGTGCTGCTATAGGAGGGCAGTAGCGTAGTGCATTGTGTTGGTTTGCTGTGTTTAGATGCCATTAGGTGCCATTCAGTGCAGTGCAGAAAAATGCAGGCATGCTGCATCTCTTTAAACTGCACCTTACCACACATCACACCAGCATTGCAATGTGAACCAGGCACATAGAGTTGTTTTCTATGTTCCCTAGTGGTGCCCGGCATTTAAACAGTACATGAAAAAAAAATGCAGGTCACTACAAACAGTGTGAAAAAGCCTTTTATGGAGAGTAAAGTGTTATACATTATTCTCTCACTTAAAATGGTACTAAAGGAAAAATAAAAAATGACACAAAGTATATGATGTTTCATGGAAGAATTGTCACCATACCTCCAATGTGGAAACAAGGCTAAAATTATTCATCTATGTGCAGAGACATAGGAACTGGAGTGCAGAAGAATGGCAGCAGGTGCTCTGAAGTCCTGGAAGTGATGGTTTGACCGCCCATAGAGCCCTGATCTCAGCATCATTGAGTCTATCTGGGATTACGTGAAATGGCAGATGGATTTGAGGCAGCCTACATCCACAGAAGATCTGGGGTTAGTTCCCCAAGATGTTTGGAACAACCTACCTGCTAAGTTTCTTCAAAAACTGTGTGCAAGTATACCTAGAAGAATTAATGCTGTTTTCAAGACAAAAGGTGTTTTTTTATTTATTTTTTAAGCACATGATTAGAGCCTGAGGCTCAAAAAGGATGGGCTTGGGATGCAGAGCACTGCGCCCTGAGCCCACCCAGTTGTGTGACAATAGTGAATTAATATTCGCTATTGTCTTCCTGCTTCTCCTCCTCTTAAGACCCCATTGGCTGAGAGGAGAAGCGACTGTATTGGCTGGTACCGGGGAGGATGGATGGGGAGATTCGGGAGATGGCCGTCCTCAGAGCGAACTCTCTGCTCTGCATCGCCGGCAACACACAAGCCAGAGCCCGACCCTGTGAGTACCACCTACCGAGGAGGGGGGAGGTTGTTTTTTTCTGCCCCCCCCCCCCAAAAAAGAAATGGTGCACCAGCCACCACTGGTTCCAGCACACTCTCCCCCCAGCTTTCTGACCATTCCTCAGTTAGAAAGCTGAAGGAAGAATGAATGGACTACGAGTGTTCTTATAAGCGTGCTCGTAGTTCACTGAAAACTACAGGGCCTTCTGCTGTGGTGGAAGACAGAACTTAGTTTCATAGTTAGTAAGGTTGAATATAGACACCAGTCCATCCAGTTCAACCTGAGTGAGTGTCAACAATTGCCCCTGTACATTACACACTCACATCAGTCCCTACCCTCAAAGAGCCCACAATCCAAGGTCCCCATTCATATACTAGGGCCAATTTTGGACAGAAGCCAATTAACCTACCTGCATGTCTTTGGATTGTGGGAGGAAACCAGAGTACCCGGAGGAAACCCACGCAGGCACAGGGAGAACATGCAAACTCCAGGCAAGTAGTGTCGTGGTTGGGATTTGAACCAGCGACCCTTCTTACTGCTAGGTGAGAGTGCTAACCACTACACAACTGTGCCGCACTTGCTTGTAGCTTGTTCTTCACAAATCTCTGTGAATGAATGACATGCTTTTGCTTTTTGCCATCTTAGTGAGCTGGTCATCTACCCTAGTGGTTACCGGCATTTATCCAGTGCATGAAAAAAATCCAGGTCACTGTGAAAAAGCCCTTAGGATTATGGAAGCAAAATCTTTTGAGCTGTTGGGAAGAAGATTTGTATTTTCCTATGTTACTGGTAAACTTTTAGTATATTTTCTTTGTGTATTTCTCCAGTTCAAAATGCCTTTCTTTTGTTGCCATTCTTGTGGGCCTTTTTTTTTTACTTGCTAAAATGTCTTGGCTATTTTACAGTATTTTCGTATTGACTGTGATATGGGGCTAAAAGTGAAGCATGGCAAAAGATTTTTGGCTATACTTCTCTTCTGAGTCACAGGAGGGCACTTTCTTACTTTACCTGGTATGGAGAATAAATCCATGCCTGATTTAATTCAGGGCAGAAATAGAAATCTGTGCGTCTTAAAATTTTTTATTGGAAGCATTATAGTTCTATATTGCTGCAACTCTGCCTGGACCAGTTTGTAGCTAAAATAGTACATCCTCAGTGTTATGAACACTTGAATCAATTAATTCAAGGTGGCTTAAATGAGCTTTTTCTAAAACTTATGAGGGCATACTTTTGGGTATAATGACCCCATGGCCTTTATACAGAATTCCATGCTGTATACCAACTTCGTCTGTAAAGCCCCAGTGGTCTTTGACTATTACTAAATTGGTGTGTTACCTTTTTGGTTGAACCATCTAAGTATTTCTTATGACTGTAGAATCTATACTTCCTTCCTGGTGTATGGTGTTGGATTTCCTGTACTCAGGTGTCAAACTTTATTAAATATTCAGAAAGTGTATCAGCTCTGTATCCTTGTAAAAGGCTTTTTCACCTTAGGTGGGAAATATTTAATAGTATCTCAGTTGACTTGTTTTTCAGGTATTCCTGCTCTTGACAAGAAATTTGTGATACTGTTCAGAGCATAACTACAGATCATGGGGACCCATAGCCAAATTTTAATGGGTCTTGCTCAACAGCCTTTTTCTGTCTTGCCTGACAGTTTCAACTGTGACAATACTGTCATTGATATTAACAGAAAAGTATGTCTAAAACAATGACAGGTAACATGATAGCTGTCAGCGTAGTCAGTAGTACACTATAAAGACCAATACTGTGGCTAGAGGTTGTTAGGGAAAAGAGAAACAGCAGTGCAGAGAATTAACTTTTTACATTATTGTCTAGCTAACCTCTCTGTCCATGGGGGTTCACCCATCACACAAATGAACACAAAATCATATGTAATGTATTATTATTGTTATTATTTTTAATGATTGTGCTGTTTATACGTGTCTGTGAGACTCCTACTTGTGGCATAGTGTAGCGGTCAGAGGTATAGGAGACCGCAATGCAGGTTTCAAGTACGGGACAGCAGACAAGGAGGCTGAAACAAAAACCGGCTTTATTAAACAGTGAGATATAATGGCCGGAGGAGGAGGATAACAGTATTAACAATTCACAGTAGTTTACAGTAAGGCTAACTGGAATGTGGTACACAAAATGGCTTTCCCGCCAACACATGCACAGTGATACAGGCTACCCTCTTCTAATATGTCCTGCCTGATTCCCGCTTATCGGGACACGTTTCTACAACGTACTATCTCAGTAGGGACTGTACTATTCCCTATCACAATCCAGCACCGGTGCTCACTCACAGTTTGTTAGACAGCTGGAGGGTCCCTTGTCTTGGCCTCCTTCATGAGGCAGGTGAAGTCCAGTTCCTAGTGCTGCAGCTTGCCCGTCTGGGACGGATGGATGAACACAGATGCGGCCCAAAATCACCACAGCTCTCTCTCTCTCTGCCCGAGATGCCCGATCTTTAGCTGGATACTGCGACTCTTTATCCACACAAAGTCTCCCTCTCCTCAGGGCAGACTTGACTTTTCCTCAGCTCCGCACAGGAATCCCTCAGCTGCCCACACACTCCTCACAGTTCTCTCTCACTGCCACTTCCTGTTTCCTCTCCTCTGAAGGGTCGGCAGCAACAGTGACATCTTGTGGCTAAACTGGAAATAGCAGGCTGTATATATTATAGATGGAACACAGTGCAATATAGTTCAGTAATCCTAGGGGCTGACCCCCTACATGCCTCCCCGCTTAAAGGTGGCCGTCCTCGGCCTTGCTATATAGTCCATGGGGAAGAAAAGGGTTAAATCAATCTTTAACGGCAGCACAACATTGTTCATAATACATACAGTTAGACCAAATAAACTGATCAGCATTGTACCTGTTTGGTGGAACCCCTGCAGTAGACCTACTAGATCTCCGAAGGTCTTGTCTTTCTGTTAGGACTTGTCCTTCCTCCCTTGGAGCTGGTACTGGTTCTATAACAGGGGCTTCATCACGTGCAGAGTCAGGAACAATCCACCAGTCTTCAATATTATTCCCATCGGAAATGACAAATTCTGAGGAAGGGGCAGGGAGTGGTGTCCTCTGTGCAGGTATCCGATCTTCTGACCGACATGGCCGTAGCATATTCCTATGTAGAACTCTTGAAGCCGACTCCCCATTCTCAACACGAACTTCGTAAACTGGACCATTGGGATACACTCTCTTGATCACTTTGTACGGCTGTACCTCCCAACGCTCACTCAACTTGCCTCTGGGCCGTTTCTCTCGAACCAGCACCCGGTCTCCAGGTTGCAACGGAATCTCTTGGATGGGAGGACGGTCAGTATAAGTCTTTTCTTGCAATCTCTGGCCTACTAACCGGCAGATGGTCTGGAGTCGCTTGCGGTGTTCTTTCACCCATGAGGTGGTTGATCGCTCTATCACATCTTCTGGCTGTTCCAAATTCAATTCGACAATTTCTCGTCCGGCTCTACCGAACAGTAGCATGTATGGGGTATAGCCGGTGGTAGTGTGGACACGATTATTGTAGGCCCAGACTAATTCAGGCAGATAGTCTGGCCAGTGTGTCTTTTTGTCCTCCTCTAAGGTCCTCAGCATCTGAAGCAGAGTCCGATTAAAGCGCTCACAGGCCCCATTCCCTTGGGGATGATATGGAGTTGTCCTGGATTTTCCAATGCCATACAGTCGGTGTAACTCCTCCATCACTTTCCCTTGAAAGCATGCTCCTTGATCTGAGTGAATCCGTTTCGGGCATCCATAGACCCGGATGAAATCTTGACAGATGGCCCGAGCTGCAGACTCAGCCGTCTGGTCCCGAGTTGGAGTGACCACTGCAAACTTGGAGAAGTGGTCAATCATGACCAGGCAGTATTGTGGGCCTCTGGCTGACTGTCCCACGAGGAGATAATCTATCAGCAATACCTCCAGCGGTTCCTTGGTCTGTATGGGCTGTATGGGTGCCCTATGCTCTGTGCTTTTAGTAAGCTCACACACTCTACACTGTCGGCAGACTTCTTCAACTACGACCTCCAGTCGTGGACAATACACATAACGCTGCAGCCACTGGTAAGTTTTGACTGGCCCGAAATGAGCTCCAAATTCATGAGCTTCCCTGGCTATCTCTAGTGCCAGACTCCTTGGTATGACAACCTGCCATCTTGCCTCCAGATCGGCAGGCTGCTGCCACTTGCGGTATAGAACAGCTCCATGAACCTCTAGTCTGTCCCATTGATGTAGAATTGACTTCATCTCAGCATCAAGATCAGCCCTTTCCTCTCTGTCTGGTTTCCTTTGCCGAGCCACCCAACCTTTTATCTGTCGCAGTCCAATGTCTTCATCTTGTATTCGCCCCCATTCCTCATTAGTTCTTGCTAATGCCTTAGGCAGGGACCGGGCCTCCCCGCTTGTCTGTGCTGCGACTGCTGGAGGTGTAAACTTGCGGAAGTCTGGAATTTCATCCTCTTCCTTTTGTTCATCAAGCTCTCCCAATGGAGTTTCAAAAGTAACCCTCGACAGACCATCAGCATTGGTATTCTCTGTAGCAGAGCGATAGCGAATTGAGAAGTCATACTTTGCAAGGCGAGCTGCCCAACGTTGCTCCAGGGCTCCCAGTCTAGCAGTATCCAGATGGGCCAGGGGATTGTTATCAGTCCGTACAAAGATTTTAGCCCCTGTAAGGTAACCGGCAAACTTCTCTGTCATGGCCCACACCAGGGCAAGGAGCTCTAGCCGGAAGGAACTATAGTTATGAGGGTTTCGCTCCGTATCCCGCAGGGACCTACTGGCATAGGCAATCACTCTTTCGTGTCCGTCCTGCATCTGTGACAACACTGCCCCGAGTCCGTAGAGACTACCGTCAGTAGATAAGAAGAATGGTTTGTCAAAATCAGCATAAGCCAAGATGGGGGCCGATGTCAGAGCCTCTTTCAAGGTCAGGAAGGCCTCCTCTTGCTTCTGTCCCCAGGGAACACTTTGACTCTTGGATTGCCCAGCAGTTCCTCTCAAAATCTCATTCAGAGGGCCCGCTATCTTTGCATAGTCTTTGATGAACCGCCGGTAGTAACCAGTCAGACCAAGGAAGGCCTTCAACTCACGCAGCGTTCTAGGCTCCGGCCATTGTTGAATGGCAGCCACTTTATTTTGGGATGGCAGCACCCCGTCTTTGGACACCGTATGGCCTAAGTACTCGATCTCCTTCTTGAAGAGATGACACTTCTTTGGCTTTATCTTCAGGCCATGGGCCCGCAGTCGCTCAAGTACCTGTCCTAATCGGGCCAAGTGTTCTTCAAAAGTAGCAGAGTACACTATAATATCATCCAAGTATATCAGGGTAGCTTCAAAATTTAGATCTCCCAGACATTTTTCCATCAGCCTCTGAAAGGTTCCTGGGGCATTAGACAGCCCAAATGGCATCCTATTAAATTCAAACAGACCCATGGGAAGTATGAATGCTGTCTTTTCCTTGTCTTGTTCAGCCACCGGTACCTGCCAGTATCCACTTGCTAAATCCAAGGTGGAGAAGTATTTAGCCCGCCCTAGGGCTGTTAGGGACTCTTCGATGCGAGGCAGAGGATATGAGTCCCGCACTGTGCACGCATTCAATCTCCGGTAATCCACACAAAATCGAATGGTGCCATCCTTCTTCTTGACAAGCACCACTGGGGCTGCCCAGGGACTTTGACTACCCCGAACCACTCCTGAATCGATCATCTGTTTCAGCAATGTCTTCACCTCTTGATACAACTTGGGTGGAATCTGTCGATATCTCTCTCGGCTTGGGGGAGTGTCCCCCGTCGGTATCTCATGTGTGATAGCATCTGTGCAACCAAAGTCATTGGCATTGCGGGCAAACGCAGCTTGATTCTCCCACAGCATGGTTTCAACTGCTCGTAAATGATCCGGACTTAGAGCTTTCACATCTATCTCCATTTGTTCCAAGATGACTGTCCCATTCCATTCTGGGGTCGGTGCCTCTGCAGGCTTTGCAGTAACTGCCAAGGTCCAAGCAGAATTGCCTATCGGAGCTAGAGTCACTTCTCCCTGACTCAGCACTTCTCCCCGATGTAGGTACACGCGAGCCAGTTCCACTCCTGGCACCAGAGAGACTTCCCGTTGTCCAACGTTTACAGCTCTTATGGGTACTCGTCCATTTTGGACTACTGCCAGTGTCCGGGCCACTAGGACATCCTGACCTAACTCTCCCAGGCCTTCAGGCTCAATGATCACCTCCATACCTTCAAGGTTGCGGGAGGTTCCCACGGGCAAAGTCAGTATAGTCTCCCGATCAGGAGGGAGGGTAAGGGTAGCCCTTCCCGGCACTCGAATATTTCCTACAGACTGATGTACTGGGACACTCTTCTGTGTCCCACAAAACCGGATTAACCGTTGAAATGCCTTTTGCGTTGGTTTGTGTGGAGTGGCATTCTTCCAATAGCCCGGCCCCCTTTTAGTGAACATAATTTGATCCAACTCTCGCAGGATATTCATGCCCATTATCACCGGTACATCTTCTTTGAAGGTTTCAGGGACCAGCAGGATACCTTTTTTTCCAACTTCCTGTCCACACAGACGTACATTCATCCATACGACACCTGTGACAGGGATTTGTTGCTGGTTAGCTGCTGTGACCCGGATCAATGTCCCCTGTTCTGGCTTGGCCAGTGCTTGAAAGTAACGGTTGAAATATGACTCAGGCATGGTCGTTACCTGTGATCCGGTGTCCACTAAACAGTTGACTGGAATGCCTTCAAACTCGGCTCTTATGGTGGGACATCCTGCAACCAGGTGTTCGGAGCTGTGCTGAGTGGCCTGACACTCTACTTCCCCCGCAGTGTGCCTCATTACTGCGGGGGCCTGAAGTTTAACGCCGGCTCTGGGCGTCTAGGCAGGTCCCTCCGGCATTCTCTAGCGAAGTGTCCTTTTTCTCCACACCGCCAGCACTGAGCCTCTCTGCGTTGTTCTCTCTGTCTGTGTGCGGGAGGCGCCCGTAGGCCTGGACTGGCCGAGCTCACTGGAGGATATTGAGGGACTCGGTAGGTGGGAATACGTGGGTAAGGATGCTCTGGTGCAGGAACCATCGAGGCAGTCTGATAAGGTTGTTGTTGCCCCAGATATGCAACCTCAGGGGGGTAGCTCAAATCCATCCGTCTCTCTATTTGCGTCAACTTCTCATGCATGAGACCCAGGGAGCTTTGTAGGTCCTGCACCACTCTAACCAGGACCTCTTCATTCTTCGCAACCCCGAGGGAGGCGGTCTGGGTCCGTATCACTCCAGAGGCATAAATTTCTTCTTTACTTCGCTCCACGGCCTCAGCCAATATTTGCCGAAAATTCAGTGTAGGGTCCACTCTGACTCGTTCCCGTAGGGCTTGTCTCAGGTGAGAGCTGTAGAGTCCCAGGATCAATTGTTCCCTCAGTATCCGGTCTGCGGATCCCATGGCGGTTATCCCGTCTGCCTCTTTTTTCTGTATCTCAGCCAGTACTTCCTGTAGAGCCGTTGCATATTGTGAGACCCCTTCATTTTCCTGCTGTACCCGGTAGAAGAACTTTGCCCGGAGGTGGCCCGCACTAGCTGTTTCACCGTATATTTCTTCTAGAAAGCGCACAATCTCTTTCAAGGTACTGCGCGTAGCTTCCGGTTGTAAGCAAACAGTTTTCCGCGCTTCACCCTCCAGGGCAGCCAAAGCAATTTCCACCTGTAGCTCTGGGCTGACATTGTAAATTCTAGCAACGCTCTGTAATCTCGTCACCCAGTCTGACAGTGACATGTTCTGGCCATCAAATTTTGGCAACAAGTTAAAAAGCATGCCCATAGGGAGGGTCCTTGTAGGGGTTCCACCATTACCTAAGGCATTCACATCAACATCAGGTACGTTGCCTCCAGCCGCCTCCATCTCTGTAACCGTACCCTGCTCGCAGCGCCACTTGTAGCGGTCAGAGGTATAGGAGACCGCAATGCAGGTTTCAAGTACGGGACAGCAGACAAGGAGGCTGAAACAAAAACCGGCTTTATTAAACAGTGAGATATAATGGCCGGAGGAGGAGGATAACAGTATTAACAATTCACAGTAGTTTACAGTAAGGCTAACTGGAATGTGGTACACAAAATGGCTTTCCCGCCAACACATGCACAGTGATACAGGCTACCCTCTTCTAATATGTCCTGCCTGATTCCCGCTTATCGGGACACGTTTCTACAACGTACTATCTCAGTAGGGACTGTACTATTCCCTATCACAATCCAGCACCGGTGCTCACTCACAGTTTGTTAGACAGCTGGAGGGTCCCTTGTCTTGGCCTCCTTCATGAGGCAGGTGAAGTCCAGTTCCTAGTGCTGCAGCTTGCCCGTCTGGGACGGATGGATGAACACAGATGCGGCCCAAAATCACCACAGCTCTCTCTCTCTCTGCCCGAGATGCCCGATCTTTAGCTGGATACTGCGACTCTTTATCCACACAAAGTCTCCCTCTCCTCAGGGCAGACTTGACTTTTCCTCAGCTCCGCACAGGAATCCCTCAGCTGCCCACACACTCCTCACAGTTCTCTCTCACTGCCACTTCCTGTTTCCTCTCCTCTGAAGGGTCGGCAGCAACAGTGACATCTTGTGGCTAAACTGGAAATAGCAGGCTGTATATATTATAGATGGAACACAGTGCAATATAGTTCAGTAATCCTAGGGGCTGACCCCCTACATGCCTCCCCGCTTAAAGGTGGCCGTCCTCGGCCTTGCTATATAGTCCATGGGGAAGAAAAGGGTTAAATCAATCTTTAACGGCAGCACAACATTGTTCATAATACATACAGTTAGACCAAATAAACTGATCAGCATTGTACCTGTTTGGTGGAACCCCTGCAGTAGACCTACTAGATCTCCGAAGGTCTTGTCTTTCTGTTAGGACTTGTCCTTCCTCCCTTGGAGCTGGTACTGGTTCTATAACAGGGGCTTCATCACGTGCAGAGTCAGGAACAATCCACCAGTCTTCAATATTATTCCCATCGGAAATGACAAATTCTGAGGAAGGGGCAGGGAGTGGTGTCCTCTGTGCAGGTATCCGATCTTCTGACCGACATGGCCGTAGCATATTCCTATGTAGAACTCTTGAAGCCGACTCCCCATTCTCAACACGAACTTCGTAAACTGGACCATTGGGATACACTCTCTTGATCACTTTGTACGGCTGTACCTCCCAACGCTCACTCAACTTGCCTCTGGGCCGTTTCTCTCGAACCAGCACCCGGTCTCCAGGTTGCAACGGAATCTCTTGGATGGGAGGACGGTCAGTATAAGTCTTTTCTTGCAATCTCTGGCCTACTAACCGGCAGATGGTCTGGAGTCGCTTGCGGTGTTCTTTCACCCATGAGGTGGTTGATCGCTCTATCACATCTTCTGGCTGTTCCAAATTCAATTCGACAATTTCTCGTCCGGCTCTACCGAACAGTAGCATGTATGGGGTATAGCCGGTGGTAGTGTGGACACGATTATTGTAGGCCCAGACTAATTCAGGCAGATAGTCTGGCCAGTGTGTCTTTTTGTCCTCCTCTAAGGTCCTCAGCATCTGAAGCAGAGTCCGATTAAAGCGCTCACAGGCCCCATTCCCTTGGGGATGATATGGAGTTGTCCTGGATTTTCCAATGCCATACAGTCGGTGTAACTCCTCCATCACTTTCCCTTGAAAGCATGCTCCTTGATCTGAGTGAATCCGTTTCGGGCATCCATAGACCCGGATGAAATCTTGACAGATGGCCCGAGCTGCAGACTCAGCCGTCTGGTCCCGAGTTGGAGTGACCACTGCAAACTTGGAGAAGTGGTCAATCATGACCAGGCAGTATTGTGGGCCTCTGGCTGACTGTCCCACGAGGAGATAATCTATCAGCAATACCTCCAGCGGTTCCTTGGTCTGTATGGGCTGTATGGGTGCCCTATGCTCTGTGCTTTTAGTAAGCTCACACACTCTACACTGTCGGCAGACTTCTTCAACTACGACCTCCAGTCGTGGACAATACACATAACGCTGCAGCCACTGGTAAGTTTTGACTGGCCCGAAATGAGCTCCAAATTCATGAGCTTCCCTGGCTATCTCTAGTGCCAGACTCCTTGGTATGACAACCTGCCATCTTGCCTCCAGATCGGCAGGCTGCTGCCACTTGCGGTATAGAACAGCTCCATGAACCTCTAGTCTGTCCCATTGATGTAGAATTGACTTCATCTCAGCATCAAGATCAGCCCTTTCCTCTCTGTCTGGTTTCCTTTGCCGAGCCACCCAACCTTTTATCTGTCGCAGTCCAATGTCTTCATCTTGTATTCGCCCCCATTCCTCATTAGTTCTTGCTAATGCCTTAGGCAGGGACCGGGCCTCCCCGCTTGTCTGTGCTGCGACTGCTGGAGGTGTAAACTTGCGGAAGTCTGGAATTTCATCCTCTTCCTTTTGTTCATCAAGCTCTCCCAATGGAGTTTCAAAAGTAACCCTCGACAGACCATCAGCATTGGTATTCTCTGTAGCAGAGCGATAGCGAATTGAGAAGTCATACTTTGCAAGGCGAGCTGCCCAACGTTGCTCCAGGGCTCCCAGTCTAGCAGTATCCAGATGGGCCAGGGGATTGTTATCAGTCCGTACAAAGATTTTAGCCCCTGTAAGGTAACCGGCAAACTTCTCTGTCATGGCCCACACCAGGGCAAGGAGCTCTAGCCGGAAGGAACTATAGTTATGAGGGTTTCGCTCCGTATCCCGCAGGGACCTACTGGCATAGGCAATCACTCTTTCGTGTCCGTCCTGCATCTGTGACAACACTGCCCCGAGTCCGTAGAGACTACCGTCAGTAGATAAGAAGAATGGTTTGTCAAAATCAGCATAAGCCAAGATGGGGGCCGATGTCAGAGCCTCTTTCAAGGTCAGGAAGGCCTCCTCTTGCTTCTGTCCCCAGGGAACACTTTGACTCTTGGATTGCCCAGCAGTTCCTCTCAAAATCTCATTCAGAGGGCCCGCTATCTTTGCATAGTCTTTGATGAACCGCCGGTAGTAACCAGTCAGACCAAGGAAGGCCTTCAACTCACGCAGCGTTCTAGGCTCCGGCCATTGTTGAATGGCAGCCACTTTATTTTGGGATGGCAGCACCCCGTCTTTGGACACCGTATGGCCTAAGTACTCGATCTCCTTCTTGAAGAGATGACACTTCTTTGGCTTTATCTTCAGGCCATGGGCCCGCAGTCGCTCAAGTACCTGTCCTAATCGGGCCAAGTGTTCTTCAAAAGTAGCAGAGTACACTATAATATCATCCAAGTATATCAGGGTAGCTTCAAAATTTAGATCTCCCAGACATTTTTCCATCAGCCTCTGAAAGGTTCCTGGGGCATTAGACAGCCCAAATGGCATCCTATTAAATTCAAACAGACCCATGGGAAGTATGAATGCTGTCTTTTCCTTGTCTTGTTCAGCCACCGGTACCTGCCAGTATCCACTTGCTAAATCCAAGGTGGAGAAGTATTTAGCCCGCCCTAGGGCTGTTAGGGACTCTTCGATGCGAGGCAGAGGATATGAGTCCCGCACTGTGCACGCATTCAATCTCCGGTAATCCACACAAAATCGAATGGTGCCATCCTTCTTCTTGACAAGCACCACTGGGGCTGCCCAGGGACTTTGACTACCCCGAACCACTCCTGAATCGATCATCTGTTTCAGCAATGTCTTCACCTCTTGATACAACTTGGGTGGAATCTGTCGATATCTCTCTCGGCTTGGGGGAGTGTCCCCCGTCGGTATCTCATGTGTGATAGCCCAGGATCAATTGTTCCCTCAGTATCCGGTCTTCGGATCCCATGGCGGTTATCCCGTCTGCCTCTTTTTTCTGTATCTCAGCCAGTACTTCCTGTAGAGCCGTTGCATATTGTGAGACCCCTTCATTTTCCTGCTGTACCCGGTAGAAGAACTTTGCCCGGAGGTGGCCCGCACTAGCTGTTTCACCGTATATTTCTTCTAGAAAGCGCACAATCTCTTTCAAGGTACTGCGCGTAGCTTCCGGTTGTAAGCAAACAGTTTTCCGCGCTTCACCCTCCAGGGCAGCCAAAGCAATTTCCACCTGTAGCTCTGGGCTGACATTGTAAATTCTAGCAACGCTCTGTAATCTCGTCACCCAGTCTGACAGTGACATGTTCTGGCCATCAAATTTTGGCAACAAGTTAAAAAGCATGCCCATAGGGAGGGTCCTTGTAGGGGTTCCACCATTACCTAAGGCATTCACATCAACATCAGGTACGTTGCCTCCAGCCGCCTCCATCTCTGTAACCGTACCCTGCTCGCAGCGCCACTTGTAGCGGTCAGAGGTATAGGAGACCGCAATGCAGGTTTCAAGTACGGGACAGCAGACAAGGAGGCTGAAACAAAAACCGGCTTTATTAAACAGTGAGATATAATGGCCGGAGGAGGAGGATAACAGTATTAACAATTCACAGTAGTTTACAGTAAGGCTAACTGGAATGTGGTACACAAAATGGCTTTCCCGCCAACACATGCACAGTGATACAGGCTACCCTCTTCTAATATGTCCTGCCTGATTCCCGCTTATCGGGACACGTTTCTACAACGTACTATCTCAGTAGGGACTGTACTATTCCCTATCACAATCCAGCACCGGTGCTCACTCACAGTTTGTTAGACAGCTGGAGGGTCCCTTGTCTTGGCCTCCTTCATGAGGCAGGTGAAGTCCAGTTCCTAGTGCTGCAGCTTGCCCGTCTGGGACGGATGGATGAACACAGATGCGGCCCAAAATCACCACAGCTCTCTCTCTCTCTGCCCGAGATGCCCGATCTTTAGCTGGATACTGCGACTCTTTATCCACACAAAGTCTCCCTCTCCTCAGGGCAGACTTGACTTTTCCTCAGCTCCGCACAGGAATCCCTCAGCTGCCCACACACTCCTCACAGTTCTCTCTCACTGCCACTTCCTGTTTCCTCTCCTCTGAAGGGTCGGCAGCAACAGTGACATCTTGTGGCTAAACTGGAAATAGCAGGCTGTATATATTATAGATGGAACACAGTGCAATATAGTTCAGTAATCCTAGGGGCTGACCCCCTACAATAGCAATCTAAGAATATTTTATGGGTGCAAGAAGGCTTTTGTTTTATTTAACCATGCCCCTTAAGCCCCTCCCGCTGCAAAGATTATACTGCTTATTTTAGTTTTTGATCAGGGAATATATAGTATTGATAATGTTTTGTTAACATTTTACACATTTGTGCATCAGATGATGTTAATAGTATATTTACATGCTGAACATTGGTGGCACATAAAAGCTGCTGATTGTGCACATGCACCTAATCCAAAATGTAGTCTCCTGGTAGACTGTCAGTGTGAGCCTTTGTTTTGACCTGTAGTCAGTGTCCCCCAATGTAAAACAATTTGGAAATACAGTAAGCGGCAGAAGAAGAGTAGCAGGACTGCATCCTAAGCCCTGTGCTCCCAAAGGGCACAAAATGAAAATAAATCTGTACTATGATGTTGCAATTTAAATTTCTGTCTTACAAAGGAGGTACCATATTGCTTGGACTGAGTGAAAACTCTTGGCTACAAAACATTCAAACACACTGAAAAACTGAAAAGTGTTGAGTGTTAAGCTGGCCATACAAATATGAGTTTCTTTAGTTCAGCCTGTAGTAGAGATGGACGAATCTCCCCTGCCAACTATTGTATTCTGCAAGCTAGCACTTGCAGCTGTCAGATTGACCAAACATTTCCTAAATCTGATTGGATGCAGGTACTGTTTGGCCAATTTTCCACCTGGCTTCTTTAAGATAGTTGACCTTTGTTGAGGCAAGTAGTGTCGACATGTATAACCGTGGTTAAAGTTTTGGTTGATTCAGTCGGAATCGGCCCAAACTTGAGCTGTGTGTGGCAGCCTTTATTTCCACTTGTCTGTCATTGCCCACATTTTAATTTAGGGGTCAAATCTATATGCTAAGACAAAAGTCAATCTATGTGTTAAGACAAAGTCAATGTGCTGTTGCAAACAAAGCACTTGCGGCATGAGAATCTGCCACTCCCTTTATTTTGTCTCTTTCTTACACCTAACTAAACAGTTATTGACCTCTGTTCTTGTGAGTATGACTTTGAAAGGACAGATCTCAATACGAAAAGCTATTGAATAGATTAAGCCTCCTTGCATCCCAAGTACACACTGTAAATTAACACCTCAGGCATAAAATAAAATGCCAAAATGTCAGTATACTTGACATTAAATTCAGATATTTAAGTTGCACTGTAACTATTTAGAGTCAACTAAAGTGTAATTACAGTTAAAGTAATTCTGCCTCTCTCTGCACCTTTTGAATTGGATTATGTTGTATCTGAAGTTTGGGAGTGGTTTTATACACAGTGGAGAGGGGGGGTTGGGCATTTATTAATTTTGCCACAAAACAAGACAATGCCACGCGACACGTATTTCACGTATTTCAAAAGTTAGAACTGTCTGTTTTGTGTCACTATTGCAATCAATAGAAAATTTCACCTTAAATATATTAATTTCATCTTTCAATTTTCAACAGCATGGAGTTCATGATTTGGAATTATTAATATTTTTACTATTTAATATTATGATGAATTTGATTATTATATGCACATGGATGGATTAATGTGCACTTTACAGGTACTGGTTGCATGAAAGCATGGAACACAATAGTTGAAATTCATATTTTTATAGTGAATCTGTCTATCACAATTACAGTGCCTTGCAAAAGTATTCGGCCCCCTTGAACTTTTCAACCTTTTGCCACATTTCAGGCTTCAAACATAAAGATAGAAAATTTTTATTTTTTGTGAAGAATCACCAACAAGTGGGACACAATTGTGAAGTGGAACGAAATCTATTGGATTTTTGAATTTTTTTTAACTAATAAAAAAATGAAAAGGGGGGCGTGCAAAATTATTCGGCCCCCTTGCGTTAATACTTTGTAGAGCCATCTTTTGCTGCGATTACAGCTGCAAGTCGCTTGGGGTATGTCTCTATCAGTTTTGCACATCGAGAGACTGAAATTCTTGCCCATTCTTCCTTGCAAAACAGCTCGAGCTCAGTAAGGTTGGATGGAGAGCGTTTGTGAACAGCAGTTTTCAGCTCTTTCCACAGATTCTCAATTGGATTCAGGTCTGGACTTTGACTTGGCCATTCTAACGCCTGGATACGTTTATTTGTGAACCATTCCTTTGTAGATTTTGCTGTATGTTTGGGATCATTGTCTTGTTGGAAGATAAATTTCCGTCCCAGTTTCAGGTCTTTTGCAGACTCCAACAGGTTTTCATCCAGAATGGTCCTGTATTTGGCTGCATCCATCTTCCCCTCAATTTTAACCATCTTCCCTGTCCCTGCTGAAGAAAAGCAGGCCCAAACCATGATGCTGCCACCACCATGTTTGACAGTGGGGATGGTGTGTTGAGGGTGATGAGCTGTGTTGCTTTTACGCCAAACGTATCGTTTTGCATTGTGGGCAAAAAGTTTGATTTTGGTTTCATCTGACCAGAGCACCTTCTTCCACATGTTTGGTGTGTCTCCCAGGTGGCTTGTGGCAAACTTTAGACGAGACTTTTTATGGATATCTTTGAGAAATGGCTTTCTTCTTGCCACTCTTCCATAAAGGCCAGATTTTTGCAGTGTACGACTGATTGTTGTCCTATGGACAGACTCTCCCACCTCAGCTGTAGTTCTCTGCAGTTCATCCAGAGTGATCATGGGCCTCTTGGCCTCATATCTAATCAGTCTTCTCCTTGTCTGAGCTGAAAGTTTAGAGGGACGGCCAGGTCTTGGTAGATTTGCAGTGGTCTGATACTCCTCCCATTTCAAAATGATTGCTTGCACAGTGCTCCTTGGGATGTTTAAAGCTTGGGAAATCTTTTTGTATCCAAATCTGGCTTTAAACTTCTCCACAACAGTATTACGGACCTGTCTGGTGTGTTCCTTGGTCTTCATGATGCTCTCTGCGCTTTCAACAGAACCCTGAGACTATCACAGAGCAGGTGCATTTATACAGAGACTTGATTACACACAGGTGGATTCTATTTATCACCATCAGTCATTTAGGACAACATTGGATCATTCAGAGATCCTCGCTGAACTTCTGGAGTGAGTTTGCTGCACTGAAAGTAAAGGGGCCGAATAATTTTGCACGCACCACTTTTCAGTTTTTTATTTGCTAAAAAAGTTTAAATTATCCAATAGATTTCGTTCCACTTCACAATTGTGTCCCACTTGTTGGTGATTCTTCACAAAAAATAAAAATTTTATATCTTTATGTTTGAAGCCTGAAATGTGGCAAAAGGTTGAAAAGTTAAAGAGGGCCAAATACTTTCGCAAGGCACTGTATATATACGTTGTGAATATATGGTCTGCAGGCACTTATATATATTTTAAGTGACAGAGCAACACCCTCTCTTTTTTTATATGTCTTTGTATTGATATGTGCAATACTGTGAGTGCATTATAGGGGCAGTACAGCAAAGTTTGCCAAGCTATGGGAACCATGGCTGAATGTTCCCGGGTTGGCCCCAGTAGAACTTGGATTGGGCCGTTTACTATAAACACTATTACCATTTGCTGGGCCAAAACTCACGCTCAACGGGTAGGGGGGGGGGGGGGGGAGACTGTGCCTCTATACCTGTACAACTTTATATACATCCGAATTAGATCTCTGCACATATGTCACATGATGCTGTTTATTGCTTCTAAGGTGTAGATGTTTACAATGCACATGTTCATTTAAATCTTTCAGTATCCTATGTGGAAATAAGGAAATAAGGTGAATGTATAACAAACTGTATTGCTCTGAAGCCAGTAATGGATGTATTATGCTTGTCTAATAAAAAATAGTTTTGAGATGAAAAAAAAAGAAGCCGCAGGAGGGGTTTACAAAACAGATCCACAAAATTAATAAAAGCAAACGTGGGGAATTGCTTGCAGGTACAAATAGCAGCATAGTAGCGACAGTATCAAATCTAAAGCTGGCCATACATTATACAATTTTATTTTCCAATTTCCTTTATATTTACCTTCAACTATGTAGTGCAAGGGCCTGCCTGATTGCATACAAATTGAATGTGTTTAGATTTTACCTCATATTATATGTTTTTTGGTTAATCTAAGGGAAACCTATATAAGAAAATGAGGATTTCCTCTCACACCACAAATATGCAGCTTTGTGGTTTAAAGATGAACTTCCCCCATTTATGTCTAGGTGGACTGGGTAAAGCAGTTTTACTTACCTGATCCTCCATTTACCTGAGCCTCTTCTTCCCAGCATTCTGGCAGCCAAATGCCCCTGACATCATGACTGATGCAGGACTATGGCCCGGCATTGGACATGAAGACTCTGAGAGGTAGTCCACTGCTGCAGCATAGGAGAGCATTCGATCGGATACTGTAAGTAAAACTGCTTTTACCCCCAACCAGTGAGGGAAGCCCCGAATAGTAGATATTTTTGTAGTAGCCTGGATAACTATAGACTAGACCGGTTCAGACTCTACATTATGCTACAATAGGTATGATATACCTGAATGCCATGGCCTCCTATGGCCCTGTATGATCTTAGCTTATTCAGGAGAATGCATGGGCAATAGAAGATCAATAGGTTCCAGCTTTTATGGCTAAGTGGGTTCAATATATTATTTATGTACGGTATGTATTTAACATGTTTTTTCTTTTACAAGCGTACTGGTTTCCATGCTTAAATCACATGATCTGAAATATTTGATTATTACCCACTCTTGTGTACTGTTCAACACTATTTGCATGGGCTTTCCTGTTTTATACTTTAACTTTGAAATCTAAAAAAAAAAAGAACATTGGAAACAAAAACTGCTTTTAGCATTTCCTATGTCTGCACTGCAATGGGGGAACCTTAAGGCACAGAAATATCTAAGCATACTCATGCCAGGAAGTGCACTTCAGTTTGAATTGATAACAAAATATAGATTTTCATGGGACTGCTCTTTGAGTTCTGTTCCACTTTAAGTTTTGGCATTAAAACTAAACCCACAACAGTTAAATCAGTCTGTATATGCAGTAAAGCATGCTTGTTATACTCACGGTGGAACCTAGGGGGTTGATCCTCTACATTGTGTAAAAAGCTTGTTTGACCCTGTCTTCTCTGAACCTCCCCTTTTTCCACAGTCCCTATCCTGATAGAACAGAGCCTTGGAGGGGTTTTTTTTATTTTATTTTGGTAGGGTGCATGTGATCAGGGCCAGCACTGTCCAGACAAAGGGCCGGGGTTACTGAAACCTCATAGGACAATCAGGGGAGAATGAAAATCTGATGAATGAAAAAACATGATCTTCACCTCAGAGGGTATACATAAGGGGTTAGGGTATATTGTTATGTATAGCATAATGCCAGGTACACACAATGAGATTATTTGATGAGTGGTCGTCTGTTTTTTTTTTTTTTTTGCATGCTATTCTCAGTTCAAACCTGAAGAGTTTACTAAAGTGACAAAAATTCTCGCACGACAGAATAAAAATGCATGTCATGTGTTGTAGTGTATTTGTATTGCATTTTCGAATGACAAGTGTGCTGATTAAACGAAAATCGGACGATCTGGCATCGTACAAATAATTTTTTTGTGCATGTCCGATCAAATAATATCGGAAGAACTGTCTTGATTGGCTCTCCAAAGCTCTGTACTAATGAAAAGATTATCGAACGATCGCTCCAAAATCTGTATTTTTCATGCAATTTTCTGATCGTGTGTATGGGGCTTAACTCCAGGATAAAACCCTAAAAAGTTAAAAACATCACTTGGAAGGGTCCATTGAAAAGTGGTATAAATGCTATGACAGTGGATGACCAATGAAATACTGTATGAACTGTATACTGTATTTATTTAAGAAGTCTGTAAACAAGAAAACATTATTTATCTATAAAGACATAATCCATCAATGGTAATCACTATGAGTGTATAAGTCATAGCATGAAATAACCCGTCATTAGTTCCTACCAATGCGTAAGCAGTACGATGCTAATAAAGAGCACAAACACTTGAGTAAATACAGCATACATTATATAAGCAAGAAATATTACAAACAAAGCAGAGCTAATATAGACCCTAAAGCCCTTGTACACACGGTCGGAGATTCCGTCGGAATGTGTCCGATCGGACCGTTTTGTCGGATATTCCGACTGTGTGTGGTCTCCATCGGACTGTTTCCATCGGAGTATCCGACGGACCAAGTTTTCCAACTTGTTGGTAAAATTTTCCGACAAAATGCTCCAAACGGACATACTCCGATCATGTGTAAAGAATTCCGATCGGACAAAGTGCCACGCATGCTCAGATCAAATTCCTACATCAAAGCTATTGGCTACTAGCGTGAACGTAGTCCCGTCGTAACGAAATAACGTCACCACGTTCTGAACGATCGGATTTTCCGACAACTTTGTCCGACCGTGTGTATGCAACAGTTTCGGACAAAATCCGTCGGACAAAATCACCGACCGTGTGTACAAGGGCTAATTAATATTGACAAAATAGTCCAGTTATTTAAATAAAGGCAGCTTTTGTTACTTTTGTAATCTTTAGTTTATTCTTGTACTTTTTGGTACATGTACAGTTTGCCATTTTCTTTTCTTTATTTGGGTGAGCAATTTTGCCATTCGTTGGAGGACGCTTGTAGCTGTGTATATCACCACCTTATCAAACTAGTATTTTGGAGTCAGGGTTGTTAACAAATAAGATTAATGCTATCTAGGGCTCTGTAAGGCTGGATTCACACCTATGCAGTTTTAGCTCTTTTTGCATTTTGCAGATTTGCACCACAGAACATGTTCCATAGGAAACCATGTTAAATGGACTGTAATGCAAATCTGCAAAATGCAAAAAGCACTGAAAATGCATAGGTGTGAATCAGGTCTCAGGGTCACTATGCATGTTACAATTTGACCGTACAAACTTTGTACAACCAATTTAAGATTTGCCTAACATTTATAAAATGAGGACATAGCTAAACCCTCCAATCAATCTACATCGAATGAGGCAGGCCCTTGCACTATATAGTTGTTTCTAGATCTACAGCATATTGTACAATTGGATTGTATTGTGTGAGCTTTAGAGAGATTTCCCTTTACTTTCTGTTTTGGGGGCAACCTCTCTCCGGTGAGGGAAAATCGCCCACTGGGAAATAGACAAATAAAAAGCTAGTATATAGCAGTGGCACATGTCTTCAGAGTCCAACAAGAGCTTTCTTTGTCACTGATAAGAAAACATAGTGGGTCCCAACACTAAAAACACCCAAAACAGGCCTTAAAGTAATTGTAAATTAAAATTTTTTCTCTTTAAAAAATATGTTATACTTACCTGCTCTGTGCAGTGGTTTTGCACAGAGTAGCCCAGATCCTTCCCTTCTCGGGTCCCTCTTCTGTGATCCAGGCCCCTCCATCCTGTTCAGTGCCCCTCAAAGCTCCCTGTGTCCATATAGACACGTAGAGCCCTGACCCGGCCTACCTGATTGGCTAGCTGACTTTGATTGACAGCAGCGGGAGCCAATGGCGTTGTGTCTCAGCCAATCAGGAAGGAGAATCACAGACGACTGAGACACTCGTGGACATCGCTGGACAGAGAGGGACCTTAGGGGGGCTGATGCACACAGAAGGCTTTTATATCTTAATGCACAGAATGCATTAAGATAAAATCTTCTGCTTTTACAACCCCTTTAATCATAACACAGAGCCAGGTGTGGAGTAATAACCTTATTACAAGGCACAAATGAAACAATTCAGAAATATCTGATCACACAAACAGACAAAAATATGCGCAAACAAATATGAAATGTATAAATACAATGCAGCAAAAAATAACAGAATGTGACCACAGAACAAGACAAAAGCAAAAGACAAACATGCAAAAAAACAAAAAACAGAAAGGCATGGGGAAAAAATGTATCAAGCTAATATCTTAGTGCTGATTCATACCATTTGGTGTATGGGTCTCCTACTTATATATTCACCAAGTCTTCCTTTTTAATAACATTCTATGAAGATTGCCCCCTCTTGCGGTAGTTTTAACTCTTTCAATACCATCATATTTAAAACGAGTTACATTACTTGCATAAATGCTCTTAAACTGTTTAGAGACTTCAGAGAGTTTTCTTGCATTAGGATTGATTGTTGCTGTAAAGCGCTTGGCTATTCTTGTTCTCAATGGGCGGGTAGTGCACCCTACATAGTGTATAAATTCCTTTATAGCATACACCGCACCAGACTTCAAAGAGGAAACCTCAAACATTTTCAAATGCATTCTATAATACTTGCATGTTTTTAGTACACATGTAAAGGAACCTTTGAACAAGGCAAATAATATTGTTAATAAAGTGGTAGTAAAGTCTCGTAATAAAAAAAAAATATGTGCCCCCTGCAGGTTTAAGTCATAATGTACTAGACTTACCTACCAACAGAGCCCTCCAGCGCTGGGCTGTCACAGCTCTCCCTGGTCCCTGGCATATCCATGATAATCCAGTCTTCCTTACGAGGTCCGCTGAATCTTTGGTCTCTTGAATGGCTGGGCTGCGGTGACATCATCCCTGCGCATGTGCACAGGAGTCACTTCTCTGTGGCACAAAATGCGGTCTGATCTGCACATGCACAGCTCAGATTGCATCACCTCTGACAGGCAGGGGGGGTCTTTTATGACAGGAAATGAATGCTGCATCTGCACCCCACCAGTTCCAAACTTCTTTACAGATGATGGAGGCCACTGTGCTCATTGGAACCTTCAATGCTGCAGAAATTTTTCTGTACCCTTCCTCAGATCTGTGCCTTGATATACTACTGTCTCGGAGGTCTACAGACAATTCCTTGAACTTCATGGCTTGGTTATTGCTCTTACATGCACTGTTCACTGTGGAACCTTATGTAGACAACAGGTGTGTGCCTTTCCAAATCATGTCAAATCATAGTTTCATAGTTAGTAAGGTTGAATAAAGACACCAGTCCACCCAGTTCAACCTGAGTGAGTGTCTACAACTGTCCCTATCCCTGTATATTGCACACTCACATTGGTCCCTACCCTCAAGGAGCCCACAATCCAAGGTCCTCATTCATATACTAGGGCCAATTTTGGACAGAAGCCAATTAACCTACCTGCATGTCTTTAGATTGTTGGAGGAAACCGGAATACCCAGAGGAAACCCACACAGGCACAGGGAGAACATGCAAACTCCAGGCAGGTAGTGTCATGGTTGGGATTCAAACCAGCGACCCTTCTTACTGCTAGGTGAGAGTGCTAACCACTACACCACTGTGCCACCCAATCATGGTTGGACATGTCCACAGGTGGACTCCAAAAGTTGTAGAAACATCTCTGGTCACTGGAAAAAGGATGCACCTGAGCTCAATTTTGAGAGTCATGGAAAAGCCTGTGAATACTTAGGTTCATGTTATTTTTTTGTTTTTTATTTTTAACCACTTGCCCCCCGCCATATAGCAAAATTATGTCGGCAAAGTGGTTGTGATATCCTGACTGGACGTCATATGACGTTGCCACCTGGGGGTGCGTAATCGTTGTTGCGGCGTGTCAGTCTGACACACACCGCAAGTCAGATCTAGGTAAAGAGTCTCTGACAGAGACTCTTTACCATGTGATCAGCAGTGTCCAATAATGGCTGATCACATGTAAACAGGAAGAGCCGTTAATCGGCTTTTCCTCACTCGAGTCTGACAGAAGCGAGTAGAGGAGAGTCGATCGGCTTCTCTCCTGACAGGGGGGTCTGTGCTGATTGTTTATTAGCATAACCCCCCTTGGATACCGCCCAGGACCACCAGGATGCCACCAGGACCACCAGGAATGGCCACCACACTGGACCACCAGGAATGCCACCCTAGATCACCAGGAAAATGTCAATGAGTGCCCAGGCAGCTGCCAATCAGTGCCAATGAAAAATGCCTGCCAGTGCCACCAGTAACGCTTATCAGTGAAATCTACCAGTGCCCATGAATGCCCATCAGTGCCACCTTTCAGTGTCCATCAGTGCCGCCTATCAGTGCCCATCAGTGTCCAGCAGTGCCATCTATCAGTGTCACCCATAAGTACCCATAAGTGTAGGCTTTCAGTGTCGCCTATCAGTGCCCATCAGTGCCGCCTATAAATGCCCATCAGTGCCGCCTATCAGTGCCCATCAGTGCCACCTAATCAGTGCCATCTCATTGGTGCCACCTCATCGGTGCTGCCTTATCAGTGCCCAATCAGTAATCAGTGCAGCTTATCAGTGCCCATCAATGAAGGAGAAAATTTACTTATTTACAAAGTTTTATAAAAAAACGTTTTTTTTTCAACATTTTCTGTATTTTTTTATTTGTTTAGCAAAAAATAAACACAGAGGTGATCAAATACCACCAAAAGAACGCTCTATTTGTGAGAACAAAATGACAAAAATTTCGCTTGGGTACAGTGTAGCATGATCGCGCAATTGTCATTTAAAAAGTGACAGCAATAAAAGCTGAAAATTGGCCTGAGTAGGAAAGTGCGAAAGTGCCCTGCATTGAAGGGGTTAGTACATTTACAAAGATTTCAAAAAAACTTCTTTCACATTGTCATTCAGGGGTATTGTTTGCAGAATTTTGAGCAAAATAATACATTTAATTAATTTTGGAATTCTTTATTATATTATAAACTTTATCATACCCGGGATGTCTACTAGACTCTGGTTTGAACAGATTTAAGAGAGTTATTCCTAAGAATTACAGGACTACAATATAAAACGCCAAATTTCCATGCAAAATAATTGTACCGCTTTCAGCACCTAAAACCAGAATGAGTCATACCGCCAGGGAGGTTAACTGATATATTTGTACGAAAAGCTTGTTCTGTTGAAAACAAAAAACGTATGCCTCGTACACAAGATCAGATAAAAAACGCTTTCGGATCAATTGCACGATTGTCTGATAGTTGGTACACAGCTTTCGACAGCCGATCACAACAGTTCACCCAACAATATCGGAAGGGAGAAACACGAAAACTTTGCTCGGACGATAGCTCAGCGAACAAGAATCATTTAATCAGTACAATATGCGTCCACTAAAAATCGATAGACAAAAACCACGCATGATCAGAAACATGAAAATAACCTGGAAGGAGATGGGAGAAAAACAGAAATACCCAAAAGGCATGGCCTACACAGGGGTCACACATATTCAACATCATTTCTGATACATAGTAGACATGTGCAATTCGTTCTGTACGAATCTCAAATTCGTACGAATTTCCCTAAATTCGTACATTCGGGAGGAATCCGAAATACGAATTGCCATGCATCCGAATTTTGTACGCAATACGAAAATTTGTTTACGAATTTCGGATCAGTTGTCGTCGCATCGACGACTCAGTCATTATGCTTATTATGAGGGGCTCCCACCATCCTTGTGCTATGCTGACTTTCTCCTGGGGCTGTACCTCTGCTGTGCTCATTATGAGGGGTTTCCACCATTCCTGTGCTGTGCTGACATACTGAGCACAGCAGGGGTACAGCCCCAGGAGGAAGTCAGCACAGCACAGGGATGGTGGGAGCCCCTCATAATGAGCACATGGCTGCCATGCACAGCTGCTCAAGTTTTGATCCCCCGCACTGTACGGGATCACCGGGGATGTGCGGGGTCACTGGAAATTGTTTGGTGTTACCAAGCATGTGCTCTCCGCACATCCCCGAGGACCCCAAACAGTGTGGGGTGATCTATTGAAACTGGAGCAGGCAAAAACTGGACCAGCGGTGCATGGCAGACAATCCGCTTCTCCCTTTCATTTTCAAATCCTAACGGAACGAACTGAAGAGAAGCTGATTGGTTGCCATGGGCAAGTGCTCCAGATTCTATTCGCTCCAATTTTGATAAATTTCCCTAAATGTCTTTTTATCTGTTCTAGCAGTCATATGTGTAAATGAGAAGAATGGTGGGGGCACATCAGGGCACATTGAAGCACATCAGGGCACATTGGGACACATCAGGGCATATTGGAGCACATGGGGGCACATCAGGGCACATCGGGGCACATCAGGGCATATTGGAGCACATTGGGACACATTGGGGAACATCAGGGCCCATTGGGGCGCATCAGGGCATATTGGAGCACATCGGGGCACATCAGGGCATATTGGAGCACATTGGGACACATTGGGGAACATCAGGGCATATTGGGGAACATCAGGGCACAGCGTTTACCAGCCAGCATGCAGAGTAGCGCTGAAAGCATGTGTAATAAGTTCTCCCTCTGCTCCTCCCTGGTTGCACCTCCTCTCTTCTTGTCCATCCCAGATGATGTCACAAGCAAATAGGGGTAGATGAGAAGCGTGGGGAGGGATTGTGTGGAGGGACAGGGACCAACTACTAAGACCAAATGGCCATCTCTGCTGCAGACAGTCAGTTTAAGGAATGTTCAGAGTGAGGGAGGGGTACCCCAGCTTTGGCAAATAGATTTTCAAAAATGCTAACTGCTCCATTAGCTGGGGGGACAACTGGAATCTTTGGGGTGACAGGATGTTTCCCGTCACAGAAAACACCTGCTCACTCTGGACACTTGTCGGAGGGCAGGACAGTGGCTCCTTGGCAATATCTGCGAGGGCAGGCCACTCCTCGCTCTTCTCCTGCCAAAAAAAAACATTGGATCTGTGGTGGGGTGCACTGGTGGGGCTTACAAATAGGACATGACAACCTCCTTTGCTGATATGGGTTTCTTGGGGTGCACTATGCTGGAGGTTCCCATTAGTTTGTCAAGTGCCTCAGCCAAGACAGAAGATGCTCCGCTGGCAGGAGCTCTGCTCACTTCACTAGATGATGCATGGGAGAGGGGGTCTTCAATATCTTGTTCCTCCTCTTCCTCTTCTCCCAGCCTTACCATCTGCCTTTCCCTCTGACACACCCTGTCGATTAGTCTGTCCCACCATGTTGTCAGAGCACTACACTGCACAGCCATTTTGCCCTTGATGCGAGGGTCACACATGGCAGCCAGCATCAGTTCTGGGCAAGAGGCGGTCAACTACTGCATGCACCTGCCCAACTCCATCAGAAATGTGTTAAGCAGAGCCAACACATCAGGTTGAGGGCCACCAACAGGCAAAGGTTCCTCAGCCGATTTGAACCGCTCCAATTTGCTCTGAAGGTGGTTGAAGAGTGGGAGCCAGGGCCGGATTAACATAGGGGCTATTGGAGCTGCAGCTCCAGGCCCCTTTCTCAAGATAGGCCCATTTGCCCCCCAAAAAAAAATCAAAAAAAAAAAATCAAAAAAAAAAAAAAAAAAAAAATAAGATTGACTTTGAGGATTGTAGCTCGGCGATCAGCAGCCACAGAGACGTGACATTTGGGGGGTAGGTAGCTAAAGACCCACTCCAGCACTGGTTAAAATATGGGGCTGCTATCCTCTATGGTTCCAGAGATACAGGGCTCCTTGCACAGCCTGTCAGAAGCTGCATACAGAGCGGCAGTTTAAATACAAGCTGGAGCACTCTGCAGTAGACTGAGAGGATGAATTCACAGTTCTTATAATAATTATTTGTATATACTTATGATAATTAACCCCTTGCCACCCAGGCCCATTCTGAGACTTCTTTCCTACATGTAAAAATCCTCATTTTTTTTATGCTAGAAAATTACTCAGAACCCCCAAGCATTATATATTACATAGTTACATAGTTACTTAGTTAGTCAGGTTGAAAAAAGACACAAGTCCATCCAGTTCAACCAAAAAAAAAAATACTATATATATATATATATACACATACATACATATATACATATACCAGCCCATATACCCAATTCTATACCCACAGTTGATCCAGAGGAAGGCAAAAAACCCCAGCAGAGCATGATCCAATTTGCTAAAGCAGGGGGAAAAAATTCCTTCCTGATCCCCCGAGAGGCAATCGGATTTTCCCCAGATCAACTTTACCTATAAATTTTAGTACCCAGTTATATTACGTACACTTAGGAAACAATCCAGGCCTTTCTTAAAGCAATCCACTGAGCTGGCCATAACCACCTCTGCAGGGAGTCTATTCCACATTTTCACAGCTCTTACTGTGAAGAAACCTTTCCGTATTTGGAGATGAAATCTCTTCTCCTCTAGACGTAAAGAGTGCCCCCTTGTCCTCTTTGTTGACTTTAAAGTGAATAACTCGACACCAAGTTCCCTATATGGACCCCTTATATATTTGTACATGTTGCTCAAATCCCCCCTTAATCTCCTCTTATCAAGAGTGAATAAATTCAGTTCCTCTAATCTTTCCTCATAGCTGAGTTGCTCCATGCCTCTTATCAGTTTGGTTGCCCTTCTCTGCACTTTCTCCAGTTCCCCGATATCCTTTTTGAGAACTGGTGCCCAAAACTGAACGGCATATTCCAGATGAGGTCTTACTAATGATTTGAACAGGGGCAAAATGATATCTCTCTCTCTGGAGTACATACCTCTCTTAATACAGGAAAGGACTTAGCTCGCTTTGGAAACCGCAGCTTGGCATTGCATGCTATTATTGAGCTTATGATCTACCAAAACCCCCAGATCCTTCTCCACTATGGATTCCCCCAGTTGTACTCCCCCTAACGTGTATGATGCATGCATATTCTTAGCCCCCAAGTGCATAACCTTACATTTCTCAACATTAAACCTCATCTGCCACATAGTCGCCCAATAAGACAGAGCATTGAGGTCTGCTTGTAAATTGGTGACATCCTGTAAGGACGTTATTGCACCGCATAGCTTGGTGTCATCTGCAAAGACGGAAATGTTACTCTTGATCCCAGACCCAATATCATTTATAAAGATATTAAAAAGTAAGGGTCCCAGCACTGAACCTTGGGGTACACCACTCATAACCTTAGACCATTCAGAGTAAGAATCATTAACCACTACTCTCTGAATTCTGTCTTTTAGCCAGTTTTCTATCCATCTACAAACTGATGTTTCCAAACCTGTAGACTTTACCTTACACATGAGCCGTGTGTGCGGAACAGTATCGAACGCTTTTGCAAAATCCAAATATATCACGTCCACCGCCACCCCTCTGTCCAAGGTTTTACTTACCACCTCATAAAAAGAAATCAGGTTTGTCTGACAACTCCTGTCTTTCATGAATCCATGCTGTCTGTTGCTCAAAATATTTTTTTCCTGCAAGAACTCATCTATGTGGTCTTTTATTAATCCCTCCAGTATCTTCCCAACTATAGAAGTTAAACTAACGGGTCTATAATTACTTGGTAAAGACTTTGTTCCCTTTTTAAATATAGGCACCACATTGGCCCTGCGCCAATCCAGTGGTACTATTCCTGTCATTAATGAGTCCCTAAAAATTAGATACAATGGCTTTGAAATTACAGAGCTCAATTCTTTTAGGATCCGTGGGTGGATGCCATCAGGTCCAGGTGCTTTCTCCACCTTTATTCTGTCCAAATATTTCTGGACCATATCACTTATGAGCCATTGTGGATTAGGGGCTGCGTCAGTACCACCCCCATTGTGGACATGAGCTCCCCCATGCTCCTTTGTATACACAGAGCTGAAGAAAGTATTTAATAAGTTAGCCTCCTCTTTGTCCCCAGTCACCCACTCCAGATTATTTTGCAAAGGGCCTACATGCTCAGACCTGACCTTTTTACTATCAATATATTTGAAGAATTTTTTGGGGTTTGTCCTACTGTCTTTTGCAATCTGTCTTTCATTTTGAATTTTTGCATCCTTGATTTCCTTTTTACATATTCTGTTAAATTCCTTGTAACATTTAAATGACACTAGTGTTCCTTCATTTTTATATTTTTTGAAAGCTCTTTTTTTATAGTTTATAGCTTTTTTAACTTTGGCCGTGAGCCACATCAGCTTTATTTTTAACCTTTTAAACTTATTGCCCATGGGAATATACTTTGCCGTGAGATCACAAACAAGCTTTTTGAAGAATTCCCATTTCTGTTCTGTGCCCATTGGTGCCAATATTCTCTCCCAGTCTAAGTCCTGGAGAGCAGCCCTCATCCTTGGAAAATTTGCTCTCTTGAAATTAAGTGTTTTTATCTTTCCCGTATGTGATTTTTGCTTACAGCTAACATCAAATGAAATCATGTTATGGTCACTGCTACCCAGATGTTCCTTTATCTGAACATTAGTAATACGTTCTGCATGGTTTGAGATTACCAGGTCCAATAGAGCATCATTCCTAGTTGGGGCCTCAATAAACTGTACCATAAAATTGTCCTGTAATAGGTTTACAAACTTTTGCCCTTTAACTGTCCCAGCAGTGCCATTACCCCAGTCAATTTCTGGGTAGTTAAAAAATATTGTTTTAGCAGACACCCTATGGAATAAAATGGTGGTCTTTGCAACTTTTTATGTTACACGATATTTGCGCAGCAATTTTTCAAACGTTTTTTTGGGAAAGAAACTGTTTCATTCATAACAAAAACACTAAAGTTAGGACGATTTTTTGTTGTGTACTAAGCGATGCTTAAATTTTTTTTACAGGTTACATGTTTATAGTTACAGAGGAGGTCTAGTGCTAGAATTATTGCTCTCGCTCTAACGATCGTGGCGTATGTAACCTGTCTGTATCTGGCTCTGATACTAACCAGTGCCTACCCAGGGACTGACTAGAATCTCTCCCCACACACCCTCTCACCTGCTGACCTGTGAATGGGGCAATCACTCCCGCAGTGTTATTGTATTCTGCCAGTGAATACAATGATTAGTGTTGCTAACTATAGCTGGCAGCACTGATTGTTTTGGGGAAAACCTGACAGGCTGGTTGTACTCAAGTTGGTTAATAGGTTGACTTGTGTAAAACCAGCTAGCCCATACATAGATCGACTATGGCTGGTCTCTGCTTAATTGGTGTAATTTCAATCCATGTATGGCCCGCTTAACCACTACGCAGTCCCTAAATATCCTTCCACAAACATTTACATTTTTCCTTCTCAGATTACTTCATCCTCCTCTCCTATACATAGTGCCCACTGTGATACTCTCCACACTTCTCTCCTGTACATAGTGCCCACTGTCATACTCTCCACACTTCTCTCCTGTACATAGTGCCCAATGTCATACCCTCCACACTTCTCTCCTATATATAATGCCCGCTGTCATATCCTACACACTCCTCTCTTGTACATACTACTCACTGTCATACCCTCCATACTCCTCTCCTATACATAGTGCCCACTGTCATACCCTCCACACTTCTCTCCTATACATAGTGCCCATTGTTATACCCTCCACACGTCTCTCCTATACATAGTGCCCACTGTCATACCCTCCACACTCCTCTCCTGTACATACTACTCACTGTCATACCCTCCATACTCCTCTCCTATACATAGTGCCCACCGTCATACCCTCCCTCCACACTCCTCTCCTGTAATTACTGCTTACTGTCCTACTCTCCACACTTCTCTCCTGTACATAGTGCCCACTGTCATACCCTCCGCACTCCTGTACATATTGCTCACTGTCATACCCTCCACACTCCTCTCCTGTACATACTACTCACTGTCATACCCTCCATACTTCTCTCCTATACATAGTGCCCACCGTCATACCCTCCCTCCACACTCCTCTCCTGTAATTACTGCTTACTGTCCTACTCTCCACACTTCTCTCCTGTACATAGTGCCCACTGTCATACCCTCCGCACTCCTGTACATATTGCTCACTGTCATACCCTCCACACTCCTCTCCTGTACATACTACTCACTGTCATACCCTCCATACTTCTCCCCTATACATAGTGCCCACCGTCATACCCTCCCTCCACACTCCTCTCCTGTAATTACTGCTTACTGTCCTACTCTCCACATTTCTCTCCTGTACATAGTGCCCACTGTCATACCCTCCGTACTCCTGTACATATTGCTCACTGTCATACCCTCCACACTCTTCTCTTATACATAGTGCCCAATGTCATACCCTCTACACTCCACTGCTGTTCATACTGCCCATTGTCATACCCTTCACACTCCTCTCCTGTACATAGTGCCTTCTGCCATACCCTCTGCACTCCTCTCATGTACATAGTGCCCACTGTTAGACCCTCCACATTCCTCTCCCTCCCCTGCACATACTTCCCACTTTTATACAATCCATACTCCTCCCCTATGCCTCTTACCCACAAAAACTGTTCTTTAAAATTATACTGAATATCCTCAATGTTACCAGCTCTAGAATGGGCACTTTTGTCAGTTCAACTAAAGGAAATCTCACAGTCCTCATATTTGTTCTGCCCCATTAGTACTTATTAAATTTTGCAATTACTATTGTGATGTATAGAGGAACATACTAAATATAGCACTTAAAACTTAAAAAACGTAAAAAAAGCATCCCTGAAAATATTTTTGAAATGTTGATAACTATGTACTTAGTCACTGCCCAAGGGCCACAGGGTCAGTAGGGGCCCCATGAGAGGCTCCTGTAATATTAAAGCGGTAGTAAACTTTTCTAACATTACTACTTTTTAGAGGCCCTGGGGTAGGTTATGCCATAATGTACAAGTATGCACAGCATATTAGCACATTAGGGTACGCATACCTGTCAGACTGAGCCCTCCAGTGCTGTGCTGTGATCAACCCGCCGGGGGCCCGGGCACTTCCATCTTCACCCGATCTTCCTTCTGGGTTCTGTGCCTTCGGTCACTTGCCTTGGCCAGGCTGCGTTGATGTCATTCCCACACATGCTCACGTGCATCCTCTTTCTCTCATCCCCCCTTTCTCTCTCATCCTCCCTCCCTTACCCCTCACACCTCTTTCATCCCCTTTCTCTCTCTCTCTCTCTTTCTCTCTCTCTCATCCTCCCTCTCTCTCTTTAATTGAATTTGTTATAACAAAAAATTGTTTGCATTTTTATTTATTTACTGTTCATAAAAGGCCCCACCAAAATCCTCAGCACCAGGCCCATGATGTTCTTAATCTGGCCCTGGTGGGAGCACATGACCAATGCTGGCATCCTCGCGGCTTAGGTGTTCTGTGACAGAGAGGAAAGGTTTGAGGACTGCCACAATCTGCCCAATTATGGCCCAGTCCTCCCTGCCTAAAGGTCTCTCTATGGCAATTTTATGATCACAGTCCATGGCATGGAGAGCCTTCTGCTGCTCAAGGATGCGTTCCAGCATTGCTAGGGTTGAATTCCACCTAGTCCCCACATCCTGTTTTAGTTCTGGAAGGCCTGCCTTCCTCTGTTCCACCCTGAGGAGGTGGCTGTCCCTCACACTCCGATTGAAGTGGCCAGCCATCTTCCGACAAGAGTCCACCACTTTGGACAGCCTTCCATCGCCGCCAGAAATGGTCTCCACCAACCGAAAACTGTCAGTTACCACCTGGTGGAGAAGGTGGGCTGAGCAGCGCACACCCACAAAGCTGCCATCCCTTACAGCCTTGACCATGTTGCTGCCACCATCAGTGACAACATAGCCAATCCGGTAGTTGCTGTCTGCCTGTCCAAACCACTGCAACAACATTTTCTGCGGGGCTTGCAGGATGTTTCACGTGGTGTGTGCTTTTCATCAAGCACCTCAGCAAGCAGGACGAAGGAACGGTGCCCATGTTTGTCAACTGCTGACGAGGATCCAGATGTTTGAACTACATCATGGCACACCTTGGCTTGCCACCCACGTGCCATCAGGGATCGGAAGGCATGCTGGGCACTACACGCACTCCACAGGTCAGTGGTCAGGTGCACTGCCTGTCCACCTGCCCTTCCAATCTCCTCCTTGAGCACTCCGACACAAGACCTGTATAAGGCTGGCACCACAGTTTGGCTGAAGGTCTTACGTGATGGTACACAGTACTGTGGTGCAACAATTGCTTGAAGGGCTCACCTTCCACCATGTTGAAAGGTGCTCCTCCAACTACAATGAGCTGGCCAATCAGGCGTGATTTTTTTTGCACCTGTGCCCGAGACATACCCTTACTCTGAAAGCCACCAAAATCTTCCAGGGTGGTCTGGCTGGTATGGATTGGATGCGGGATGGTAACAGCATTCTTTTCTGCCTTATACTGGCTGGTGGTGCTGGCACTCATGGTGGCTGTGGCGGTGCCACTATTGGTTCCCCTTTTGGTGTTTGGAGGAGTAGCCATAATACTTTTCTCCCCTAACAGCACTACATGGTGGTGCACACGCATGTGCTGGTTCATGCCACTATTACTGAGATGCCCTATGTCTCAGCCCCGGCTGACCTCCCTGCCACAGTGATTGCATTTGGCCTTCTGACCGAAACCAATTCTTTTAAAATGCTGCCAAATGCTGGAACGGCAGCCACCACCTCAGACACTGCCTGATGGAATCCCTTCCACTGCAGTGGTCACACTCTCTTTCTGAGGTTCGGCAGGAGCAGGAGGAAGAGGCCAGGTATACCAGGTATTTTGGGTTCTGTGATGGATTGAGGTCTAATGGTTGCATTGGCCCATTCTGATGCTGGAGGCTTAGAAAGCACTTGGGCAGGGGTCTTTTCAGGAGAAAAAAGTAGTGGGGACTGAGGGGAGATACTTTCTGGGCTGTCGGTGGTGCCAACATGGGTAGAGGGCTGGAAATTAAATTTGTCTACAACAATGTCAGGAAAGCCTGCTTCCACCTCTTTCACGTTGCCAAGGCAACAGTGATCATTAGAAGAAGTAAACTCTGTCTCCTTGCTGACCACTGCCAAGCTCCCTGTAGTGCTGATGGTGATGGCACTGGCAGCAATGGTGGTGGTGACATAATCATGAGCCTCGGCCTCCTGACATGTTTCCTGCTGCATGGCCAGGATCTCCAGCTTTGGCTGCACAAATGTATGTGCACTGGGAACCCCTTTGGCCTGCCCTCTTCCATAAAAGGTACCAATGGGCAGCATGCTACCTGCAGCAGTGGCAGAGGTGGTAGCGCCACTTTTGCTATGAATTGTGCTGCTGGTTCTAGGAGGTAAATCCTGGAACAGCTGGCGTAGTGCAAATGTCTGCTGTTTGCCAGGCTCTTTACCACCAGCAGTCTTCACTCCCATTCACCTCAGCTTTATGGGAGGTGAGCTGAGCTCAGAGGGCGCAGAGACAGAACATCCCACCTGCTGCTCATGTACACAGCTCGTAGCTCTCCCTCTCCCAGCAGCACTCTTACTGCTTTTTTGGCCTTGTTTGCTGCTCATTTTTCCTTTAAAAGTTAGAAAAATGTAGACAAAAAAAAAATATGATTTTGATTGCAGCAAACTAACACCAAAATCACCAATTGTACAAAAAAAATATTATACCAACAGAAAATAACAAAATATTAACTAAATAAAACAAGAAATGAAAAAATAAATAAAAAAAAAGATCTCTCAAAACCAACCAAAAAACGAATAAAACCAGAAACTAAACACTAACAGATGATAAACTCGCAAACTACAACAGATATAAACTAAAATGAACAATGAAAAACTAAGGATTGCAAAGATATTCGCTCAGATGCACAGACAAATAATCGTGTGATCTGCTCCACTACACTAACTAACCCACAAAGGGATGTCACATGATCGGGCCTGCCCTGTAGGCCTCAGCAGCAGAAGAAAACCTCTGATTGGTCAACCAACAGTCACGTTGTTTCCGTAGTAACGAAATTTGGACATATTGTCATATTGAGGTATATATTTTTTCCTTTAAATTCATCGTAAAGAACGTTCGTACAAGTTAACGGCAATTCATATTTCGTAAGAATTGAAATAGAATTTCGGGCACGAAATACGAAGTACAAATTAACTCTAATACGAACCGGAACGGAACAAAACTAATTTATTGACAGCGCCCATGTCTAATACATAGCTACGCAAACAGGAAGGTTTTCCAGATTCGTACATCAAAAATCGTACATTTCATAGAGTGTATTTTGCATTGTTGTATTCGATATTAGTATTATTCAACAAAATGCGAATAAGTCGTACGATTATCTGATCGTGTGTACGAGGCATTACTGGCCAGATCACCACGATAGAATAAAAGAAATAAAGCCTAAAAAGGAAAACAAACTCATCCATCACATCTAAGAATTGGTATGCTGCAATATAATAAATGTTTGCTTTTGGGTTTTTATATCACTTTAATGCTCCATGTTATATTACCTTGGTGGATGAGAAGAGTACCACTTCCTCCTGGGAACCCAAAAAACTGTTTGATATCACATGCACACAGCACAACATGTGTTAGCTGACTCAAGAAGTCTATATAATTATATGTGCAAACAGATAGATAGCGCCAAAAAATGATTGAATTTGCAAACAATCAATATAAAGTGAAAAAAGTCCTTAATTAATGAACACAATCCTCCATGATGAAAACAAAAGAAAAATATTGGTTTGCAAAGTCCAGTGATAGGATAAAGACTTTGTAGAAAGATCCAGCACAGCAATACAAAAGCAATACAAAGGAACCATCACTCACATCTCTTGAACTGAACATAATCTCGGCCAGCAAAGCGCTCCAAGGTCTGCCACCACGCCCCAGTGAAATGAACACTCACCAGAAATGATGGCTGCCATTACAGCAGCATGTACCCCTTAGATATGTGTCTGTCAACCAGTGAAGAGTGAACCCAGTAAGTACTGTATAATTATATGTATATGTAATAAGTCTAATTTAGTAATACAGTAAAAGTTTGGTTTGATTGTAACTTGGTTTGAGCGCATTTTGCAAGACAAGCAACATTTTTAAATACATTTTGACTTGATATACAAGCGATGTCTTGATATACAAGTAGCGTCATGTCACAACTGAGTATAAAAGAGAAGAGTGGCGCCTCTAAGTGTAGCAATATGGTTACATTTAATGAAGGTACAACATTTAGCAACATATTGCTACACTTATGCCGTGTACACACGATCAAACAATCCGGTGGAAAAGTCCGACGGACTCAAGTCCGCCAGACAATCCCCCCGTGTGTAGGCTCCGGGGGACTTTTTTTACCCAAAAGTCCGGCAGACTTAGAAAGTAGTTTTGCACTCCAATCTTTCCTTCGGACTCACATTTCGGCAGACAATCCAGCCGTGTGTGTGCCAGTCCGCCGTACTTTTGAAATGAACTGACTTTTCCCGCCCGGAGAAAAGTCTGCTCATTTTGAGCGTGTCTCCAGGTAGCCAGGGCCAGCGAAGGAGGCGTCACTGGCCCCGCCACCTGGTATGGACTTAAAGGGTAATCCCTACCCTACGAAAAATCGGCGTGGGGGTCCCCCCTAGGTCCACATCAGATCCTTATCCGAGCACGCTGCCTGGCCGGCCAGGAAAGGGGATGGGGACGAGCGAGCGCCCCCCCTCCTGAGCCGTGCCAGGCCGCGTGCCCTCAACATGGGGGGGTGCCTTGACCCCCCCACCTCAAAGCACCTTGTCCCCATGTTGATGAAGACAAGGGCCTCTTCCCGACAACCCTGGCCGTTGGTTGTCGGGGTCTGCGGGCGGGGGGCGGGGGGCTTATTGGAATCCGGGAGCCCCCTTTAATAAGGGGGCCTCCGGATACCGGCCCCCCACCCTATTTGAATGAGTATGGGGTACAATGTACCCCTACCCATTCACCTGTGAAAAAAAGTAAAAAAAAAAACACAACACACAAGGGTTAAAATAGTTTATTGCACAGCTCCGGGGGTCTTCTGTCCGTCTTCGGGGGTCTTCTCGATGGACTCCTCCGCTATCTTCTGCTAGCTCTTTTGCTAGTGGAGGAGCCCGGCTTTCTTCTTCGCCGCTGCAGCCGCTGCCCTCTTCTTCCGACTTCGGCTCAGCTCAGAAGGGGGGGGCACTCGCTCGTCCCCACCCCCTTTCCTGGCCAGCTGGGTAGCGTGCTCGGATAAGGGTCTGATGGGGACCTGGGGGGGACCCCCACGCCGATTTTTCAGCGTAGGGGTTCCCCTTTAAGTCCATACCAGGTGACGGGGCCAGCGACGCCTCCTTCGCTGGCCCTGGCTACCTGGAGACGCCCTCAAAATGAGCGGACTATCCTCCGTGTGTGTGGGCGAGTCCCTTCATTTCAAAAGTACGGCAGATAGTCCGGCGGACTTAGTACGCCATATTAGTCCTCTGAAAAAGTGTCGTGTGTGGGTAAGTAGCTCGTTCGGAAAGTCCGGCGGGAAGTCCATCAGACTAAGTCCGCCGGATAGTCTGCTACGTATGTATGCGGCATTAGAGGCGCCTCTCTATTCTTTTATACTCTTTAGCTCCTGATGGATTTTGCTTCTAATCCCCTTGTGGAGGCTGCCATTTGTGTATGGACATTTTATAGTTACACAACTTATCACATTGCTATAATCTTTTTATATGGACTATAAACTGAAAGACCTATGAATAAATGGTTGTGGAACAAATCATTTGAGTTTCCATTATTTCTTATGGGGAAATTTGCTTTGATATACAAGTGCTTTGCATTACGAATTATGCTCACAATCCAAGGTTTTACTGTACTATTAGCTGCAGATCCAGTGATGATGCTCTAGCCAGAAGTGTCACATTCACTGCACATTTGTAATGTTATAAATGTAATTTGTCGTTTGGTAAATTAGTGGTTAATGTCTAATGACTTTGCAGTGAATCCTTTTTAAAATGCTTCTTCTACTTTCCACTACTACTATTATAACTAGCAATGTAATGGGGTATTAACACTGACCACTAATGTATTAGGGGCTTTTACACTGACCACTAATGTATTAGGGGCTTTTACACTGACCACTAATGTATTAGGGGTTTTAACACTGGGTGGCAATAATGCTGAGGATCATATATTTTACATCATGTACCAGGGGCAAACTGTTTCAGTATGTTATACTTTAATGCTGCTAGTCAATTTAAATAGCTTTGGCAGCATAATATGGATTTGCATGATAATATATTGTGCTATTTAAATATGGAATTATTTTTGCATGAAATAAACTGTAACTGTTGGTAGGCTTTTTTTTTCTTCTCAGAAATGATCCGTTCAGTAACCTATACTGCATGTGTACTCTTTATTCAAGGTTATTATTTTCAGCTCTCATTGACCCTTATTGCTAAAAATAATAGTCATTAGGTCAAATAACAATTGTTATTGGATTGGGAGAGAAATACATTTTGCACAGGGGCTCCTTGTTGATTTTGTCTGCCACATGTTCTGTCAAAGGGGTATTGGCTTAGTAAGGACAGTTTCTGACACTCTTTTAGTTGAAATCAAACAGCTGTGAAAGCAATCAACTGCCAGTGTTGGGTAAAAATGTTAACAAATGGTGATATAAAAAGAGGCCCTATGCAACAGGAGCCTCTAAAAAGGCCCCGACACCCCCATGTCTCTCTCCACCCTAAATCCCTTTCTTCTGCTGACAAAGGATGTAAACCTCCCTTTCTTCTCCTTTAATTATTTTTAAAGTAGAACTCCATCCATAACTTAACATAATTTTTAATAGAGCAGGTTTTTATTGCCAACTGGGATATAATCTCTCACTTCCTATTAGGATAGGAAGATATTGGGATGTAAAATCTCTCTAGTGGGCATACAGACACAAAAAATGAGTGCTGTGGGAAAAAGTTAAAGTGGTTATAAACCCTTACAAACCACTTTGACCTACAGGTAAGCCTAGTTTAAGGCTTACCTGTAGGTCCAAGAAATATCTCCTAAACCTACACGGTTGAGGAGATACAGTGCCTTGCGAAAGTATTCGGCCCCCTTGAACTTTTCAACCTTTTGCCACATTTCAGGCTTCAAACATAAAGATATAAAATTTTTATTTTTTGTGAAGAATCACCAACAAGTGGGACACAATTGTGAAGTGGAACGAAATCTATTGGATTTTTGAAACTTTTTTAACTAATAAAAAAATGAAAAGTGGGGCGTTCAAAATTATTCGGCCCCCTTGCGTTAATACTTTGTAGAGCCACCTTTTGCTGCGATTACAGCTGCAAGTCGCTTGGGGTATGTCTCTATCAGTTTTGCACATCGAGAGACTGAAATTCTTGCCCATTCTTCCTTGCAAAACAGCTCGAGCTCAGTGAGGTTGGACGGAGAGCGTTTGTGTACAGCAATTTTCAGCTCTTTCTCGATTGGATTCAGGTCTGGACTTTGACTTGGCCATTCTAACACCTGGATATGTTTATTTGTGAACCATTCTTTTGTAGATTTTGCTGTATGTTTGGGATCATTGTCTTGTTGGAAGATAAATCTCCATCCCAGTTTCAGGTCTTTTGCAGACTCCAACAGGTTTTCATCCAGAATGGTCCTGTATTTGGCTGCATCCATCTTCCCCTCAATTTTTTTTTTTTTTTATTCCATAATATTTTATTGAGAAATCAAAAAAAACAAAACAAACAGGGAACAAGGTTTACAACATCTTAGTTATATAGACAAAAGCAATACAAAGATATCACAGAAGCGATGAGTGGAAATGATCAGCAATATCAGACGTAGGATATTATCTATTTCATGTTATTATTAGTCGAACACGTCAAAGGCCTGAGGTGTAATTGTCGATGGTCTAGTAAACTTTTAGGACCATCTGTTGCATAGAACTGCTTGTGGATAGTCAGCGTGTTCGTTACGAGGATCTGATTGGGCAATTGCTGGATCTGAGAATATTACTTCCCCTCAATTTTAACCATCTTCCCTGTCCCTGCTGAAGAAAAGCAGGCCCAAACCATGATGCTGCCACCACCATGTTTGACAGTGGGGATGGTGTGTTGAGGGTGATGAGCTGTGTTGCTTTTACGCCAAACATATCGTTTTGCATTGTGGCAAAAATTTCGATTTTGGTTTTATCTGACCAGAGCACCTTCTTCCACATGTTTGGTGTGTCTCCCAGGTGGCTTGTGGCAAACTTTAGACGAGACTTTTTATGGATATCTTTGAGAAATGGCTTTCTTCTTGCCACTCTTCCATAAAGGCCAGATTTGTGCAGTGTACGACTGATTGTTGTCCTATGGACAGACTCTCCCACCTCAGCTGTAGTTCTCTGCAGTTCATCCAGAGTGATCATGGGCCTCTTGGCTGCATCTCTGATCAGTCTTCTCCTTGTCTGAGCTGAAAGTTTAGAGGGACAGCCAGGTCTTGGTAGATTTGCAGTGGTCTGATACTTCCATTTCAAAATGATCGCTTGCACAGTGCTCCTTGGGATGTTTAAAGCTTGGGAAATCTTTTTGTATCCAAATCCGGCTTTAAACTTCTCCACAACAGTATTACGGACCTGCCTAGTGTGTTCCTTGGTCTTCATGATGCTCTCTGCGCTTTCAACAGAACCCTGAGACTATCACAGAGCAGGTGCATTTATACAAAGACTTGATTACACACAGGTGGATTCTATTTATCACCATCAGTCATTTAGGACAACATTGGATCATTCAGAGATCCTCGCTGAACTCCTGGAGTGAGTTTCCTGCACTGAAAGTAAAGGGGCCGAATAATTTTGCACGCAACACTTTTCAGTTTTTTATTTGCTAAAAAAGTTTAAATTATCCAATAGATTTCGTTCCACTTCACAATTGTGTCCCACTTGTTGGTGATTCTTCACAAAAAATAAAATTTTTATATCTTTATGTTTGAAGTCTGAAATGTGGTAAAAGGTTGAAAAGTTCAAGGGGGCCGAATACTTTCGCAAGGCACTGTATTTGCCGAAAGACAGGCACCGCTATCTACGCTGTCTATGCACTGGGCGCGCCGCAGTTAACGGCGATATGCTGCGAGTGGCGGCTCCCGTGCGCATGTGCGGGAGTGACCTCATCGCGGCTCCGACGAATGACAGCGCCGGAGCAGCGAGACCCACCAAGAAGATGGAGGCTCCGGACTACAGGGGACAGCGGTGACTTCGATTGCTCCTGTGTCAGGAAAGTGACACATAATGGACTACTATGCGATGCATAGTAGTCCATTATGCTTTACCTTTGCAGGGAATCAAAGAGGAAGTAAACCCTGATGGGTTTACTTCCTCTTTAAAGCTTCCCTTAATCAGGGGAATTCACTAAAACACTAGTTTGACAACAGGCAGTGGGCGGATCCTATAGCCAATCGCAGGCTGTTTATTGGCTAAGGATCTGCCCACTGTCTGCTGTCCATCACAAGGGGAGCGGACCTGATGGGCAACCAGTGTCTGTGAATCCCTATCAGGCTCTGCCTTCCAGATACAAAGCTCCCCACCTGTGCAGCAGCGAGAAGGAAATGCAGTTGCGATGATTGTGGAATGTTCATATGGTCATTCTAACCTCAGTGCCCCTTCAAAGGTGGTGCATGCCCCAGATCTGTGTGGAAACACATTGGAATTCTAAAGAGCGTTTTAGGCGCTTTTTTATGAATTTCCCTGAACGTTTTTATTGCACATTTCTTTACGTTCTAGTGATACCCACAGCCCCCATTTTTATATAGGCATCATTAAACCTGGATATAAGGGGCTCACAGGCAACTGGCTGCTATGTAGTAAATCAAAAATAAAAGCGTGAAACAAAAATGGAACTCTTCCCCACTCTATCCAAAATAACAATTTAATATAATTAATTTTATAACTTAATAATTTATCAAAAACGTTTTAGAATGTCTGAATTTCTATGAAGCATGCGTTGGATTCTCATCTTGTATTATGTTTTTATGTTCATTTTACAGAGACGTTTCCTTGTTCCAAAGGTCTGTTGCTTTTGCAGTATGTTGGATTTCACTTCATTTTCATTGTCAGCCTTTAGGTTCTGCAATAATCACAGTGTGCTTCAACAATGCTTTAAATGCAGGAAACCTGATCTCAGCATCTATTATTTTAGGAGAATAGGTACCACATTACAGTGGTAACAGGTGCAGCAAGTAAATTGTCTAGGAAACCTGTACACGGAACTGTAGGGTGGAGCTTACCTTTCATGTACAACAAGCTGCCTCTGTCCACTGTCTGCTAAATCTCCTATTCGGGTTTATTAATATTCTCCTTCTTTGGATTCCACCCACACAAGCTCTGGTAAGACCGGCTACATATATATATATATATATATATACAATATATATATATATATATATATATTTTTTTTTTATTCTGATAGAGGGAAGAACAAAGAGACATATTCAGATCTGTTCAATTTGCTGTAAGATACCTAAGACAGTGCATTGGAATTGAAATTCTAGACTTGGCATTTAAATAAATTTTGATCACAGCTAGATGTATTTAGACATATTTCGATATGGTACAAAAAGCAGCATTTTGATTTACTAAATAGCAGCCAGTTGCAGCTTTTTGTTTTAGCAGTTTGAGTGATTAGATGAATGAAAATAGGTTGTATTTAGTTGTGAGTTTCACAGTCTGATTTAAAAAAAATGCAAATCTATGTTCTAAATACAAATGTTGGGGGTCACCATAGAAAAGTATGTGTAGTTACATAATTTTACTTGTTTGCAATGTTTAGATGACATTTGTGTAGATATTATTTTTTTTTTTTGTATTTAAATAAATCTTTAACATTTTCTCTGATATTATATGATGCTTTTATTATATTTTGGTGCACAGCAATTATTATTTTTTATGTTTTTGTCATATTTCCTGGCTTGTACTTGTTTCTTATTGTATAGAATTCAACTCAGTTATGCATTATAAGGTAAATATGTCCTAAGGGAAATATCTTCATCACTGTGGTCACCTCAGTGTATTTAAATCACAAGCCAACTGAAATTTAAAGTAATGATCAGAGGAGCAGAATAAACTTTACACGTTCAAACTGGTTTTAAAACTCAACGTGTTGCTTTTTGTCAGAATGAGGACATTCCATACACATTGCTGGTGGTGGTTTCAGAGGCAGGCATCGATAGTTTCAAAAAATGATTAGATAAGCACCGGAATGGCCGCAACATACAGGGATATACAATGAAATACTGACATATAATCTCACACGTAGGTTGGACTTGATGGACTTGTGTCTTTTTTCAATCTCATCAATCTCTTGTTACTAAACTACTAGTGCATTTATATTTGCCAGTTATAAATACAAGCTTGTCTTCTTTACATGAACTACTTGGCTACAACAAAACATCATATGAAGCCCCAGAATCCTATAACAAAACCACAGGCAGACACAAATGATTCATTCCTTTTTATTTGGTAGGTGATAGAGTCTGGCTATCTTCAAAAAATGTATAGGCTAAAGTGATACTAAAGGCTCATTTGTTTTTACCTAAAGTGAAAAAAGAGGTTTATACTTAACTACTCTGTGAAAAAGTGTTGCACAGAGCAGCCACTTAACTCCTCTTCTGGGGACTCCCACCATTACTCTCTGCTCCTCCTTTTCTGCGTGTACCCCCATAGCAAGCCACTGGGCTGTGTATGTCCATAGACACACACAGCACAGCTTGGCCCTGCCCCCTGCTCCCTTCTTTACAGAATTTGACTTGACAGCAGCAGGAGCCAACGACTCCTGCCACTGCTGCCTCTGTGCCTGTGAGAGTAGGGATAGAGAATCAGTGTTGCTGCAGATGAACTCAACGCTGGATTGATACAGGACTCAGGCAAGAATTTAGGAAGGGGAGGTAGTGTGAACAGTGAGTGGAAAGTTTTTTACCTTAATGCAGTTAATGCATCAAAAGATAAGTTCACCATTCATAACATGTTACATGTTACATCCATATTCAGGGTGTAACATATTACGAACGGACCGGCCCTCGCTCCCCCGCTCTGACAGCTAGTGGAGGATCTTCTCCCCTGCTAGCTGTCACAATTTAGAAAAAAACACGGCTGAGCATGCCTCTGTAAATGGAAAATGACAAGTCTCGACAGCCTTTGCAGCTGTCGGTTTGCAGTTTTCAATGAACTACCACAACACTGTGGAGGGGTGCGGTAGTTCATCGAGTCTTCCTGCCAGATTGTATTTGCTGGCCCATACGATGTACAGGCACACAGATACACTGACTGATCTGCAGAAGACCTGCATGGCAGCAGCGGTCTGCTGATCACTGGTGAAATGCTTTAGAGGCTCCAGAAACAAAAGATAATAAATGCACATTTTTGTACCTACAAAAAAATTTGCATTTATTATTTTTTGTTAAAAGTTGAACTTATCCTTTAAGGTAAAAACACGTGACTTTGGAACCACTTTAGATTACCTTCTCCAAAACTTGGACCTAAGCTCATTGGTTCTTTTGAAGTAGTGGCCCAAATTACACAGTTACATAGTTAACCACTTAAGAACCAAGCCTCTTTCTGAGATTTGTTGTTTACAATTAAAACATTTTTTTTTGCTAGAACATCACTTAGAACCCCCAAACATTATACATTTTTTGTCTAACACCCTAGAGAATAAAATGGCGGTTGTTGGAATACTTTCTGTTACACCGTCTTTGCGCAGCGGTCTTACAAGCACACTTTTTTTTGGAAGAAGATACACTTTTTTGAATTAAGAAATAAGACAACAGTAAAGCTAGCCCAATTTTTTATTTATTTTGTGAAAGATAATGTTATGCTGAGTAAATTTATATGACATGTCACGCTTCAAAATTGCGCCCGCTCGTGGAATGGCGACAAACTTTTACCCTTAAAAATCTCCATAGGCGATGTTTAAAAAATTCTGCCGGTTGCGTGTTTTGAGTTACACAGAAGGTCTAGGGGTAGAATTATTCCTCTTGCTCTACCAATCACAGCGATACCTCACATGTGTGGTTTGAACACCGTTTTTATATGCAGGCGCTACTCACGTATATGTTCACTTCTGCACGCGAGCTTGTCGGGATGGGACACGTTTAAAAAAAAAAAGTCTTATTTATTTTACCTTTTATTTTTTATTTTTACACTGTTCTTTAAAAAAAAAGTGTCACTTTTATTCCTATTGCAGGGAATGTAAGCATCCCTTCTAATAAAAAAAAACATGACAGGACCTCTTAAATATGAGATCTAGCTTAGTTTTGACGTTGCTTCCTCCCTGCAATGATATGGTGACGGGTGGGGGCTATCTTCCAAGAATTATTTGTGGATCATGGAAAGCTACAGTATCTGACAGGATGGAAATGGTATGGTCCAAAAAAAGATTTGTGGAAACCAGAATAAAATATACATTGTCCCCAACAAATCAGAAAATTCCCAAAAGATATGTGTTACTTCTACTGTTACTTGGCCTAAGCTTTTTGATGCAGATCCTCCACTCCCTGCACTGACCCTGATTTGTGACCCAGCTTCTCAAGTTCTCTTGGACTTCTGAGAGCTGTGCCTAGCCGGAATTTTCTAGACACTGGTCTCCACTCTCTACAGGTACATTCCTATTTAGCATATTTTTGTTCAGTCTTATAGATGTCAGAAAACTGTCCACTACCCTGGATATGCCTCTGAGACAAAGTAACATGAGATAACAGTGGTGTTATGTAGATGTCCAAACCAGCATTTAGCATGTTAGATGCAGAAAATAAGGAGAATATTTCAGCTGATTTCACAGGAACATGTAGCACATAAGATGCCAAGGGATTTTATCTCCCCAGTGTAGATACAGAGTAAACAGCAAGCATGAAGTCACCAGGACATTCTCCAACAGGCCAACCAGTTGAAGTATCATGCGATACTTGAAATGTTATATAGTACAGTGGGAATCATTATTTTTCAATAGAGTCTATAAGAATAATTTGGCTATATTTGAACACAGAAGCAAGAAAACTTTATAGGAAAGGCCTACAAATGTAGCTACAATACAGTTGTGGCACACGGGAGCCCATAGGAATACATTACAGAAAATACCATGCATGCCTAACTGCTGACTCAGACATATACTTGCACATGTGTATGGGCATATTTTGTCAAATGTAAAATTTTACATTTTGATGAAATACACCCATACACATGTACAGTACAAGTATAGCAAATAAGTGCACACTGCATTTACAGATCCTTAAAACTTAATGTGGATTCAGATCCTTGAAACTTCCATAATTGTGTTGCTAAAATGATTACCTCAAATAAAGGTTTCTCGAGACAAGGATGTCAAAGTGTCCCCCTTCCCACCTCAAAGAGACTTTAATGCCCACATGCCACACATATGCCTGTGCTGAGAGCACACTCACTGTGTGGTCCCTGCAGAGAATCCTAGCTGTCAACCACAGCTCTTGGTCCCCACTAATGATTGGTAGCCAACAGGACTGGCTCCTGGTTATGTGACCAGTGTGACAGCCAATCACAGTGGTCACGTGATTACCGATTCTTCCTGCCTCTTGGGGGTTCATAACCATTTAAGGAAATGCTGGGGTGGGCTACAAAGGGTTAAGATTAAACATATTAACACCTTACATATAGCTGTAACTTATAAATGAAGGTTACAGCATTGGCTTTCTCTAATAAACAAAGGCAGAGCAGGGCTGGGCTGTTACACTGACAGCTCAGTTCTATAGATTACCGTATATACTCGAGTATAAGTCAACCCGAATACAAACCTAATTTTACCACAAAAAACTGTGAAAATATATTGACTCGAGTATAAGCTGGGGGTGGGAAAATGCAGCAGCTACCGGTAAACAATGCCCATCGGCAGCCTCACTGTGCCGATCTGCAGCCTCACTGTGCCCAGTTGCATTCACACTGTGCCCAGTTGCAGTCTCATGTGCCCAGTTGCAGTCACACTGTGCCCAGTTGCAGTCTTATTGTGCCCAGTTGCAGTCACACTGTGCCCAGTTGCAGTCTCACGTACCCAGTTGCAGTCACACTGTACCCAGTTGCAGTCACATGTGCCCTGTTGCAGTCTCATGTGCCCAGTTGCAGTCTCACTGTGCCCAGTTGCAGTCTCACTGTGTGAGAGAACCACCGCTCCAGGTCCACAAATCCAAGAAAACAGCCCCTCCAGGAATGGAGAAACCCAGGTGCAGGCACGGCATACACTTGTTGCAAATAATTGAAGAACTCTGGACGGCCACACTCCAAGATAAATTCAAATGCCTTTTATTTGTGGAGCAGAATCACACAAAAGTGGGTCAAAGCACCAAAACTAACGCGTTTCACACTACCAAGAGTGCTTACTCATAGCATAATGGTCTCAGTTTCACTGTGCCCAGTTGCAGTCTTATGTGCCCAGTTGCAGTCACACTGTGCCCAGTTGCAGTCTCACTGTCTCCAATTGCAGTCTCATGTGCCCAGTTGCAGTCTCACTGTGCCCACTTGCAATCTCATGTGCCCAGTTGCAGTCACACTGTGCCCAGTTGCAGCCATACCTTTTATTACTAAAACAGCGTGTGTCTCCCTCTGTGTAATGCATTCTGTTCGGCCGGTGTCTTGTCGAGAACTGTCCCCCATCGGATAGTGTCAGCCCTGTACTGCGCTTGCGCAGTACGGAGGACAAAGGAGACACCGAAAGTCTCTGAAGATGAATGGCGCCTGTGCACTTAATAGTACCTTCTGCCCTGAATCCAGGTTCAAGCCCCACCATCCAAGTGGACATAGAGTTAGAATAAAAATTTGCCAAGTGTAGTGAGGCCGTGCCCGAAGCGTGGCGAGTGAAGCGAGCCCACGAGGGGCCCTGTTACTAAGTGCTGTTTTACATCATCCATGTCCACTTGGATGGTGGGGCTTGAACCTGGCCTCAGGGCAGAAGTTACTATTAAGTGCGCAGGCGACGTTCATCTTCGGAGACTTTTGGCGACCCCTTGTCCTTGCACAGTACAGGGCGGACACTATACGATGGGGGGACACTTCTCGTCAGAACACTGTCCATTGAAACAAAGCCTGCCCACCTCCTCCTTGTCTGTGATAAGCGGAACACTCATATGATTTCCCAGCATCGTATCAGTATTCCTCTATCACGGACAGATGAGGAGGAGGCGGGTCAGACTTTGTTTCAAGGGACGGCTAAACAGAATGCATTACACAGCGGGAGACACATGCTGTTTTAGTAATGAAAGGTGTCTCCCGCTGTGTAATGTATTCTGTTTAGCCGTCCATTGAAACAAAGCCTGCCACGCCTCCTCCTCATCTGCCTGTGATAGAGAAATACAGATATGATGCTAGGAAACTGTATGACTGTTCCGCCTATCACAGGCGTGGAGGAGACGGGACGGGTTTTGTTTCAATGGACGGCCAAACAGAATGCATTACACAGCAGGAGACACACGCTGTATTAGTAATAAAAAATATGGCTCACTCGAGTCAGCAGCAGAACGGAGGGGTAATGGGGGACAGCAGCAGAACGGAGGGGGAGTGGGGGAGACAGCAGCAGAACGGAGGGGGAGTGGGGGAGTCAGCAGCAGAATGGAGGGGGAGTGGGGGACAGCAGCAGAACGGAGGGGGAGTGGGGGACAGCAGCAGAACGGAGGGGGAGTAAGGGACAGCAGCAGAACGGAGGGGGAGTGGGGGACACAGCAGCAGAACAGAGGGGGAGTGGGGGACACAGCAGCAGAATGGAGGGGGAGCATGCTCACTGTAACTAACAAAGTGTGTGTAGCACACTAACTTGGAATTTTTTTAATGACTCTGGCTGGTGGCAAACACGCAGCGGACCTCGTGGGCGGGAGGACTCGGAGGCTCAGCTCAGGAGAGGAGAAATTGAACTGGAGAAGTCTGGCAGCTCAGAGTTGGATTGCACTGCTGGCAATGTGCTACAGCGGCTGCGGGAGTAGTCGGCGGCGGACTGTCTGGCACTAACTGGGCAGTGGGCACAAGCTGGATCCTTACCAGCAGTAAGTGTAGCTCTGTCTGGTGTAGTGTCTCTGGCTGGCTGCTCCCTCTCGGAGGCGCTGCTCAGCCTAGCAACCAGTTACTCAGGCATATGCAGGATGCGGCTGCTAACGGGAACTGAGTTCCTGTTGTTGAAAAAGTACAGGAACTCCGTTTCCATGCGTTCCCGCAGGACTTGAGCCCTGGCAAATATCAACACTGAAGCTACAAATACATAGCTAGTGCGATTACCAATGTGTTTAAGGCATAACAAAAGGCAAAAAATAAATGTCCCCATTTACATAAAGGTCAGGTTAATGTAAACCCAGCGATTTTCTCACCTGTGTCCAATTGTAGAGATTCCCCTTTGAGTTCCTGTCAGGGCTGGGCTCAGCCCTTCCTTCTCTGCTGTCGGCTAATTGCCAGCTGGGCTCAGCCCTTCCTTCTCTGCTGCCGCTCAGCTGTCGGCTAATTGCCAACTCCTATATCTCTTCACAGTTTTGGGCCGTACACATGATTGGATTTTGCGACGGGAAATGTTCGATGTGAGCTTGTTGTTGAAAATTCCGTCTGCTTGGATTCTCCATCGGACATTTGCTGTCGGAATTTCTGACAACAACTGTTTGAGAGCAGGTTTTAAAATTTTCCGACAACAACAAACTTTGTTGTCGGAAATTCAGAGCGTGTGTACACAAGTCCAATGCACAAAATTCCACGCATGCTCAGAATCGAGTACGAGACGTAAGTGCTTGGTCTGGTAAAACTAGCATTTGTAATGGAGATAGCACATTCGTCACGCAGCAAATTTTAAAATCTTTCAATGCAGCATATTCTCTTCTTCTGTATAATGCTAGAATAAAAGTTGCTTTGCTGCTGATATTCACACACAGTTCTGACAAACTAATTTCTTTATTATTTCTCGTGATCTCCTGAATAATCTTTTTTTATTTTTCGCCAGATCTCCAGAATAATGTTTCTACAGTAGTAGTAGTAGTAGTAGTAGTGATCTACTTTTTTTTATTTTTATTTTTTTTATCAAGATCTCCTGGATTTTTTTTTTTTATAATGATCTCCATAATATTTTTTGTTGTTTTGTGTGTCAAGTTACCACAATACCATTATTATCTTGTTTTTTTTAACCTCAAAGTGGTTACATAGTTACATAGTACATAGTTAGTCAGGTTGAAAAAAGACACAAGTCCATCCAGTTCAACCAAAAAAAAAAAAAATAAAAAAAAAATAAAAAAAATAAAATAAAAAATAAAATAAAATATACTATATACATACATACATACACATATATATACATACATATATACATACATATACACATATACATACATACATATATATATATACACACATATACATATACATACACACACATACATATACACACATACATACACATATACATATACCAGCCCATATACCCAATTCTATACCCACAGTTGATCCAGAGGAAGGCAAAAAACCCCAGCAGAGCATGATCCAATTTGCTAAAGCAGGGGAAAAAATTCCTTCCTGATCCCCCGAGAGGCAATCGGATTTTCCCCGGATCAACTTTACCTATAAATTTTAGTACCCAGTTATATTACGTACACTTAGGAAATAATCCAGGCCTTTCTTAAAGCAATCCACTGAGCTGGCCATAACCACCTCTGCAGGGAGTCTATTCCACATTTTCACAGCTCTTACTGTGAAGAAACCTTTCCGTATTTGGAGATGAAATCTCTTCTCCTCTAGACGTAAAGAGTGCCCCCTTGTCCTCTTTGTTGACTTTAAAGTGAATAACTCGACACCAAGTTCCCTATATGGACCCCTTATATATTTGTACATGTTGATCAAATCCCCCCTTAATCTCCTCTTATCAAGAGTGAATAAATTCAGTTCCTCTAATCTTTCCTCATAGCTGAGTTGCTCCATGCCTCTTATCAGTTTGGTTGCCCTTCTCTGCACTTTCTCCAGTTCCCCGATATCCTTTTTGAGAACTGGTGCCCAAAACTGAACGGCATATTCCAGATGAGGTCTTACTAATGATTTGAACAGGGGCAAAATGATATCTCTCTCTCTGGAGTACATACCTCTCTTAATACAGGAAAGGACTTTGCTCGCTTTGGAAACCGCAGCTTGGCATTGCATGCTATTATTGAGCTTATGATCTACCAAAACCCCCAGATCCTTCTCCACTATGGATTCCCCCAGTTGTACTCCCCCTAGCGTGTATGATGCATGCATATTCTTAGCCCCCAAGTGCATAACCTTACATTTCTCAACATTAAACCTCATCTGCCACATAGTCGCCCAATTAGACAGAGCATTGAGGTCTGCTTGTAAATTGGTGACATCCTGTAAGGACGTTATTGCACCACATAGCTTGGTGTCATCTGCAAAGACGGAAATGTTACTCTTGATCCCAGACCCAATATCATTTAGGTTGGTTGGTGTTGGTTTCCCTTGTTAATTTGACATTGTATTTTTGAAATGTACTTGCCTACTCACAAACAAACTGTCCTTTTTGAACTAAAACACAAGTAATTAAAAAAAACAGCAATTTATTAGGGGTCATAACAAACTAATGAGGAAGGCAACGCTGGATAAACTGTTGAAATTGGCAAAGCCTTTGTACCCCAGGGCAGACATCAATTATTTGCCAGGCAAAATTGGTAGCCTGAGGAGTCCACTTAATAGGGAGCACAATAGGATCCAGGAATCTTAGAGATTGGGAGCAGCAGCAGATTACATATATGTCCCCCAGGCTGTGGTCTTACAACAGCCTTCATTTTTTGCCAGACCAGACCGAACCCAGGCCATCACTCTCTTGACTTCGTTCCACGCTTCCTTCCAGGCTGTGGCTGTGGTGTTGGAGTTGTGGCAGAAGGCGGAGGAGGAGTATGGTCCAACTCCCATACATGAGTTTCATTGGTGAGCTGGCACCACACTCCCTTATTTAGGGCCTGAAATATGACCTCCTCACAGATGAGATGTTGGCCCTCCATTTCTTGCATCTTACTGGCCGTCATACACGCATAGGCCTCCTGGACATTAGAGCTGTTTGTGAGGACCACAGTAGCCTGCCGAATCAAACCAAACACTGCCTCCTCTATGTTCTTCCCCCTCCTGGGCCTTTTTGTTTGAAGGCGGAGGGGAGGAACCTGGGATTCGGTACTGGGCATGGTCACCTCCTGGCTGCCACTTTCCACGGCCACCTCCTGGCTGCCACTTTTCACCAGCACCTCCTGGCTGCCACTTTCCACACCCTCCTCCTGGTTAAGACTTTAATGTGTATGAAAATGGGACATAGTTTTAGTTTTTTGGTCATCAATCACACACAATTTAGAGCTCATGACTGTTGAAAATTGAATGTTAACAAATAGAAAAGACTATCATTCTGACCCCAGCATTTTTCATTCTTGTCCCAATCATTTTTGGCTACTACTGTCTATTGATATATAAACCACTTTGTTAAATCCGAAAATTAGTGATCAACAATAACATCTAGTTAACATCATTAACATTTTGACCAGAAATATGTTGAACAATACTATACCTGGCTCAAGCTCCACATCTTCCTGGATGAAAGGCCAAGGTTGTACGTCGGAAGCCTCATCTGATGTGGAAGCAAGAGTGGAAGAAAGGATTGATAGTGATGGCCTGGGTTCACTCTGGTCTGACAAAATGCAGTACCAGAGCCTGGGGACATAGTACCAGAGCCTGGGGACATAAATGTAATCTGCTGCTGCTACAGATCTCAGGGAATCCTGGACCCTTTTGCTCTCCCTATTATACGTACTCTTCAGGCTACCAATTTTGGCCTTCAAATAGGTGATGTCTGCTGTGGGAATCACCAGCTTCACCAATTCCAACAGTTGCTCCAATATGCTCAAATATGTCCTTTGTAGAGGTGGTGGACATCTCGAAGAGTGCCGACTATGATGGGAAGTATGGACCGTACACAAACCCAAATTTGAGAAAGGCCATGATCATGACTAAAGTTGCAGAAGAATTTTGGGGTACGACGATCCAAGGAGCAATTGAAGAAAAGCTGGTCAGGCCTCAAATTGAGGGAGCAGGATCAGTACAGAAGGATCAAGAGAGTGCTGCAAAAAAGTAAGTATTTTCGACCCCTAATACAATGTTTTTGGCAGATGCAGGTAAACTATATTTGTTCATGCCTGTTTGTATGAAAAGAGGTTTAGTACATTGTTGTTTAGATGTGTTTGTAACTAGAATGAAATGCAAACTTGATTCAGTGTAAGGAGAGGACACTCAGCAGCTGTTTACACATCTGAATGCAGGAGCACTAGTGTGGGACACCAGAACACCCTTTTTAATGTGTCCACACAGGTGCTCCAGTGGATACTAGGGGGCTCTCCATCTGTGAAACTTTAATAACAAAAAAGGTAAGTATTACAGCTATTTCTTGCCTCAAATATCTGTGTGCTAAGTATACCTTATTTTTAATGCACATAGGGGAGCAAAGACTTGGGACATCTGGGGACACCAAGAACACCACACCTCCTAAAGAAGGGAAATCCCCACACACCATGAAGAAGATGTGGAGGCAGAGGTTCTGGAATTAGGTGAAATAGTGACCACAACAGGTCAGTATCTGAGACCACAGCTTCAGTTAATAGATGTATGTCTGCATACTTATAATACAAGGTGTGTTTTTTTTTTTGTTTTTAGGTGAGGTGGTGGATGTTCTGGAAGAAGAAACAAATTTCACCAGTGCAAGTGCACAGATCCTTATTGGGGAGATCATGGTGTGCAATCGGGAATAGATAAGATAAAGGAAAACAACAATGATGTTGAAAAAAGACTAAACAACATCATTGATGTTTTAAGCAGAATTTAAAAGACCCAAAAATGTTTACATGTTTTGAATATGTTTTTTAATTTTAAAAAAGTTTTAAAGTAATTTGAAAGACAAATTTTGAAGATGTACAGCGTGGGGGTTATTTACAAAAGGAAGATCCACTTTGCACTGCAAGTCCACTTGAAAGTGCATTGAAAGTACACTTGGAAGTAAAGTTGCTGTAGATCCGAGGGGGACATGCAAGGGGGAGGGGAACTGAGGGGGACATGCAAGGAAAAGAAAAAACAGCATTTTAGCTTGCCCATAATTGGATGATAAAATCAGCAGAGCTTCCACTCTTTTCAGATCTACCCCTTATATTTAGAGTGACTGCACTTCCAAGTGCACTTTCAGTGCAAAGTGGATTTGCCTTTCGTAAATAACCCCCAGTGTGTCAACATGTGCTATCTGCCATCACGGGATATCAATGTACGTGTTTTGTGGGTACAATCCCTTCCTCGCAAATAAAGTAGATGAGAGGAAGGGATTGCACCCCTGAAACAGGTCCATTGATCCCCCATGATGGGAGCTAGCACATGTTGAAATTAGGCATGGCACCAGGATGGCACCAGGAGGGAAATCCACATTTTGACTCCCAATTTGTGTGCATCTTCAAAATTTGGCTTTTACAGGGGCGACATCACCCCATCTGATGAAGGCAATATCAACACAGTTATGATATACTGATGTCACATATTGCCTTCAATTTATCAAAGTTGTTGAACTATGTTCCTGAGTTGTTTATGTTATGGTTTTAAACATGTCTGTTTAACCCAAAAAAGGATATTTCTACTGTCTAACATAAAAATGTTATACACCAAAGATGTTGTTTTTTTTTTTTTTTTTTTTTTTTTAAATCTTTATTTAAGGAATGCGGTACAAATAATGCAGTTTCATAACAAATTGTTCACCAACAAACAAAAAAATAAAAAAAAAATGTTTTTCGTGCCAAACCAAAGAGACAGGAGATCATCAACGTCCGTAGTTAATACTCAATAAGATCAGAATTCACAGGGCTATCAACCCTATGTGGCAACCGGAAGTCAGACATAGTCATATCCCTCCCCTTAAAACTTTTTGTAATAAATCCAAGCCCTTTCCACCCCCCCCCCCCCCAAAAAAAAAAAAAAAAAAAAGGGGGGGGGCCCGCCTGGCCCGCTGTCGAATGGTAGAGTGGGACATCAAAAAAGGGGGGGTAGACTGTTTACAAATCAAGGCGGTACTGTGCCCCTGTGGTAGGCCGCTACTCATCATCACTTTTTTTGGGCTTGCATTTCAGAAAATGCACTCGACGTGGTACTTAGCCCAATGGATTGGGATCGCGGTGCAATGCCCTAGATGTCCCGCATTCCAAGGGTATTTTTAGTATAAGGAGGAGAAAAAGAGATAGAGATAGGGAATATAGAGAAAAAGAAGGAAGCAGGGGGTACACAAGAGGGGAAGGGGTGGGAGGGGGACAGACTTCATCAGGGCCCGCAGCCCCGGCCATGATCAGATCCTCAGATGTAAGATTTGTATTCGTCAGAGTATCGGAACATATCCCAGTGTGTCCAGCGTGCATTGTGTTCTTCCTCACGGTCCCCTAAGGCAGCTGTAAGTTGCTCCATCCGCTGTATGTCGCACACTCTGGTGAACCACAAAGATACCGTAGGTGGAGACTGTTGCTTCCATACACTGGGAATACAAGCCCATGCCGTGCTCAGCAGATGCCGCAATAAGGATTTGCTGTACTGCCTACACGACATTGGGGTAAGGTTTAAGAATATAGCTGCTGGATTATCCTGTAAGGAGATATCTGTGATTTTTTGAATGATCTGCAAGACCTGTCTCCAGAACTGGGCTAGATCCGGACACTCCCAGAAAATGTGGAGCAGTGTGCCATTGTGGGTGTTACATCTCCAACATAAGGGGCTAAGGCCTGGAAATATGGACGCCAGAACTGACGGGGTCCTGTACCAACGCGTTAGAATCTTGTAGGTCATCTCCTGATATTTGCTACACAAGGATGATTTGTGCGCAAACAGGAGAATACGTTTTTTTTGATCCTCCGTGAATGTGGTATGGAGATCCCGTTCCCACTTCCTCAAGTATGGAGGGTCAGCTTGCGACGCGTGAGCGAGTAAAATATTATAGGAGTAGGAAAGCGACCCCCTTATGGGCCCTTCTCCCGAACATAAGCCCTCAAAGGGAGTCAATTGTCTGCGAAAGCAGCCGCTGTCTGGGAGTGATCGGAGGAAGTGTGCAAGTTGTGTAATCTTCCATTTCCCCAAAATTGAAGAATTAAGGACAGGATATACGCTTGCCGGGTCAACCCACCCCGTGGAGCCGAGAAAAGTAGAGGCTCTGACCAAGCTCTGATCCGAGTGGAGTCTAAATGATCTGTTCGATACTCCTGGTGGGAAGTCCGGGTGTCCTATTATGGGCGTCAACGGAGATGGGGAGCTGGCCGTCCCCGCGATTCTGAAATATGTGCGGAGTGCCCGCATGGTGGGTTCGATTAAAGGGTGCGGCGAGGAGAATCTGGATAAAGGGGACCCACTCCAGGGTAGCCCCGCCAGGGGAATCGATATAGACTCCTGCTCTAGTCGTACCCATAATTTTTGGGGCGAATGTCTGCACCAGTCCACAACTCTATTCATATGGACTGCTGTGTGATACAGGGCAGGGTCAGGGAGCCCAACCCCCCCTCTAAGTTTCGGTCTCTGTAGTAGCGAACCCTTAAGCCGCGCTGGTCCACCCTGCCAGACGTACTTAATAAAGAGTGAGCGTAGTTTGCCAAAGAAGCTACGCGGAATCCCCACTGGTAAAGTCTGTAAGAGGTAAAGCAATCGCGGCATAACGTTCATCTTTAAGACATTGCATCTACCAAACCAAGAAACCGCCAAATTTCCCCATCTGTCTAAATCTAGAGAAATACTATTTAGTTATGGCTGAAAGTTGAGTTGGTAGATAAGTCTCGGATCCGAGGGAATTTTGGTACCTAAATACTTGATTGCTTGGGGGGCCCTGCGAAAGTGAAAGTTGCCACTAAGGCGATCCCATTGGCTAGGAGGGAGGGAGACATTAAGTGCCTCTGATTTTTGAAGGTTGATTTTGAAGTCCGATAGATCGCCATATCGGTGAATTTCCGAAAGGAGGATCGGGAGAGAGGTATGTGGATCGGAAATATAGAACAAAAGGTCGTCCGCATAAGCAGCGATTTTATGGTGGTATGAGCTTGTTTCCAGTCCCTTGATGTCAGGGTTAAGCCGAATATGTTGCAATAGGAGTTCCAACGAGAGTATGAAAAGAAGCGGGGAGAGTGGACATCCCTGCCTCGTTCCATTGTGTATATTAAAGGATTTTGAGGTGACCCCATTTACCCTGACCGAAGCTGTAGGGGTAGAGTAAATCGCCGAGATCCAGGACAGAATGGGGCCCGGCATCCCAAGGCGTCTCAGAGTAGCTAGGAGAAAAGTCCAGTTCACCCTGTCGAACGCCTTTTCGGCATCCGTAGACAGAAGGATGAATGGAGTGTTTAGTTGTTTGGCTCTAGCAATAACATTTATTGTCCTGACCGTATTGTCCCGGGCCTCTCTATTGCGTATAAAGCCCACCTGGTCCAGAGGGACTATACGCTGTAGGACTGTCCCTAGCCTTGTGGCCAAAATTTTGGTGAGCAACTTCAGGTCGCAATTCAATAGCGAGATAGGCCTATAACTCGCACAAAGAAGTGGATCCTTCTCCGGCTTGGGGATCACGGTGATGCTAGCCTGTAAAAGATCTTGTGGCATGTGATGACCCTCCAGTATTGCATTGAAGGCGGCCACAAAGTGAGAGGCCACCTGTGCTTGAAAGATTTTGTAATACGCAATTGTGAACCCGTCAGGGCCGGGTGCTTTTCCTTTCGGGGATCCCGCTAGGGCACCCGCCAGTTCTTCCACCGTTACAGGCTGCGATAGATGTTCCACCTCTTCGGCATTGAGGGAAGGCAAATTAGCGGCCTTTAGGTAGGCGTCTAGCGCCGTTCCCCTATCCTGAGTCCGAGCACTCAACGGGGAAGAGTGAAGATTATACAGCGCTTCGTAAAAGGAGCGGAAAGACTCCGCCATAGCCACCGAATCGTGAATTCTGTGCCCTGTGGGGGAGGACAAAGCCGATATATATGACAGATTACGTTGAGTTCTAATGGCATTCGCTAAAGTTCTGCTACATTTGTCCCCAAATTCGTAGAACGTTCTGCGAGTTTTCATAAGCTTAAGCTTGGATTGGAATAAGGAGTGTTCTCTTATTTGCTCCCGAAGTTCAGTAACTTCAGCTTCCAGGGCTCGGTTTGGTTGTGCTTTATGACGTTTTTCGCAATCGTGCAGCTTTGAAAGCAGCTCAGACAGCACTTTCGCTCTGGCCACTTTAAGTCTGTGGCCGTGTTTAATAAGCATTCCTCTAATGTAACACTTGTGCGCCGACCATATAGAAAGGGGATTAGGGACCGAATCCTTGTTGAGATCAAAGAAAAGTTCCAGGTGGCTCACTATATCCGCCTTCACCTCAGGGTCTAGGATGAGCGAATCATTAAGTCGCCATGTAGTGGAACTACGTGTCCGATTGTGTAGTGTTAGAACCATAGATATCGGCGCGTGACCTGACAACGCGATGTGACCGATCTGGGCATTAGTTACCAGTGGGATCGTGGCGTGAGAGACTAGAAAGAGGTCAATTCTGGAATATGATCCATGCACCGCTGAGAAAAAGGAGTAGTCTTTCTCCTGCGGGTGAAGGATACACCAAATGTCGACTAGCCGATGGGAGTGTAACAGCTCCTTAACTTGAATTCGGGATCTCTGGGATAAGGCCGAGCTCCCCGATGAGGAATCCCTCCGAGGGTCGAAGGTTAAATTGAAGTCCCCCCCCACCGATGTTGGTTTGTTAAAAAACCTTTTTATAACGCACATGTGAATGTGCTTTGAGTAAAATGTTTTATACTCAACAATGTGTGGTTTCTTCTTTCAATGCTCAATACCAGTTTTTGTAGTAAGTTGGTGTAGTTTTACATGACAATGGGGGTATTTAATAAAGGCAAATCCACTTTGCACTACAAGTGCACTTTTAGTGCAGTTTCAGTGCACTTTCAAGTGCACTTGCAGTGCAAAGTGGATTTGCCTTTAGTAAATAACCCCTACAGTACTCAATCATGCCACTTTAGGGACTCAAACAGGCATGTACTGGCCATTGGTGACTACCGGGAGTTTCCCGGTGGGCTGATGGCTCAGTGGGCCACTCTGATGTAAGGGGGCTACTGATGGGACACTCTGATGTAAGGGGGCTAGTAATGGGACACTCTGATGTAAGGGGGGCTGATGGGACACTGATGTAAGGGGGTGCTGATGGGACACTCTGATGTAAGGGGGCTAGTAATGGGACACTCTGATGTAAGGGGCTAGTAATGGGACACTCTGTTGTAAGGGGGCTGGTGATGGGACACTCTGATGTAAGGGAGTGCTGATGGGACACTCAAAATGTAAGTGGGCCTGTCTGGATGAAGTCCAGGGCCAAATTTCTGTCCCAGTCCAGCCCTGGACTCAAAGCAATTAATTCATGGAGCTGAAAAGGATGATTATTTTTATCATTAATGCATTACATACATTAACAACAAAAACATAATAGTTACCTGAAGAAGAGATTGTCACCTTATGAATCGAATACATTACATTTGCACTATTGAAGATAATGGCCAAAAAAAGGCAATTGGAGAACCTAGGAGACAGCTAAAAGAAACACAAGCAATAAATCAAATGGAAATATTAGTTCAGTTTAAACCAAAAAATGTATTTTAAAAATGTTTCACACATTGTCTGACATATCAGTGGCCCCCCTACCTGCAAAGTACTCAACATACTTCTGTCTAACTTTGCGGGCGCTTTGGGGGGGCAAGCCAGGATGACCAGGTTCAAGTGTCGTCAGAGTTGTATTTTGAAATCCGGCCCCAGCCCCAACTGAGGCCACATAGTTTGTTGCATTTTTTATGAGGTAATTGTGGAGAATGCAGCAGGCAAGTACAATATTATTCAGTTTATATTCCACCATGTGGATTGGTGTCAGAAATAGGCAGAATCGCCTGGCCGGTAGTTAAAACCCCTCTGCTCCAGGGTGAGGGTCTGCATGGGGAACGGCCGCATCAGGTGATCACCCAGCTCAAATGCTTCATCAGCGACGAACACAAACGGAAGACCACCCACATTGTCCTCCGCAGGGAGGCAAGCCCAAGCTGCCATTCTGGAGCCGTCTGTAGAACTCCGTCTGGGCGATGACTCAATCCTCCGACATCTGGCCATTCTTCCCCACGTCCACATACAAAAACTCGTATGTCGACGACACCACGCCTACATCACAATACTATTAAACCCCTTATAGTTATAATAGTATGACCCCGAGTTGGGGGGTGGGACAATGTGTATGTGCTTCCCATTGATTGCCCCATCGCAGTTAGGAAAGTCCCACTGCTGAGCTAACTGGCTGCAGCAGCTAATGCCTCAGTCTGCCATGAGCTTGAGCTTGGATCAGCTCGAGAAAGGAGTGCAGCCATCACGTTATTCACGGCCAGCGAGCTCGAAAAACGCATTGCATTTCCAAGCCTCATTTTGATGCCCATTCACCACTGCCGGCCGGAAAATCATCTAGCGGTGCTGGAAACGAGCATAGGAACGACCTATCCATCCAAGGGATTGACTACACTGATGCCCCCTGTTGTATGGGCCTTATTTTACCTGCTTTTCACCACAATAATGTGAGGGTTGCTACAACTACTTGTTGATTAATAAAACTGTCATACAGTCTGCACCCAGAGGCGCCTCTTTTTCTCGTTTGTTTCTAGTGTTTCGGGAACATGGTTTCTGGTATATGGTAACTCCCTCCAGCTGAACGAATCAAAGACAGAGCTTCTTATCTTGCACCCAAATCATAAGCCCGCAACCAAAACCTCCTGGTCTCCATGAACCGTCTTTGGGCAGACTATCTCTCCAAAGACCAAAGTGAAGAGTCTCGGGGTTATTTTAGACGCACAAATGTCAATGGATGCGCAAATAGGATCTGTAGTCAGTCGATCTCACCATCTGCTGCGCATGCTTCGCAGACTCATCCCTTTTATCCCAAAGAATGACAAAGCAGTGGTAGTTGGAACAATCATTAATTCACGACTGGACTACGCAAACTCGCTTTACATAGGATTACCACAATATCAACTTGCGCGATTACAACTGATCCAAAACACGGCGGCAAGGCTGATAACAGGAAAAAAACCCTGGGAATCCATCTCTCCTTCACTGTGGAGCTTACATTGGCTAACCGTAAAAAATCGGATCACGTTCAAGACCCTTTGCCTCACCCACAAATGCGTGCATAGAGAAGCTCCGCAATACCTAATGGAGAAAATAAATCATTACACACCAAACTGCAGTCTTCGATCAGCCAACAAAAACCTCCTCCTTGTGCCCAAAGCCCGGTATAAATCCAAGGGTGATCGGAGATTCGCTGTCCAAGGGCCTCGGCTATGGAATGCTCTACCAATCAACATCCGCCTGGAAGAAAATCACCTGGCTTTTAGAAAAAAAACTCAAGACCTTCCTCTTTTAGCAGACGATCAAAGCTCGCCACAGCGCCTAGAGGCGATTCAGTTCGCATTGTGCGCTATACAATTATTTCATTCATTCATTAATTTCATTCATTCCACTGGATGGCTGCCGTGTTTGTGGACTTTGCTATCCCCCCTCCCCCCCATCCCATTTTTTTACATTGTGCCTATTGCTATTGTGTATGCATATAGTGGGGACCTATAGCCTCACTTGTGCCTCTCAGTTTTAGGCTTATTCAGCACCGTGTTTTTTTGTTATTTTTTCTTTTTTTAAATTATTGTGGATTATTGTCTTATTTTTTGCGCCATCTACTTGTATTACTAGCAGAAGAAAAACCCAGTGGTTTTTGTTTAGTCTTGGATGCAGTTTCAAACTTGTGGTCATACATTATGGCATCAACTTTTTCAAGCATTTGCCGACTAATTCTTTCTGGGCCACTCTTTGCTGACAGCCGTCCTTCCAACATTGGAGTGGAAAGTTTGTTCCTAAGATCAGTTTTCATTAACTTCACAAAGGAAAACACATGTTCTACCTCAGCTGTCTCATGGGCATGTCTTAAAAAGAGCTGGCAGTGCCAGCCATAGGTGTATAATTATGCCTCTATATGCCCATTGCCTGGTGATGGTGGGAGGATCAAAAAGTCTCTCCATTCCCCTGCCCACTATGGCAACCGAAAGTCGCGGTTTGTGCATTTGCCCCAAAGCCACCGTTACCTGGCAACTAGGATGCCAGGAGAGGAGAAGCCGAGGCTACTACCTTCCCTATATGCTGCTGCAGCACCTTGCTGGCTTGCAAGTGCGGGAGGCGGGTCTCATAGCCACCTCCTGCACATGAAAGCAGTCGAGGTGTGCAGCCGCATATAGGGAAGCTAGTGTATGCCCACTCTTCTTCCCACTGGTGAAGAAGTTAGATCTGATGCTCCAGGTCAAGTGCTCCTTTCTTTAATGGTAACTACAATCTTTTTTTTTATATCTGATCCTGTGAGTAATAATTTATTGCCTGGTGTTCTGTGAGTAATAACTGGCTCTGTGAGTAATTATTGGCTCTGTGAATAATCATTTATAATGGGCTCTGTGAGTAATAGTTTATAACTGGCTCTGTGAGTAATCATTTATACTATAACTGGCTCTGTGAGTAACCATTTATACTATAACTGGCTCTGTGAGTAATAGCTGGCTCTGTGAGTAATAATTTATAACTGGCTCTGTGAGTAATAACTGACTCTGTGAATAATCATTTATATCTGGCTCTGTAAGTAATAACTGGCTCTGTGAGTAATCATGTATACTATAACTGGCTCTGTGAGTAATAATTGGCTCTGTGAGTAATAATTTATAACTGACTCTGTGAGTAATAATTTATAGCTGGCTCTGTGAGTAATAATTGGCTCTGTGAGTAATAATTTATAACTGGCTCTGTGAGTAATAATTGGCTCTGTGAGTAATAATTGATATCTGGCTCTGTGAGTAATAACTGGCTCTGTGAGTAATCATGTATACTATAACTGGCTCTGTGAGTAATAACTGGCTCTGTGAGAATTAATTGGCTCTGTGAGTAATAATTTATAACTGGCTCTTTGAGTAATAATTGGCTCTGTGAAGAATAATTTATAACTGGCTCTGTGAGTAATCATTTATACTATATCTAGATTTGGGCCTCAGCATAAGTCTGACTGGAGCCTGACTGGAGCCCGCCCTGCCCTGTGCTTTCTGGGAGAGGGTACTTAAGATGCAGATGTCACGTGGTTCGGGGTTCCGGTTAGGGTTGCCACCTTTTCTTCAAGCCAAGCCGGAACATTTTAGTGGTGCACTGCACTACGCTTGCTTAAAGAGGAAGTAAACCCTGATGGGTTTACTTCCTCTTTTTTTCCCTGCAAAGGTAAAGCATAATGGACTACTATGCATCGCATAGTAGCTCATTATGTGTCACTTACCTGACACAGGAGCCAGCGAAGTCGCCGCTGTCCCCTGTAGTCCGCCGCATCCATCTTGCTGGTGGCGTCTCGCAGCTCCGACGAATCACAGCGGCGAAGCCGCGATGACGTCACTCCCGCGCATGCGCACGGGAGTCGCGTCTCGCAGCTCCGCTGCTGCCATTCGGCGAAGCCGCGATGACGTCACTCCCGCGCATGCGCACGGGAGTCGACAAATTAGGCAAATCCATTCTTGGACTTGCCGCATTTAGTGCGCCTGCGCGCCGCTGTCTACGGCGCATGCGCCGTAGACAGCGGTGCCCATTTTCGGGCAAATATCTCCTAAACCATATAGGTTTAGGAGATATTGCTTGGACCTACAGGCTTACCTGTAGGTCAAAGTGGTTTGAAAGGGTTTACTTCCTCTTTAACTTAGCCTATTCACCAGAATGGGGCTGTGCTACAACCGTGTGCAATGCACATGGCTACAGCACAGTGTCATGGGTTTTTAGGGGTTAAAAACAGGAGGCAACATTCTTCTTCACCTCTCGTCAAATACCTTCAAAACATGATCCACTATGGATCACTCTTCAGAGTGCTCTGCAACTCAGTTTACACTTGTGGTTGGGGGACAGTAAAAATTTGAGGTTGAGCTGTATTTTAACTGCTACCCAACCATTCCCCTTAAGCTAAAAAGGCAGCAGAGGGGGATGTATACCTGAAACCACCAAAATGCTTTGCATCACAGTGCGACAAAACATGTCTGCACTGTTGGGTTCACTGAGCAGCATTGCCTGCCGAATGTGGCCCACTCAAGTGAATAGGGGCTTCCTGCATCCATGTGCAATGCATTCAATTGCGGGGCGATGCTGTGGGGTCAGAGTGACAGGAGGGGGCAGAGTGACAGGTGGGGGCAGAGTGACAGGAGGGGGAAGGATGACAGGTGGGGGAAGGATGACAGGAGGGGGCAGAGTGACAGGAGGGGGCAGAGTGACAGGAGGGGACAGGATGACAGGAGGAGACAGGATGACAGGAGGAGACAGTGTGACAGGAGGAGACAGTGTGACAGGAAGGGGCAGAGTGACAAGATGGGGCAGGATGACAGGAGGGGGCAGAGTGACAAGATGGGGCAGAGTGACAGGAGGGGACAGGGTGACAGGAGGGGACAGGGTGACAGGAGGGGGCAGAGTGACAAGATGGGGCAGGGTGGCAGGAGGGGGCAGAGTGACAAGATGGGGCAGGATGACAGGAGGGGGCAGAGTGACAAGATGGGGCAGGATGACAGGAAGAGACAGTGTGACAGGAGGAGACAGTGTGACAGGAAGGGGCAGAGTGACAAGATGGGGCAGGATGACAGGAGGGGGCAGAGTGACAAGATGGGGCAGAGTGACAGGAGGGGACAGGGTGACAGGAGGGGACAGGGTGACAGGAGGGGGCAGAGTGACAAGATGGGGCAGGGTGGCAGGAGGGGGCAGAGTGACAAGATGGGGCAGGATGACAGGAGGGGGCAGTGTGACAAGAGGGGGCAGGATGACAGGAGGACCTGTGGAGTGGACACACTATTCTATGCAGGACATTGTACATTGTATTATGGTGGCACCGGGTCTGACTCCCGATCATTACATACAATACAGAGGTCATAGTAAAGAATCCTAAAAATTCCCCCTCTCCCCCTCCCCTCCTCAGATCTGTTTTTCTTACCCAGCCAAGTAGTGTGGATGGATCTGATTCCGTGGCTGGTCTCTTGCACGGTCTGTTCCTGGTCAGCTCAGCTGTCTGTGTGATAAATGACCTGCTGATTGGCCGATCATGGAGCTCTTATCCCCAATCCAGCGCTCTCCTTCAATTCTACACGGACACCCGTACACTCAAAGGGCATTGCTGGGCAGACTCATTCTTCTATAGCGGTCTCCTCCTCCGTTAAGTTTTCCAGAGTTTGAGTGCCCTCACCCTCAGTGTGTGCCGGGCATCTCTTCTCCTCCTGTACGATCTGACCTGTGCATTGCCTGAGAAAAGTTCTGCCAGAAAAAAGCCATGGGAGCACAGGACAAAATCTTTAAGCTGCGGTTCCCAGCCGCTACATTCCACCCGCGGATACTATAGAAGCGGCATCAGGACTGATTAGTAATGTTCCAGCTGAACAGTTAGAGCCCTGAGGCACAGTGTGCTATGGATCATTTGTTCGGGGTCCAGGAGGCAGGAGACCCGGACACGTGATTCAAAATTACTCTAAACCCGTACTGTCCGGGTGAATCCCCGGACAGGTGGCAACCCTAGTTCCAGTCCAGAAGTATGTTCTAACTCCATGGTCCTGGTCCTCCTGACCAGCCCCCAGGAAGGCTATGGCCTGGGGTGCAGATCCACCCGAATTGTTGTCTCGGGGCTGGCTAGCCCGAGGCAAGGAAACTAAAGAAGGATTCCGAGGTGGTCCGGTGCTGTCTCCGGTAGTTGGAGAGGCCCAGTAACTCCATAGCTATCCAAGGGAGGACTCTTCAGAAGAAGGCCGCGTACAGGTTGGCTTCTTAGCAAGACCCTGGTGGGGCTAAAGTACCAAAGTGAATCCAGTCTGGGTATCGCCAAGCTGGCTGAAAGATCCAGGTATCACACGAGTGTTCCACAAGTTTTAGTTTCCTGAATGTTCTACAACAACGTCTGTGGCAGAGACTTTTTCCTGAGTAAAGCACCTTGTTGGCTGCTAGGCCTTGTGAGAGAGGGACTATCCAACTTGATTGAACGTCCAGTTGTGTATGGCTATTCTCTGGATTTAGTAAAAGTAAGAAAGTCCTTCATCATTGACTTTGACACTAAGAGCACCTGAACTTTCTTCCTGACCCTCTGATCCTATTTTAAGAGACTGTTCATTGTCTACGTTTTTGCAAATAAAAATCCCTTTATGCGGATCTGTCGTCAGTCTCTGAGTTTACTGGGCCATCTACCACAGGAACCCCTAGACACAGATCGAGGAGAAGGTAACGGTAAGCCCAAACAAACCAGCAGCTCCTTCGGGGGTTAGTGCTACAGTAATAATTTATAACTGACTCTGTGAGTAATAATTGGCTCTGTGAGTAATCATTTATACTATAACTGGCTCTGTGAGTAATAATTGGCTCTGTGAGTAATGATTTATAACTGGCTCTGTGAGTAATAATTGGCTCTGTGAGTAATCATTTATACTATAACTGGCTCTGTGAGTAATAATTGGCTCTGTGCGTAATCATTTATACTATAACTGGCTCTGAGTAATAATTGGCTCTGTGAGTAATCATTTATAACTGGATCTGTGAGTAATAATTGGCTCTGTGAGTAATACTTTATAACTGGCTCTGTGAGTAATAATTTATAATTGGCTCTGTGTGTAATAGTTTATACTATAACTGGCTCTGTGAGTAATCATTTATAATTGGCTCTGTGAGTAATAGTTTATACTATAACTGGCTGTGTGAGTAATCGTTTATAATTGACTCTGAGTAATAATTTATAATAGGCTCTGTGAGTAATAGTTTATACTATAGCTGGCTCTATGAGTAATAATTTATAAGTGGCATTATGAAATACCTTAGAACGAGGCCTCGGCATCTGATCTTGGTCCACGCTGAGGGAGCTGACATGTTCCCTCTGCGTTTCTTCCGGGGATATGGCGGCTCCGGCGCTGTGAGTGGACAGAGCCGTGATTATGCCATGGCAAGTCTAAAATGGCCGGGCCTATTTTTGGGCCCAGTCCGGGCCTACTCATGGGAAAGGGAAAGCATAGATATTGTAAATTTAACAGGATGTGGGAATTTAGGTACTTTCAGTGTCCTGAAGGATAATATAGCTTACAGTCCCAGGAGAGTTAGATCTGTGACTTGGTATTCAATAAATTCAGTATGCAGTGTGTCAAAATCAGATGGGGGAACACATTGTGGAAAATGCTTTGTAAGTTGAATAACTTCCAGAAATTTAGCAGTAGACTTGTTTGATGGTTTTTGTAAAGCCAACAGCTAAATGATTCTGTTTGCAAAGGCAGTTGATTTTAATGGCAATTACTGCAGTTACTACAGATGATCCCTTGCTTGGTAGCCAATTAAAATGCTGTTTGTTGGTTTGGTTTGCACTATTAATGCCTTGTACACACGGTCAGACATTCCGACAACAAAATCTGTCTGATTTTTTCTGACGGATTTTGGCCCAAACTTGTATACACACGGTCGCACAAAGTTGTCGGAAAATCCGATCGTTCAGAACGCGGTGACGTAGAACACGTACGACGGGACTATAAAGAGGGCCAGTAGCCAATAGCCTTCATATCTTAGTTTATTCTGAGCATGAGTGACACTTTGTCCATCGGAATTGTCTACACAAAATCGGAATTTATGTGATCAGATTTTGTTGATGGAAAATTTTAGATCCAGCTCTCAAACTTTGTGCGTCGAGAAAAGTCAGATGGAGCCCACACATGATCGGAATTTCCGACAACACGATCCGGTCGCACATTTTCCATCGGAAAGTCCAACCGTGTGTACGGGCCATAAATATGGTCAAATACAATCAGTTCATCATTTTTTTCTATGTTGGTTGAACTGGGTGGACTTGTGTCTTTTTTCAACCAGATTAACTATGTAACTATTTTTTAACCACTTCAGCCTCGGACCAATAAATACCTTAAGGACCAGAGGTCTTTTTGCAATTTCGCACTGCGCTGCTTTAACTGGTAATTGCGCGGTCATGCAATATTGCACCCAAACGAAATTTGCGTCCTTTTCTTCCCACAAATAGAGCTTTCTTTTGATGGTATTTGATTGCCTCTGCGATTTTTTTTTTTGCGATATAAATGGAAAAAGAGCGAAAATTTTGAAAAAAAAAGATATTTTCTTCTTTTTGTTATAAGAAAAATCGAATAAACTAAATTTTAGTCATACATTGAGGGCAAAATTTATTCAGCCACATGTCTTTAGTAAAAAAAATGTCAATAAGCGAATATTTTTTGGTTTGCGCAAAAGTTATAGCGTCTACAAACTAGAGTACATTTTCTGGAATTTACACAGCTTTTAATTTATGACTGCCGATCTCATTTCTTGAGGTGCTAAAATGGCAGGGCAGTACAAATCCCCCCCAAATGACCCCATTTTGGAAAGTAGACACCCCAAGGAAATTGCTGATGGGTATGTTGAGCCCATTGAATATTTATTTTTTTTGTCCTAAGGGATTGAATAATGACAAAAAAAAAAAAAAAAAAATTTTTTTACAAAAAGTTGTCACTAAATGATATATTGCTCACACATGCCATGGTTATATGTGGAATTGCACCCCAAAATACATTCTGCTGCTTCTCCCGAGTACGGGGATACCACATGTGTGGGACTTTTTGGGAGTCTAGTCGCGCACGGCACCCTGAAAACCAATCACCACCTTCAGGATTTCTAAGGGTGCAAATTTTTGATTTAACTCCTCACTACCTATCACAGTTTCGAAGGCCATAAAATGCCAAAATAGCACAAAACCCCCCCAAATGACCCCATTTTGGAAAGTAGACACCCCAAGCTATTTACTGAGAGGCATGTTGAGTCCATGGAATATTTTATATTTTGCCAAAAGTTGCGGGAATATTACAAACTTTTTTTTTTTTGCACAAAGTTGTCACTAAATGATATATTGCTCACACATGCTATGGGCAGAAGTCAAATTACACCCCAAAATAAATTCTGCTGCTTCTCCCAAGTACGGGGATACCACATGTGGGGGACTTTTTGGGAGCCTAGCCACGTACGGGACCCCGAAAACCAAGCACTGCCTTCCGGATTTGAATATAAAATGCTATAAAAAACAAACTAACCGGAGTCACCCGTAACACTTATACGGTGATCAGTGGTGAAAGGGTTAACTAGGGGCAATCAGGTGGTTCAAATTTTTATTAGGTAGTATATGGGGGTCCCTGGCGCTATATAAAAACCTGACGGGGAACCTAAATAACTAACTGGCTAACCAGCGTCACCAGTGACACTTATACTGTGATCGCTGGTGAAAGGGGGTGAAAGGGTTAACTAGCAGCAATCAGGGGGTTAAAACCATTATTGGGTAGTATATCGGGGTACCTAGCGCTATAAAAACCTGGCGGTGAACCTAAAAAAATAACTAGCTACCTAGCGACACTAGCGACACTGATGCAGCGTTCAGAAAAATTATCGCTTAGTGACACTGGCAAAAGGGGGTGAAAGGGTTAACTAGCGGAAATCAGGGGGTTAAAACCATTATTGGGTAGTATATCGGGGTACCTAGCGCTATAAAAACCTGGCGGTGAACCTAAAAAAATAACTAGCTACCTAGCGACTGTAGCGACACTAATGCAGCGATCAGAAAAACGATCGCTTAGTGACACTGGCAAAAGGGGGTGAAAGAGTTAACTAGCGGCAATCAGGGGGTTAAAAACATTATTGGGTAGTATATCGGGGTACCTAGCGATATAAAAACCTGGCGGTGAACCTAAAAAAATAACTAGCTACCTAGCGACACATGCAGCGATCAGAAAAATGATCGCTTAGTGACACTGGCAAAAGGGGGTGAAAGGGTTAACGAGCGGCAATCAGGGGGTTAAAAACATTATTGGGTAGTATATCGGGGTACCTAGCGCTATAAAAACCTGGCGGTGAACCTAAAAAAATAACTAGCTACCTAGCGACTGTAGCGACACTAATGCAGCGATCAGAAAAACGATCGCTTAGTGACACTGGCAAAAGGGGGTGAAAGGGTTAACTAGCGGCAATCAGGGGGATCGGGGGGCGATCGGGGGGGGGATCGGGGGGGGTTTGTGTACCTGTGTGTACCTACATGTCAGTGTAGTGTTGGTGCACACTTACTTTTACTGTTCTCCTCGTAGTCCGGTCAAAAAGACCGCCCCGAGGAGAATGACATCACTTCCTCCTTCCTGTGTAAACAATACACAGGGGAGGAAGCTTCTCATTGGCCAGGAGCGATCCAGAGGGGGTGGCCGAAAACCAACGGCCATCCCCTCATCACGGAGCGCTCCTGGACCGAATCGGACCGCTGTAACCAGCGGGAGGGGGTCCGATCGGACCCCCCACCCGCTGGAAGGCAATCACGTAGATGTACGTGATTATGCCTGCCTGTGCCATTGTGCTGACGTACAATGGCAATACGGCGGTCCTCAAGTGGTTAAGTGAAACTAACAGGTTTGGCCTGATAAAGTGGCCCATAAAACCTTTAAGCAATTGGCAGTACAAGTCTGGTAACAGAGGAGAATTGCTCTGAAAAATTGCATTGAATTGGGTGAAAATTGGCAGAACTGCTTGAAGAAACAGAAAGTAGCACTTAGCCCTTGTACAAATTCCGACGGAAAATATCCGATCGGACAGTGTTGTCGGATAATCCGACCGTGTGTGGACTCCATCTGACTTTTTCCATCAGAATGTCCGACCAACAAAGTTTGAGAGCTGGATATAAAATTCTCCTACAACATGATCCGATTGCACTTTGTCCGATCGTTTGTAGAGAATTCCGATCGGACAAAGTGCCACGCATGCTCAGATCAAATTATGAGACCAAAGCTATTGACTACTAGCTTGAACGTAGTGCCGTCGTAACAAACGAACATCATCACGTTCTGAATGATCAGGTTTTCCGACAACTTTGTCCGACCGTGTATATGCAACACCAGTTTCGGTCAAAATCCGTCTGAAAAAATCAGACGGATTTTGATGTCGGAATGTCCGACGTGTGTACAAGGGCTTAGTGATAGGATCCTGTAGCAGGACACCTATTCTGTCCAAAGATACCAAACGGATTGCATTATCACTTGACTGAAAATAACTTAAAAGGACATCATATTGATTGCGATTACGGTTGACACGGTCAAACATAGAAAGCCACTGGTAGAACAAAGCTGTAAAATCTTTATGCAATCTGCCTCAACAAATTCCTGAAATTACAACTGTAAACGTTTGCATTTATGTGCAAAGTGGTTATGTATGTCTCTGCAAAGTTGCTTAACAGTTTTTTGGTATTTACAGATGTCTGCAGCACACAAGGCAGCAATATGGCAGGTACAATGAATGTGAAAAATGAAAGGTTGCTGTGCTTTGAAGGGTACTGAATAGTACTGAATTTCTTGGCCCAACACTTGCACCATCTGTACGAAGTGCCATAACATTTTTCAGGGGGATACCATCTTCCAGAAAACATTGTTTAATCTGCTCAAAAACAGCACCAGCAGGAGCTTCAGTGAGATCAACAAGGCGGCAGAATTGATCTGGGTTTTATCAGCATTTTCATCAAAATAAATGACCACCATGGCTATTTTTTTGTTTGTTGGTATTTCTGTAGTTTTATCAATCAGTAATGAAAAATTACAACAGGCAAGTTTTCAGCACAACACCTCTTTGTTGCACTTGCCAATGGCATTTTTGATTAGCATGGACCCTTTGGTAGACTTACAACCAGGGCCATCTTTAGAGCAGGGCAAATAGGGCAGCTGGCCAGGGTCCAATCACTGTTGGGGGGCTCACAGCAGCTGCCAATTGAGCCTATGCTCCTGCCCGCCGGAGTTCCGCCACTTGTTAGCTACTCACTAGTCTCTACTGTCATTTGTTGATACAGAGAAACGCTGCTTCTGTACTTACAAGCGACAGCGCTCTACACATCTCTATATGAGAGCAGAGGGGGAGAGCAAGGAGAGCGTGGGAAAGGAGGGAGAGGAGAGGAGGGAGAGGAGAGGAGGCAGAGGAGGGGAGGGAGGGGGCGGGGAATGTACACAGGCAGAAGCTCCTCGTGAAGCAGCCAGCAGCCTGCACGAATGGATGTCCTGTAAGTTTAGTTGATCTTCTGTATCTAGCTGCACTCTTTGAGGTTTTCTAGATGCTAGGAGAGGATTTGGGGAGGGAGAAAATCTCTACACTGGAGTGGGGGGGCCAGGGGGGTGAGCTCTGAACTAGAATCTGGGGGGAGAGCTTTGTACTTAGGGGGACAGAGAACTTGGATCTACACAGTCCTCAGCCCCTGCATTCCATACATAGTTTACCCCTCAAAACTGCATTCCATACATAGCGCACCCCTTAACCCCTCATTCCATACATAGCACACCATTCAAACCCGCAATCCATACGTAGCGCAACCCTTAACCCTGCATTACACATGTAGCGCACCCCTCAAACCCACATTTCATATGTAGCGCACCCCTTAATCCCGCATTCTATATGTAGCACATCCCTCAACCCCGCATTCCATATGTAGAGCACCATTCAAACCTGCAATCCATATGTAGCGCAACCCTTAACCCTGCATTACATATGTAGCGCACCCCTCAAACCCACATTTCATATGTAGAGCACCACTTAATCATGCATTCCATATATAACACACCCCTCAACCCCGCATTCCAAATGTAGCGCACACATCAACCCCGCATTCCATACGTAGAGCACTTATGAACCCTGCACTCTATACAAAGTTTATTCCTCAACCACGCACTCTGTACGTAGCTCAACCCGGCACTCTGTATGTAGCTCACTCCTCAATCATGCACTCTGTACATAGTGAACTCTTCAACCATGTACTCTATGTAGTGCACTCCAGAACCCTGCAGTCTGTATATGGTGCACAAATGAAATCCTGGTTTATAACAATGCTTCACTGTTAATGCAGTTTAGCCACACTCACAATTTGATGCAGAGGTAATGATGTTCATGTAGTTTACAGTAATAATCTGCTATAATCTCCAGCAACCAGTCAGTGAGCAAAAATGATGTGCAGTAACCTCTAGCAACCAATCAGTTAGCAATAATGATGTGCAGTAACCTATAGCAGTCAATCAGTGAGTGGTAATGATGTGCAGTAACCTCTAGCAACCAATTAGTGAGCAGTAAGGATTTCCAGTAACCTCTAGCAACCAATCAGCAGGCAGAAATAATGTGTATTAGCTTCTAGCAACCAGTAGTGAGTAGCAATGATATGCTGCATGCTCTGGCAACCATTCGCAATTGCTGCCTGATCTGCTGTAGAAAAAGATTTTGAGTCTAGCTGCTATTTAATGTATATCTCAGAATTGGGGGGGGGGGCTAAGAAAATGTTTGCCCAGTATCCAATCAATATTAAAAGTGGCCCTGGTTACAACTGAGGGATTTTTCTATTTGGTAGTCTGGAAACCAGCTAGCCATGCTATCTGTAAAATCATATAACAACCCTAGTAGCAACTTTTTTTGCAATGAAATTAACTATTTTCAACGGAGTTCTTTTATGAGCCAACACCTCTGAATCTGTGCTTTGTTTTGAAAATGTAACAAATCCAGAGTTAAGCTTGCTAGCTGCAGCAATAGACAGTAGCATGATTACAGACGTCACAAACTCTGTGTGCTATGCTGAACAATTATTTGCACCACAGACACTTTGCATTTTGTTTGGAATCATTGTCTGCTGATAATCAGTATTTGAACTTCAGATCTGCAATGCCACATACACACAACCAGACTTTTTGGCAGCAAAGGTCCGATGGAACGAATCCGTCTGACAATTTGATTGTGTGTGGACTTCATCGGACCTTTGCTGTCCAAAAATCCGACAGACTTTAGAAATAGAACATGTTTTAAATATTCCCACCGGTACTTTGCCGGACCCAGTTCCCGGCGAGAAACCCATTCGTCTGTATGCTGGTCAGACGGACCAAATACGATGCAAGGGCAGCTACAGCACCTGCCCGCGAGAATGTTTCCAGCGCAATTCTATCGTGCTGGTTCTCGGCTGAAGGGTACTGTACATCTCGCGATTGCTGCAATATGAAAAACACATTTTCCTATTGCAGCGAGCACGAGAGAGAGGTGACAATGTCCCTTAGGTCTGGTATGGATTTTAAGGGGAACCCCCTACACCAGAAAAATGGCGTGGGGGGTCCTCCAAGGTCCATACCAGACCCTTATCCGAGCATGCAGCCTGGCGGTCAGGAAAGGGGGTGGGTATGAGCGAGTGCCCCCGGGTGGCGGGTGGTTTGGGGAAGGGGGGCACCCTGCGGGAAAAAATAAAAAAACACACTAGACAGGTTTTTAAAGTAATTTATTAGGCAGCTCCGGGGATCTTCTTCCGACTTCGGGGATCTCTTCCGACTTCTCCACGCTTTCCGGTTCTTCTCCTGCTCTCCGACCCCAGTTTTAGGTCAAAAAGGGTACTAATCTGTAGCTGTAGCATTTGTTAATTGAGTCCCTTATGGCGATCCTTTCCTGGTTCCAATTCCTATCTCGGGTTGCACTCCCAATACGGACAGATAAGCATCACTCTGAATAATGCTGTGGATGTTGACCCTGAAGTCACAGGCCACACTGCCTATTTTTATGACTTGTGTTGCCAAACCTCCCTCAGTTCTGGAAAAGTGCTTGATACTTTGGTCCTTGGATACACAGTATTAAGTTACGGGTTAGTCCTACTGGGTTGCACTCCCGTTGCTCTTTCCCAATCAACAGTCCACTTTCTACTCACAGAAAGTTGACTCCTCCACGCTGTCCGGCACATCCCCGCATGAGATTCCCGGACTTCCTCCAGTACTACATACCGACTTCTCCTCCAGCGGCCAGACTTAGGCCTCCCTGGACTCGCATTTGGCTGTTCAGCTCTGGGATCTCTGAACTCCTGGGCCTTCAGCCTCCTCCCAGAGGCTCCGGGATCTCTGAACTCCCAGGCCTAAGCATTGTAACAATTTGTCAATGGAATAGCCTTTGTGTATAAGTGAAAAAGTTTAACCACTTAAACAATAAACCTTTTTCTGACATTTGTTGGTTTCAAGTTAAAATATTTTTGTTTTGCTAGAAAATTACTTCGGATCTCCCAAACAATATATATATTTTTTTAGTAGACACCCTAGAGAATAAAATGGTGGTTGTTGCAATATTTTATGTCACACTGTATTTGCGCAGCGGTCTTTCAAATGCAATTTTTTTTTAAATAATTTTTATAATAATAATGTAAAAAAACTAACCAGTAAAGTTAGCTCTTTTTTTGGTATAATGTGAAAGATTTTATGTTGCGAGAATCGTGATCTTTTTATTCTAAGCAAAAATATTGTGATTCTCATTTTGGCCAGAATCGTGCAGCTCTAATATATATATATATATATATATATATATATATATATATATATATATATATATATATATATATATATATATACACACATACACATACTATATATATATACGGTATATATATATATATTATGTGTGTGTGTATATGTGTATATCTACAGTATATATATATATATATATATATATATATATATATATATATATATACACACAGTATAGTGTAGGGGGACAGATATTTTATTAGCTAGGTGGGCGGTCTCCTCCGGGAATGTCCATGTACTGAGCAGTGATAATTTAACCACTTCAGCCCCAGAGGATTTTACCCCATTCCCGACCAGACCACTTTTTGCGATTTGCACTGCATCATTTTAACTCACAATTGTGCGGTCATGCGAAATCGTACCCAAGCAAAATTTATGTAATTTTTTTCCCACAAATAGAGCTTTCTTTTGGTGGTATTTGATCGCCTCTGCGGTTTTTATTTTTTTGCGCTATAAACAAAAAAAGCAACAATTTTGAAAAAAATGCAATATTTTTTACTTTCTGCTTAAATAAATATCCCCCAAAAATATATAAAAAAAACATTTTTTTCTTCAGTTTAGGCCGATATGTTTTCTTCTACATATTTTTGGTAAGAAAATCGCAATAAGCGTATATTGTTTAGTTTGCACAACAATTTATAGCATCTACAAAATAGGGGATCGTTTTATGGCATTATTATTATTTTTCATTTTTTTTATTAGTAATGGCGGCGATCTGCGATTTTTCTTTTCAACAAATTTTTATTAGTATACAGTAGAACAAGTATACAGTACGTAGTAACAATGTGATAAACAAGTCTTTTTGTCATAGCATCATGAGTACAACAGTTGTGATATATCATCCTTGTACACTAATGTCTAGAAAGGAGGACTAGGTTACTACGAAAGGGGTAGAACTGAGATGAGAGTACGCTACAGAGTACATTACGGAGGCCAGAGATTCCAAGACACCCTGGAACAGGTGTCCATGGTCCTCTCTAGGTTGAGTGCGCAGTCCAACTAGGGAATACAGGTACTGCGTAAGAAATAGTTTTAGATGTAGAGAAGAGGGGAGGGAGAAAAAAAAGACTAAGAGTGAAAAGGATAGAAGAGAGGCATATAAGAAGAATTAGGGTTTGGGAAGAGGGGGTCGGTCGGCCCGCACGGGCCCAGGGCGTTATACTCTAAAGCAGGGCAGATTGAGGGGGGGCATTCTCAAGGCTCTAAAAGAGCGGGGTCAAGGTTGGGTGGTAAGAAGTGCTCAACTCATGGTTGCCATATCTTGTTATGTTGGGGGAGACGATCTAGAATTTTAGCTTGGATTTTGCTATGTATCATAGCCTGGGTAACCCTATTCTTAACTGTGGGTATGGGTAGTGTGGGCGTCTTCCAGGCTCTCGCTATTGTTTGCTTAGCCACCGTGGTGAGTTGGAGGAAGAGGCTGAGCTGATTGCGGGTGCAATGCCGAGGCGCTAGGTTAAGTAATACTAAGGAAGGGTCTGGTTTCAGCGTGTCCTGTAGTAATGTCGATGCCATCTGTAACACTGCTACCCAGAAGCGTTGGACTATTGGGCACGTCCACCAAATGTGCAAGTGCGTGCCCGCCTCCTCACATCCCCTGAAGCAGGCTGCTGGATAGCCGGGGACAAATTTGGCTATTCTGGCCGGGACCAGGTACCATCGCATGAGAACTTTAAAATTAGCCTCAGAAGCGATAACGTTCTGAGTGGCATTTTTGGTGTTGGTCCAGATCTCCGCCCAGGCTCCGCCCATGGCAAGGAGGCAGGAGGGGACACAAAGTGGGCATATAGTTGAGAGATAATACTGGGGGCATGTGGGTCTGAGTCGCATATACTCTCGAATACTGACATATAATCATGGTCCTGGTTAGGTTTAGGCAACGATTGTAGAAAGTGTGAGATCTGGAGGTAGCGAAAGCATTCCTTGTGTTGGATTCGGGTTTGAGCCTGCAGGACTGGGAAAGGTTTGGGTGATCCACTTTTCATGAGGTCACACACCCTATCTATGCTAGCCTGAGACCAAGCATAGAACAAGCCTGGTTCAGAGAAGGCGGGGTAGAAACGTGGATTACCTAGAATTGAGAGTAGGGGGATGTGCACTGATGGGCTGAGTCCCAAATTTTAAGGAGTGTTGCGTTACGGGGTTTGTAACTTTGCCTTTCAAAGAGGGAGGCAACCACAGGAGGTTGGATATGGTGACAGGGTGGACATCAACGGCCTCTAAGCTGACCCATAGCGGTACTTCAGCTTTCGCATGATATAGAGTGATTTGGGCTAGCTGAGCCGCGCGGTAATAATGGTGAAAGTTAGGTACACCTAGGCCACCCTGTGTCTTGTGGCGAAAGAGTGTGGGCTTGGAGATTCTTGGTCTAGTGGAACCCCATATATATTTATGTGCTTTACTTTGCATAATGCAGTGAAAATACGGTGGGACCGCAATCGGTAGGACCCGGTAGAGATAGAGTAATTTAGGTAGCATGGACATCTTAACCGCCGTGATCCGCCCTAGCCACGAGACACAGAGCGGCTGTCAAGATGTCAGGGTATTGGTGAGTTTTCTAAGCAGGGGGAGATAGTTGGATTGAGAAAGCAAGACTGGGTCACTCGTCAAATTAATTCCCAGATAAGGCATAGAGGTTGTGGACCATAGAAAGGGGAAATTGGTTTGTAGTCGTTTAAGTTCGTCCATTGGCAGGGATACATTAAGGGCCCTAGATTTGGCTTGGTTTACTTCTAAAGCGGGGGACAGTTGGGGGAGCTGTAAATATTGGAATACGACATCAGCTTTGGTGCTAGAAAAGGAAGCGTTTGCCTCATATAATTTAGATAATTGGGTGCTGAACTCAGAGAGAATTTTAGTGGGGCTGCTTGTGAGTCCATTTTTTGCTAGTCAGAGTCTGATAGGTTTATAGGACTTTTAAGGGTGTCTTAGACGCATGGCTAAAAAGGTGTCCGGTTTATTGGCTTTGGTATAGATAGAGTGGGCTGATCTACGTATCTGCTTTTCTGCCTCATCCGCTAACATCAAATCCAATTTGAGTTTAGTTTTTTCGAGGGTCAGCCTATTCGTCTCTGTGGGGGTGGATTGGAATAAAAGAAAGTGGTGTTGAAGGTCTGCCTCCAGTTGGCGGAGCTTATGCTGTTTGTCTTTTTTGAGGGGGGTGGCAACAGATATGCATGTGCCCCAATGACCAGTTTATGTGCCTCCCAAAGAAGGGTAGAGGATATTTCTGGTGTGTTTTTATGAGCTACGTAATATTCGAGAGCTACCTGAATGTCTAAGCAGTAAGATTGATTGGTCAGGAGGGTTTCATTCATACACCATGTCCTGTCTGTGGATAGGGGGATTACTGAAGAAATGGTTGTGATCACTGTGCAGTGGTCAGACCAGGTGATAGGGTGGATACGTGAATTTATAAGAGTTGGGGTAGAAGCTATGGATATAAAAATATATGGTCAATTCTAGAGAAGGACTTATGAGGGTTAGAATAAAAGGTGTACTTCTTCTTAAGAGGATTACATTCCCTCCATGTATCAACGAGAGCAGCCTGCTGGTGTTGCGTGCGGAGCTTTACTGAAGGGGAGTAGTGTTCCAGAGAGTAGGGAGTCTTATCCAGGTGCGGATAGAGTACTAGATTGGATTCTCCGCACATGAACAATGTACCTTTACAATGTGACCTAATGACTTGGAGGAGGTGGGAGAAAAATGGATTAGGGTTCGTGTTGGGAGCATAATAACAGCAGCTGTTAAATATGTCAAACTTTAAACTGAAATCAAAATACCCATTAAAATCGTTTCACACTTATCCGATGGAAAGATATGGCCAAACAAGCCCTGAGCCCTCATAAATCTCAGTACCTGTAAGAGCCCTTTCGCACTGAGCCACTCCGGATGTCGGCGGTAAAATGCTGCTATTTTTAGCCGCGCTTTACCATCGTTTTTGTGCTGCTATTCGGCCACTAGCAGGGCGCTTTTCACCACCGCTAACGGCCGAAAAAGGGTTAAAACTGCCCGCAAAGCTCTGCTACATCGCCCCTTTGCCAGCAGTTGGGAGGCGCTGCCCATTGATTTCAATGGGCAGGGGCGCTTTAGGAGCAGTGAGTTCCCCGCTCCTAATGCGCTCCAAAGAAGTTGCTGCCAGGGCTATTTCTGACGCCCTGCCAGTGCACCGCTCCAGTGTGAAAGCCCAAGGGAGTGAATAGAGCCACTGTTTCAGGGCGCTTTGCAGGCGCTATTTTTAACGTTATGGTGCCTGCAAAGCGCCTCAGTGTGAAAGGGGTCTAAAACCTACTGCCTTGTGTGCTGCGGATGCCTGTGTAATGAAAATCAGAAAAGCTATTGTTAATCAAAACTGATCTTTTGGAACTTGAAAAATATTATGAAAACATATTAACTGCAATTAGAGATGCATCACATTTAAAAAAAATTAAGAATGAACAAAATGTGTGTTTGTGTGTGTTGCCCACTTGTCTTATATAGTAGGATGCAAAGACAAAATGTGTGTGATGTATTACTATTAAAAATAACCACTTACTGTTTAGATCAGCTTCTCTAATCTGGTGGTGGTGGTGGCTGCTGTAGAGCCATATACAGTGGTGTGAAAAAGTGTTTGCCCCCTTCCTCATTTCCTGTTTCTTTGCATGTTTGTCACACTTAAGTGTTTCGGAACATCAAACCAATTTAAACAATAGTCAAGGACAACACAAGTAAACACAAAATGCAATTTGTAAATGAAGGTGTTTATTATTAAAGGTGAAAAAAAATCCAAACCATCATGGCCCTGTGTGAAAAAGTGATTGCCCCCTAAACCTAATAACTGGTTGGGCCACCCTTAGCAGCAACAACTGCAACCAAGCGTTTGCGATAACGTGCAATGAGGCTTTTACAGCGTCCTGGAGGAATTTTGGCCCACTCATCTTTGCAGAATTGTCCTAATTCAGTTACATTAGAGGGTTTTCGAGCATGAACGGCCTTTTTAAGGTCATACCACAACATCTCAATAGGATTCAGGTCAGGACTTTGGCTAGGCCACTCCAAAGTCTTCATTTTGTTTTTCTTCAGCCATTCGGTGGTGGACTTGCTGGTGTGTTTAGGATCATTGTCCTGCTGCAGAACCCAAGTTCGTTTCAGCTTGAGTACACGAACAGATGGTCGGACATTCTCCTTCAGGATCTCTTGGTAGACAGCAGAATTCATAGTTCCTTTTATCACGGCAAGTCTTCCAGGTCCTGAAGCAGCAAAACAGCCCCAGACCATCACACTACCACCACCATATTTTACTGTTGGTATAATGTTCTTTTTATGAAATGCAGTGTTCCTTCTACGCCAGATATACTTGGACACACACCTTCCAAAGAGTTCCACTTTTGTCTCATCGGTCCACAGAATGTTGTCCCAAAAGTCTTGGGGATCATCAAGATGTGTTGTGGAGAAATTGAGATGAGCTTTGATGTTCTTTTTGCTCAGCAGTGGTTTTCTCCTTGGAACTCTGCCATGCAGGCCATTTTTGCCCAGTCTTTTCCTGATGGTGGAGGCATGAACGCTGACCTTAACTGAGGCAAGTGAGGCCTGCAGTTCCTTGGACGTTGTTGTGGGGTCTTTTGTGACCTCTTGGATGAGTCGTCGCTGCGCTCTTGGGGTAATTTTGGGCGGCCGGCCACTCCTGGGAAGGTTCACCACTGTTCCATGTCTTCGCCATTTGTGGATAATGGCTCTCAGTGTGGTTCGCTGGATTCCCAAAGCTTTGGAAATGGCTTTATAACCCTTTCCAGACTGATAGATCTCAATTACTTTCTTTCTCAATTGTTCCTGAATTTCTTTGGGTCTCGGCATGATGTGTAGCTTTTAAGGATCTTCTGGTGGACCTTACTGTGTCAAGCAGCTCCTATTTAAGTGATGCCTTAATTGTGAACAGGTGTGGCAATAATCAGGCCTGGGTGTGGCTAGAGAAATTGAACTCAGGTGTGGACAACCACAGTTATAGTATGTTTTAACAAGGGGGGCAATCACTTTTTCACACAGGGCCATGATGGTTCGGATTTTTTTTCACCTTTAATAATAAACACTTTCATTTACAAATTGCATTTTGTGTTTACTTGTGTTGTCCTTGACTATTGTTTAAATTGGTTTGATGTTCCGAAACACTTAAGTGTGACAAACATGCAAAGGAACAGGAAATGAGGAAGGGGGCAAACACTTTTTCACACCACTGTAGCTGGCTTCTCAATACACTGTTGACTGTTTTACAGAAACAAAAAAAAAATGAATGCACCATGATGTCACGCAAAGCACAGGAAGATTTCCAAATGGTATTAAGCTGGTTTCAGAACTGTGCCTGCTCAGTTCGAAAGTCTTCCAAAAGCCTTTTTTTTATGAGCTGCTGCCATCCGTACTGGACATTTACGAACAGCTTGAAAATCAGGCAAAATTTACAAACTGTCTGTAAATTTATGGACAGTTGGCAGCCCTGGTTTTGGGCACCAGCTGACAAAAAAGATTGGGGAACTGGAGAAAGTGCAAAGAACGGCAACCAAACTGATAAGAGGCATAGAGGAACTCCATCATTTGCCTCCTAAATTGCCTCTTCATATGAGAAGAGGCGATTAAGGAGGCATATGATCACCATGTATAAATACATATAATGAACTTGGTGTAGAGTTATTCACTTTAACGATTTTGCTGCCAGGCCCTGTTCTCCATTTTGTACACTCAGGTGGCCAGACCATTTTTGCAATTTTTCCTTTGTTTTTTTATTTTTCACTTACAGCTCTCAGAATTTGTGAAAGACCCCCAGAACCATATATTTTCTGAAAGCACATGACAAGTAGAATAAAAAGAAGGTGCAACTGATTTTTTAGACCCTGCAGTATTTGCGCAAATGTTTATCAAACCAAACCAGTGTAAAAGTAGCCTTAAACCATTATTAGCAGATAAAAGCACAGCAAATTTTACAAAATGCCTACTAAATATAAAAGCTTAACCTGTATTGAGTGAATAAATAACAAATATTTCTAACTTTTAAATATGCGCCTTTTTGCGAAATGGTAAAAATTGAACAGACGCAAAAGTGTAAATATCCAAATTTCTCAAAAAATCTGAAGGTTTTCATTTTTCCCTTACAGCTTTCAGAATTTGTGAAAGACCCACAAACCCACATATTTTCTGAAAGCATATGACCTCTAAAATGAAAAGGTGCTACTGATATTTTATACCACTCGGTATTTGCGCAAGCATTTATCGAACCAATATATTGGCAAAAAATACACTAAAACCATTATTAGAAGATTAAAACACAGCTAATTTTACAACATATCTGCTAAATTCCTACTAAATATAAAAGCTTAACCTTTATGGAGTTAATAAGTAACAAATATTTGTAAATTTTAAATTGTGCCTTTTTGCAAAATGGTGAAAATAAAACGTACCCAAAAATTTCTCAAAAAATCTGGAGGTTTTCTTTTTACACTTAAAGCTTTCAGAATTTGAAAAGGCCCCTCAAACTAGACATTTTCTAAAAGCACATAGCCAGTAGAATAAAAAAAAGTCCTACTGATTTTTTGCGCCCCACAATAATTGCGCAAAGGTTCATTATATCCCTATTTTCACTACAAATACTAGACATGTGCAGAGTAAAATATTTCGTTTCGGAATTTCGTTTTCGTCTGAAAACTTAATTTATTTAGTTACTCCCGAAATTCGTTTTTATTTATTTCATTTTTCGTTCAAAAATTGCATTCGTCCGAAAATCCACATGAATCACGGTCGAATCTGTCTTTGAAGGCTTATGGTGTCTGTCGAATGTATAAAGAAGATTCGACGGAGCTAGTATATAGCATACTTTAGAACCCTATTAAAGTCTATGGGACTCCAACGTTCAAAATCTAAAGTGCTCATTTTAAAGGCTAATTTGCAAGTTACTGTCCTAAAAAGTGTTTGGGGACCCGGGTCCTGCCCCAGGGGACATGGATCAATGCAAAAAAAAGTTTTAAAAACGGCCGTTTTTTCGGGAGCAGTGATTTTAATAATGATTAAAGTGAAACAATAAAAGTGTAATATTCCTTTAAATTTCGTAGGGGGGGGTTGTCTATAGTATGCCTGTGAAGGGGCGCATGTTTCTGGTGCTTAGAATTGTCCCTGCACAAAGTGTCATTTATGCAGGAAAAAAAGTCCTTTAAAATCACTCGAAGCTATAATGAATTGTCGGCTCCCGTAATACAGAGAACACTCATTGAAAGTCATTGATAAAAAAATAAATAAATAAATAAATAAAAAAGCGTGGGGGTCCCCCAAATTCAATTACCAGGCCCTTCAGGTCTGGTATGGATATTAAGGGGAACCCTGCCTCAAATTTAAGAAAAAATTTGACGTGGGGTTCCCCCTAAATATCCATAACCAGACCCTTCAGGTCTGGTATGGATATTAAGGGGAACCCCGCGTCAAATTTAAAAAAAAATTGACGTGGGGTTCCCCCTAAAAATCCATACCAGACCCTTTATCCGAGCACGCAACCTGGCAGGCCGCAGGAAAAGAGGGGGGGACGAGAGAGCGGCCCCCCCTCCCTCCTGAACCGTACCAGGCCACATGCCCTCAACATTGGGAGGATGCTTTGGGGGTCTGTGACCCCTCAAAGCACCTTGTCCCCATGTTGATGAGGACAAGGGCCTCATCCCCACAACCCTGGCCGGTGGTTGTGGAGGTCTGCGGGCGGGGGGCTTATCAGAATCTGGAAGCCCCCTTTAACAAGGGGACCCCCAGATCCCGGCCCCCCCCTGTTTGAAATGGTAAGGGGGTACAAAAGTACCCCTACCATTTCACAAAGAAAGTGTAAAAAATGTTTAAATAAAACAAACACACTTTTGAAAAATTCCTTTATTAAAAATAAAAAAATAAAAAAAAGATTCCAGCGGCGGTAATCCACTCTTGCTATCCATCGACGGACGGTCATCTCTCCAGCGATGTCTCATGTCATCCAGCGCAGCGCAGCATCCTTCTTCTGTCTCCGTGGAGGAGACACTACAGACATTCCGGCGGCTGACGTTTGTTATATACGGAGGGCGGGGCCACCCGTCACCTGACCCCGCCCCCCTCTGACGCAAGGGGAAACCCGGGGTTCCCCGTGACGTAGGGGTGACCCCGCCCCCCTCTGATGTAACGGAAACCTGCCTGTGTTACATCAGAGGGGTGCGGGTCACCCCTACGTCACAGGGAACCCCGGGTTTCCCCTTGCGTCAGAGGGGGGCGGGGTCAGGTGACGGGTGGCCCCGCCCTCCGTATATAACAAACGTCAGCCGCCGGAATGCCTGTAGTGTCTCCTCCACGGAGACAGAAGAAGGATGCTGCGCTGCGCTGGATGATATTAGACATCGCTGGAGATATGACCGTCCGTCGATGGATAGCAAGAGTGGATTACCGCCGCTGGAATCTTTTTTTTATTTTTTTATTTTTAATAAAGGAATTTTTCAAAAGTGTGTTTGTTTTATTTAAACATTTTTTACACTTTCTTTGTGAAATGGTAGGGGTACTTTTGTACCCCCTTACCATTTCAAACAGGGGGGGGGCCGGGATCTGGGGGTCCCCTTATTAAAGGGGGCTTCCAGATTCTGATAAGCCCCCCGCCCGCAGACCTCCACAACCACCGGCCAGGGTTGTGGGGATGAGGCCCTTGTCCTCATCAACATGGGGACAAGGTGCTTTGAGGGGTCACAGACCCCCAAAGCATCCTCCCAATGTTGAGGGCATGTGGCCTGGTACGGTTCAGGAGGGAGGGGGGGCCGCTCTCTCGTCCCCCCCTCTTTTCCTGCGGCCTGCCAGGTTGCGTGCTCGGATAAAGGGTCTGGTATGGATTTTTAGGGGGAACCCCACGTCAATTTTTTTTAAAATTTGACGCGGGGTTCCCCTTAATATCCATACCAGACCTGAAGGGTCTGGTTATGGATATTTAAGGGGAACCCCACGTCAAATTTTTTCTTAAATTTGAGGCAGGGTTCCCCTTAATATCCATACCAGACCTGAAGGGCCTGGTAATTGAATTTGGGGGACCCCCACGCTTTTTTTTTTTTTTATTTATTTATTTATTTTTTTTATCAATGACTTTCAATGAGTGTTCTCTGTATTACGGAGCCGACAATTCATTATAGCTGCGAGTGATTTTAAAGGACTTTTTTTCCTGCATAAATGACACTTTGTGCAGGGACAATTCTAAGCACGGGAAACATGCGCCCCTTCACAGGCATACTATAGACAACCCCCCCCTACGAAATTTAAAGGAATATTACACTTTTATTGTTTCACTTTAATCATTATTAAAATCACTGCTCCCGAAAAAACGGCCGTTTTTAAAACTTTTTTTTGCATTGATCCATGTCCCCTGGGGCAGGACCCGGGTCCCCAAACACTTTTTAGGACAGTATCTTGCAGAATCTTTTCTCTCTGTCAAATCTTTTTTCTCTGTCGAATATTTTCTCTATATAATCTTGGACTAATAGAGGTAAGGTTAGGCACATTCGAACACAGGTTCTATAGACACAGATTGTTGTCAGAGTCATGTCGAATCTCCTATTCTATATCGAACTGTTGTAACAATGAAAACGAAAATAAAGCATTTATTTATGTCGGATCTTTCGTTTTTCGGATTTTGTGCTTTCGTTATCGTTTGTCAAAATGAAAACGAAAATAGCTGAAATTCGGACGAAAATGCATTCGGACGAAAACGAATGCACATGTCTAACAAATACACTAAAATCATTAATATTGCACATAAACTTACTAAAGGCAAATCCACTTTGCACTAGAAGTGCAGCGCAAGTGCACTTGGAAGTGCAGTCGATGTAGATCTGAGGGGGACATGCATGACAATAAAAAACTGCATTTTTGCTTGCACATGATTGGATGATAAAATCAGCAGATCTTCCCCTCAGATCTACAGCAACTACACTTCCAAGTAGTGCACTTGTAGTGCAGAGTGGATTTGACTTTAGTAAATCAGCCCCAATGCAACTTACAAAATTCCTGCTAAATTAGTACTAAAGCCTAGTTCACATGTGGCATACTGAAGTGTACGCCTATGGGGGGCCTCGTTTACCCGCACGGGGATGTACATGTGTTCCATGCATTCCCGTACAAGCAGTCCCATTTTTGTCAATTGGGATGCAACGGCTGCACAGGCATAGCTGCTGTTCCCAATCTGACATCCTTGTGCGTGTGGGTACATGACCCCAAATGCAGACAGTGTGAGCTCAAGGACATGCATGCGGACCTACATGGATGTAAATTTGGGAGCAACGGCTCTATTTGTGCAGATGCTACATCCCAAATTACATCAATGGGACTGTCTGCACTGAGATGCATGGAACACCTGTGTATCCTTGTAAAGGTACGCTGTGTATGCACTGTGTGAGCAAGGCCTTAGGCCCCTTTCACACAAGCACATAGATCGGATCTGCCTGTCCATTTTTCAGGCGGGCCCAGCTGGACCACCTATTGTTTTCTATGGAAAGACTGATGTAAATGGACATGTGTCTGTTTACACCCGCCTGCATCTGATCCTGTCTGCTAAAAAACAGACGGATGGGGATTTAATTCCCCATCCATCTAGCAGATCGGATGGCATCCAATGGAAATTGACAGGTGGTCTATTTCAATCCAACGGACCCATAGAGAATAGCGCTTTGGACCATGCTTTTGTAGCACTCTTTAGCTAGTGTGCTCGATGTAAATAGGTTTGCTAGTATAGGAAAACTGGTCTGACCAAGAGCCAGGCCTGGGTTGAATCTGGGTCAGGGTTGAGTCACTCAGAGAGGCTGGATGACTCAGCAAGCAGCATCTCTGGTACCTCCCCCTACTTTCTGGAAACATGGAGAAGTTTACTGATGTAGTGGGTGGAAGCTAGCAGGAGCTGCTTGGCATTTTTATGAGAACCCAGCCAATCCCCAGCAAATGGACTGTCAAAGGGCAGGCTACACATGGAAGAACCCCTTCCCATGCCAAGGAGAGGACAATGGGAGCAGGTCAGCTCATCCCAGAGATCTCCTGAGAAGTCAGCTGGGTAGGCTGGTGAGTGATCAGTCTGGGAAGACTGTGCAGAAGTTAGCCAGGAGGGCTAGTAAAAGGGGCAGCTGCTGCCAGGTGGGCTGGCAGTGCCTGAAGAATTGGTGCTGGGATCAGTAGCCACAGATGGGATTAAAGTGGTTGTTAATCCAGTCTAACCTGCATACACAAACAGTGCTATCTCCTATTTCATTGTCCTCCTCTGCGTATGATTTATAAAAATAAATGTTGCAAATACCTAATTTCACAGCCGAGATTGTGATCACATGACTGGCCAGCTTTCAGTTTTCCTCCTCTGACAGATGCAGCAGGAGGGGCCCAAATTCCCCGGCTGACATCAGTTGGGAGGGTAGGAGCTGGAGGGAGGAGAGAAGGAGAGAGCTTGCTGATCATGTGGTCACGGATCTCAGCTGTGAAATGAGGTATTTGCAGCATTTATATTTATAAATCATACACAGAGGGGGACACTGCAATAGAAGGAACTGCTGATGGTCTATACAGGTTAGTGTTATGCAAGCAACAGGAGGGGGAGGGGTGGCACTGTCATGAGCAGACAGGCAGAGAGGGGAGGGGGAGCAGAGAGAAGAGAAGATAGCAGGCTGTGGATGACGGAGGCACGTAAACTGATCACAGTGTCAGGGCATGTGGTATCTGCTTGAATAGCTCTTATAACATATTGGGGGTGATTTACAAATGGTTTGCGCCATGAGTTGCGGCGCATGCCGATGCGCAACAGCCGTTTTCACAAAGCATTTGCGCCTGTAACACAGCGCAATTCCCCATTTACTATTAGCATGCCGGCGCATGGGAGGTGGGATCTGTGCGTCGCTATAGACATGGCACACGCATTATTCAACTCAATATTATGGGGGTGATGTGGGTGATGTGAGGAAGTATAGTTCTAACTGTCCAAGTAACAAATATGCCAAAAATAGAATGGAAAAGTAACTTTCTCTGAGCAAGCTTGCTGTGCCAGCAAATACACTTGGAACTGCACGAGGTCAATTTATGCACTGCGCATGCGCAAATAGGCATTTGCGCACGTTCAAGTGCTTTGGTTCACTGCGCTGTCAAAATTTTTGTAAATGTCATGCCACGTAGATGCATTTGCATAAGTTGAACAGGCGCACCTCTCAACTTGACATTTTTTTTGTGCGCTGGTTCACTTCTATGTTTTTTTAAGGCTATTTGCACACAGGTCATGTTAGCATTAAGAAAAAAAATAAAATGCCTGGGGGTCTCCCGAAATTCCATACCAGGCCCTTCCGGTCTGGTATGGATATTAAGGGGAACCTGGTGCCAAAAAAAAAATGATGTGGGGGTCCCCCTTAAAATCCATACCAGACCCTTATCCGAGCACGCAACCTGGCAGGCCCCAGGAAAAGAGGGGGGGACGAGAGAGCGCCCCCCCTGAACCATACCAGGCCACATGCCCTCAACATTGGGAGTGTGCTTTGGGGAACCTCCCAAAGCACCTTGTCCCCATGTTGATAAGGACAAGGGCCTCATCGCCACAACCCTGGCCGGTGGTTGTGGGGGTCTGCGGGCAGGGGGCTTATTGGAATCTGGAAGCCCCCTTTAACAAGGGGACCCCCAGATCCCGGCCTCCCCCTGTGTGAAATGGTAAGGGGTAAGTGACAAAGGTGTTAAAAATGACAAGAGACAGTATTTGACAAGTCCTTTATTAAAGTCTTCTTCTTTCATCTTCTTTCTTCTGGTCGTCTTCCTTCTTCTTTCCTTCATCCTTCGGTTTCTTCCTCCATCTTCTTCTTCCTCTGATCCTCTGCTTCTTGCTCTGGTGTTCTCGTCCGGCATCTTCCTTCACGGTGTCTCTTCTTCCTCTCTTCTTTCTCGGGCCGTTCCCTGCAATGGGAGGCTCCCGCTGTGTGATGCTTCTCTTTTTCTGACAGTTCTTATATAATGGATGCAGGGCCACCGGATGACCTCGCCCCCTCTGACGCATGCTTCCATTATATAAGTGTCAGAAGAAGAGAAGCGTCACACAGCGGGGGCCTCCCATTGCACGGAGAGGCTCGGGAACGAATTGCGGAAGAAGAGACACTGTGGAGGAAGATGCCGGACCAGAACACTGGAGCAAGAAGCGGAGGATTGGAGAAAGAAGAAGATGGAGGAAGAAACCGAAGGTTGAAGGAAAGAAGAAGGAAAGAAGGAAGAAGACCAGAAGAAAGAAGATGAAAGAAGAAGACTTTAATAAAGGAATTGTCAAAAACTTTCTCTTGTCATTTTTAACACTTTTTTGGTGAAATGGTAGGAGTAGTTTTGTACCCCCTTACCATTTCACACAGGGGGGAGGCTGGGATCTGGGGGTCCCCTTGTTAAAGGGGGCTTCCAGATACCAATAAGCCCCCCGCCCGCAAACCCCCTCAACCACAGGCCAGGGTTGTGGGGATGAGGCCCTTGTCCTCATCAACATGGGGACAAGGAGTTTTGGAGGGGACCCCAAAGCATCCTCCCAATGTTGAGGGCATGTGGCCTGGTATGGTTCAGGAGGGGGGGCGCTCTCTCATCCCCAGCCCCTGTGTGAATGGACTGTTAATGATACGGCGTGCGCTGTTATCAATGGGATATTATTATCACGCACACGCTCACTTAATAATTTATCTGGCGCACAAATTAAGGTATGAACCGGCGCAGCGCATTCATCTTAGTAAATCAGCCCCATTGTATTAATAGAAACAAAGTATACAGTTTAATTGTGTAAGGAAAATGCACAAAATTTTTTGGATCTTATTATTTCTAAAGACCAGGAACATGCCATCATCCTAGATGGATTTTGGATTGACAAATTACAAGGGTCCGAAAAAAATAATAATAATAGTACAAAAGATGATTATGTAAGATCAAACAAAAGCTTAATAGATACGTTTGAGGAGAGGAGAAATCATAGAGAAGAAATATTTGTGGTGGTGAGAAATAAAAATAGGTAGAAAATACTGTATAATAAATGATTAGTTCTTGAACATAGGAATATTTGTTAGTATTTTCAGTATATTTGTCTATTCGTGAATTTATGTATGTACCTATATTGTATTTGAACAGTATTTTTTTTATGTGTTTATTTAGGTCTATTGCGGCATGCCATATATGGTTATATGTTGTAAAATCATATTAGCAACAAAATTTGTAGGCAATATTGTATTTCTTAATATATGTTCTGGATGAAGCTGAAAATTGGTCTGGGCCAGAAGGTCTATAAGTGCCCTGTATTGCAGTGGTTAATATGCTCTTAAAGCAAACCCATCTCTCCTCCGTGTTCTTTGTTCCTATGATTTTATCCTAATTCATGCCCTCTAACAAGGTTCGGAGTTTAGGGAAGTTGGCTCTTTTGAAATTCAGTGTCTTGGTATTCACCTTATGTTTCCAATTTGTGTGATTTATACTGAAGCCAATTGACCTGTGATCGCTGTTTTCTAAATTTCCCCATATTTCCACATCTGTGTTCAAGCCTGCATTGTTGATAAACAGTAGATACAGTAATGCTTTATTTCTAGTTGGTGCGTCACCCATCTAAACCATGAAATTGTCCTGCAAGACATTTAGGAACTGGCAGTCTATGTCTGGATAATTAAAATCCCTTCATGGCAAAGAGCTCTCTGAGGATCTGAAAAAAAAATAATGGTTGCTCTACATAAAGATGGCATAGGCTATGAGAAGATTGTCAAGGCCCAGAAACTGAGCTGCAACACGGTAACTATAACAGGACAGGTTCCACTGAGAACAGGCCTCGCCATGATCAACTAAAGAAGTTAAAGCGGAGGTCCACCCTAAAATGGACCTCCGCTCATCGGATAATCCAGGTAACTGCACCCACTTCCGGGATAGCTGTCTGCGGAAAGGGGCGTAGATTACGCCCCTTTCCGCAACTGCCCGCCCAGGGGAGGGCTGACAGCCTTAGGCCTGGGGGGCAAGTCCAGTCAAGTGGTCCATTGAACCACTGAATCAGCTCACCACCCATCTACACCACATTCCCCGTACAGAGAGAATGTTTTTAACACTTTCTTTGGCCACTAGTGGGGGTTAAAAGTGCCCCGCTAGTGCCACTAAAACAATGATAAAGCACCACTAAAACGAGCAGCGCTGTACCACTACCGCCCACATCGCCCCAGTGTGAAAGTACCCTTTGGTATTAGATGTGCAAACAAAAAGGTGAGACCACATCTAATACCTACAGAGAGTAATGGAAATAAGGTGGAGTTCAAAGTGAACTGTGTCATTGCCTGCAGGGATTGGCATTTAGGGGGGTTAAAGCAGGCAGGGATGAAGGGATGCAGGGATGAAATGTGATATCAACTATTCACTGCCTGTCAAATGCCTCTGAAAAGTGACCTGAGCATGGATCACTTTTCAGAGGAGTGGCAGTGGCTGCTGCAAGTGAATACAAGCATTTAGGCTCACACTGGTGTGCTGCGGTTTGGCTGCAGTGCGGATGTACTGGCGGGTGTCACACCCCCTAAGACTTCTTTTAGGTTACTCATTGTTGCTGCATGTTCTGAAAGTGCACCAAACAGGATGTTTTGTGTACTTTCAGAACATGCAGTAAAAATGTGCATCCTCTATGTCCCAGGGGCAACATGCAGGATGACTGCCAGTACACCAGCATTGCAGCCAAACTGCAGCATGTCAGTGAGAGCCCACATCATACCACCTAGCCCTAGGAGGGCAAGGTACTGGCACAGGCTGCTAGAAAAAAAACTCTTTGGCTGCAGAGAGGAGGAGAGAGGAGGAGCTCACTTACTTGGATGGTCCCAGCCTCCCAGGAGCCTCACTGGATTCCAGCCAACTGCTCAGATTGAGCAGAGAGCAGGTCCAGCCTCTACCAGCCAATGGTGTGGAGTAGGGATGGGCTGGCAGCTCAAGAACTTTGCATGTTGCGGTTTTGAGCTGATGACACAGCAGCCTTTGCCACCGCATATCAGAGCAGCCCAGGGGGCAATTGCATCCCTGCCCCCTGGCCCAGCCCTCCCCTGTGCCCGCCCCTTTGCGCAAGTGCCCCGCTGCCTGCTGGGAAACACACAGTTCCCAGAGGCAGCGGGGACCATCCGGATTGCGCCGCGCGGCTCGCGCATGCGCAGTAGGGAACCGGGAAATGAAGCCGAAAGGCTCCATTTCCTGATTCCCATACCCAAGATGGCGGCAGCAGCACCCGAGTGTCGATCTAGAGATCGGCTTCGGGTGCCGACATCGCGGGCGCGCTGGACAGGTAAGTGTCACCATTTTAAAAGTCAGCAGCTGCAGTATTTGTAGCTGCTGACTTTAAAAAAAAAAAAAAAACGCGGAGTCCCGGTGGACTCCCGCTTTTAGTGCACATGCTCAGCGTCATATCCAGAGGTTGCCTTTGGGAAAGGGATGTATAAGTGCTGCCAGCATTGCTGTAGAGGTTGACGGAGCCTGTCAATGCCTCTTCTAAAGATGATGCACAAGAAAGCCTTCAAACAGTTTGCTGAAGACAAGCAGACTAAGGAAATTGATTACTTGAACCATGTCCTGTGGTCTGATGAGACCAAGATAAACATATTTGGTTCAGATGGTGTCAAGCGTGTGTGGTGACAAGTGTGTCTTGCCTACAGTCAAGCATGGTGGTGGGAGTGTCATGTTCTGAGGCTGTATGAGTGTTGCCAGCACTGGGGAGCTACAGTTCATGAATGGCAACTAGGGATGAGCTTCGTGTTCGAGTCGAACATACGTTCGACTCGAACATTGGCTGTTCGTCCGTTTGGCGAAGTCCGAACATTTTGGTCCGTTCGCGCCAAATTCGTGTGGCGCTCACGGCCCACAATGCACTGCGTTGGCGCAGTGCATTGCTGGCTCATGATTGGCCAAGCATGCACTGTGACCCCGCATGCTTGGCCAATCGCAGCGCCAGCAGCGAGGAGAGCCATGATTGGCCACAGGCAGGATGCCTGTGGCCAATCATAGCTCAGGCTGTGTAGTGCACGCCACACACTATATAAGGCCGCCAGCGCGGCGGCCTTGTGTAGTGTGTTGGCGTCTGAAGCAGTGGGTGTTCTGTGTACCTTCAACACAGTGCACACCGATCGTTTTCGGACGATTTTTGATCTTGCTGTTGTGTAGTGGTTATTGTCTGCGTGCCCTGACCGCAGTATACACCGCTATATTCACCTCACCTATATAGCTAGTGATCTATCTTTTATAATAGAGCTTGCAGTCAGTAGTGTTAGGAGATAGTGTGTGCTGTCTGCGTGCTCTGTACCCAGTACATACCGCTATATCCACCTACATAGCTGTTCTCTATTTGAGCCCACTTGCCACCTGCAGGAGTTATTGGAAGTTGTGTGTGCCTCCAGCACAGCACAGTATACATCGGTATATACTCCTTTATCTCTGGTGTTCTATAATAAAGGCATCTGCAGGAGTTAGTGGGTGTTCTGTGTACCTTCAACACAGTACACAACGATCGTTTTCGGACGATTTTCGATCTTGCTGTTGTGTAGTGGTTGTTGTCTGCGTGCCCTGACCGCAGTATACACCGCTATATTCACCTCACCTATATAGCTAGTGATCTATCTTTTATAATAGAGCTTGCAGTCAGTAGTGTTAGGAGCTAGTGCGTGCTGTCTGCGTGCTCTGTACCCAGTACATACCGCTATATCGACCTACATAGCTCTTCTCTATTTGAGACCACTTGCCATCTGCAGGAGTTATCGGAAGTTGTGTGTGCCTCCAGCAAAGCACAGTATACATCTGTATATACCCCTTTATCTCTGGTGTTCTATAATAAAGGCATCTGCAGGAGTTAGTGGGTGTTGTGTGCCTCTAGCACAATATACACTACCCAACTGCTTTTTTACCCAACTCCCTTCAGGCCATTACCATGTCTGTAAGGCCAGCAAGGAGAGGCAGACAGGCGCGAGCCGATAAAAGAGGGCAAGCAGGCTCTGTGTCTAGAGACAACAGTGCTGGTCGTGGACGCGGTGCATTGTCATCAGCATGTGGCCATGGGACACGCTTGTCCTTCTTTTCGGCAGCTGGACATGTTGAACCGCAACATGCCAACGACTTGGTAGAGTGGATGACCAAGCCCTCTTCATCCTCCTCATCCTCTCTCACCCAGTCTCAGGGTACTAGCAAAGCAGCTGCCAACGCATCGTCTTCCCTCCTCTCAATGCCATCATCAGTGACTCCTTCCCTAGACCCACCACGTCCTCCTGAGGAGTCTCCTGAACTCTTTGAGCACAGTGTTGGGTACATGCTCCAGGAGGATGCCCAGTGTTTTGTGGGCTCTGATGATGACACTCAGCTAGAGGAAGGCAGTAGCGTGAGCGCAGAGAGAGGGGATGCTCAAGAAGGACAGCAATCTGGCAGTCATGTTCCACAAGCTGCAGCATACTGCCAGGTTTGCTACAGCGATGAAGAGGGAGGGGATGATGAGGGCACTGACTCCACGTGGGTGCCTGGAAGGAGAGAGGAGGAGGAGGAGGAGGCACATATCCAACGAGGCAGGATGCCCTCCGGGGCCAGCTTAGGGGCAGCACACCGACTGAATCACACCGCAGAGCTCCGCCTGTGCAGAGCACTGCCTCTGCGCGTTATTCTAAAAGTTCTTTGGTGTGGGCCTTTTTTGAGACGAGTGCATCAGATCGCACCGCTGCTATTTGCAACATATGTCTCAAGCGTATCTCACGTGGCCAAAACATCAGCCGCTTGGGCACCACATGCTTGACCAGACATATGTTGACCTGCCATGCAGCTCGTTGGCAAGCGTACCTCAAAGACCCACACCAAAGAACAAAGAGGACCTCTCCTTGCTCCTCATCAGCTGGCATCTCCAACCCCACTAGACCTTCAGTCCTCTCTGAAACCTGCTCTGAGAGGAATGAAGGTGTAGAATTAGGTGTGTCACAGCCAAGTGCTTCCGGGAACTCTGCTAGCGGTACACCCACGTCCGATTATAGCAGGCAAATGTCCCTGCCCCAGCTGCTGGACCGGCGAAAGAAGTTCACTCCCAGCCATCCACATGCCCAGCGGTTGAATGCTAGCTTGGCTAAATTGCTAGCACTTCAACTGCTGCCTTTTCAGTTGGTAGACTCGGCCCCCTTCCGTGAGTTTGTACAATGTGCGGTTCCTCAGTGGCAGGTCCCCAAACGCCACTTTTTCTCACGGAAGGCGATTCCGGCTCTCTACCGGCATGTGGAAGGCAATGTCCTTGCCTCGCTGGACAGGGAAGTCAGCGGTAAGGTGCATATTACCGCTGACTCATGGTCCAGCAGGCATGGACAGGGACGTTACCTGTCTTTCACGGCCCATTGGGTCACTCTTCTGGCAGCTGGGAAGGATGCAGGACAAGGTGCAGTAGTGTTGGAGGTTGTTCCGCCACCACGCCTCCAAAATGCTACTATTGGTTGTGACACACCTCTCTCCTCCACCCCCTCCTCTTCTTCTTCCTCCATGGCCTCTTCCAGTGCTCTGTCCTCAGAACCAGCGGTGCTCCGTAGGCGTTCCAGGGGCTACGCAAGTACGCAGGCAAAACTATGCCATGCCGTGCTTGCGCTGGTTTGTTTGGGGGACAGGAGCCACACTGGGGCGGATGTTTTGTCAGCTCTGCAGGGGCAGGCCGAGAGGTGGTTGACGCCACGCCAGCTTAAGCCAGGAATGGTGGTTTGCGACAATGGCACCAACCTCCTCTCCGCCCTCCGACAGGGACAACTGACCCATGTGCCCTGTGTAGCTCACGTCCTTAACCTGGTGGTGCAGCGGTTCTTGGGCAGGTACCCCGGCTTACAGGATGTCCTGAAGCAGACCAGGAAAGTCTGTGTGCATTTCCGCCGATCATTTAATGCCTGTGCTCGGCTGGCTGAGCTCCAAAAGGAGTTGAACCTGCCCAAGAACCGCCTTATATGTGACATGCCCACCAGATGGAACTCAACATTGGCCATGCTGCAGCGGCTGCACACGCAGCAGAGGGCCATCAATGAGTACCTGTGCGACTACGGCACCAGGACAGGGTCAGGGGAGCTCGGTTTTTTCTCACCACGCCAGTGGGGCATGATCAGGGATGCATGCACTGTCCTGTCACCGTTTGAGGAGGCCACAAGGATGGTGAGCAGTGACAGTGCATGCATCAGTGACACTGTACATCTTGTAAACCTCTTGGAGCATACGCTGCGTGGAATAATGGACAGGGCACTTGAGGCAGAACAGAGGCAGGAAGAGGAGGACTTCCTTGCCTCTCAAGGCCCCCTTTATCCAGACAGTGTTCCTGCTGTGCCACCCATCACACAGGAAGAGGATAAGGAGGAGGAAGAGGAGGAGGAGGATGATTGTGTCAGCATGGAGGTGGAGGCTGGCACTCAGCATCAGCATCAGCCGCAGCAGCAGCAGCAGTCTTGTAGGGATGATTTACAGTCCCAAGAAACACGTGGACTTGTACGTGGCTGGGAGAAAGTAGCTGCGGATCATGTTGTCCTTAGTGACCCAGAGGACTCCGGACCGAATGCCTCAGCTAACCTACGCTGCATGGCCTCCCTGATCCTGCAAAGCCTGCGGAAGGATCCTCGTATTCTTCGGATCAAGGAGAGGGACCATTACTGGCTGGCCACTCTCCTTGATCCACGGTACAAGGGTAAGGTTGCCGACCTTATCTTGCCATCGCAGAGGGAGCAGAGGATGAGACATCTCCGGGAGGCCTTGCAGAAAGGTCTGTGCAACGCGTTCCCAGAGACTGGGAGGTTACAAACTCCTGGTCCTGGACAACGTGTTGCTGAGGCATCGGTCAGAAGGAGCGGTGGAGAAGGTGGCTGTCTGACTGATGCTTTCAGACAATTTTTTAGTCCGCAGCCCCAAGGTATGATCGGTTCCAGCACCCATCGCCAGTGTCTGATTTACATGGTGCAGGAATACCTAGGGGCAAGGTCAGACTTGGACACCTTTCCCACCGAAAATCCTCTGGCTTACTGGGTCTTGAGGATGGATCACTGGCCAGAGCTTGCACAGTATGCAATTGAGCTACTGGCCTGTCCTGCATCCAGCGTTCTTTCGGAACGCACCTTCAGTGCTGCTGGTGGCTTTGTTACCGATCATAGGGTGCGCCTGTCCACCGAATCAGTTGATCGACTGACCTTCATCAAGATGAATCAGTCTTGGATCACCCACAGCTACCAAGCACCTGAAGCTGATGTAACAGAATAATTTTTTTGGAAATATCACATCCCTTCAAGACTGCCTATGCTGATGCTGAGTGACTGTCCTGTTATGTTGATTGTCTATCCTCTTCCTCCTCCGCTGATATGTTGGAAGAACATTTCTGGTTCTAGTTGATGCCATCAGCCCAATTTTTCTGCCCCTGTTTAACAGGGGCGTTTAAGTACAATTTTTGATGCAATGCTTTGCAGCAGGGCTAATTCCTGCAATTAAACAAGAGTATATGGGAGAGGTTGCAGTGTGGTGACACCAGCACCAGTGCCATCAGCCCAATTTTTCTGCCCCTGTTTAACAGGGGCGTTTAATTACAATTTTTGATGCAATGCTTTGCAGCAGGGCTAATTCCTGCAATAAAACTAGAGTATATGGCAGAGGTTGCAGTGTGGTGGCACCAGCACCAGTGCCATCAGCCCAATTTTTCTGCCCCTGTTTAACAGGGGCGTTTAATTACAATTTTTGATGCAATGCTTTGCAGCAGGGCTAATTCCTGCAATAAAACTAGAGTATATGGCAGAGGTTGCAGTGTGGTGGCACCAGCACCAGTGCCATCAGCCCAATTTTTCTGCCCCTGTTTAATAGGGGCGTTTAATTACAATTTTTGATGCAATGCTTTGCAGCAGGGCTAATTCCTGCAATAAAACTAGAGTATATGGCAGAGGTTGCAGTGTGGTGGCACCAGTACCAGTGCCTAAGGCCCAATTTTTCTGCCCCTGTTTAACAGGGGCGTTTAATTACAATTTTTGATGCAATGCTTTGCAGCAGGGCTAATTCCTGCAATAAAACTAGAGTATATGGCAGAGGTTGCAGTGTGGTGGCACCAGTACCAGTGCCTAAGGCCCAATTTTTCTGCCCCTGTTTAACAGGGGCGTTTAAGTACAATTTTTGATGCAATGCTTTGCAGCAGGGCTAATTCCTGCAATAAAACTAGAGTATATGGAAGAGGTTGCAGTGTGGTGGCACCAGCAGCAGTGCCTAAGGCCAAATTTTTCTGCCCCTGTTTAACAGGGACATGTAATTACAATTCTTGATATAATATTTCACAGGAGGGCCCCTTCCTGTGCCCACCCAGAGTAACGGTGAGGACTTATAGTGTTGTGGCACCAGCACCACAACCACCAAAGGTCAATTTTTCTACCACTGTTCAACAATGGCATGTAATTACAATTCTTGATATAATCGTTCACAGCAGGGCGCTCCAGCGCCCACCAAGAGTCACTTTCAGGGCTTACAGTGTTGTGGCAAAACCAACACCTTGTTCCGCCATTTCTGCAGAGCATATAGGGCAGGCCCCTACTTTCAAACATCCAATTTACAAACATCTCCTACTTGCAAACGGAAGGAGACAACAGCAAGTGAGATGAAAAAAGATGGACGACAAAACAAATTATACAGGGGTGATAACCCTTCCCTATGTTTTCCAAAAAGCTTAAAAATAGTTTTTTTGACTGGAGCTACACTTTAAAAATGTACCAGTTGAAAATTACAAACAGATTCAACAACATCTAACACAACAAACCTACACAGTCCCTGTCTTGTTTGCACCGCCTGTATACTGCTGTTCTGAGTATATAGGGCCTGGGGGCCACACGCATTTCCTTTTTTTAATATGGGTACGGGGTTCCCCTTAATATGCGTACAAGACCTAAAGGGGCTGGTAATGGGCAGGGAGGGCTACCCATGCCATTTTTCTCAATGATTTTCAACCATATTGCAGGAACCAGATATAACATTAAAACCGCAAGCAGTTTTAAATGGTGTTATTTCCATTTAATGTAATTTTGTGCAGGGACTGTTCTAAACACGGGAAACACGTGGCACTTCACAGGCATACTACAGACACCCCCCAGGCACCATATTTAAAGGAATATTTCACTTTTTTTTTCACTTTAATCATCATTAAAATCAGTGCTCCCGCCAAAACGGCCATTTTTAAAAACATTTTAGGCATTGACCCATGTCCCCTGGGGCAGGAGCCAGGTCCCCAAACCCTTTTTAGGACAGTATCTTGCATATTAGCCGTTAAAATTAGCACTTTTCATTTCGAACGTTCGAGTCCCATAGACTTCAATGGGGTTCTAAAGTTCGTTCGAATTTGGGGTCCGTTTGAAGGTTCTGGTGCGAACCGAACCGGGGGGTGTTCGGCTCATCCCTAATGACAACATGTATTGTGACATACTGAAGCAGAGCATGATCCCCTCCCTTCAGAGACTGGGCTGCAGGGCAGTATTCCAACATGATAACGACCGGAAACACACCTTCCAGAGGACCACTACATTGCTAAAGAAGCTGAGGGTAAAGGTGATGAACTGGCCAAGCATGTCTCCATGCCTAAACCCTATTAAGCATCTGTGGGGCATCCACAAACAGAAGGTGGAGAAGCACAAGGTCTTTAACATCCACCAGCTCAGTGATGTTGTCATGGAGGAGTTGAAAAGGACTCCAGTGGCAACATGTGAAGCTCTGGTGAACGCCATGCCTTAGAGGGTTAATTCAGTGCTGGAAAATAATGGTGGCCACACAAAATATTGACACTTTGGGCCCAATTTGGATATTTTCACTTAGGGGTGTATTCTTGTTTGTTGCCAGCAGTTTAGACATTAATTGCTTTGTGTGCTGTCTATTATAGGATTGTCTATAGTAGGACAGCAAAGTAAAAGGTGTAGGTATAACAGGCAAAGTCAAAAGAGCTACATTTGAAGTTAAAGCATCCACTTCAAATTGATCACCATGAATTCAGATAAGAGTATTAAAATAACTCCTCTAACTTTGGAGACCAGATCTCATGTTTCCAGCTCCAGAAATTCTGTGCGCTCCAGCAGATCGTCAGTAGGGATGAGCTTCAAGTCGAACATTGCCTGTTCGCCTGTTCACCAAACAGCGAACAATTTGGGGTGTTCACAGTAAATTCGAAAAGCCGCTGAACACCCTGTAAAAGTCTATAGGAGAAATCTAAAGTGCTAATTTTAAGTTATTGTCATAAAAAGTGTTTGGGGACCTGGGTCCTGCCCCAGGGGACATGAATCAATGCAAAAAAAGTTTTAAAAACTGCCATTTTTTCAGGAGCAGTGATTTTAATAATGCTTAAAGTGAAAAAATAAAAGTGTAATATTCCTTTAAATTTCGTACCTGGGGGTGTGTATAGTATGCCTGTAAAGGGGCGCATGTTTCCCGTGCTTAGAACTGTCCCTGCACAAAGTGTCATATCTGCAGGAAAAAAGTCATTTAAAAGCACTCGTGGCTATAATGAATTGTCAGCTCCCCATAATACAGAGAACAGTCATAGAAAGTCATTGATTAAAAAAAAAAAGCGTGGGGTTCCCCCAAATTCAATTACCAGGCCCTTCAGATCTGGTATGGATATTAAGGGGAACCCCGCGTCAAATAAAAAAAATGACATGGGGTTCCCCCCAAATATCCATACCAGACCCTTTAGGTCTGGTATGGATTTTAAGGGGAACTCCATGCCAAATATAAAAAAATGGCGTGGAGTTCCCCCCAAAAATCCATACCAGACCCTTTATCCGAGTATGCAACCTGGCAGGCCGCAGGAAAATAGGGGGGACGAGAGAGCGGCCCCTCCCCTCCTGAACCGTACCAGGCCACATGCCCTATGCATTTGGAGGATGCTTTGGGGTCCCCCAAAGCACCTTGTCCCCATGTTGATGAGGACAAGGGCCTCATCCCCAAAACCCTGGCCGGTGGTTGTGGGGGTCTACGGGCAGGGGGCTTATCAGAATCTGGAAGCCCCCTTTAACAAGGGGACCACCAGATCCTGTCCCCCATTTGAAATGGTAAGGGGGTACAAAAGTACCCCTACCATTTCACAAAGAAAGTGTAAAATTTTTTAAAAAAACGCACACACACCGTTGGGAAACGTCCTATATTAAAAATAAATAATAACAAAAAAGATTCCAGCGGTAGTAATACACTCTTGCTATCCAGTGATGGATGATCATCTCTCCAGCGATGGGTGATCTGATCCAGTGATGAGTGATCAATCCTGCGTTACATCAGAGGGGGCGGGGGCACCCGTACGTCATTGGGGAAGCCCGGCTTTCCCCTTGCGTCAGAGGGGAGCAGGGTCAGGTGATGGGTGGCCCCGCCCTCCTCAGTTGATAAGTGTCAGGCTGCCGGGATTCCCGCAGTGTCTCTGGTGGAGACAGGATGGATGCGCTGCGCTGGAGGGAGAGATCACCCATCGCTGGATCAGATCACCCATCGCTGGACTTTGGAGAGATGATCATCCATCGCTGGATAGCAAGAGTGGATTACCGCCACTGGAATCTTTTTTTTTTTTTTTTTTTTTTTAATAAAGGACTTTTCCCAACGGTGTGTGTGTGTTTTTTAAAAATTTTTACACTTTCTTTGTGAAATGGTAGGGGGGTGGGATCTGGGGGTCCCCTTGTTAAAGGGGGATTCCAGATTCTGATAAGCCCCCCGCCCGCAGACCCCCACAACCACCGGCTAGGGTTGTGGGGATGAGGCCCTTGTCCTCATCAACATGGGGACAAGGTGCTTTGGGGGGACCCCAAAGCATCCTCCCAATGTTGAGGGCATGTGGCCTGGTACGGTTCAGAGGGAGCGCTCTCTCATCCCCCCTCTTTTCCTGCGGCCTGCCAGGTTGCGTGCTCGGATAAAGGGTCTAGTATGGATTTTTGGGGGAACTTCATGCCATTTTTTTTTTTTTAAATGGCGCGGAGTTCCCCTTAAAATCCATACCAGACCTGAAGAGTCTGGTATGGATATTTGGGGGGTGAACCCCACATCATTTTTTTTTTTAATTTGACATGGCCTGAAGGGCCTGGTAATTTAATTTGGGGGAACCCCACGTTTTTTGTTTTTTATCATTGACTTTCAATGACTGTTATCTTTATTACGGGGAGCCGACAATTCATTATAGCCGCGAGTCCTTTCAAATGACTTTTTTTCCTGCAGAAATTATGCTTTGTGCAGGGACAGTTCTAAGCACGGGAAACATGCGCCCCTTTACAGGCATACTATACACACCCCCCAGGTACGAAATTTAAAGGAATATTACACTTTTAGTTCTGCAGCACTCAGAGGGGGTTTTGGGGATGAGAGAGCGCTCCCTCTGAACCGTACCAGGCCACATGCCCTCAACATTGGGAGGATGCTTTGGGGTCCCCCCAAAGCACCTTGTCCCCATGTTGATGAGGACAAGGGCCTCATCCCCAAAACCCTGGCCGGTGGTTGTGGGGGTCTACGGGCAGGGGGCTTATCAGAATCTGGAAGCCCCCTTTAACAAGGGGACACCCAGATCCTGTCCCCCATTTGAAATGGTAAGGGGGTACAAAAGTACCCCTACCATTTCACAAAGAAAGTGTAAATTTTTTTTTTAAAACGCACACACACACCATTGGGAAAAGTCCTTTATTAAAAATAAATAATAACAAAAAAGATTCCAGCGGTAGTAATCCACTCTTGCTATCCAGTGATGGATGATCATCTCTCCAGCGATGGGTGATCTGGTCCAGTGATGAGTGATCAATCCTGCGTTACATCAGAGGGGGCGGGGGCACCCGTACGTCATTGGGGAAGCCCGGCTTTCCCCTTGCGTCAGAGGGGAGCAGGGTCAGGTGATGGGTGGCCCCGCCCTCCTCAGTTGATAAGTGTCAGGCTGCCGGGATTCCCGCAGTGTCTCCGGTGGAGACAGGATAGATGCGCTGCGCTGGAGGGAGAGATCACCCATCGCTGGATCAGATCACCCATCGCTGGAATCTGGAGAGATGATCATCCATCGCTGGATAGCAAGAGTGGATTACCGCCACTGGAATCTTTTTTTATTTTTTTTATTTTTAATAAAGGACTTTTCCCAACGGTGTGTGTGTGTTTTTTAACATTTTTTACACTTTCTTTGTGAAATGGTAGGGGGGCGGGATCTGGGGGTCCCCTTGTTAAAGGGGGATTCCAGATTCTGATAAGCCCCCCGCCCGCAGACCCCCACAACCACCGGCCAGGGTTGTGGGGATGAGGCCCTTGTCCTTATCAACATGGGGACAAGGTGCTTTGGGGGGACCCCAAAGCATCCTCCCAATGTTGAGGGCATGTGGCCTGGTACGGTTCAGAGGGAGCGCTCTCTCATCCCCCCTCTTTTCCTGCGGCCTGCCAGGTTGCGTGCTCGGATAAAGGGTCTAGTATGGATTTTTGGGGGGAACTTCATGCCATTTTTTTTTTAAAATGGCGCGGAGTTCCCCTTAAAATCCATACCAGACCTGAAGAGTCTGGTATGGATATTTGGGGGGGTGAACCCCACATCATTTTTTTTTTTATTTGACATGGCCTGAAGGGCCTGGTAATTTAATTTGGGGGAACCCACGTTTTTTGTTTTTTATCATTGACTTTCAATGACTGTTATCTTTATTACGGGGAGCCGACAATTCATTATATCCGCGAGTCCTTTCAAATGACTTTTTTTCCTGCAGAAATTATGCTTTGTGCAGGGACAGTTCTAAGCACGGGAAACATGCGCCCCTTTACAGGCATACTATACACACCCCCCAGGTACGAAATTTAAAGGAATATTACACTTTTAGTTCTGCAGCACTCAGAGGGGGTTTTGGGGATGAGAGAGCGCTCCCTCTGAACCGTACCAGGCCACATGCCCTCAACATTGGGAGGATGCTTTGGAGTCCCCCCAAAGCACCTTGTCCCCATATTGATGAGGACAAGGGCCTCATCCCCAAAACCCTGGCCGGTGGTTGTGGGGGTCTACGGGCAGGGGGCTTATCAGAATCTGGAAGCCCCCTTTAACAAGGGGACCACCAGATCCTGTCCCCCATTTGAAATGGTAAGGGGGTACAAAAGTACCCCTACCATTTCACAAAGAAAGTGTACATTTTTTTTAAAAAACGCACACACACACACCGTTGGGAAAAGTCCTTTATTAAAAATAAATAATAACAAAAAAGATTCCAGCGGTAGTAATCCACTCTTGCTATCCAGTGATGGATGATCATCTCTCCAGCAATGGGTGATCTGATCCAGTGATGAGTGATCAATCCTGCGTTACATCAGAGGGGGCGGGGGCACCCGTACGTCATTGGGGAAGCCCGGCTTTCCCCTTGCGTCAGAGGGGAGCAGGGTCAGGTGATGGGTGGCCCCGCCCTCCTCAGTTGATAAGTGTCAGGCTGCCGGGATTCCCGCAGTGTCTCCGGTGGAGACAGGATGGATGCGCTGCGCTGGAGGGAGAGATCACCCATCGCTGGATCAGATCACCCATCGCTGGACTCTGGAGAGATGATCATCCATCGCTGGATAGCAAGAGTGGATTACCGCCACTGGAATCTTTTTTTTATTTTTTTTATTTTTAATAAATGACTTTTCCCAACGGTGTGTGTGTGTTTTTTAACATTTTTTACACTTTCTTTGTGAAATGGTAGGGGGGCGGGATCTGGGGGTCCCCTTGTTAAAGGGGGATTCCAGATTCTGATAAGCCCCCCGCCCGCAGACCCCCACAACCACCGGCCAGGGTTGTGGGGATGAGGCCCTTGTCCTTATCAACATGGGGACAAGGTGCTTTGGGGGGACCCCAAAGCATCCTCCCAATGTTGAGGGCATGTGGCCTGGTACGGTTCAGAGGGAGCGCTCTCTCATCCCCCCTCTTTTCCTGCGGCCTGCCAGGTTGCGTGCTCGGATAAAGGGTCTAGTATGGATTTTTGGGGGGAACTTCATGCCATTTTTTTTTTTTTAAATGGCGCGGAGTTCCCCTAAAAATCCATACCAGACCTGAAGAGTCTGGTATGGATATTTGGGGGGGTGAACCCCACATCATTTTTTTTTTTTTATTTGACATGGCCTGAAGGGCCTGGTAATTTAATTTGGGGGAACCCCACGTTTTTTGTTTTTTATCATTGACTTTCAATGACTGTTATCTTTATTACGGGGAGCCGACAATTCATTATATCCGCGAGTCCTTTCAAATGACTTTTTTTCCTGCAGAAATTATGCTTTGTGCAGGGACAGTTCTAAGCACGGGAAACATGCGCCCCTTTACAGGCATACTATACACACCCCCCAGGTACGAAATTTAAAGGAATATTACACTTTTAGTTCTGCAGCACTCAGAGGGGGTTTTGGGGATGAGAGAGCGCTCCCTCTGAACCGTACCAGGCCACATGCCCTCAACATTGGGAGGATGCTTTGGAGTCCCCCCAAAGCACCTTGTCCCCATATTGATGAGGACAAGGGCCTCATCCCCAAAACCCTGGCCGGTGGTTGTGAGGATGAGGCCCTTGTCCTCATCAACATGGGGACAAGGTGCTTTGGGGGGACCCCAAAGCATCCTCCCAATGTTGAGGGCATGTGGCCTGGTACAGTTCAGAGGGAGCGCTCTCTCATCCCCCTCTTTTCCTGCGGCCTGCCAGGTTGCGTGCTCGGATAAAGGGTCTAGTATGGATTTTTGGGGGGAACTTCATGCCATTTTTTTTTTAAATAGCGCGGAGTTCCCCTTAAAATCCATACCAGACCTGAAGAGTCTGGTATGGATATTTGGGGGGGTGAACCCCACATCATTTTTTTTTTAATTTGACATGGCCTGAAGGGCCTGGTAATTTAATTTGGGGGAACCCCACGTTTTTTGTTTTTTTATCATTGACTTTCAATGACTGTTATCTTTATTACGGGGAGCCGACAATTCATTATAGCCGCGAGTCCTTTCAAATGACTTTTTTTCCTGCAGAAATTATGCTTTGTGCAGGGACAGTTCTAAGCACGGGAAACATGCGCCCCTTTACAGGCATACTATACACACCCCCCAGGTACGAAATTTAAAGGAATATTACACTTTTAGTTCTGCAGCACTCAGAGCAAGAGCAAAGGCAGAAGCAGTGCGAGCAGAGGTTTCTTATGCTGAAAAACACGATGAAGCAGAAAGCAAAGTTGGAAGCTAATATGCATGTGTTTACAGAGTCAAAAGGCAGCAGTAGCAGCATCTGCAGAAGCTGCAGTATATGAAGCTGCAACTGTTTTAGAAAAGGATTTACTTCAAGAGTTTGCAGAGATAGCTACTCACGATCCAGTACAAAGGACTCATGAGTATGTTCAAAATCATGCTCTGGAACAAAATATAACAGAGTTTGTACTTATCTCCAGCACAACTCCACAGCTTCAATCCAATCCGAATGTGCCTGAATTTCACACCTATACTGACAATGGGGGTTATTTACGAAAGGCAAATCCACTTTGCACTATAAGTGCACTGCAAGTGCACTTGGAAGTGCAGTTGCTGTAAATCTGATGGGTAGATCTAAAATGAGGGAAAGCTCTGCTGATTTTATCATCCAATCATGTGCAAGCTAAAATGCAGTTTTTTTTTTCCTTGCATGTCCCCCTCGGATCTTTGCACTTGTAGTGCAAAGCGGATTTGCCTTTCATAAATAACACCCAATGTCCCAATACCAAGGGAGTGCATCCAAAAAGCAGAGATTATGCAAATATACAACATCCATTCCATAACATGGATTATCGTGTATCCTCTTTCAGAGATGGCACATTAGGAACTTCAGAGACCACTGATCTAGCAAAGCACCTTATTCGTCGAAAATTAGTAAGCACAGGGCTGCTAACATTTGATGATCATGCAGATAACTATTGGGCTCCATGCCCAATCTCTGGCTATAAGATTGAGATCTCTGGTTATGGTCTGGAATGTTGTCTTCCATAGACAACATTCCAGAGCATAACCAGAGATCTCAATCTTATAGCCAGAGAAGAACTAGATTTCCTGACAAAGTGGCTTGGGCCAGAGTCATCTCAACATGCCAAAAGAATCAGATCAGTGCATGTTAATAATCCAATTGCTGGAGTTAAAAGATATGGCAGAGATTAGAAGACTGTTATAACAGCCCTGAAGCCATTGAAAATCCTCTGTTAAAGAAACCAGAATCTCTAACAAAGACAATCTAAACTTAGGAAAACTTGGTGACATGTTGTTGGAAGTGGATGCAGCAAAGTCAGGAGGCTATTTGCCAGGACTGGCATTCCTGGACACCAGCTTGTGGGATTAAACCAATAACTGAAAAGCTCCTATATAATCTGCAGGAAATGTGTATTTCTCAAGGCTCCAAGTATAAAGAAGATCATTATGTCTCTTTTGCACCATTCAGTTTCTTCACTAGATTTATTGTCAACCAAGCAAATACTAGAAATGATCCAAGCTTCATATTCTCAACATGCAGAAACAAAGTTACAGCAAATACAGAGAAAACAGGAGCAAGGTACGGAGGTGTCAGCCACTATCTCGACTATCACAAATCAGCAGCCCTGAAAGGAAATCCATGGAACCGGACAGTCTATGTCCAATTCATAATCAACCACACCCACTGTCAAAGTGCCATGGGTTCAGAAACAAGCAAGCACATTGATGAACATAAAGCTTAGAAAATTATATCCCCGTCTCTTCTTCAGAGAGAATAAGTTCAGTGCTTGCAACCTTTCTTCATAAATAATATCCTCCAGACCCTTTATTAGCTTTGTTGCCCATGTGTATGGGTCTTTTGGATGTACAAGCCTTTGTGTGTTACTGGGGTTCAAAAGCATGCAAACTTTAATAAAATTCTTTGGAGTTTTTCCAAAAATCTATATATGGGATGATTATATTCTTAAGTTCATTATATATATTCTATGTTCTACTACTCCTTGCATTGAAGGGGTCCCATGTTTTTGCTTGACCTTGTGGCCCTATTCGGATAGCCCCAAACCTTCAAAGCACTCTTGAGATGCTTTTGTTCTCTATATTGATTGTACTTGTTGTTATCAGCTCAGCCCCAAGTTGATGAGTTTTATTAACTCCTAGTATGTGTTCCAGAAGGTGGTGAGAGTCATAATGCAGATACTGGTCAGTGTGGGAGTATATGTACATTTTCTGTGTACATCATAGTAGAACATGGAATTACACAATTGTAGTACTATCTAAAAGGCCTTAGGTTCACAGAGAACTACATTACACTTTGTGATATGTTTACTAAAATTTACTAACATGAGACTAACAAGGTGAGTAATGTTTAGGTAAACTTATTGTTCAGCTAAAATATCTGAAGGCCAGGTCAAAGCCTGTCACAAAAAATGTATAATTTAAATGCCTAAATTTGGCCCATCTCCTGGACCTCTCTTGTGACCAAAGAGGCTGCCATAATATTAAGGACCATACAAATACAATTTAACAGAAAAAGTCAAATTGCATAAAACTTCAGGTAACCATATCACTGGAGCTACTGGTTAGTATGTTTTCCTTTAAAGTAAAAGTTAAAGTAAAGTTTTATCTCATGTGCTTTGTTTAACCTGCCTATATTTGGGACTAGCTGGAAGGCAGAGGTGACCATTGTCCTGATGTATTGTATAGCACTAGTGGTCGTTATTGATAGCTCCACACTGCATGATTGCTGATAATTGCTGGCGCTCCTGCACTAATCTATGATTATAGCAGAGTTCTCCTGGTCCCTATATATCCCCTGTGATCACACACTGCATCCCCTCTATAATTCTGTGGACTTTTTCTGTGTTTTCCTCTGATGCTCCCTTGAGCTATATGGAATACTGGTGGTCTTCAAAAATCCCCTGAGGAAGCCATTGTTGGGATATGACATCAAGTATTGATCACCTACTATACAGTGGATATAAAAAGTCTACACACCCCTGTTAAAATGTCAGATTTCTGTGATGCAAAGCATACAGAGAAAATTAAACCAGAGAGGTTTAATAAGGGGCTTCACATGGGACACACACTGCAAAATATGTACAAAGTTTTATCGATACAAAAATCTGAAATATAAACGTATCATATGGCAAAATAGCCAGAACAATTAATCAGAACCTACACCAATAGAATGATTAAAACTTAATGACAACATTGTCATGATTAACCACTTCAGCCCCGGAAGGTTTTACCCCCTTCCTGACCAGAGCACGTTTTACAATTTTGCACTGCGTCACTTTAACTGGTAATTGTGATGTAATGCAATGCTGTACCCAAACTGAATTTCTGTCCTTTTTTTCCCCAAGATTTATGGCATTTTTATGGCATTTTTATTATTCTTTTTACTAGTTTATTACTAGTAATGGCGGTGATCTTCGATTTTTTGCAGTATTGCGACATTGTGACAGACAGATCGGACACTTTTAACACATTTTTGGGACCATTGACATTTATACAGCAACAACGACCGTATGGGGTTTAATACACGTGAGCTGGTTAAAAAACAGCCCGGGTTCATCAGCATGCTCACAGTCACTTCACGTACACACGGGGATCGTTGATAGTTCAATGCCTGAGATAAGGCATCCAGTAGTGCCAAATCACAAGAAATATTTTGTTCAAGGTTCCCTTGAATTTTTTGACACACAGCGGTGTCAAACATTGGAAGCGACAATATTAATCCGAGGAAACAGCCACAATTTATCTACATGCGTATGTAATGTAAAACAATTAGACAAAGATAAATAAATTCAGAAATTTTTGCACCTTTAAAGTGACCTATAAACTGTACAACTCAATTGAAAAACAAGCTGAAATCTTTTGGGGGGAAGTAAACATAAAAAATAATAATAATGTGGTTCCAAAAGTGTGCACACCCTCTTACAACTGGGGATTTAGCTGTGTTCAGAATTAGGCAATCACATTCAAACTCATGTTAAATAGGAGTCAGTACACGCCTGCCATAATTTAACGTGCCTCTGAATCACCCCCAAAAAAAGTTCAGCTGTTCTAGTATGTCTTTCCTGACATTTTCTTAGTCACATCCTACAGCAAAAGCCACGGTATGCAGAGAGCTTCCAAAGCATCAGAGGGATCTCATTGTTAAAAGATATCAGCCAGAAGAAGGGTACAAAAGAATTTCCAAGGCATTAGATCTACCATGGAACACAGGGAAGACAGCCATCATCAAGTGGATAAAATATGGCACAACAGTGACATTACCAAAAACTGGACATCCCTCCAAAATTGATAAAAAGACGAGAAGAAAACTGGAAGCTGCCGGGAGGCCTACAGCAACATTAAATGAGCTGCATGAATATCTGGCAAGTACTGGCTGTGTGGTACATGTGACAACAATCTCTCGTATTCATCATATGTCTGGGCTATGGGGTAGAGTGGTAAGACTTTTCTTATGAAGAAAAACATCCAAGCCTGGCTAAATTTTGCAGAAACACATCTGAAGTCTACCAAAAGCATGTGGGAAAATGTGTTATGGTCTGATAAAACAAAAGTTTAACTTTTTGGCTATAATTCCAAAAGATATATTTAGCACAAAAACAACACTACCCCCCTATCACCAAAAGAACACCCTACCCTCTGTGAAGCATGGTGGTGGCAGCATCATGCTTTGGGGCTGTTTTACTTCAGCTGGAACAGGGGTCTTAGTCATAGTAGAGAGAATTATGAACAGTTCCAAATACTAGTCAATATTGGCACAAAACCTTCAGGTCTCTGAAAGAAAGCTGAACATTGGAGAGGAACTTCAGGATCTTTCAGGATGACAACGACCCGATGCATACATCCAAATCAACAAAGGAATGGTTTTGCCAGAAGAAGATTAAAGTATTGGAATGGCCCAACTAGAGCCCAGACCTGAATCCCATTGAAAATCTGTGGGGTGATCTGAAGAGGGCTGTGCACAGGAGATGCCCTCACAATCTGACAGATTTGGAGTGCTTTTGCAAAAAAGAGCGGGCAAATATTGCCAAGTCAAGATGTGCCATGCTGATAGACTCATACCCAAAAAGTGCTGGAATAAAATCAAAAGATGCTTCAACAAATTATTAGTGTAAGGGTGTGCACACTTATGCAACCATATTATTTTAGTTTTTTCATTTTACTTCCCTCCACCTAAAAGATTTCAGTTTGTTGTTCAACTGAGTTGTACAGTTTAGTCTTTGCCTCATTTTTTACATCACAGAAACTTGAAATTTTAACGGGGGTGTGTGGACTTTTTATATCCACTGTATATGGATATCAGTGACCATTAAACATGATTTGTATCATCCTCTTCTAACTTTTACTGAACCCTATATTTTTTTTTGCTGTCCTATGTAATACATTTAAATGTTTTATACAACTTACAGTGCCTTGGAAAGGTATTCATACCCCTTGACAATTTCCACACATGTCACAAACAAAAATTTAAATTTATTTTATTGGGATTTTATGTGATAGACCAACACAAAGTGACACATAATTGTGAAGTGGAAGGAAAATGACAACTATTAGTTGTGCACTCCACAAATATGGCCTTTATGGCAAGAAGAAAGCCATTGATTGAAGAAAGGCATAAAAAGTCCTGTTTGTAGTTTGCAAGAAGCCATGTGAGGGACAAAGCAAACATGTGGAAGAAGGTGCTATGCTATGGTCAGATGAGACCAAATTTGAACTTTTTGGCCTAAAAGCAAAACGTTGTGTGTGGTAGGACAACAAACCTAAACATACAGCCAGAGCTACAATGAAATGATTTAGATCAAAGCATGCTTATTTGTTAGATCTACTCTGAGCTTGTACCCAGTCACCCCCCCCCCCACTTTTTTTTCTTCCCCCCCCCATTCTAGTACAGTCCTTTGTCTTCTCCCCTTCATTAATTAATTCCCTTAATTTTTTCCCTTTCTACTAGTAGTTATTATTATTATTATTATTATTATTATTCAGGATTTATATAGCGCCAGCAATTTACGCAGCGCTTTACAATATAAATATACAATTGCCTGTTCAAATATTTAAATAAACTGCATACTTTTTACAAAATACAATCCTGTGCTAAATGTGGCTTGTTTATTGTAAACAAGCAACCAGATCAGATTTTATATAAAATTTGCTTAAAGGGTTAGTTCATCTTTACCAAGGAAGTGCCTATGCAGGTAAGGGGTGTTTGTAGATAAAAATTAACTGTGAGCAAACTCAGTGAGTTTGTGAGCAGTAATGACTAGGCTTCACTTAGCAACATCCTGCCAACATCGTGGAAGTATTCCAGTCAGGCTTCATGAAGCACGTAAATGGCCTACACTTATAGCAAGGGCATTCAACTTTATTCAAAGTTGCACAGTTTGTTTTGATCTAGAGGGCCCCTGTCAGAAACCATGAAATCAGACCGAGACAAAAGTACAGTTAAATCACACGTGTTTAATAGCAAAAGTAAAAAGAACAAGCGTAGTAAAAACATAGCCAGAGTTCCGCAAGCGGAACAGATAGTCAGCCAAGCCAGAAGTCAGGGATCAATGTAGTGGAACAGCAAGCAGGATCTGGAGCCAGAAGGGACGTCAGCAAAGCCAGTCTTTAAACAGGAACGCAGGAGGTAGTTTCTTGTGATGTGACCAAGGTGAAGGCAGAGCTCCTCTGGACTAGACAGCTTAAGTAGGCAGGACTGACGATCAGGATCATCAACAGCTGAGTACCTGTGGAGAGATAGAAGCTGGCAATTAGCTGACAGCTGAGCGGCCAGCTCAGAGAAGCAAGGGCTGAGCCCAGCCCTGACACCCCCCTTATCTACATAGAAATATACGTACACAGTTTAAAATTGTAAAATCATTAATCATCATCATTAGTATCAATCTCAGTAAGTTCAGGTTTGTCTCACCGCAGTCCTGAGAATGAAAGATAACACACGGTCTCAGCGTCCACGGCGGGTCCGCGTGACACGTTTCGTCACTACGTCTTCATCTGCGCCCACAGATGAAGACGTAGTGACGAAACGCGTATGGGCGTGACCAAGCAGCTGTACGTAATCGCAGAGGAGAGGGTTTGAGTGATTGCCCGGGACCCGCCGTGGACGCTGAGGCTGTGTGTTATCTTTCATTCTCAGGACTGCGGTGAGACAAACCTGAACTTACTGCGATTGACACTAATGATGATGATTAATGATTTTACAATTTTAAACTGTGTACGTATATTTCTATTAGTGCATGAGAAGCTTATATAATAAAAAACGGTTTGCACTATGGAATATGTTTTTAATTTTTTCCTACATGTGAATCTTTGCTGAGTGGAGTACTATTAAACCAAAGATATAGTTTTAAGGAAATCAAGGAACCTCTAACTATTCATGCTGACAACCTTATGGGTATTGGTTTAATTGGAAGCATCGCTATAAGGAATCCGAGGAACCAATAATTTTTTGTGATGTGCCTGTAACCCTTTGAGCTCTGGTAAGTGCTTTACCATAAGGGGTGTCACTGATCGTGAAGCTGCTTTCCACTGGTGTCTCTGGCTTGGAGATGGACTTTCTTTTCCTCACCTCGTGAACACTGAACTGGATAGTTTATAATCACGTGTTTGGGCTTCAAAAAACTTTTTGATGGATTCCTTGAAAACTATGAACTGTCGTCCTTTTTTATATATTTTTTATATATATTGTTCTGAAATTTATCAAATATTTAGCGCTGTCAATATAGTATATTTTATACGATGAAGGGTTAAGGAACATTTTATACTATATATTTATATGAGTACTTGAAGTCTATTCATGCACAAAAAAATTATGAATCAATGACGTGGCTGTGTGGGTGGTAGCCTACATGAACACGTTGTTTTTGAACCCCCGTCTGCTGTAACAGAGAGGGGAGTAATGGCGGCGGGAGGTGGATACACAAGAGCATGTTACATGTTACACCCTTTGCACAGTCTTTTGCATTAGGGTGTGCAGCTCAAAAGTTCAAACACATATGTGTGTGTGCATATGTATTTATACTGACAGTGTCAGTAGGGCAGTGCCTTCAACTGTGGGTAGAGGATTGTGTATTTGAAGGTTTTCTACTTCATTTATATTTTCTATTGGTTGAAATAGATGGATTTGTGTCTTTTTTTTAAACTACCTATGCAAATGTAACTAACAAATCCCTCTTGCATCTGTACTATTTAATGTATTGACTGTCACTTTATACTTTGAACACCCACAAAAATGTTTTTGTTTTAGGTTCTTAGAAGGCGACAATGAGCCAGGGGACTCAAAGCATAGATACGCATGGATGTGATGGTGATCCAGGTAGGAAATATAATAACAAGAATTCAAATGCAAAAAATCTAAATAGGTCAATTGATTCTTGCATGAGGCACACATGAATATCTATAATAGACTATTTTTAGCACATTGTAAATTAAGGAAAGCAAAGTGATGGATGGTAGCTGGAAGCATATTGCTGCAATAGTTATTAGCAGTCCAAACAAAAAAACAGGATCATGCAGCAGATAAGCTAGAGACCTTTCACTTAACCACTTAAGGACCCAAAGGATTTGCTCCCTTAATGACTAGGCCACTTTTTGCAATACGGCACTGTGTCGCTTTAACTGACAATTGCGCGGTCATGCGGTCATAATCACACACATAGGTTGGACTTGATGGACTTGTGTCTTTTTTCAACCTCACCTACTATTTAACTATGCAACGTTGTACACAAACAAAATGTATGTCCTTTTCCCCCCACAAGTTGAGCTTTCTTTTGGTGATATTTAATCCCCTCTTGGGTTTTTATTTTTTTGTGCTATAAACAAAAAAAGAGCAGCAATTTTGAAAAAACAAACAAACATTATTTTTTACTTTTTGCTATAATAAATATGACAAAAAATGAATAATTTCTTCATCAGTTTAGGCCAATATGTATTCTTCTACATATTTTTGGTTAAAAAAAAAATCACAAGCGTATTTTTTTACTGGTAATGGCTGTAATCAACAATTTTTAGCGGGACAGATCGGACACTTTTGACACTTTTTTTTGGTACCATTGACATTTATACAGTGATCAGAGCTAAAAATAGCCACTGATTACTGTATAAATGTCACTGGCAGGGAGGGGGTTAACATTAGTGTTAACCCCTAGTGTTAACCCCTTCCCTGCCAATGACATTTATACAGTAATCTGTAGCTATTTTTAGCTCTGATAGCTGTATAAACTTTAATGGTTGCAAAAAAAGTCTCTGATCAAGGGGTTAAGTGTTCCCCAGGGAGTTGTTTCTAACTGTAGGGGCACTGCACTGACTAGAGGAGGAGAGAGATCGCTGTTCCTAATAACTAGGAACAGCAGATATCTCTCAACTCCCCTGTCAGAACGGGAACCTGTCTGTTTACATTAATAGATCCCTGTCCTGTCTCTCTGAGGAGCGATTGCGGGTTGCCGGAGTACATCGCGGCCTCCAGGCTCGAGCATCAACTTCGATGTCATGCCATGTGCATGCGCCCCCTAGAGTGCTTAAAGCAGCTGTCGTATACCTATGGCGATTCACACAGTCGTGCAAACCTGCCGAAGCATAATGACGGTGGCTGGTCGGCAAGTGTTTAAAGGCACACTGTCATGAGAGAAGATAACCATTCTTCTAGCTGCTAGCTGCCTGTCTGTCACGCTGATTCATTGGCTTTAATGCTTTTTTTGCAATGTCCATGTCCTTCATTTGAAGCCCTTATGAAACAATGCAGGAGCATACTGTAAATAGCACATAGTAACATAGTGTTGTCATCCTGTAACAGGAAGTGACTTAACTCAGACCTTCACGGCAGGAACACCAGATTTAGATTTATTGAAAGATGCATATTTAAAAATATTTAAAAAAGTATTTTTGACATTGCATTAACATCTCAAAGCTTATATGAAATTATAGTAATTGGGTTTAAAGTAGAGCTAAACCTTAAAGGAGAAGTCCAGCCTGAGCTCGTTTGGCTAGGCTTCTCCTATGGATCACACGCACAGGAGTGCAGTCCGTGTTGCACTCCTGTGAACCATTTTTCAGCAGAGAGCAGTCTGAAGTCTGCTCTCTGCTGACATCACAGGAATCAGTCCAGGCACCACGTCATCATGACAATAAAGTCTGGATCTGCCAGGTGCCTGGACTGATACCCCTCTCAGGCTCTCAGCGAGCCGCCCCTCCACAGCTCAGCGCTTCCATGAAGTTCCAGAAAGGTGAGCTACTGATTGACAGTCTACAGCTCTCTGCTCAGGGAGCTGAGAGAACCGATCCATCGGCAATGTTCGATTGCTCGGTTCTCAGTGCAGAGACGTCAGGGGACAGATACAGCATCGGACCAAAGTATGAAACTGGAAAAAAAAATAACAAAATCATACTTCTCTTTTAAATAAATGGAGCTACAATAAAATATTTTTTCTCCCTTTTCATCCTTTATTAGCACTGCTTCTTTCCTTTAGTCTACTTCAGCCACTTCTTGCCTACATACACTCTCTCCAGTGCCAGTTGCACATCATTGCTATTATAAGAAAATGCTTGTGCAGACTCTGTTTGCAGGACGTCTATGATTCCTATAAATTCCTAGCAGTTATGATAGCCAGCAATTGTTTCTTGCCATTTTCTTGCTTCAACAGTGAGAATTATACATTTGTATAGAACACGGGATGCCTGCTCATTTTGTCAGATATTGTGGTACACTATAATAGAAACCTATACTATTAACAGTCTCAAATTTAAAATTGATTTAACGTGGTACATTTTTAACACAAAAGCCTATCTTTACATTATGTTAGAGTTTTGAGATTTATGCCGTGTACACAAGACCGGACTTTCTGGCAGACTAGGTCCGATGAAATCCATCCGTCAGACAATCTGATCGTATGTGGGCTAATCCGATCGTTTTTTGTTAAAAAAATTTGACAGACCTAGAAATAGAACATGTTTCACATCTGTCCAACAGACTCAATTCCTATCGGGAAAACCGTTCGTCTGTATGCTGGTCCGACGGACCAAATACAACGCAAGGGAAGCTATTGGCTACTGGCTATTGAACTTCCTTTTTTAGTCCCGTCTTACGTCATCAAGTTCAAAATGAATGGGCTTTCGAACGGACTCAGTCCGTTCGTGTGTGGCCAAGTCCGTTTGTTCGAAAAGTCCATTGGAACTCCACCGAAAGTCCGTCGGGAAGACTGTCGGACCTAGTCTGCCGGAAAGTTCGGTCGTGTGTACGTGGCATTAGGTTTATTTATCTTACATGTTTGTTGTTTTTTTGTTTATTGTCAGGCTACACCTGGGAAGTCAAAGCAAATGACAGAGTATTCAATCGCTTATTTACAAGAAAGAGCTTCCTATGTTTTACCAAGAGGAAATACTCTGTAAGTTTTAAAAAAATTTTATACTATGTTCTACATTTTGCAATAGATAATGAAGTTACTATTATATCTGACATGGAGCAGAATATACAGAATAATACATTGTAGCAATACATAACAGAATAGAAACAATGTAATATACAGTCTTGTATCTGAACCTTTTTTATCACATAATCATTTTATATCTGTTCCAGGAAGAGAGGTAGAGCTGACCAATCAATCTCCAGTAGTCTGATTACACACAGAAAACCTATATTAATATACAATGATAAAAACAATTTTTAAACAAGAGAAAAGTTTTAAGTCAGTAGGTTTATGGTTACCATACAAATAGAAACTAAATGTTGTGGTTAAGAAGTACAGACCTATTGTGAACCCCAAGTAGAATTTCAAACTAACTTTTCACCATCTGCAATTTGCAAATAACTACCCTGTTTCCCCTAAAATAAGACCTAGTGTGATTGTCGGTGATAGCTGCAATAAAAGCCCTACCCCCCAAATAAGCCCTAGTTAAAGTCCTTGTAGGTCTTCTTTTCAGGGTAGGGCTTATTTTTGAGGAAACAGGGTAGGGCTTATTTGGGTGGTAGGGCTTATATTGCAGCCAACACCGACAATCAGGCTAGGTCTTATTTTAGGGGAAACAGGGTACACAGCAAGTACCAAATAGCACATGGCTCTTGGGCTGAAGGTTGGGCACTAGGGCTTTAGACAGATGTCAGACTGCTGACATTTTCACACACCTGCTGTATCATAGGAGGGAGGAGTAATAGGACAATTTTCATTAAGCAGCAGTGATACCTATCTGCGCATATTACACTCAGAGTTGCTGCTGAAGTGTTACATTTCATCACACTGCTGACATGAATGCAGAACTTGCATGTCAGCAGTAGCAGTCACAGTTCAACAGTGGGTGTAATTTAAATTAAGAAAAGGCAGAGCTGCGTTCTTACTTGCTGCACCTACTATAATCAGTGAAACTGAAGAGAGTTCCTGTGTGAATAAAGCTTGCAAACAGTGTATGCAGGCTTCATTCATAAATAGATCATAATATTGATCTTAAATGGTTATAATGGTTATAATTTCTACTGCCAAGTGAGCCTTTCAATAATAGTGTGGAGCAATGAGAATGCATGGTTCAGCAATAAACTCCAATACTAGCTAGACATGTCAGAGCTTTGTCTGATCAGATGGGTTGGTGAAGCAGAAAATACTAAAAGCTGCTGCAGGTATATGCAGGCTTCTACTTCAGTATTCTAAAAGCAACAGTTTTTGCTAAGGTAGCCATACATGGCTCGAAATCTGGCCAATTCCTGTTGAAATTCGAGTTATAAGTGGCACTGTCAGCACCACCTGGCTTGACAAAAGTTGATTCTGAGCCCACGTGTAATATTATTGGCTAAACAGTGACTTTATTTTATTAGACACAGTCACTGTTCAGGTATTCAAGCAGTCTTGGGTGTTGTGGCTGCTTAACCACTTCAATACCAGGCACTTAAACACCTTCCTGCCCAGACCAATTTTGAGCTTTCAGCGCTGTCGCACTTTGAATGACAATTGCGCGGTCATGCTACACTGTACCCAAATGAAATTTTTATCATTTTTTTCCCACAAATAGAGCTTTCTTTTGGTGGTATTTGATCACCTCTACGGTTTTTATTTTTTGCGCTACAAATAAAAAAATACCGAAAATTTTGAAAAAAAATATGTTTTTTTTTGTTTCAGTTTCAAAACTTTGTAAATAAGTACGTTTTCTCCTTCACTGATGGGCACTGATGGGGCTACACTGATGGGCACTGATGGGCACCAATGTGGCACCAATGAAGTGGCACTGATAGGCGGCACTGATGGGCGACACAGATGGGCGACACGGATGGGCAACACGGACGGACACTGATAGGTGGCACAAATTGGCACTGATAGCTGGCACGGATGGGCGGCACGGATGGGCACGGATAGGCGGCACAGGTGGGCATGGATAGGCGGCACAGGTGGGCGTGGATAGGCGGCACAGGTGGGCGTGGATAGGCAGCACAGGTGGGCACTCATAGGCGGCACAGGTGGGCACTCATAGGCGGCACAGGTGGGCACTCATAGGCGGCATCGGTGTTATACTATAGTAATGGATGCCAATCAGTGCCAAACAATAATGCATGCCAATCAGTGATGCCCATTGTGGGCACTAATTGGCATCCATTATGGGCACTGATTGGCACCCATTGTGCTGACTGGCATCCCTGGTGGTCTAGGGAGGATTATGACCTTTATTACCTTTTCCCTGGTGGTCTGGTGGCGTCCCTGGTGGTCCAGTGTGGGCATCCTGGCGGGGCTGTGCTGATAATCGATCAGCACAGACCCCCCCCTGTCAGAGGAGCAGCCGATCGGCTCTCCTCTACTCGCGTCTGACAGACGCGAGTGAGGGAAAGCCGATCACCGGCTCTTCCCATTTACACTGTGATCAGCCGTGATTGGACACGGCTGATCACATGGTAAAGAGTCTCCGTCGGAGACTCTTTACCGAGATCGTAGTTGCCGGGTGTCAGACTGACACCCCGCAACAACGATCGCCGCGTTGCGCGCCCCCGGGGGCGCGCAGCGGCTCATAATCCTGATCACGTCATATGACGTCCGGTCAGGATTATGAAACCACTTTGCGGCCGTCAATTGCCTATAGGGCGGGCGGCAAGTGGTTAAATACAATAGCTTAAAAAGGAGATTCCTCCATCCATGCTGCTTAGTGTGGATGGAGGAATCCATTGATTTCTCATACTCAGTCTGTGGGGTTGCGTAAGTGTCAGGACTAAGATATAGAGTAAGGCCCCTTTCACACATGCGGAACGTATGTCCGTATTTCATCCATCCGTTTGCGGATGAAATACGGACATACATGCATTCATATGGTATAGCGGGTGTCTGCGGATGAACATCCCCAGACACCCGATATCATCCGTCTCTGCTATGGAGGAAAATCTGCAGATGGAGGAATCTGCAGACGGAGGAAAATCCTATTTTTCTATCTGTCTGTAGAGCAGATCGGATGAACAGACGGTCCGTGTTCATCTGATCCCCCATAGAGGAGAGTGGAGAGCTGACAGGGTGGTCCCTGCACAGTGTACAGGGACCACCCTGTCATCCGTGGGGATAAACGGAGCGATCCCCGCTGAGCAAGCGGATCATCAGGGGGCGGATAATTATGGATATGTCCCGTGTAAAAAGGGGCCTTATAGGGAACAGCACTCTATAACACTCTATCTGTTGCATTCCATTAAACAGACCAACATGATCCAAGTATTCAGACTAGAGGAATATAGGACTGAAATCCAGGCCATCATTAGCATACCCAAGCTGATATATGACATTGTTGACTTCTGGAATTTCAAGTCCACTTGGTCGAAGGCCTTTTCCACATCTGTCAAAAGGAGCATGAGCAATAATTGCTCTGGTGGTATTATCCCAGGCCTCTTATATGGGACCAAAACTCACCAGGTCAATGTGAATTATATTGGCATTGTGAAGGGGGGAGTCATTTAGCCAAAATTTTAAAATGTAAGGTCTATGTTTAGTAGGGGCAATTGGACTGTGTCGGCCACATTGCTTGAGATCCTTGTCCTGTTTAGGTAGCACTATTATTTGTGAATTGGTGGTGCAATATTTTATAGCACTGCAGGGGAATACCATCAAGTCCTAGAGCCTTACCTGTCTGGGAGGAAGAGATGTCAATATCTAGTTCTTCCACGGATATAGGTTCCTCCTGTATCTTCCTCTCCTCCAGGGATGATTTTTGCAAAATAAACCGCCTGCAGTTAATGGGATACACACTATTGCACATAGCTGATACATTTGATGCTGTACCCCCCCCCCCCCCCCCCAATCCAAACATACTGTATATAGGAAACTCCAGCTTTAAAAAATGCCTTTATTTCATTTGTACATAGATTTCCTAAGCTTGGTATCAGAAATGTTATTTTAGTGTCATCATATAAATGAGACAAATCACAGAATATATTTTATAGTTTATATATTTGTGGTAGCAATAATTTGCTCTATAATATTAGGCTATAGTTCGACTAAACACCAGCAGTTCTGGATGTCTGTTTTTCCATTGTGGCATAAATGAATGCTTTATATGTAGTTGCACTGTCCTAAAAAGAGTAATAATCCACTTATTTTGGGATATGTAATGCATGAGGCATGTAAATGTCTTCTGTTTTAAGAAGGCAGAACTGTGCTATGCACTGATTCAGTTGAGGTGCTTTTTAATTCCTTTAGTCCCTTCTCACCATAAACATAATGGTTATTGTTGAGGTTGGGTCCCAAGCTCTACTACAGGTAATGGGCAAAAAGCCTGAAACAGCTGCATGCAGTTTGAAATTAACGGCTCTATTTTACCCAGTTGGGGGACCTAGGTTCTACTGCTTTCCTGATTGGAATGCATTTTGTCTGGCCTGTGGCTGGGAGGTGCAAAGGGCTCCTAGTGATGTCTCTCCTGGGGGTGGTACCCCAGAGGTCCAGAAAAAACACTTTTGGGTTGCACACAATGGGTGTTTCACAGGCACAAGGACTTGTCACTTTATACTTTACTTGCACTTTACCTTTGGATGTCACCTTCTGGCTAGCCAGGGCTATTTTTATATTGGCCAGAAGGCCCACTGTGTATTACACATAGCAATTTTTGTTAATGTTTATCACTATTTATTCACTGGTACTTCCACTTCATACATGTGATGTTGTTTTTTTTTAATGTTTTTATGCACAGAAGTGGAGGGTGCAGATCATGGGTTTGAGGCTCTGTGGCTTTCGTTTTTTTTGCCTCTCCCCATCCAGAGAGGTCTCTCTTTGAGAGAGCCGCTCCCCAAGTACTTGGTGGACTGGTTTTGGTTGGTCCCTAAAAAGTGGGGTTCATCTGGCTTCAACCTAGGTAGACCATGGTGTACCATAAAAATTGCAAAAAAAAAAAAAATGTTTTATGCAAACACCCAAAGGTTATCTCCTCAAAAATGTATGTGTATTAAATAAAAAAGATCACAGCATGAAACAGAGGTTTCTATACCCTACAAAATCACCCCCCCCCCCCCAGAAAACCCCCACGCATCTGACCCACATACCTTCACCCTCCCACTAAGAATATGAATCCTCAACACTGACTCCCCTACAGGAGCCCAGAGCAGCCCTCCTGGAGAGCTAGGACAATGTGACCACAACCCCCCTGAAAGATGGATTCCCTATAACAACAGCACCTGAATGCTGATTGGACCACGGTTCGTGAATAGTGGTAATGGTAACACAGGGTCCTGAATGTGGTGACACTGCACCTTAAAGTCACAATGGGCAATTGGAGTGGAACCAAAAACAGGAATCCTTAGACTAGTATCCAGAACACTGCTGAATAGCTGGGTTAGTAATAGTGAGCTGATGATGAATGGATGACAGTTAATAAATATGGGATAGAATGAATGTCAGATGAGGCTCCCTATAACAAATGCAGAAGTTCCATAAAGCTGCTGTTCTACTGCTGCATGTCGGTCAGTAATCTACTCCATGAGCTGTGTGTGCTGCTGATTGCTCCACACCTGAAATGGTCCCAGGGATACAGCAAGGATAATGTGAAATCTGACGGACGGGATCTATGTGAGTCAGTATAAAAAAATGACAGAGAAGTCTCTCCTGCTGCATGTGATCAGGCCAATGCTGTCACTGGGCCCCAACTGATTGGGTACTCACGCGATAAAGCAAATGTGATCAGTGTGCAGGCTGTCATATACTCACTATCCTGAATTCCTCTATGTGTGCTGTGTGATGAACAGACATGTCCTGCTGAAATCTCAGATGTGCAAACAGGGAGGTAGCTGTGAATCTCACAGCACACCAGGGGTGGATCCAGAGTCCCGTCTCAGGAGGGTCACTGCCAGAAAATATGTTTTTTTGCAGGCAGTTTATCAGGGAAATGGCTAGTGTTGGCGCTTCAATCATTCCAGCACCATGGTTAATATGGTATCAGGATGATTGAAATGCATTATTTCTATTATTACATTGTTATATAAAATGAAGTGGTTTAACTCACCATAATGCAGAATCAGTGAGAGCCCTGATTGTGTCACTTGCCACGCCACCTGCCACACATAGCGGACTGTCACTTGCCAAGTCACCTGCCACACGTTGGGGATTGTCACTTGCTACGTCTCCTGTCACCAGATGCCTAGAAGGAAGATTGCTGATGCTCTGCCTCTGCCACCCAGTGCCACTGCTACTACTCACTACTGCAGTCTGAGACTGCAGCCACAACTGTTCCCCTAGGCTCCTCTCCAGGGAGCTCCTGTCACCGTCACGTTGGCTCTGAGTCTGAGACTCTGAGTCTGATGTGACTGACTCAATGATGTCACTCGTTGTTAGACGCCAGATGGCCCAGGCACTGGCAATGAGTGCAGGGTTGCCAAGCCAATGGTAGCCACCTCCAGGCTCCTCCTGGTCCAAGCACCATGTAATTACACACAAGAGTCTCTCTCTATTTTTTTTATTCTTAATAAAGTACTTATCCCAACAGTGTCTGTGTCTTTTTTTAACAATTTTTTACGCTTTCTTTGTGAAATGGTAGGGGTACAATGTACCTGTTACCAATTCAAACGGGGGGTGAGATCTGGGGGTCCCCTTGTTAAAGGGGGCTTCCAGATTCTGATAAGCCCACCACCCGCAGACCCCCACAACCACCGGCCAGGGTTGTGGGGATGAGGCCCTTGTCCCCATCAACATGGGGACATGGTGCTTTGAGGGGTCCAAGACCCCCAAAGCATCCTCCCAATGTTGAGGGCATGTGGCCTGGTTCAGGAGGGGGGGCGCTCTCTCATCCCCCCCACTTTTCCTGCGGCCTGCCAGGTTGGTATGGATTTTTGGGGGAACTCCATGCCTTTTAAAAAAAAAAAATTGGCGTGGAGTTCCCCTTAAAATCCATACCAGACCTGAAGCGTCTGGTATGGATATTTGGGGGGAACCCCATGTAATTTTTTTTTTATTTGACACGGGGTTCCTCTTAATATCCATACTAGACCTGAAGGGCCTGGTATCTGAATTTGGGGGGAACCCCACGCTTTTTTTTTTTTTATCAATGACTTTCAATGACTGTTCTCTGTATTATGGGAAGGCTACAATTCATTATAGCCGCGAGTGCTTTTAAATGACTTTTTTCCTGTAGAAATGAGACTTTGTGCAGGGACAGTTCTAAGCATGGGAAACATGCGCCCCTTCACAGGCATACTATAGACACCCCCCAGGTACGAAATTTAAAGGAATATTACACTTTTATTGTTTCACTTTAAGCATTATTAAAATCACTGCTCCCGAAAAAAATGTTTTTAAAACTTTTTTTGCATTGATCCATGTCCCCTGGGGCAGAACAAACACTTTTTATGACAATAACTTGCATATAAGCCTTTAAAATGAGCACTTTAGATTTCTCCCATAGACTTTTACAAGGGTGTTCCGCGGCTTTTTGAATTTGCTGCGAACACCCCAAATTGTTCGCTGTTCGGCGAACGGGCGGACAGGCAATGTTTGAGTTGAACATGAGTTTGACTGGAACTCGAAGCTCATCCCTACTAAGAAACAATCATGATAATACAAGTGCAGGAGAATATCCTACACTATAAGGAGACAGCAGGTTCTAACCTTTATCATGGCTGCTGGCCCATGAAGGATTTGATTCAAGGATAGCAGTCCATTTAATGGTGTTTGGAGATACAAGGCTTTTTATAGCTCCTTTGTGGTGGTGATGGTATTCAGGCTTTGAGGCTTCCCTACAATTCTGAGGGGTCACAGAGCACCACATCTATCTCAAGGACTTTTTTGGACTCTGTCACATATGAATTGATGTTTGTGTGTGGGATTTGATTGTTCTTTAATTGCACTAAATACTCCTAGTTATCTTTTTAGCACTGTTAATGCTGGGATGATTATTTCACATTATATATATATATATATATATAAATAATGTGGAGGTATGTATCTGGTTATATTATCGCTCAGAAAGCACAGCACCAAACAACTATAGCTTATATTCCTCCTATATTATACTTAATTTTATGCACCCATGTCCTATATACAGAGTCATGTCCTATATACAAAGTTATTCCCCCCCTACTCAATGATTTGTTTAGGAGGGGCCTATTAATTTACTGTTTATGTTGCTATAGGAAACAGCACAAGGACAAATCATTATTTAAGCCTTTTGACGGCACTGAATTCAAGAGAAATATCCATTTCGCTTCTGTTTGTAGCAGTATTTTATCTCTATCCCCTCGTCTATCAGATAATTCAAGTTTATAGATGGCTGCACATTCCATGGTGTACCTTGCCTCTGTCAGGAGCCTTGCACCCTGGAGATTTAGGGTTAGAGGATGTTTCTTTTCAAAGGATACGCCATACTGTACCCTCTGTGCACTTTTTTGTGTGCTGTGATTTCAACGTTCACTTATTTTGTACACAGGGGTTTGACAAAACACAGCACTGCAAAGCTTCAAAAAAGGCTCTATATTATTAGGGTATAATTGGACTATTCATTTGCAGTTCTTAATGTGCATTTGGCAGTTGGGTTGTAAATGAACGAGTTGAATGACTCTGCCCACAAATTTTGAAATGAGGACTAATGCTCTTATTTATAGGATATGTGATAGAATAAGTGAATACCTGTTCTAAAAAGGCTTTACTGTGCAATACATTGATTTGGTTGGAGGACTTTTTGTATCTTTTAGTACCTTCTCACCATAACCTTAAAAGATTTGTTGACCCATTTATATAACACTATGCCAGCCCCTCTATTAGTGGTTGGCATTGCACACAATGTAAGTAGTTTTAAAAAATGAGCGTTCCAAATACCAAATTTGAGTTGTCTTCAGGCCGATCACATGATTTTCACCCTTTTTACAGCTCTGATGGATGACTTCTATGGGAGGAGCCATGATCTCCCTCTGACGGCAGCCAGGGAGATCACGTGGCCGCACGTCTCCTCCGCAGAAGCTTTGTCTAGTAGCTGTAAAGCGGCCTTGAGTTATGTGACTGGCCTGAAGACAGCTCAAATTCAGTAGTTAGAATGCAAATTTTTTTAAAATACTTACATTGTGTGCTATGTAAACATGTGCATTCGTTTTCGTCCGAATGCATTTTCGTCCGAATTTCAGCTATTTTCGTTTTCGTTTTGACAAACGATAACGAAAGCACAGAATCCGAAAAACTAAAGATCCGACATAAATAAATGCTTTATTTTCATTTTCATTGTTACAACAGTTCAATATAGAATAGGAGATTCGACATGACTCTGACAATAACAATCTGTCTATAGAACCTGTGGTCGAATGTGCCTAACCTTACCTCTATTAGTCCAAGATTATATAGAGAAAATATTCGACAGAGAAAAAAGATTTGGCAGAGAGAAAAGATTCTGCAAGTTACTGTCCTAAAAAGTGTTTGGGGACCCAGGTCCTGCCCCAGGGGACATGTATCAATGCAAAAAAAAGTTTTAAAAACGGCCGTTTTTTCGGGAGCAGTGATTTTAATAATGATTAAAGTGAAACAATAAAAGTGTAATATTCCTTTAAATTTCGTAGGGGGGGGGGGGTGTCTATAGTATGCCTGTGAAGGGGCTCATGTTTCTGGTGCTTAGAACTGTCCCTGCACAAAGTGTCATTTATGCAGGAAAAAAAGTCCTTTAAAATCACTCGCAGCTATTATGAATTGTCGGCTTCATAATACAGAGAACACTCATTGAAAGTCATTGATAAAAAAATAAATAAATAATAAAAAAAAAAAGCGTGGGGGTCCCCCAAATTTAATTACCAGGCCCTTCAGGTCTGGTATGGATATTAAGGGGAACCCTGCCTCAAATTTAAGAAAAAATTTGACGTGGGGTTCCCCCTAAATATCCATAACCAGACCCTTCAGGTCTGGTATGGATATTAAGGGGAACCCCGAGTCAAATTTAAAAAAAAATTGACGTGGGGGTCCCCCTAAAAATCCATACCAGACCCTTTATCCAAGCACGCAACCTGGCAGGCCGCAGGAAAAGAGGGGGGGACGAGAGAGCGGCCCCCCCTCCCTCCTGAACCGTACCAGGCCACATACCCTCAACATTGGGAGGCTGCTTTTGGGGTCTGTGACCCCTCAAAGCACCTTGTCCCCATGTTGATGAGGACAAGGGCCTCATCCCCACAACCGTGGCCGGTGGTTGTGGAGGTCTGCGGGTGGGGGGCTTATCAGAATCTGGAAGCCCCCTTTAACAAGGGAACCCCCAGATCCCGGCCCCCCCCCTGTTTGAAATGGTAAGGGGGTACAAATGTACCCCTACCATTTCACAAAGAAAGTGTAAAAAATAGTTAAATAAGACAAACACACTTTTGAAAAATTCCTTTATTAAAAATAAATAAAATAAAAAAAAGATTCCAGCGGTGCTAATCCACTCTTGCTATCCAGCGACGGACGGTCATCTCTCCAGCGATGGCTCATCTCATCCAGCGCAGCGAATCCATCCTTCTTCTGTCTCCATGGAGGAGACACTGCAGGGATTGAGGCGGCCTGACGTTTCTTATATACGGACGGCGGGGCCACTCGTCACCTGACCCCGCCCCCCTCTGACGCAAGGGGAAACCCGGAGTTCCCTGTGACGTATGGGTGACCCGCACCCCTCTGATGTAACACAGGCAGGTTTCTGTTACATCAGAGGGGGGCGGGGTCACCCATACGTCACAGGGAACCCCGGGTTTCCCCTTGCGCCAGAGGGGGCGGGGTCAGGTGACGGGTGGCCCCGCCCTCCGTATATAAGAAACGTCAGGCCGCCGGAATGCCTGCAGTGTCTCCTCCGCGGAGACAGAAGAAGGATGGATTCACTGCGCTGGATGAGATGAGCCATCGCTGGAGAGATGACCGTCCATCGCTGGATAGCAAGAGTGGATTAGCACCGCTGGAATCTTTTTTTAATTTTTTTTATTTTTAATAAAGGAATTTTTCAAAAGTGTGTTTGTCTTATTTAACTATTTTTTTACACTTTCTTTGTGAAATGGTAGGGGTACTTTTGTACCCCCTTACCATTTCAAACAGGGGGGGGGCGGGATCTGGGGGTCCCCTTGTTAAAGGGGGCTTCCAGATTCTGATAAGCCCCCTGCTCGCAGACCCCCACAACCACCGGCCACGGTTGTGGGGATGAGGCCCTTGTCCTCATCAACATGGGGACAAGGTGCTTTGAGGGGTCACAGACCCCCAAAGCATCCTCCCAATGTTGAGGGCATGTGGCCTGGTACGGTTCAGGAGGGAGGGGGGGCCGCTCTCTCGTCCCCCCCTCTTTTCCTGCGGCCTGCCAGGTTGCGTGCTCGGATAAAGGGTCTGGTGTGGATTTTTAGGGGGACCCCCACGTCAATTTTTTTTTAAATTTGATGTGGGGTTCCTCTTAATATCCATACCAGACCTGAAGGGTCTGGTTATGGATATTTAGGGGGAACCCCACATCAATTTTTTTCTTAAATTTGAGGCAGGGTTCCCCTTAATATCCATACCAGACCTGAAGGGCCTGGTGATTGAATTTGGGGGACCCCCACGCTTTTTTTTAAATGTATTTATTTATTTTATCAATGACTTTCAATGAATTTCAATAGCTGCGAGTGATTTTAAAGGACTTTTTTTCCTGCATAAATGACACTTTGTGCAGGGACAGTTCTAAGCACCAGAAACATGAGCCCCTTCACAGGCATATTATAGACACCCCCCCCCCTACGAAATTTAAAGGAATATTACACTTTTATTGTTTCACTTTAATCATTATTAAAATCACTGCTCTCGAAAAAACGGCTGTTTTTAAAACTTTTTTTTGCATTGATACATGTCCCCTGGGGCAGGACCCGGGTCCCCAAACACTTTTTAGGACAGTAACTTGCAAATTAGTCTTTAAAATTAGCAATTTAGTTTTTGAACGTTGGAGTCCCATAGACTTTAACAGGGGTTCTAAAGTATGCTATATACTAGCTCCATCGAATCTTCTTTATACATTCGACAGACACCATAAGCCTTCAAAGACAGATTCGACCGTAATTCATGTGGATTTTCGGACGAATGCAATTTTTGAACGAAAAACGAAATAAATAAAAACGAATTTCGGGAGTAACTAAATAAATTAAGTTTTCGGACGAAAACGAAATTCCGAAACGAAATATTTTACTCTGCACATGTCTAGTGCTATGCCAGCCTCTAATAGAGTTGCTGTTGGAGCCTCTAAGCAGTGTTTGTAAACAATGCTCAGAGTCTGAAGAAATACAAATGAACAGTATTACTTTGTATTAACTCTGTTTCATTCATACTCTACCTCTACCTCATCTATTATATTTTACCTTTAGCTGGACCATATAGACACATCTGGGTTTTATGGCTATCTACTAACAAAATCATATTGATCAGCTATAACCTTGACACAAAATAGATGGCCTACCTTTTCTATCCCTATATCCATCCACTCTCCTCAGCCTATGCTCCCCCACCACTTCTCAGGGTACCCCTCTGAGTGGACGGTTAATGGCATTTTTGACCCTACATTCCTTATTGTTGAAAAGTACAATACAACCTGTTCCTACTCTTCCTCTATGTCAGGCATGTCCAAAGTCCGGCCCGCGGTCCGGTTTTGAACGGCCCGCCTGGTCTTTCTCAATTTATTGTGCTGCGGGATCAGGGCTCTCAGATCAGCCGATCCCCGGCACTGTGAGAAGCTCCGTGAGCTTCAAAAGTGAAAGTAAAGTGCAGAGGATTGTGCTGTGCTCTCTGCTTCCCCCTACAGTGCAGTACCCGGCTGAATGAGGAAGCTGCAAAGGTACTGTACTACAAGCTAGATTAGTGTTAAAAAGGCCTTTATTCATGTGTGTATGTATGTGTATGCATGTGTCTGTATTTGTGTGCATGTATGTCTGTATGTGTGTGTGTATGTGCACATGTGTCTGTATGTGTGTGTGCACATGTGTCTGTATGTTTGTGTGTGTGCACATGTGTCTGTATGTATGTGTGTGTGCACATGTGTCTGTATGTGTGTGTGCACATGTGTCTGTATGTATGTGTGTGTGCACATGTGTCTGTATGTATGTGTGTGTGCACATGTGTCTGTATGTATGTGTGTGTGCACATGTGTCTGTATGTATGTGTGTGTGCACATGTGTCTGTATGTGTGTGTGCACATGTGTCTGTATGTGTGTGTGCACATGTGTCTGTATGTATGTCTGTATGTGTGTGCATTTATGTATGTATGTCTGTATATGTGTGTCTGTATATATGTCTGTATATACGTGTGTGTGCACATGTGTCTGTATGTCTGTATGTGTGTGCATGTGTGTCTGTATGTATTTCTGTATGTGTCTGTAAGTATGTGTATGTATGTCTGTATGTGTGTGTGTATGTGTGTGTGCACATGTGTCTGTATGTATGTCTGTATGTGCGTGCATTTGTCTGTATGTGTGCCTGCATTTGTGTGCTTGTGTCTGTGTGTGTGTATGTTACTTTTAATCCGGACCCCCCTCTCCCCATTCTTATACCATCAAAACTGCTTTTGTAGGGCTTGTGTGTGATATTAGCCAGGACTGCTGCTCCTCTGAAAAGCAACCCATGCACAGATCTCTTTTCAGAGGCATTTGAATTGCCTCCTCACCACCTGTTTTAAGCCCGTAAATGCAACATCTGTGTGGCTGCGTACTGTGTGTAATTTCAATGGACTTCCCTACTCACAAAAATGCAGGGAAAGAAGTTCCCGAGCTTTTTTTTTTTTTTTTTTTTTTATTGCACTGCACCAAAAGCACCCTACATTTTCCAATGTGTGGGGCACCATTAAGAATTAACGGTACCCCCTAAAGTGCAGAGCATTCGTCTGTGTGTTGGGAACGAGCACGACAAAGGCAAGAGAATTCTTGGTGGGCCGTGTATTAGTGCTTGGATGGACACACTTAGACCGAATTTTCAATGGTTCAAAGAATGTCAGGCAAAATGGTCGGCCCTCAGGCATGTTCACTTCATCAAATCTGGCCCTCTTTGAAAAAAGTTTGGACACCCCTGCTCTATGTACACATATATTCTTATGTATTCACATTTCAAAGGAAGCAGGCCCTATCCCATTCAATTTCATTTACACTGTTTTACTCTTTATATTTTAAAAGAAACATTTTCTCTAAAAGAATATTGGGAAAAAAAATCTTACTCATGGTAAGTGTTCCTATTTAATGCCTTATTTATACTAAGTTAACCATAAGCAACCCTTATTACCTACTTCCTATCATTTTCACCTTATTTATGATTTTTGTTTTGGTGATTTTTTTGCAGTCCTCTTATTGCAGTACATGCATTACTGTACATACTGTATTCCTGCGCAAGTTAAAGGTTAAGGAAATATTTTATGCTAAATTCACACTTTGCAGTGTGTTGTTGTGTTATGCACATACATTCATGTTAAATGCACTGCCAATGCACCCCATGCAGGCAAAACCCACATGATCATTTTTTTTTAATTCAGTGCATTACAACACAAAGCATCCTACCCCAAAATTGACATCCTAACTCAGTTCAGAGGGGCTGCTTATACTGTATGTTCTGCTTTTTTTTTCAAATTGTGGCTGGTATATATTATTATTGTCATGCTGCTTTTTTAGTATGGCTTTGGGAAGCCAGTATCCAGGGGTGGACTGATCAGTCGGGCAGTTTGGCCATGTCCCGGGTGCCAGGGGTCAGTAGGGGGCTTGTGAGAGGCTGCACATGTGTCACAGAGAGCAGTGGACTGCTGTTGAGTGGAGTGGAGGAGGTAGGGATGATACCCAGTAATGCCGTGTAGCGGCCCCGGCCAGCCGGCAGCTTAAATTTTGTAATGCAGTATTTTATGAGGGACAGCGATCTCGGCGGCATACTGAAAACCCTCCCTGCTCTCCCTGCATATGTAACAGAGGAGGGGCGGGATGGGCACATAGCTCTATCGTCGAGCCCACAGCTTAACAGGAAGCCCGCGGCAGCAGCCTGACATGTAAGTTACTCCATTCTTTCATGTTGGGCAATGGAGTGCTGTGTCCTAGACAGGAAGAAGAGGTCTGTACTGGAAAAGAAGGAGAGAGGCACTCTGCACTTGGGGGGGGGGGGGGGGGTTGTTTTGTGAGATATGTACACCTGCACTCTGTACATAGCATAATCATCAACTCTGCACTCTGATTGTAATGCACTTCTGTCCTCTGTACGTAGCACAATCCTGAACCCTGTCCTCTGTACCTAGCGCAATCCTGAACTCTGTCCTCTGTACGTAGCACAATCCTGAACTCTGTCCTCTGTACATAGCTCAATCCTGAACCCTGCCCTCTGTACGTAGCTCAATCCTGAACTCTGTCCTCTATATGTAGCGCAATCCTGAACCCTGTCCTCTGTACGTAGCGCAATCCTGAACCCTACATTGATGGGCACTGGTAAGGCTGCACTGATGGACACTGATAAGGCTGCACTGATGGACACTGATGAGGCTGCACTGATGGACTCTAATCAGGCTGCACTGATGGGCAATGGTGAGGCTGTATTGATGAGCACTGGTGAGGCTGCATTGATGTGCACTGGTGAAGCTGCATTGATGGACACTGGTGAAGCTGCATTGATGGGCATTGATCAGGCTGCACTGATGGGCACTGGTGAGGCTGTATTGATGGGGAATGGTGAGGCTGTATTGATGGACACTGATCAGGCTGCATTGATGGGCACTGGTGAGGTTGCATTGATGGGCACTGATCAGACTGCATTTTTTTGGCAATGATCAGGCTGCACTATTGGGTGCTGGTGAGGTTGCATTGATGGGCACTGATGAGGCTGCGCTGATGGGCACTGGTGAAGCTACATTGGTGGGCACTGGTGACACTGCATTGATGGGCACTGGTGAGGCTGTATTGATGGGGACTGGTGAGGCTGTATTGATGGACACTGATCAGGCTGCGTTGATGTGCACTGGTGAGGCTGCACTGATGGGCAATGTAGCTCCTGACGTGTCCGGTGGGGCCTGGCTGGCGTGGCCCCATGCATGTTTTTTCTCCCACTCGGCGCAGGGGGCCGTCTTGTGTCTTTTTGACACAGAGGGCGCCCCTTACTTGGGTGGCCGGTTTTGGGTTCTCTTGTCACTCCACTCCTCCCACTTACACTGCGCAGTGGGCCATGACTCAGGTTCCTGTCACTTCCACATCACGTCCAGCGTCAGGACACCGGGCGTCTTACGGAATCCTTGATGCCAGCCGTGTCCACCACCCACATGCACAAATGCATGTGGGAGGAGGCAGCTGTGTGTGCTTATGTCCATGGCTTGGATGCTGTCCGTGACTCCCAGTCTCTTCAGTGCCACGATCTAGGAGTCTACTAACCACTAATACCCATGTGCCATTCTCTGGCTCCCTTGGTCTTAGCTGTCCCTCTCTTTATAAAACAGGTGGGCTCACCAAAATAAAAGCCTGCGAACTGAGATAAAAATGTTTAACCAATTCCCCAGCTTGGGCCGGCTGCTGGGAAACTAACTGCGCTCACATTTCCAACCTGCCTGCAGGTGTGAAGTATAGGCCACAGGCTGCAAAAATTTTCTTTGCTGACCAAATCTCAGGAATTCCTGAGAGGTAAAGCTTTGACACTGCCTGATGCCAACAGTGGTTTGTCCTCTTTTCATTCTAATGACTGTTCCTTGTTACTTTTATTATATTTATGGTACAGTAAAACCTTGGTTTGAGAGTAACTTGATTTGAGAGCGTTTTGCAAGAATCCAGAGTCCGCCGGACAATTCGCCAGTGTTTTTCTTCCCAAAAGTCCAGTGGACTTAGAAAGAAGTCTTGACTCAAAATTGTCCGCCAGACTGCCAACAATCCGCCCGTCTGTGTGCTAGTCCGCTGGACTTTTCAAATGAACAGACTTGCCCACACACGGAGTAAAGTCCGTTCATTTTGAACATGACTCCAGGTAGACAGCAAAAGCGAAGGAAGTCAATGTCGCCGCCACCTCCCCATTTTGAGGGCACGTGGCCTGGTTCGGTTCAGGAGGGGAGGGCGCTCGCTCGTCCCCACCCCCTTTCCTGACAGGCCAGGCTGCGTGCTCGAATAAGTGTGCGGTCGCGTGACGCCGTACCCAAGCAAAATTAACGTTCTTTTTTTCCCACAAATAGAGCTTTTCATCTCTGCGGTTTTTATTTTATGCGCTATAAACAAAAAAAGAGCGACAAGTTTGAAAAAAACACAATATTTTGTATTTTTTGCTATCATAAATATCCCCATTTTTTTTTTTAAAAAGCACATATTTTCTCAGTTTTACTAGTAATGGCAGTAATCTGCGATTTTTATCGGGACTGCGACATTATGGCGGACACATTGGACACTTTTGACACATTTTTAGGTCCGTTGGCATTTATACAGCGATCAGTGCTATAAAAATGCACTGAATACTGTAAAAATGTCACTGGCAGGGAAGCGGTTAACACTAGAGGGGGATCAAGGGGTTAACTGTGTTCCCTGTGTGTGTTTCTAACTGTAGGGAGAGGGGACTGACCTAGAGGAAATGACAGATCATAGCTATTAGGAACTCACGATCTGTTTCTCCTCACAGAACAGGGATTTGTGAGTTTACACACACATGTCCCTGTTCTGCCTCTCGTGCCATCGATCGCTCGTGGCTGACGGTCATTACTTCTTATGGGGAAAATTTGCTTTGATATACAAGTGCTTTGGATTACAAGCATGCTTCCGGAATGAATTATGCTCACAATCCAAGGTTTAACTGTATTTAACAAGGCTTTCCTGCTGCTTTGAGTGTGACTGCAATTCCTTTTCCATTTATTAAATATTTAGTCACCAAATCAAAGTTCTGAAAAATGTGTTCTTCAGACAATAAATGAAATCCCAGTTTTTAGTTTACAAGTTTCCTTAATTGTCTTTGATGATTCTCATTTGTCCAGGTCATGACATACTCAGTAGTTAATCATATTAAACTTGACTTATTATGTATGTTAATGACATTTTGATGCTTCTTTGGTTCTGCAAATAAGCAGTAAAAATTATTTTTGGATTGTTAAATGGTTTTCTGTGGCATCTCATGGTTAGCATGCAGTGGAAGAATTAATCCATATTCCTCATATGGGGGTGCATAGGTAGGCTGTAGGGGAAAGTCGTGTGTCCGCAGGGGTTGCGGCGTGTTGAATGGTTGTATAGTGGAGGGTTTCTGTTAGCTCCTTGTTGCTAAATATTCCGGGACTACCCAGGAATTGCATATCAGAGGGTAGGGTTTATGTCTCTGTGTCAAGTAACTGGTGATAGGTAAAAAAAAAATGTTTTTACCTGATTAGTTGAGGCGTGCTGTCCAGTGCGCTGGCGATGCAGAGGGGCTGCCATTCCTTGGGGCTCCAGGCTCTTTAGGTGGCGTGCGAGGAAGAGGGGGGTGAGAGCAGCAGAGATTGCTGCTGGGGTTGCCCGCCTCGTTGATACCATCCATAGACGTGGCTCTTCTGGGTGCCGGAAGGCGGAAATCGTTGTAACAGTCTGGCAAGTTGACTGGTTGTATGCCCAGGGTATCGCAGAATTAGTCTAAGTCTTCTGGCACTCTAAGGTTTACAGTATGGCCTTGATGTGTCACTGACAGGCAAAACGGAAATTTCCAACGGTAAATAATGGATTTGGCTCTCAGGATGTCTAATAGGGGTCTCAGTTCCCTTCTACTCTGCAAAGTGATGCTGGAGAGATCCTGGTAGATCTTGATTGCTGTCCCTTGGAAAGTCAGTTGGTTGCTGCTTCTGGCTTTGTGGAGTATTTCCTCTTTTAGTGGGGAATCAAGGAGACAACATACTGTATCTCTGGGTGGATCTGAATCCCTTCCTCTCGGGCGCAGGGCTCTGTGAATTCATTCAAATATTATCGGAGTGTCTGGGGACCTCTCCAGGAGGCCGTTAAAGATATTAATGGCTGCTAGGGAGAGCTGACTGGGGTCTATCAATTCAGGGATTTCTCTTACCCTGAGGTTCCCGTGTCTCCCCCAGTTATCCAAGTCTTCCATGTGGCGATTAATCTCTCGCAGGTGCATCGCATTAGATTCAGTGAGCTGCTGTACTTGGCATAATGAGGTGTCATGGTGGGCTTGCGTTAGTTCCACCTCCTCCACTCTGATAGCTATCGCCTGCATGTCTGCTCTCATGTCCGAGATAGCTGCCATTAATGTGTTCTTAATATCAGCCGCTACGCTGCAGAGGTCATCTAGGCTTACTGCAGGCGGGTGCCTCGTTTCCATCTCTGCCCCGAGAGATCTCCGGGCGCCGGAGCGGTGTGGGCTGGTGCTTGGAGAACGAGAATCCTGTGAGGAGGCTGTCTGTGAGGCCTGCATTTTGTTTCTAGGCCATGATCTAAAGATCTCGGGAATGTGGTTGCCGAGCTGTGGTTCTTGACCCAGCGGAGATCGGGATTGTCGCAGAGATGCTGCGGGCTGTTCTCCCCATGCCTGGGGTGTTATTGTCCTAGATAGCTGATGATGCTGGACCTTGTGGAACGGGAGCTCTGTTCTTACGCGTCCAGGCCATGCCCCACAAAATTATTTTTAGTAATTATTCTAAATTATTAATGAATACTAATAATCGGCAGATATAGAAGAGGCAGCAATGATTTTATCTATCTAAATTTTGCATACGTTATTATGTAGTTTAAAAAAATAAATGTGCACCACAATGAACATGAGCATAATGATCGCATACTAAATTAAATTCAAGGGTTTATTAGTGGCACATCATGGGTATAACAGTGGTGTGCTGTGATAGTCACAGGCCTTTGCAATAAAAAACAGGTATATTTAGTTCACACATATTACAATACAGCTGGCAAACTGCGTCAAAATAATCCCCTTTTTAGCCAGTACTAGTGCCAATGCAAATGCTACTGTGGATACAATGCCAACCTGGGGCAAAAAATACACATTTTTCCCTATTTTTCATTGCAGAGTTTGCTAGAAAGGGTATAGCAGTGTGCAGATGGTTTATCCAGTATCTTGATTGTTAATATGTGGTCACACTACATGTGTATCTGGCTGAGGCAGGACCCCTCTGTCCTTTCCTTTTCTTTTTCTATCTCTCTACCTCTACTTATTTCTCCTTTATTATCATATACAGTTTACAATATATGTTCTGTCTTATAATGGTATTTTATGGTTACATTTTTTAATATGACAACGTGTCATACTGGCTTATGGTTACTGAATGATCCTAAGCTCCTATTGACACCTTACCTATGACTAAAATTAATTTGAGTGTTCTCCCTACATCAGAGGACATTTTGTGTTTGTTTAGTGTACCAAGGGACACATACCACTATTTAATTTCATTGTAACTTGTCTTTTATTTTCCAATAAAAATATATTGAACAAAAAAATAATAATGTGGTCACACCCCTTTAGCACCTGGTAGTTATTATGCATGGACAAGCTATTGGGATCTGAGCACAGGTACAGTTTATCCTGTCTCTATTGTATTGCAGGTTAGTGCCCAGACCTAAACCATATAGCTTTTCCCCATTTTGTGTTTTTTTGCCCTAGGATGGCATTGTGTCCACAGTGGCAAAGCAGAGTACGACTTGCTAAAGAGGGATTTCTTTTATGCAGTAGGCCAGCTTAAACATGTATTGCCAAATATGTTTTTTGCAACGTTTGCTTGAAAGGGTATAGCAGTGTGCAGAGGGTTCATCCATTATTTTTAGTATTAATATGTGGTCACACATGGTAGATTATATGCATGGACAAGCTATTGGGATATGAACACAGGCATATTTTGTTTCTATGTGGAGGCAGCCATCTTGACTTTTCTTCCTAATGCAAAGAACTCTGCACTGACTGCACTCAGCAACATAAAGGGACATTAAATAGCAATCCCAAACTGATGTCAATTTCTCTTAATACACAATACCCATCATATGCATCCTTATAGTATTTTCAACATTGACTGTCAGCATGGCTTTGACTTTGAGCAGTCGTACTAGATAAAAACAAAAAAACACCAAAAGAATGAATGCTGTAAGAACTATTTAATTTAAAAAAATGAACCATTTCATGCAAAACAACGTACCCGTACATTGGTACTTTGACGCTAAATACCTGGGTTATGGCAGCGACTAGCTGCCGCAACCCCACTATTTTCAGGAACGCCGTTTGTTTCTCTTTGAGATAAAAGTGGTCTCCGCAGAGGATTCGCTGCAAAATCACTTTTATCGGTGGTGATGCCTGGCTGCCGAGTGAAGGGAAGATGGCTCCCGCTCGGCTTCATAGCATGGGAGGGTGGAAGCAACGTCAAATGTCACTTACGTCCATAACTCTTTAAGGAGAATTTTTTTTTCAAGTGCCATTTTTTCATTTTTTTATTGTAAATATAAGGGGTCCTGTCCACAATTTTCCACAATGGGCGTCGGCTATATGTTGCAGTGCCCGTGTGGACTGCAGTATGTGGGACGTACCAAGCGCCCTTTACAGGTGCGTTTGAATGAGCACATCACAAATATACTCACAGGATTCCCCAAGCTTTCGGCATCCAAACATTATTTGCTCAAGCATAATAAAGATCCTTCAAAAAACTTATTTTTGGGTATAGATAAATTTAAGCCACACTGGCGAGGAAGCTCACTAGTGAGTGAAATATCCAAATCAGAAATGACCTGGATCCATCGTTTGAAGTCTTATGTTCCATACGGACTCAATATAGACACCAATGTGAATGCATTTATAGATAACTCCTAACTCTCATTCATTTATTCATTTGTTGTATTTTTCAGATATGAATATATGTATTTAATCTGTTTTATTCTCATATTTTTTATATTTTGTAAACTTGGTCTGAGGCATAGAGGTCGGCCTTTTTTCAGTAGAGGCCCATAGTCAGAACTTGGGGTGAATGTTTACATAATAGTGGACCCGATGAATTTTTTATTTTTATTTTTTATTCTTTATTTTATTTTTTCATATTTTTGGGGTCTTTTAGGTTTGCTGCTCAAAATGGGATTGAAATGGATATTTCTTTGATAGGCAACTCCTATCCTCATATTGATTAGTGGTTCCAAATTAATAACTACTGCAGTAGGGAACAGACACAAAAAATACGCTCAGCATCTTTCTAAATAACCGTTCTCCTTTATTATGACGCATTTGAAGGCTTTTATACACATGATTACGTAGGTATCACATTAATATTACAATTGTACGTTTATGGTAACAAAGGGCGTTACATAGGCTGGGTAATTCTAATCAGGACTTGGAAGAATGCAATACATGTACTGAAAACATTGTTAGTGCCGTGTGCACAGTGAGGGCATCGTGCAATACATATAAAATAGAATACAATTATATACAGAACCTACAAATTTCCATTACAGTCTCCTCTCTTTTGATCAATATTTTGATCACTAACCATTCCTGCTATCACCTTTAACCTGGAACCTTAACACGCTTAGGTGGAGGTAGTCCTGGCCAAAGAGGCAAAAACTCCATTGTGGAGAAAATAATAGCTCAGCAGCTTTTTTCATTACAAAATGACTTTTCACTGTGAAAAACAAATGATTGATAAGACATATTTACAGAGTACTGGCTGTACACTCCTGTGGCCAGAATGGCTTAATTGCTGGTATGCTGACTTATCAGCACATGTAAACACAGACAATTCTACATAAAATGGAAGAGGTACAAAAGACAAATATGACTTCAACATGGCTAAACTACTTTTCAAATATATGTATCCCTTACAATTAAAGTAATTGAATCAAAAAGTACCCTAGACTGTTATCGCAAGAGGGAAACAAATCAAACACAGAGATTTCTTTCATTTAGTCATTTTTGCAGTGTCTGGTGTGGATCCAGGTGACTTTTCTTTCAAGTTTTGCAAAACTGTACATGAAATAGATGCTGTATTGAGTCTCCAAACATTTCCTTATATATAAATGTCTCTTAACAATCCACAAGTCACCTGGCTTTAGTTTTAGATCCTTCCAAACTTTTAGGATCTGGAATTGGGGAGAAAACACATAAATGAGTTTGTCAAAAACCTTAAAAAATCAGCAACATTCTCTGTGAGATCCGAATGGAGGACTTCAGCTGCTGAGACAAAATATAAGCAAGTGAGTAACACACTCCCACACCAAATCCCATAGGGAGAGAGTCCAACATCCCCCTACGGGCTTGATAAAATATAAGAAAACATTCAGGCAAAAGTTTTCTAATTTCTTACTCTACTTTGTCCGCTACATTGTAGACAGTAGGGGGTGTAAAAATAAAACCTCAACACTTCTAATAAGGACTCTCCTATAAAAATGATTTCCTCTGTTACTCTCTGTAGATTCTGCACTTTGTACTTACAAACTACTTCTGAGAACACCTTTTTACTGTGACCTTTGCAGTAGCATTTGCCACTGGACATCCAGAAAACATGTCCATACAAAAAAAATACATACTCGTAAGATCCTGACTTGGGCATCTGGATGTATCTTTTTGTTATCTCTGGAAGGGATGTTCAGCTTTTGGTAACACCTTTGGTAACAGGTAAAACAAGAAGTGGTATGTTATAAAAACAACTCTGGTGAACCCTGGCTCTATCCCACACATATTTACTAAGGCAGCCATAACTGCTTGTGACTGATGACACGGTCCATGTGTCAAACTGAAGGGAAAAGAGTGTTGGGCAGACATAAATGATCACCTTTTCCAAAGTCTTGTTTCGTAAGAAGTTGTCCTCTGTGGACCACTTGTGCTTCTCGTTCTGGGGTCTTTAAAGTTGAATTATTAAACCCAGCTATACTGGGCCAGAACTATGGTGGAATCTGTGAGTTGCACAGACCCAGCAAGTGTCCGGGGCTGTAAATGCAGCATCCTTAGAGTCGCCTGTTCTGCTTCCATATGTGAGTTTTACTGTTAGTATGGCTACCTCAGCAAGAACCTGGAAGGCTGAAAACAGCCGATCAAATTAACTTAGCGTGCTTGATTGGTTTACCTGCCGAAGTAAAAACAAACTTCTGGCCCTTCAAATGGAACCAAAAGCTCTCTATAGCTCAACTATCTATATAAATATATACTCTTTCTATAGCTCACGGGATTTTCTAAAGCATGGAGCTCTGCTTCTTGAGCGGGGTAAAAAGGATCCAATGACTCTGAATACAGGGAATCCTTCTGGGTGATAAACTCGGTATAATACCAGGAATAACACTACAAAAAAGTAAATACTCGGGTCTGCAGGGAGGAATAACACTACAAAAAAGTAAATACTCAGGTCTGCAGGGAGTGTGTCCTGCACTGGGCTCACAGCAGCTGATTCCTACGTCATCAATTTAACACATGTGTTTTTTCTTTGTCTCCAGCCTCCTCCAATAGAGGCAATAAGGTGGCTGCATTCAAATGTACACATTTTTCATTGTTAGATTTGTACATAAACACACAAAACAAATTCATATTTTGAAACTTTCATTAGACAAACACTTAGCTATATATTTGCTGTGCAGAATGTCGGACTATTAAAAATTAAATATTCAACCAAAATAATTTCTGTAACTTTGTCTAATAGCAACTTTGCATAAAGCTACAGCTCTGATATATCGTGGTGAACCCTTGATTACTGGGACCAGCTTGCACAAATATAACAATGGCTTGTTTTCTATCATGCTGTTTGTGTAAGAACTCCAGTTTCATGTTTCAAAAAGACAACTTTTTCCTGGCAATATTATAATAAATTATAAGAATACCCTGCAGTCATGCAGAGATTTCCATAAACCCTAAGTATTCTTCTACTTATACCCACTGCATTATAAGGAAAAGGGGCACATCATTTCACAATCCACACATTCTGCTTTGGATTTCAAAAATAAAAATACATAAAAACAAAAGGACCAACAATATGTATGACGGACCAGAAAGCACTTGGCCATCAAAAACTATAAACCAACTGGCTGAAGGCAGCAGCTATCCTAACAGGGTGCGTGGACTTGATGTGATGGGTCTGTTATATTTAAATGTTATTATTTATTATTACTCTCACATCATGGACCGCACATCAAGTTATTATCAGACTTTAAGATTTCATTTTTGTAGAAAAACTTCCTTATGTATCCCATCCATCTTGGCTTTGTTAAACATTATTGCAGCTGTATTCAAATTAACAACCTCATCTTAATCTTTTTTTTCTTTCCACTCAAATGTAAAATTACAAAATTGTTATCTCAATCTAAACTAACTCAATTTTTACCAATTTCCCCATTAACCTGGATTTAATTTCCAACCAAAGGTTGTCTAAACCAGTTTCAATATATCTATATTTATTAATAAAATTGTTAAACTCATATTAGAAATTAATACTCATATGATAATTTCAATATCACACACTAATATATATGCACAGATAAATGTCCTTAAAGGGGGACATATTACTTCATTTTACTCAATTTCTCTCTTTTTTTTTAATGCACTGTTTGCACTATCACAGGATATTAAATTTGTGTAAGACACGGTTAATTTGTAACCTTCATTTTACCATGTTAGGAAAACAGATTCAAAAATAATTGTGATCACATTGTTTATCATTAGATTCGTTAACCCAGCACATTTTGTTATAATTGTTTTGTCTAAAAAACTGAAATTGGCATGGTGTCCTTTCAGCTTATCACCAACCTCTCATGCCAGCCACATTCTTTCAGGAGAGGACAAAGGAGGGGGTCACATCTGCGTACATGACACAAGCGATAGAACTAAAGGTTCCAGCATTCACAAACATACACAAATATCGCTCTAAAATCGCTTACATTATTCCCATTTGTACACAACACATGCCTATCATTCTCTCACTTTCTTTTAACGCTTTTTAATACTTTCTTGCTTAAATTTCTGCTTTCTTTATTTTGTTCTGATATCCTTTGCATCCAATGTATTGTAATTCCATACTTCACATACTGTACCTTCTATGATCAGACGGGCAGCCATAGTGCTCATCCCATCTTCCCTCTCTGACAACATATAAAGCATTCTGTTTTAACTCTCATTACTGCTTCTTGACTTTACTAGTTGTAATGCCTGACCCCAAATTCATCCCACAACTTAACATCAAAAAGTCCCTTTCTGTCTAGTGTTAATGTCACTCTTGATCCATCCTGCTCACATAAATAGCTGTTTCTCTAGCTGTATACTCTGCATGATTCTTTGTCCCTGCGGACTTTGGTGGTAACCCAGTTACCCTTTGTGGATCCCTGTCCACTTTAACCATTAATCTAGGGGCTCAGTATAGGCGGAACCGCACCTTCGGTTCATATATAGCGCTCTTCTTGTGCTGGGCATTTTTGAGGGTCTCTTACCCGTCATTCCCTTACTTAATTTAATGCCCATAATGACTGGCCAGTCTTCTCTACGTGTGCCTATACCCTTTTGCCTCTAAACTACTTTATCTAGCAGATGTACTACATATACCTGTGAACAGCACTATTCTTCCCTTTCTCTATAACACTCCGATGGACAGTAGACAGTGACAACATAACATATAACCACCAATCAATACAGTTCGAATAAGGGGAGTAAAATAGGTACCCTTTGTCCCGAAAATGCCTTACCAATCAAGGAAGTCTGATAACTCAAAATGTAAGCAAAAGGCTTACCTCAGCCGGCTGATTATCAGAAATTCCCGGATCGTCTCAAGCTCCTCGTTTTGGATACTCAGGGTCACCTGATAACCCCTGCTGGGCTGGCTTCGCCACCTGAAATGGATATTTCTTTGATAGGCAACTCCTATCCTCATATTGATTAGTGGTTCCAAATTAATAACTACTGCAGTAGGGAACAGACACAAAAGATACGCTCAGCATCTTTCTAAATAACCGTTCTCCTTTATTATGACGCATTTGAAGGCTTTTATACACATGATTACGTAGGTATCACATTAATATTACAATTGTACGTTTATGGTAACAAAGGGCGTTACATAGGCTGGGTAATTCTAATCAGGACTTGGAAGAATGCAAAACATGTACTGAAAACATTGTTAGTGCCGTGTGCACAGTGAGGGCATCGTGCAATACATATAAAATAGAATACAATTATATACAGAACCTACAAATTTCCATTACAGGATCTATATTATTGTGGGTATTGAGGTAGGGATTTGGTAGGGATTGTTTAACGTTATTTAGTATAAATATAAATATATGAAATGGTACTAATTTGGGTTAATATTATCACAATGGTATCTGCATGGGGGGGTAGTGTATAATATGTTTGCACATGACTAATAAAGTAGGGAAAAGGGAATTGGGTTATAAAATATTCCCAATTATATATGATTTTGTTTTGTTGCTTTATTAACTTATTCACATCAGTCAATCATGATGGCATTATATGCCCTGGGTTCAATTAGGTCATATGATTAGCACTATTTTTTTTTTGATACATAGGAATTAATTTGATAAATATGATGGTCTGGGTATCACTAGTATTATTATTTTGTGTTCATTTCTCACATAATATTATTAATATTTTAGTTGTTGGTATTTGCCAAATAGTGTTAGGGAAAATACATTCGTGTTATGACGATTTTTTTGGCTTGCCCTCACAGCGCGCTGGGGATATAGATGTTTTGCCCACACTTAAGATGGCTCCATTGGCCGGACCTCTATGTCTCAGAACGAAGTCTGGCTCTATTTAATGGTGGTGCGTTGCGGTGTGCCCGTTCCCCATTGAAAACATCACGTCTGACAAAACGCGTATGGGAGGGCATGCTGTGACGTCACCACGTGTTACGAGAGGAGGACGGGCTCCCGATTTGCCAGCCGGCTTGTTTTTTATGTGCGATCTAGCTCTGGTTTTATGTAAGTGTATTTCTGTTATAATTAAACGAGTATTGACGTTTTTTACACTATGGGAAGCCTCTCTCTTTTTACATTCTGAGCGTATGCATTGGATATAAATGGAAATGTGGAGCGTCATATGAATTGTCAACACATGGATCGTTTGTTCCTGATTTGCAAGGCATCTGGTGGAGGCGAGGGGCTGTCATTAGCTTGATATCATAACGCTCCTTACGCTTTACTGTCCGGTAAGCACATTTATTTGTCGGTGGCTGGGCACAGTAGTGATAAGGAAGTGTGGAATCACTGTGGTGCGATTGTTTTTTTCCTTCAATATACTAAACCTTTTATGGACTTTCATATATACAGTGCCTTGCAAAAGTATTAGCCCCCTTGAACTTTTCAACCTTTTGCCACATTTCAAGCTTCAAACATAAAGATGTAAAATTTTAATTTTTTGTGAAGAATCAACAACAAGTGGGACACAATTGTGAAGTGGAACGAAATCTATTGGATAACTTAAACTTTTTTAGCAAATAAAAAACTGAAAAGTGGTGCGTGCAAAATTATTCGGCCCCTTTACTTTCAGTGCAGCAAACTCACTCCAGAAGTTCAGCGAGGATCTCTGAATGATCCAATGTTGTCCTAAATGACTGATGGTGATAAATAGAATCCACCTGTGTGTAATCAAGTCTCTGTATAAATGCACCTGCTCTGTGATAGTCTCAGGGTTCTGTTGAAAGCGCAGAGAGCATCATGAAGACCAAGGAACACACCAGGCAGGTCCGTAATACTGTTGTTGAGAAGTTTAAAGCCGGATTTGGATACAAAAAGATTTCCCAAGCTTTAAACATCCCAAGGAGCACTGTGCAAGCGATCATTTTGAAATGGAAGGAGTATAAGACCACTGCAAATCTACCAAGACCTGGCCGCCCCTCTAAACTTTCAGCTCAGACAAGGAGAAGACTGATCAGAGATGCAGCCAAGAGGCCCATGATCACTCTGGATGAACTGCAGAGAACTACAGCTGAGGTGGGAGAGTCTGTTCATAGGACAACGATCAGTCGTACACTGCACAAATCTGGCCTTTATGGAAGAGTGGCAAGAAGAAAGGCATTTCTCAAAGATATCCATAAAAAGTCTCGTCTAAAGTTTGCCACAAGCCACCTGGGAGACACACCAAACATATGGAAGAAGGTGCTCTGGTCAGATGAAACCAAAATCAAACTTTTTGCCCACAATGCAAAATGATATGTTTGCCGTAAAAGCAACGCAGCTCATCACCCTCAACACACCATCCCCACTGTCAACACATGGTGGTGGCAGCATCATGGTTTGGGCCTGCTTTTCTTCAGTAGGGACAGGGAAGATGGTTAAAATTGAGGGGAAGATGGATGCAGCCAAATACAGGACCATTCTGGATGAAAACCTGTTGGAGTCTGCAAAAGACCTGAAACTGGGACGGAGATTTATCTTCCAACAAGACAATGATCCCAAACATACAGCAAAATCTACAAAGGAATGGTTCACAAATAAACGTATCCAGGTGTTAGAATGGCCAAGTCAAAGTCCAGACCTGAATCCAATCGAGAATCTGTGGAAAGAGCTGAAAACTGCTGTTCACAAATGCTCTCCATCCAACCTCACTGAGCTCGAGCTGTTTTGCAAGGAAGAATGAGCAAGAATTTCAGTCTTTCGATGTGCAAAACTGATAGAGACATACCCCAAGCGACTTGCAGCTGTAATCGCAGCAAAAGGTGGCTCTACAAAGTATTAACGCAAGGGGGCCGAATAATTTTGCACGCCCCATTTTTCATTTTTTCATTAGTTAAAAAAGTTTCAAAAATCCAATAGATTTCGTTCCACTTCACAATTGTGTCCCACTTGTTGGTGATTCTTCACAAAAAATAAAAATGTTATATCTTTATGTTTGAAGCCTGAAATGTGGCAAAAGGTTGAAAAGTTCAAGGGGGCCGAATACTTTCGCAAGGCACTGTAGTACTGGTTGCTATTTATTTTTTTCTTTATTGGTGTAGCTTTTTATATATATATATATATATATATATATATATATATATATATATATATATATATATATATATATGTTTTTTTGGCGCAGCTCTTTTTTCTATTTTGCTTCCATTTTTATGTGTGTGTATCCCACAGTGGAGCAGCAGCCTTATGCCGCGCACACACGATCAAACAAGCGGGTGGAAAAGTCCGGCAAACTCAAGTCCGCCAGACAATCCCCCCCGTGTGTATCCTCCGGCATATTTTTTGACCCGAAAGTACGGCGGACTTAGAAAGAAGTTTTGCACTCCAATCTGCCGGGCTCCTCCGCTAGTAAAAGAGCTACAAGAAGATAGCGGAGGAGTCTGGCGAGAAGACCCCCGAAGACGGAAGACCCCCGGAGCTGTGCAGTAAAGTATTTTATCTCGTGTGTTGTGTTTTTTTGTACTTTTATTTTACAGGTGAATGGGTAGGGGTACATTTTACCCCATACTCATTCACATAGGGTGGGGGGCCGGTATCCGGGGGCCCCCTTATTAAAGGGGGCTCCCAGATTCCGATAAGCCCCCCGCCCGCAGACCCCGACAACCAACGGCCAGGGTTGTCGGGAAGAGGCCCTTGTCCTCATCAACATGGGGACATGGTGCTTTTGGGTGGGGGGGCTGTGCGGCCCCCCCTTCCCCAAGGCACCCCCCATGTTGAGGGCACGCGGCCTGGTACGGCTCAGGAGGGGGGGGCGCTTGCTCGCCCCCCCTTTCCTGGCCGGCCGGGTAGCGTGCTCGGACAAGGGTCTGTTGTGGACTTAGGGGGGACCCCACGCCGATTTTTTTCGTCGTTGGGGTTCCCCTTTAAGTCCATACCAGGCGGCGGGGCCTGCGACGTCTCCTTTTTGGGCCCCGCCTACCTGGAGACGCGCTCGAAATGAGCGGACTTTCCTCCGCGTGTGTGGGCGAGTCCGTTCATTTCAAAAGTAGGGCGGATAGTACGGCGGACTTAGTATGCTGTATTAGTCCGCTCAAAAAGGGCCGTGTGTGGGCAAGTAGCCCGTTCGGAAAGTCCGACGGACAGTCTGGCGGGAAGTCTGCCAGACTAAGTACATCGGACAGACGGCTACATGTGTACGCGGCTTTACAGTTCTTTGACATTTATTTGTTAATTCTTTCAATAACCATTATTTATTTTGCTTTATATATTAAATTTATATTTATTCATTTAATTTCAATATATTTTCTTATTGATAAGTAGGAAAACATTTTTTTTGGGTCTCAGCATGGTTTTACCCCCCCCCATCCCTTTTTAGGAATATAAGTGACCCAACATTTTTTTTTCTATCAAAATAATAAGTAAAATAAATAATACATTTTTTTTTAATCACTTTACAACTAAACCAACCACTTAACAACTAAACCAACCAAGCCATACCCAGCTGTACTCAGCCATACCCTTGCTGGGACTGTGACATCATAATAGGCGGGGACATCATCCGGTGATGTCCCTATATAAGTCACGTCGCGTCGCGTCGGAGCCATTGTGAGCGGAGGATGCGACAAGGCAACATCTGAAGAGAAGAAGAGAAGAACAGAAGGCGGCGACGACAGCGGCGACAGAAGACCAAGCCACCGCCTGTAAAAGAGCTAGAAGAAGGCGCGGTGGCCCGGCAGAAGAACCGAAGAGGGGGACAAGACCCCCGAAGTCGGAAGAAGAGGGCGGCGGCGAGGAAGAAAGCCGGGCTCCTCCGCTAGTAAAAGAGCTAGAAGAAGATAGCGGAGGAGTCCAGCGAGAAGACCCCCGAAGACGGAAGACCCCCAGAGCTGTGCAATAAACTATTTTAACCCTTGTGTGTTGTGTTTTTTTGTACTTTATTTTACAGGTGAATGGGTAGGGGTACATTGTACCCCATACTCATTCACGTAGGGTGGGGGGCCGGTATCCGGGGGCCCCCTTATTAAAGGGGGCTCCCAGATTACAATAAGCCCCCCACCCACAGACCCTGACAACCAATGGCCAGAGTTGTCGGGAAGAGGCCCTTGTCCTCATCAACATGGGGACAAGGTGCTTTGGGGGGGGGTGCAAGGCACCCCCCATGTTGAGGGCACGCGGCCTGGTACGGCTCAGGAGGGGGGGCGCTCGCTCGTCCCCCCCTTTCCTGGCCGGCCGGGTAGCGTGCTCGGACAAGGGTCTGATGTGGACCTGGGGGGAACCCCCACGCCGATTTTTTTCGGCGTTGGGGTTCCCCTTTAAGTCCATACCAGGTGGCGGGGCCAGTGACGTCTCCTTTGCGGGCCCCGCCTACCTGGAGACGCGCTCAAAATGAGCGGACTTTCCTCCGCGTGTGTGGGCGAGTCCGTTCATTTAAAAAGTACGGCGGACTTAGTATGCCGTATTAGTCCACTGAAAAAGTGTCGTGTGTGGGCAAGTAGCCCGTTCGGAAAGTCCGGCGGACAGTCCGGCTGGAAGTCCGCCAGACTAAGTCCGCCGGATAGTCGGCTACATGTGTACGCGGCATTAACAGCACTGTTCAGAATATGGCGTGGCTAAAATGCTCAAGGGCTAAACATTTTCAAGCTGGATTATTCTTGTTTGCTGCAAAACCTAAGGACTTCTATATACTACTTCACATTATCAAATGTTTCAACTCCTGCTAAAGCAACTTGAAAATGCTGAACATAATAATCAAGTTTATCTTCAACGTAGTGCATGTTCCCTGTAATAGATTTTAAAAGATGTAATGCATTTTCACAATCAAAAAGCATCCTGCAAGAATCGCTACCACTTTGTAATAACAAGCAAACAACAATCCCTTTACCGTTTGTGTTGCTCTATTTATGTCATTTTGGCTTTAGATTGGTAAATATTGTAGGCATATTTATGAACACTTTAAAGCGCATCTATGGTCAAAATGTAAAATAATATTTCAATTTCCATATTGTACTTAAATTATTTCCAGCCTACTCCTATTCATTTTGAACAATCTTGAAGTTCAACTTACTATGTGAAGATCTCCACATCTTTACTCCCTTAAATTCTATGACACATATTCACTATGCCCTATGAGTAGGTATTGCCGTGTCACACATTTCACAGAGCCTGCCTTCTCAACTACAGAGGTGCTGAGAGGAGGGGTTTCAGGGGGCAGAGTCAGCACAAGAATCACTGCTTGCAGGCAGCAAAGTACAATGGGATATTTTGGGTGTTCGAAATTTACTGCAAATAATGCTTCTCCAAGTAACACACTGACATAGTGGCAGAATTTTTAGTGCAGAACACCATTGGCAACTTGCAATCTTTATCAGTGCAGAGCACAAATGCACATTTTCAGCCATCTTCCATTTCTCCCTATTCTCAGAAGCACCACAGAGATGGGACAGCTCCCCAATAGTATGCTATGTTCCTGGGGCCAAGGCCTTCCTACATTGAGCCACAGACGCACAGCTGAGGACTTCTACATAGGCCCGAGGCCATATACACCAAGCTACAGACTCACAGCTGAGGACTTCTACATAGGCCCAAGGCCATATATACCAAGCTACAGACCCACAGCTAAGGACTTCTACATAGGCCTAAGGCCATATACACCAAGCTACAGACCCACAGCTGAGGACTTCTACATAGGCCCAAGGCCATATACACCAAGCTACAGACCCACAGCTAAGGACTTCTACAAAGGCCCAAGGCCATATACACCAAGCTACAGACCCACAGCTGAGGACTTCTACATAGGCCCAAGGCCATATACACCAAGCTACAGACCCACAGCTAAGGACTTCTACAAAGGCCCAAGGCCATATACACCAAGCTACAGACCCACAGCTGAGGACTTCTACATAGGCCCAAGGCGATATATACCAAGCTACAGACCCACAGCTAAGGACTTCTACATAGGCCCAAGGCCATATACACCAAACTACAGACCCACAGAAAAGGGTCTGCGGTAAACAAGGTGACTTTATATATTCCCCAATTGCTCTGACTCACTTTCACTGAGAGGTCAGGCCTGTACAGGGATCCTTGTGGCTACATCAACTCAGACTTGCATCTTGACAGACCAGGGTTGTCACGTTCCCATACCCTGTCTTGGGCCTCACCCACAAATGGTATCATATCTAGGCACTAGCTCCACACATCACAGGAGTGGTAACAATTAAAAGACACAAACACCTGCCAACAGATCTATAGTCCTTAGAAGTGCAAAGTAAACAGCAGAGGAAAAGCTGCAAACCACACAGGGAATCAAGGAAGTTGTGGAAAGAGATGTCCAGCAGACAGGCAGACCACACAACATGAAAGTTTTGTGCTTATACTGGATTGTTATATATAACTATTGTTTTTATTATTACAATGCTGATGTCAGAAAATGAAAGTGTGACTATAGGACTCCTTTAAAAATATAATTTAATGATAATAGGTTATGTTATGTGGAAAAAACTATTTCTGTATTTATTAAACATGTTTTCTGATTTTGTTTCATCTTTCAAGAACAACAGTATAAAGACCAATAAATACAACATCCTTACTTTCATCCCTCTCAACTTATTTGAGCAGTTCCACAGAGTCGCAAATCTCTACTTCCTGTTTATAATTGTTTTGCAGGTAAGTGTTTTTAAATGGTGCTTTACCAATATGATAAATAACCACTTGGTCACTATCCTGTGGATTACTCTTTATTAAAAGGCCATTTTTAGTTTTCAGTGCCATAATAATTTGATAAATACTCCATCATGCAACACTGTACCAAAATGAATATGACATCTTTTTGGTCTCATTTAACTACTTTAGATCCGCGCTATAGCCAAATGACGGCTACAGCGCGGACCTGCTTTGCTGGGAGTATGTCCATTGACGTCCTCCCATGCCCGAGCGGCCTGCGCTCCCCCTGCAGGGCGTGCGTGGCACGCTCTGTGATCAGCGAGCCTATGAGACTCGCTGGATCACAGATCGGAGTAAGGGGTCGATCCCGACCCCTTACTATGTGATTAGCTGTCAGCCAATGACAGCTGATCGTGTGATGTCAACAGAGTCGTTAATCGCGCTGACAGCGCGAGGAGAGAAAAACATTAGTCCCGATCACAGCAAGCTGCCGCCAGATCCTCAGTGCCCACCTGTGCTCCCTGCCAGTGCCACCTAGCAATAGGCTACACTGCTGCCTACCAGTGCCCACCAGCACCACCTATCAGTGCCCACACTGCCACCTATCAGTGCCCACAATGCCACCTATCAGTGCCCACAATCAGTGCCTCAACAACAGTGCTGCACATCAGTGCCATCTATCAGTGCCCATCAGTGTCACCTACCAGTGCCCATCACTGCCGCCCATCTATCCGTGCCACCTATCAGTGCCCATCAGTTCCATCTATCAGTGGTACCTAACAGTGCCCATCAGTGCCACCCATCCATGCCCATCAGTGCCATCTTATCAGTGGCCATCGGTGCCGCCCCTATCTGTCCCCATCAGTGCTGCCTTATATGTGCCTATCAGTGCCACCTTAACAGTGCCCATCAGTGCAGCCTCATCAGCGCATATCAATAAAGGAGAAAAATTACCTGTTTGCAAAATTTTATAACAAACTATTAAACATGATTTTTTTTCAAAATTTTCAATCTTTTTTTGTTTGTTTAGCAAAAAATAAAAATCCCTGCTGTGATTAAATACCAGCAAAAGAAAGCCCTATTTGTGGAAAAAAAACATTATTAAAAATGTCATTTGGGTACAGTGTTGTATGAAAGCGCAATTGTCATTCAAAGTGCGTCAGCGCTGAAAGCTGAAAATTGGTCTGGGCAGGAGGGGAGTAAGTGCCCAGTAAGTAAGTGGTTAATAACCACTCTTTATTTATTTTTTTACTATAACAGCCAACAGTTTAAAAAAAAAATGATGTTCTGATGCCATTTGTATTTCTTGAGGCGCTAAAATGTCAGCATAGTAAAAACACCTCCTAAATTGCTTAGTTTAGTTTAGGGCATAGCATACTACACAGTGCAGCAGAGTGCAAGGGTCAGGACTATGTATTGCACAGGTCAACTTCCAGATTTTAGTATCAGGAGTTAGGGCCACCTTTTGGTAGTGATATGTGGTAAGCACTAATTTAAATCAGTTGCTCTGTGCATTTTGCCTGTGAACTGTGTTGACTAATGACAGTGAAATCATAGGCACAGTGTGTGCACACAAGTAGTGAACAGAGCATTGTTGTTTAAATGGCCCAAATAGGTTTAAAAGTACTTTATTGGAGTTGCAGGGTTAGGTTGAAGGTACCAGGTTATCTCCTGGGCATCACTGACTTGAAGCTTTTTAGTGCTGGAAATGTCAACATCTTTAACATTTTAAAACTGTCAAATATGTAGCGTACCCCTGTAAGGGCTGCTGATTTGGTTACTTAGCAATCCGCCAATTGCTCTGCTGCCAGGCTCCCCACATTCTGACAAGACAAGAAACGGTCATTTGTATGGTTTTGTTGTGTTTATTGCAGGATTCAACTTGGGTGATATGAGATGCTATAGCAGTTGGTGCATTGTTTGACAATACTGAATATCCTTAGCTTGAAAGTTCTAGTACATCTAGTATTCTCAGCAAATTCCTGAATAGGGATGAGCCGAACACCCCCCGGTTCGGTTCGCACCAGAACTTTCGAACGGACCCCAAATTCGTACGAACGTTAGAACCCCATTGAAGTCTATGGGACTCGAACGTTTGAAATTAAAAGTGCTCATTTTAATGGCTAATATGCAAGATACAGTCCTAAAAAGGGTTTGGGGACCTGGCTCCTGCCCCAGGGGACATGGGTCAATGCCTAAAATGTTTTTAAAAATGGCCGTTTTGGCAGGAGCACTGATTTTAATGATGATTAAAGTGAAAAAAAAGTGAAATATTCCTTTAAATATCGTGCCTGGGGGGTGTCTATAGTATGCCTGTGAAGTGCCACGTGTTTCCCGTGTTTAGAACAGTCCCTGCACAAAATTACATTTAACTGAAATAACGTCATTTAAAACTGCTTTCGGTTTTAATGTTATATCTGGTTCCTGCAATATAGTTGAAAATCATTGAGAAAAATGGCATGGGTAGCCCTCCCTGCCCATTACCAGCCCCTTTGGGTCTTGTACGGATATTAAGGGGAACCCCGTACCCATATTAAAAAAAGGTAAATACGTCTGGCCCCCAGGCCCTATATACTCAGAACAGCAGTATACAGGCGGTGCAAACAAGACAGGGACTGTGTAGGTTTGTTGTGTTAAGTAGAATCTGTTTGTAATTTTCAACTGGTACATTTTTAAAGTGTAGCTCCAGTCAAAAAATCTATTATAAAGCTTTTTGGAAAACATAGGGAAGGGTTATCACCCCTGTATAATTTGTATAGCCGTCCGTCTTTTTTCATCTCACTTGCTGTTGTCTCCGTTTGCAAGTCGGAGATGTTTGTAAGTTGGAGGTTTGAAAGTAGGGGCCTGCCCTATATGCTCTGCAGAAATGGCGGAACAAGGTGTTGGTTTTGCCACAACATTGTAAGCCCTCAAAGTGACTCTTGGTGGGCGCTGGAGCGCCCTGCTGTGAATGATTATATAAAGAATTGTAATTACATGCCATTGTTGAACAGTGGTAGAAAAATTGATCTTTGGTGGTTGTGGTGCTGGTGCCACAACACTATAAGTCCTCACAGTTACTCTGGGTGGGCACAGGAACGGGCCCTCCTGTGAAATATTATATCAAGAATTGTAATTACATGCCCCTGTTAAACAGGGGCTGAAAAATTGGGCTGCTGGCACTGGTGCTGGGGCCACAACACTGCAACCTCTCCCATATACTCTAGTTGTAGTGCAGGAATGAACCCTGCTGCAAAGCATTGCATCAAAAATTGTAATTAAACGCCCGTTAAGCAGGGGCAGAAAAATTGGGCCTTAGGCACTGGTGCTGGTGCCACGACACTGCAACCTCTCCCATATACTCTAGTTGTAGTGCAGGAATGAGCCCTGCTGCAAAGCATTGCATCAAAAATTTTAATTAAACGCCCCTGTTAAACAGGGGCAGAAAAATTGGGCTGAAGGCATCACCCAGAACTAAAAATGTTCTTCCAACATATCAGCGGAGGAGGAAGAGGATAGACAATCAACATAACAGGACAGTCACTCAGCATCAGCATAGGCAGTCTTGAAGGGGTGTGATATTTCAAAAAAAATTATTCGGTTACATCAGCTTCAGGTGCTTGGTAGCTGTGGGTGATCCAAGACTGATTCATCTTGATGAAGGTCAGTCGATCAACTGATTCGGTGGACAGGCGCACCCTGTGATCGGTAACAAAGCCACCAGCAGCACTGAAGGTGCGTTCCGAAAGAACACTGGATGCAGGACAGGCCAGTAGCTCAATTGCATACTGTACAAGCTCTGGCCAGTGATCCATCCTCAAGACCCAGTAAGCCAGAGGATTTTCGGTGGGAAAGGTGTCCAAGTCTGACCTTGCCCCTAGGTATTCCTGCACCATGTAAATCAGACGCTGGCGATGGTTGCTGGAACCAATCATACCTTGGGGCTGCGGACTAAAAAATTGTCTGAAAGCATCGGTCAGACGGCCACCTTCTCCACCGCTCCTTCTGACCGATGCCTCAGCAACACGTTGTCCAGGACCAGGAGTTTGTAACCTCCCAGTCTCTGGGAACGCGTTGCACAGACCTTTCTGCAAGGCCTCCCGGAGATGTCTCATCCTCTGCTCCCTCTGCGACGGCAAGATAAGGTCGGCAACCTTACCCTTGTACCGTGGATCAAGGAGAGTGGCCAACCAGTAATGGTCCCTCTCCTTGATCCGAAGAATACGAGGATCCTTCCGCAGGCTTTGCAGGATCAGGGAGGCCATGCAGTGTAGGTTAGCTGAGGCATTCGGTCCGGAGTCCTCTGGGTCACTAAGGACAAAATGATCCGCAGCTACCTCCTCCCAGCCACGTACAAGTCCACGGGTTTCTTGGGACTGTAAATCATCCCTACAAGACTGCTGCTGCTGCTGCTGCTGATGCTGAGTGCCAGCCTCCACCTCCATGCTGACACAATCATCCTCCTCCTCCTCCTCCTCCTCCTCCTCATCCTCTTCCTGTGTGATGGGTGACACAGCAGGAACACTGTCTGGATAAAGAGGGCCTTGAGAGGCAAGGAAGTCCTCCTCTTCCTGCCTCTGTTCTGCCTCAAGTGCCCTGTCCATTATTCCACGCAGCGTATGCTCCAAGAGGTAGACAAGAGGTACAGTGTCACTGATGCATGCACTGTCACTGCTCACCATCCTTGTGGCCTCCTCAAACGGTAACAGGACAGTGCATGCATCCCTGATCATGCCCCACTGGCGTGGTGAGAAAAAACTGAGCTCCCCTGACCCTGTCCTGGTGCCGTAGTCGCACAGGTACTCATTGATGGCCCTCTGCTGCGTGTGCAGGCGCTGCAGCATGGCCAACGTTGATTTTCACCTGGTGGGCATGTCACATATAAGGCGGTTCTTGGGCAGGTTCAACTCCTTTTGGAGCTCAGCCAGCCGAGCACAGGCATTAAATGATCGGCGGAAATGCACACACACTTTCCTGGCCTGCTTCAGCACATCCTGTAAGCCCGGGTACCTGCCCAAGAACCTCTGCACCACCAGGTTAAGGACGTGAGCCACACAGGGCACATGGGTCAGTTGTCCCTGTCGGAGGGCGGAGAGGAGGTTGGTGCCATTATCGCAAACCACCATTCCTGGCTTAAGCTGGCGTGGCGCCAACCACCTCTCGGCCTGCCCCTGCAGAGCTGACAAAACATCCGCCCCAGTGTGGTCCCTGTCCCCCAAACAAACCAGCGCAAGCACGGCATGGCATCGTTTTGCCTGCGTACTTGCGTAGCCCCTGGGACGCCTACGGAGCACCGCTGGTTCTGAGGACAGAGCACTGGAAGAGGCCATGGAGGAAGAAGAGGAGGGGGTGGAGGAGAGAGGTGTGTCACAACCAATAGTAGCATTTTGAGGCGTGGTGGCGGAACAACCTCCAACATTACTGCACCTTGTCCTGCATCCTTCCCAGCTGCCAGAAGAGTGACCCAATGGGCCGTGAAAGACAGGTAACGTCCCTGTCCATGCCTGCTGGACCATGAGTCAGCGGTAATATGCACCTTACCACTGACCGCCCTGTCCAGCGAGGCAAGGACATTGCCTTCCACATGCCGGTAGAGAGCCGGAATCGCCTTCCGTGAGAAAAAGTGGCGTTTGGGGACCTGCCACTGAGGAACCGCACATTGTACAAACTCACGGAAGGGGGCCGAGTCTACCAACTGAAAAGGCAGCAGTTGAAGTGCTAGCAATTTAGCCAAGCTAGCATTCAACCGCTGGGCATGTGGATGGCTGGGAGTGAACTTCTTTCGCCGGTCCAGCAGCTGGGGCAGGGACATTTGCCTGCTATAATCGGACGTGGGTGTACTGCTAGCAGAGTGCCCGGAAGCACTTGGCTGTGACACACCTAATTCTACACCTTCATTCCTCTCAGAGCAGGTTTCAGAGAGGACTGAAGGTCTAGTGGGGTTGGAGATCCCAGCTGATGAGGAGCAAGGAGAGGTCCGCTTTGTTCTTTGGTGTGGGTCTTTGAGGTACGCTTGCCAACTAGCTGCATGGCAGGTTGACATATATCTGGTCAATCATGTGGTGCCCAAGCGGCTGATGTTTTGGCCACGCGAGATATGCTTGAGACATATGTTGCAAATAGCAGGGGTGCGATCTGATGCACTCGTCTCAAAAAAGGCCCACACCAAAGAACTTTTAGAATAACACGCAGAGGCAGCGCCCTGCACAGGCGGAGCTCTGTGGTGGGTGTGATTCAGTCGGTGTGCTGCCCCTAAGCTGGCCCCCGGAGGGCATCCTGCCTGGACATGTGCCTCCTCCTCCTTCTCCTCTCTCCTACCAGACACCCACGTGGAGTCAGTGCCCTCATCATCCCCTCCCTCTTCATCGCTGGAGCAAACTTGGCAGTATGCTGCAGCTTGTGGAACATGACTGCCAGATTGCTGTCCTTCTTGAGCATCCCCTCTCTCTGCGCTCATGCTACTGCCTTCCTCTAGCTGAATATCATCATCAGAGCCTACAAAACACTGGGCATCCTTCTGGAGCATGTACCCAACACTGTGCTCAAAGAGTTCAGGAGACTCCTCAGGAGGACGTGGTGGGTCTAGGGAAGGAGTCACTGATAATGACATTGAGAGGAGGGAAGACGATGCGTTGACAGCTGCTTTGCTAGTGAGCCTGGGTGAGAGAGGATGAGGAGGATGAAGAGGGCTTGGTCATCCACTCTACCAAGTCGTTGGCATGTTGCGGCTCAACATGTCCAGCTGCCAAAAAGAAGGACAAGCGTGTCCCATGGCCATGTGCTGATGATGACGATGCACCGCGTCCATGACCAGCACTGTTGTCTCTAGACACAGAGCCTGCTTGCCCTCTTTTATCGGCTCGCACCTGTCTGCCTCTCCTTGCTGGCCTTCCAGACATGGTAATGGCCTGAAGGGAGATGGGAAAACCAGCAATTGGGTAGTGTATATTGTGCTGGAGGCACACACAACATCCACTAACTCCTGCAGATGGCAGATGGCTCAATTAGAGAAGAGCTATGTAGGTGGATATAACGGTGTATACTGGGTTCAGGGCACGCAGACAGCACGCACAATCTCCTACAACTGACTGCAAGCTCTATTTAAAAAGAGCAAGATAGTTAGCTATATAGGTGGATATAGCGGTGTATACTGGGTGCAAAGCACGCAGACAGCACGCACAATCTCCTACAACTGACTGCAAGCTCAATTTAAAAAGAGCAAGATAGTTAGCTATATAGGTGGATATAGCCGTGTATACTGGGTTCAGAGCACGCAGACAGCACGCACAATCTCCTACAACTGACTGCAAGCTCTGTTTAAAACTAGCAAGATAGCTAGCTATATAGGTGGATATAGCGGTGTATACTGGGTTCAGGGCACGCAGACAGCACGCACAATCTCCTACAACTGACTGCAAGCTCTAATAAAAAAGAGCAAGATAGCTAGCTATATAGGTGGATATAGCGGTGTATACTGGGTTCAGAGCACGCAGACAGCACGCACAATCTCCTACAACTGACTGCAAGTTCTATTAAAAAAGAGAAATATAGCTAGCTATATAGGTGGATATAGTGGTGTATACTGCGGTCAGGGCACGCAGAAAACAACCACTACAGAAGAGCAAGAACGCAAAATCGGCCGATAACGATCGGTGTATACTGTGTTGAAGGTACATAGAACACCCACTAACTCCTACAGATGCCCACACAGTACACAAGGCCACCGCGCTGGCGGCCTTATATAGTGTGGGGCGTGTACTACACAGCCTGAGCTATGAGGATGCCTGTGGCCAATCATGGCTCTCCTCGCTGCCGGCGCTGTGATTGGCCAAGCATGCGGGGTCACAGTGTAGGCTTGGCCAATCATGAGCAAGCAATGCTCTGCGATGGCGCAGTGCATTGTGGGCCATGAGCGCCACACGAATTTGGCGCGAACGGTCCATAACATTCGGAATTCGCCGAACAGCCGATGTTCGAGTCGAACGTATGTTCGACTCGAACACGAAGCTCATCCCTATTCCTGAAACACTATTTCTTCACTTCCAATTTTGACGAAAAAGAATCACTCTGAATAATTCCACCTTGCAGACTATGATGGTTTCTGAGCATCAAAGATCCAGAGGCATAACACAGCCTCTCTCCGATGGATCAATGAGGTAGATAGCCACACAGTCTTTGGAAGACATTACCAATGTGCTAACCAGACCAGAGATAACACGGTATCTCCCCCCGATGACCTAACACATGGTAATGGGCAGACTACTGCTCCCAGCCAGTGCTTTGCTGTCAATGCTGTGTTCCCCGGCTACAGCATTCTACACTGTTCTTGATAACTTCTCTTGCTCTGTTACACTGACCTTTGGTTACTTGACTGTTCTGTGTCCCAGGTCACAGAAAGCTGCTCTACTCTCTTCTGCTTTGCTGCTACTTCTTCTGTTCTGATCTTGTCCAGCATTCAAGTCCTGTGTTCCCCCGTCACAGCAGCTTGATACCCTTGTAGCCTCCCTGGCGGCATTCCTGAGTCTGGCTCGGGGTAAGATTTCGTTACCATAAGCGGTATTCCCGAGCCAGACTCGCAATCCCATCCCAGAATCCATGTAGGGGGTTACTTACCTTGTCCCCTGGATCCAGCGATGTCTCCCCGCTGTGATCAGCGAGCCGCCATGTCTTGCTCGATCTGTCACAGTGCCGAGCTCCGTTACCTGCGAGCGTTACAACGCACGGGGACGGAGTTCGGCGCCAAATTCAAAAAGTTAAAAACACGGTATAGATACAGTATACTGTAATCTTACAGAGTACGGTACTGTATCAAATAATTACACATCCTCTTTGTCCCTAGTGGTCTGTCCAGTGTCCTGCATGCAGTTTTATATTATAAATACTGTTCTTTATGCCTGGAAACTGTAGATTGTCCATAGCAACCAAAAAATTTCAGTTTACATCAAAAGTGGTTTTGGACCAGCTAGAAAACAGCGATAATAAATTAGAATCACTTGCAGAATTGAGCGATAGTAATTTGTGGGGAAATCTGTCATCAAACACTAAAAGTAATGACAGCGACAATTCTGCAACTCAGCATATTTCAGTGTTTTTGATTTGATTACATTATTGAATCATTTTTATTATCATTATATTATTATTTGTTATCATTATTTATAGTTATTTATTAATATATATATATATACAGTGGTGTGAAAAAGTGTTTGCCCCCTTCCTCATTTCCTGTTCCTTTGCATGTTTGTCACACTTAAGTGTTTCGGAACATTAAACCAATTTAAACAATAGTCAAGGACAACACAAGTAAACACAAAATGCAATTTGTAAATGAAGGTGTTTATTATTAAAGGTGAAAAAAAATCCAAACCATCATGGCCCTGTGTGAAAAAGTGATTGCCCCCTAAACCTAATAACTGGTTGGGCCACCCTTAGCAGCAACAACTGCAACCAAGCGTTTGCGATAAAGTGCAATGAGGCTTTTACAGCGTCCTGGAGGAATTTTGGCCCACTCATCTTTGCAGAATTGTCCTAATTCAGTTACATTAGAGGGTTTTCGAGCATGAACGGCCTTTTTAAGGTCATACCACAACATCTAAATAGGATTCAGGTCAGGACTTTGGCTAGGCCACTCCAAAGTCTTCATTTAGTTTTTCTTCAGCCATTCGGTGGTGGACTTGCTGGTGTGTTTAGGATCATTGTCCTGCTGCAGAACCCAAGTTCGTTTCAGCTTGAGTACACGAACAGATGGTCGGACATTCTCCTTCAGGATCTCTTGGTAGACAGCAGAATTCATAGTTCCTTTTATCACGGCAAGTCTTCCAGGTCCTGAAGCAGCAAAACAGCCCCAGACCATCACACTACCACCACCATATTTTACTGTTGGTATAATGTTCTTTTTATGAAATGCAGTGTTCCTTCTACGCCAGATATACTTGGACACACACCTTCCAAAGTGTTCCACTTTTGTCTCATCGGTCCACAGAATGTTGTCCCAAAAGTCTTGGGGATCATCAAGATGTGTTGTGGAGAAATTGAGACGAGCTTTGATGTTCTTTTTGCTCAGCAGTGGTTTTCTCCTTGGAACTCTGCCATGCAGGCCATTTTTGCCCAGTCTTTTCCTGATGGTGGAGGCATGAACGCTGACCTTAACTGAGGCAAGTGAGGCCTGCAGTTCCTTGGACGTTGTTGTGGGGTCTTTTGTGACCTCTTGGATGAGTCGTCGCTGCGCTCTTGGGGTAATTTTGGGCGGCCGGCCACTCCTGGGAAGGTTCACCACTGTTCCATGTCTTCGCCATTTGTGGATAATGGCTCTCACTGTGGTTCGCTGGATTCCCAAAGCTTTGGAAATGGCTTTATAACCCTTTCCAGACTGATAGATCTCAATTACTTTCTTTCTCAATTGTTTCTGAATTTCTTTGGGTCTCGGCATGATGTGTAGCTTTTAAGGATCTTCTGGTGGACCTTACTGTGTCAAGCAGCTCCTATTTAAGTGATGCCTTGATTGTGAACAGGTGTGGCAATAATCAGGCCTGGGTGTGGCTAGAGAAATTGAACTCAGGTGTGGACAACCACAGTTATAGTATGTTTTAACAAGGGGGGCAATCACTTTTTCACACAGGGCCATGATGGTTTGGATTTTTTTTCACCTTTAATAATAAACACCTTCATTTACAAATTGCATTTTGTGTTTACTTGTGTTGTCCTTGACTATTGTTTAAATTGGTTTGATGTTCCGAAACACTTAAGTGTGACAAACATGCAAAGGAACAGGAAATGAGGAAGGGGGCAAACACTTTTTCACACCACTGTATATATATATATATATATATATATATATATATATATATATATATATATATATATATATATTATAATTTATGATTTCATATTTCAAATTTTATCATACCCGGGATGTCTATTAGACTCTTGTTTGGATGGATTTAAGTGAATTATTTCTAAGAATTACAGGCCTACAATATACTTAATGTGATTGTAGCCGTATTAGTGCAATTGTGACAGAGAAAATTGAGTACTGTCCGTGATACTTTTTTTATTTGCACTAACATACAATTTTTCAGGACAAGCTTTCGGGGTATGTCCCCTTCCTTTTTTTTTCTACATTCTGCTTAAAAATTTGTAAATTAGTACTGCTTGGACCTTGAAGAAGGGGACATACCCCGAAAGCTTGTCCTGAAAAATTGTATGTTAGTGCAAATAAAAAAAGTATCACGGACAGTACTCAATTTTCTAGGCCTACAATATAAAACGCCCGGAATAGCACCTCACTACTCCATTCTGTCTTTCCTTTACTCCAGACTTCTTCCTGGCAGCATGTGACCCCAGCTTATATGAGAGGCCTGTCCCCTGCCAATACAGAAAGATAATTGGTCAGAGCTCCTCACATGAGCTGCCTGCTACTCAGACTTCAGGTCCAACCCTTGTTCCAGAACCATCTTTCAGAAAGCAGGGGAGGCATCTCTGAATCAGAGCACAGGGGACCACACCCACCACTACACTGAACGCTCCCAGTCCCAAATAAAAAAAAAAACAGGCCTAGCCTAAAGCACAGGCCTGGCTAAATGTACCTGCACTTGGGCCCTGAGCTAGAAAAATTATATTCTAGAACCTACCTTTAGGTAGAGGGTGCTACATTGAACCCCCACTAAAATCACAACTGTCCTCAGTTGTGGGAAATGAAAATAGATTTTCAAAAATACCTCCTTTGTTAAGGAGGAAAGGCATCCCATATCAATAGATTTGGATGGGGGAAAGGGAAAAGGGAAACAACTTGGATGTGGTAACATTTGTGTAAAAGCAAAGAGGACACAGGTACATTACCATTTGTACACTTTATACATCCTAACTGCAGATCACATACAAGTGGAACCAGAGCACTGCTCCCTCAGGAGGAATACTCTGTTTACCAAAGGACTTCATCTGTTCCAACAGCGGAGATGTACAGCCATTACTTCTCAGGGCTTCCTAAAAGAAGACATAAACAACACACAAACTAGCTAAACAAACTAACTGGAAATTAACACTTCATCAAACAGAGGGGGTTATGATCCCTTGTCTGGTGACAGAACAAACACAGTGAAGTGGCATGTGGTTCTCTGCCAGGATTTTCACTCCCTCAAAAGGAGTCTGAGAGACCTCCTGCAGAGTGCAACCTGAGCAGACATGCCAGAAATTAGACACGTATACCCGTAGGCCAATACAATTTCTTTTTGGCTCCTAAACAAGGAGTCCTTCTTTTTTTTTCTTTTTTAAGCAAGTGGCAAAGGGGTTTGAGCAGGGGCAGCCCACCCTAGTGTCCATGACATTGCCCTTGTCAGGCACCCTGAGTGGCAAAGATCAGCTGTCCCCTGCAATGAACAGTCATTGGGGAATATCGACCCTAACCCGGCTGCACTCCAGCAGTCCAGATAGGTACAACAATTTTCCTGTGACTACACAGACAGTAGTCCTAACTACAGGTAATACCTCGGGTCCGGCAACCTCCTCTGACTGTTCCCCTCACCTCTCAACGAAGTGGAATAGCTGCGGGTGTTCTGTCCTGCTTTCACCACCAGCACTCTATCTTTGTATATAACCCACCTGAGCTTCCATTCATGGTGTATGTCCTTAAAGTAAACCCAGACCTCATTCTCTGGTACCCGCTTGGGTTTTGGGACATATAAGTAGTCCCAGACCAAGTCATTTTCCCATTGCTCCTTCGAATTTTCAACAACCTCTATGACATGGTCTGGAATATAAGGGTAGTCCAGGCCCCACTCCTGAGCAACTCTCTGCTGTACTTCCCTTTTGAATCTGGAAAGTCTAGGCAATTCTTTAGGCCTTCCTCGGCCAGGCAGAATGCAGGAATCAGGAGCTCTGATGACCCATTGCCGATACGTTGATGCTCTATTTGGAAGAGCAGTGGGCGAACTGGTAGGAAGTCTGTAGGGTGGTACTGGGGTTTGTGCTGGGCATGATGGTTCTTTCAGTGCCTTTGCTGTGGTTCCAGGGGATGGGGATTTCCCTAGAACCCACGACTCTTCTTCGCTGGATAAGGCATCTTCAGGGGTTGATCACTCAAAAAGGTTTTCCATGGACCCATACTTTTCCTGTACTTGCGGTGACCCCCAGTTCACAGCCCGACCCTTGCTCCCCCTGTCTGGCTCACCTGAGGGATCCCCCTCCTGTAGCTTAGGCACCTTCCAGACAGGCACGACAAAGGACTTACTCTCGGTAGGCTCCTCAGGGGTTTCTTCCGGAGACTGCTCAGTAACACTAGCAGCCCCGGGGTACCTGGCCAGGCCACAGGCTTTCCCGACATTCTTTCCTACCTTAACCTCCTATAGCTCTGGGTCAGACAAGTCAGGTGCGAGCTCCTTCACCGCAGGGGTAGGTGGTGTATGGCCCTCTCTGGCCTTCCGGGTCACCTGGATCTGCGGCAGACAAAGTCCAGTTATTAGGCTGGCAGAATAATACTGGACCTCCTTCTGTACCGGTCCCAGATGAGTCAACTGATCTCCCCAGTGTCCACACCGGGCCCAAGTGCTAACTCCAACTGTAGGCCTGCAACACCCTGGACACACAATCGCTCCATGCCTCCGATTACTCCTAAAGCCAGACCACCGGTGAGCTCCAGTCAGATTCCGGTGTCTATCAGTACCCGGTCCTGCATGTCAGAGGACCACTGCATAGCAGGTGTGCTCTGAACACCCTCCGCCATCTTCCTCCGCCTTGTGTCAGGCACGCAGCCCGCTCACTTGTTGGTTCAGAGTGCGAGAAACTGTAACCGTACATTTTCGAGATGCCCCCCAGCAACATCTGGTGGCAGGCACTATTGAATTGGCAGCAGTCACCATTGACAGGAAATTGTCTCCATTGTGATATCCTACTGTAAGGGACTGACTCGTGCAGAACCCCGTCCACGACACCTCCCTGTGTCATGTGACTATACAAATATATTATAAAATATGGATTTTAAAACAGATTACATGTACCACCAGCAATCCCTAAATAGTTAAAGTGTTGCTAAACCCACAACAGTAAACTCAGTCTGTGCAGTAAAGCATGCTAGTTATACTCACTGTGGAACCTAGAGGGTTAATCCTGCACATTGTGTAAAACGGCTGTTTGATCCTGTCTTCTCTGACCCTCCCCCTCTTCCACAGTCCCAAATCCATCTCCTGATAGTACAGGGCCTTGGGGGCACTCTGCACATGCTCAGTTTGATGTATATTGCTAGAGAGGTTTTTTTTTTGGGAGGGTGCGTGTGATAAGCACAGGTCCACTCAGCACTGTCCCGACAGAGAGCCAGGAGTCATGCAGCCTCATAGGACAGTCAGAGGAGAATGAAAACTCCTCCTACAAGCTTAAAACAGTTCTCGGCTGGACATTGACTGAAGTCATAAGACTGCTATATTAGAAAAGGTATTTAGCCATTTATATTTACTAACATAATTGCATTTCCATGTCCTGTGTACTGTACTGTGGGAGACCAGATATAGTGACTGCAGGGTCCTGGGTTTAGTAACCCTTTAACAAAACAAATTACCTTGGTTTAATAATAGATCCAATTATTGGTTCTCTTTTTTTATACAAAAGAAAATGACATATTTCTCTAGAGGCTGTCCAAAAAAAATGGACACAATTTGGTCTGGATGGACGTCGTCTTTGTTGACCACTACTACAGAGTAGGAACTCTTTTATAATCCTTTGCGATTTAATTGTATTGGACTCAACAATTTATCATACAGACATGTATTACAGATCTTTTAGTGTTATACTGTGTTAAGATGCTGATAAAAAGACTGATTGCTTAAACCATGCTTGAGAAATTATTTATTAGGAAACTAATGAGTGCATATAATGTTTCTTGCGCATGTTGTGCAGGTTCAGTTAATAATTTAAAGTGTACTATTAGACATACTGTGCATAACACTTTACCATAAAATATACTGTTTGTCCACACAGTACAATTTACACTGTATACTTATGTATCTGTAGATCTGCTTATGCCTGTTTGGATCAAATTGAAAACTTTAGTCAATAAAATCACCCTAAAAAAAGTTTTTCGAAGCATTCTGTTTTTCCCTAACAAACTGAAAATAGAGGGCATGATCTGAGTGTAGTAAACATATATTTATTGTATAAAAAGACAATTGGCAACTCAGATGCACCAGAAGAATAAGCGCCTTTCAACATTATCTCAATCTGGTGGTCTTTTACTGGAATCACAGTATGACAGAATTAAGGAATCCAGTCCACAATGTGCATCTAGTAGCACTGACCCAGACCAACCAGCAAGCAGAGAAGCTCCTTTGACTGCATGGGAATGGGGTCAATGATGTCAGACGCCAGGAGACCTCTTTCTCAAGTGTGCCCACCGTGTAAGAGACTGAAATATTTATACATGCTGCTGTAAGATTTGTAAAATAGCCAACACCAAAATGCTGATAAACTGACAATATTGTGGATTTTCCCTATAATAGTAGGACTACAAAGCCCAGTAGAACAAGGACCATATAATAGATTCCTATGTTGAGTTAGCCCTAAATCAAGGAAATTAAAAACATATAAAGATTATTAAAAGTCATTATTAATAAATAACTGGATATCTATTTAAACAACATGGTTAAACTGTACCAATGTAACATGCTCTAATATATGATGGAAGCCATTCATTGTGTACAATTGCCATGGGATTTGCTGTGTCCAAGGCACAATCCTCGAATGACGTCATATGATGTTCACAAAGGAGAGCAGTGCTCCCGCTCGGCTGTCATTTTACTATATACTAGCTACTAGCTATACTATATACAGAGCTATGCCCTGACGTCATTCCGCCCCATGTGACCCCGGACGTAGGGGTGATTTAAAAAAAAAAATTTGCTGGCAAAACCAGCTTGTTGTATTTTACAGTATTTTATAAATATTTTATTATATCTTTTCATGTGACAACACAGAAGAAATGACACTTTGCTACAATGTAAAGTAGTGAGTGTACAGCTTGTATAACAGTGTAAATTTTCTGTCCCCTCAAAAGAACTCCACACACAGCCATTAATGTCTAAATCGCTGGCAGCAAAAGTGAGTACACCCCTAAGTGAAAATGTCAAACTTGGGCCCAATTAGTAATTTTTCCTCCCCAGTGTCAAGCGACTTGTTAGTTTTACAAGGTCTCAGATGTGAATGGGGAGCAGGTGTGTTAAATTTAGTGTTATCTCTCTCACTCTCTCATACTGTTCACTGAAAGTTCAACAAGAAACCTCAGGGCAAAGAACTCTCTGAGGATCTGAAAAGAAGAATTGTTGCTCTACATAAAGATGGCCCAGGCTATAAGATTACCAAGCCCCTGAAACTGAGCTGCAGCACAATGGCCAAAATCATACAGCTGTTTAACAGGACAGGTTCCCCTCAGAACAGGCCTCACCATGGTCGACCAAAGAATTCGAGTGCATGTGCTCAGCGTCATTTCCAGAGGCTGTCTTTGGGAAATAGATGTATGACTGCTGCCGGCATTGCTGCAGAGGTGTTGGTGTTATCTCTCTCACTCTCTCATACTGGTCACTGGAAGTTCAACAAGAAACCTCAGAGCAAAGAACTATCTGAGGATCTGAAAAAATAATTGTTTCTCTACATAAAGATGGCCTAGGCTATAAGATTACCAAGCCTCTGAAACTGAGTTGCAGCACAATGGCCAAGATCATACAGCTGTTTAACAGGACAGGTTCCACTCAGAACAGGCCTCACCATGGTCGACCAAAGAAGTTGAGTGCATGTGCTCAGCGTCATTTCCAGAGGTTGTCTTTGGGAAATAGATCTATGAGTGCTGCCGGTGTCCTATCAAATATGGTCCCCCGTCGGTTAGTGTCCGCTGTGTATTGCGCATGCGCAGTACACAGCACACACAGATTACGAAAATAGCCGAGGATGAACGGCGCCTGCGCCATGAATCCAGGTTCTATCCTCACCATCCAAGTGCACATAGAATTAGAATAAAAAGAGCCGAGCGCAGCGAGGCCGAGCCTGAAGCGTGGTGAGGGAAGCTCACCCGTGAGGGGCCCTCTAAGTTTCACAACCCTATGTCCGCTTGGATGGTGGGGCTTCCACCTCCACTCACGGCGCAGGCGCCATTCATCTTCGGAGATTTTCCGAAGCTTCGTCTGCTCCGTACTGCACATGCGCAGTACGGGGCGGACACTATATGATGGCAGGACACTATCTGCCAGAACACCGGCATTGCTGCAGAGGTTGAAGGGGTGGGGGGTCAGCATGTTAGTGCTCAGACCATACATGGCACCCTGTATCAAACTGGTTCGCATGGCTGTTGTCACAGAAGGAAGCCTCTTCTAAAGATGATGCCCAAGAAAGCCCACAAACAGTTTGCTGAAGACAAGCAGACTAAATGGAACCATGTCCTGTGGTCTGATGAGACCAAGATAAACTTATTTGGTTCAGATGGTGTCAAGCATGTGTGGCGCCATCCAGGTGAGGAGTACAAAGACAAGCGTGTCTTGCCTACATTCAAGCATGGTGGTGGGAGTGTTATGGTCTGGGGCTGCATGAGTGCTGCCAGCACTGGGGAGCTACAGTTCATTGAGGGAACAGTGAATGCCAACGTGTACTGTGACATACCGAAGCAAAGCATGATCCCCTCTCTTCGTAGACTGGGCTGCAGGGCAGAATTCCAATATAACGACCCCAAACACACCTCCAAGAGGACCACTGGCTTGCTAAAGAAGCCGGGGGTAAAGGTGATATGACTGTCGAAGCATGTCTACAGACCTAAACCCTATTGAGCATCTGTGGGGCATCCTCAAATGGAAGGCGGAGGAGCACAAGGTCTATAACATCCACCAGCTCCGTGATGTCCTCATGGAGAACTGCAAGAGGACTCCAGTGGCAACCTGTGAAGCTCTGGCGAACTCAATGCTCAAGATAGTTAAGGCAGTGCTGGAAAATAACACTTGGGCCCAATTTGGACACTTTCACTCACTTTTGTTGGCAGTGATTTGGACATTAATGGCTGTGTGTTGAGTTATTTTGAGGGGGCAGCAAAGTCACACTGTTATAAAAGCTGTACACTCACTAATTTACATTATAGCAAAGTGTAATTTCTTCAGTGTTGTCACGTGAAAAAATATAATAAAATATTTCGAAAAATGTGAGGGGTGTACTCACTTTAAACTGTGTTTTCATATGTTTGCCAGTATTCATCTTTTGACTTTTACCAATTGGGGGTTATTTACTAAAGGAAAATTCCCTTTGCACTACAAGTGCACTTGGAGGTAAAGTCGCTGTAGATCTGAGGGGGATATGCAAGGAAAATCAAAAAACATTTTTTTTGCTTGCACATGATTGGATGATAAAATCAGCAGAGTTTCCACTAATTTCAGATCTACCCCTTAGATTTAGAGCGACTGCACTTCCAAGTGCAGTTGCAGTGCAAAGTGGATTTGCCTTTCGTAAATAACCCCCATAGTGTTTACCAAGTGTTTAGAACTTTATCACACTATTGGAGCCCCCTTTTTTTATATACACGCTCTGTGGTATTTGGTGGAAGCTCCTAAACGCGAGCTGGACACCCTGGATGAATTTTTCCTGATCCTCATCTTGCCTCAGAGACGTGGTGAATCTTCCTACTCCGTAAAGGGTTATATCTACATGTGCATGTGACCTCGCTAGCCATAGGAGGTCCACACTATCCGGTAAGAGCACCTATTTACAGAGTGATTGTCACAGGAGGATCGGCATGCTTCTTGGTGGTGGAACTCCTTGGATCAATTTATTTCATTGGATTCCCTCTTCTACTCACCTTGAGAACTTTCTCAATATTTTTTAGAACTTTATTTAATATTTTTTTTATTACTTTTTTTTTCATTTGTTACCACATAATGTATTATTTCATCAGTTGGTATCAGATCTTTATTCCACTGTATAATATTTTGTTCATTTGTCAAGCATGACTTTTTGTTTTTTGTTATTATTGATATTTTACTATAGGCTGGGTGGGAATGAGTTAATGTCTGATTTTTTTAAATCTTTTGATCCTTTATCTTTTTATTCACTTTTTTAATCACATTTTATAATTTTCATATGTTGTTAATGCCCTTGATGTAGGGTTAACAAAAAAAACAGGAATCCCCAAGGTATATGGTCATTGGCTTGGCTATTATAAAGGGAAAGCCACAATATCTGCAGTTTATCTGCATTTTGGTGTCAGTAATGCTACACTTCTTTATATTTTTTTTATCATTATTATTTATTTGTATATTGTTACATTATTAGGTAAGTAAGTCGGCATCTATTGTTCTGCTTTCCCTAGCAGCCCTTTTCTGCATGCACAAGGCAAATTTTAGTCTCTTGCATGGTGGGTACGCTTGAGAAAGAAGCAGGATTACCTTTAAACATGTAGCGTTCCCTTGCCTCCTGGCATCTGACATCACTGACTTCCCATACAGTCAGAGGACTGGAGCTTTCCTGCTTCCTGGTTTCCTGCTTCCTGGTTGCCTCTAGGTCGGCACTGCTAGTCGAACATTGTAGACTGGATTCCTGTGGTACTGTAGTCCCAGCAGCAGACCAACAGATCGAGATGCTGTTGAGAGGAGCATATTCTTCTGATGCATGTAAGTTGCCAATTATCTTTTTATTCAATACATATATGTTTACTGCACTTAGACTGCGCCCTCTGCTGTCTGTTTTTTTTTTGCTACTCTACTGTTTTGGAGCCAGTGGAAATTAACCCTGATGTACCTGTCAAGGATTATTATGACTTTTCTTCTATGTATCTTCTGAGGAATGCATTACCTGATATTTTTTCTGTTTTTTTCCTTAGACTATTCCTGCTATTTCAACTTTACCATGGTTTGCCATAATGTTTCCTTTGCTTGTTCTGCTAATCGTACGAGGAATCAAAGATGTTATTGACGATTTTGTAAGTAATAAACTATTTTATTTAATCTTTCTCTTTATCATACTATTTGAAAAATGTATGCTATATTGCTCTTTTGTAATAGAGCTTGCAGTCAGTTGTAGGATATTGTGTGTGCTGTCCGCGTGCCCTCAACATGGGGGGGTGCTTTGGGGAAGGGTGGCCCTGCGGCCCCTTCCACCCCAAAGCACCTTGTCCCCATGTTGATGAGGACAAGGGCCTCTTCCCGACAACCCACAGCTCTAGTGGTCTTCCGTCTTGGGGGGTCTTCTTGCCGGACTCTCCTATTATCTTCTGCTAGCTCTTTTACTAGCGAAGGAGCCGCTGTTCGGGGGTCTTCTTCCGACTTCAGGGGTCTTGTCCCCCCCTTCGGTTCTTCTTGCCGGGCCTCCGCTATCTCCTACCAGCTCTTTTACTAGTGACTGGGACGGTGACATCATAAGGGATGGGGTCACCATGTGACATCACCCGGTGACCCCGCCCCTTGTCCCTATATAAGTCGCCGCACAACGTGTCCCTGTCATTGCGGCCGGAGAGAGCGTCAAGTCAACATCTCAAGGAAGAAGAAGAGAAGAAGAAGATAAGGCAGCGGCGACAGAAGACCGGGCCACCGCTAGTAAAAGAGCTGGAAGAAGAAAGCGGAGGCCCGGCATGAAGAACCGAATAGGGGGACAAGACCCCCGAAGTCGGAAGAAGAGGCGGCGGCAACAGAAGACCGGGCCACCGCTAGTAAAAGAGCTATAGGAAGATAGCGGAGGCCCGGCAAGAATAACCGAAGAGGGAGACAAGACCCCCGAAGAGGGCGACAAGACTCCCGACGGCGGAAGAAGACCCCCGGACGGCGGCGGCAATGAAGAAAGCCGGGCTCCTCCGCTAGTAAAAGAGCTAGCAGAAGATAGCGGAGGAGTCCAGCAAGAAGACTCCCAAAACGGAAGACCACCGGAGCTGTGCAATAAATTATTTTAAAAACATGTGTTGTGTTTATTTCTTTTAACTTTTTTCACCAGGTGAATTGGTAGGGGTACATGGTACCCCAATACTCATTCACATAGGGTGGGGGCCGATATCTGGGGCCCCCTTATTAAAGGGGGCTCCCGGAATCCGTTAAGCCCCCCGCCCGCAGACCCCGACCAGACACCAACGTCCAGGGTTGTCGGGAAGAGGCCCTTGTCCTCATCAACATGGGGACAACATGGGGACAAGGTGCTTTGGGGGTGTCAATTTCCCCGATGGAGGCGGCAACATTGACCTCCTGCACTAGTCCCGCCTACCTGGAGCCACGTTCAAAATTAATGGACTTTTCTCCGTGTGTGGGCAAGTCCGTTCATTTCAAAAGCACAGAGACGGCCAGATTGTCAATCATGTGTACGCGGCATAAGACATTAGTCATGATATTTTAGTCTGCTCAGTGGGCAAATATTTCCATTGTTAAATAACTATTCTGTTTATTACTGATATTTCAATCTGATTTTTAACATATGAGATGTTTCATTTCTTATCAAGCCACCTTAGGCCTGGTTCATACTAATGCTATTTCAGATGTGACTTGCCCTGAATCGCATAACAATCAAAATAACACCTGGGTGGGCTCCGAGCACATTTTCTACGACTAGAGCCCACCTCTATTTTAAAGCCTATTAGAGCCTCTGGCTCTAATCAGGTGCTTCAAAAAAGCCTGGCAGCTGTAATTCATGCACTCCGAAAGGTCTGGATGCACTAATAGGGGGTGCGTGTCCGTTGCGGCTGTGGATAGATTAATGTTATGCATGAATCTATCAATTGAATATAGGGTAGGGAGAGGTGAGAGGGGGTGGTGCTGGGCGCCCCTAATGGATGAGCCATCACTGTGTGTGACTATCTTAGTTACTTGGGGAGCCACAGCTACTTTCACACTGGTCTTTCACACTTTCACACTATTTTTAGCGCCGATTTACGGTAGTTTTAGCGGTGCTATTCAGCTGTTAGCAGCCGAAAAAGGGTTAAAACCGCTGGCAAAGCGCCGCTGCAGCGGTGTTTTGCCAGCGGTTTAGTGGCGCTGCCCCATTGTTTTCAATGGGCAAGGGCACATTAGGAGCAGTGTATACACCGCACCTACAGCCCTGCAAAGATGCGGCCTGCAGAACTTTTTTGACCGTCCTGCAAGCACACCGCTCCAGTGTGAAAGTACTCGAGCTTTCACACTGGAGACACAGGAGAGGCTATTTACAGGCGCTCCACAGGCGCTATTTTTAGCGCTGTAGCTCCTGTAAAGTGCCTCAGTGTGAAAGTAGCTTTAGTTTGTTTCTTTTTACAAATTGCAAACTAGTTTGTAGATGTTTAAAAAAAGAAATTGTACAACAAATATTTTACTATTTGCAGGCCCGCCACAAAAGCGACAAAGAAATAAACAACCGGCCATGTGAGATACTTAAGGGAAAAAGGTAATTTTATTTTACTTTGCCAAAGAAAGAAGGTTAAATTTTATTTGTTCCTTAATATTTCCATTTTCTAAATGTATGTTAAAGTTTGGATTGAGATATATGCAAATGAAGGTAAAACTGTGGATTGTTAACTGATTCCTGCCCTCACAGGTCACACTGCAGCGCAATCGGTCACCCACTGTGACCACCGGACACAGCGAACGATAGATCAGTATACAGTACTAGGCCGTTGCCGGGACCATGTGATTGGATCACAGGGCCACTCACAGCCCATCTGTATCATGTGAATAGCTGCAGCCAATCACAGCTAATCACGATAGTACACTCTGAATGAATGGATTTCATTCAGAAAAATGGTTGTGATGGTTGAAATGAGTGATAATACTGTTATAATCATAGTGTGCAAAAATAAATCCTGATCACCTCACCAGAGTACGTTTCCTGATCACCTCGACGTACGTTTTGTTGTAATAACGTTGTCAGGAAGCGCTTTTGGTCTGAACGTTTGGTTCCCGTGATCCACGGGGTGGAACGCACGCCAATTCAAGCAGCGGAAGCGGCACAGCTAGGTTCCAATTCACCCGGTCTGATCCGTTCGTTCCCTCTAGTGCCGAGGTTATGGCACTTTTAAAGTAAGAGGTCATTTGGCTGTTTTTGTTTTTATGTTATTTTAAATAAAACATTATTATGCCATGGTCCGGTTCTCTCTATATTTTTTCTTGAGCAAACGTGGATTGAAATAATATCACTGGTACACCTAAGCAGAAGTTTCCCCATCAAGGTTGGCAGTTCCCTAAACCTGCTAAATCTTTACCTGACCTTACTTTTTAAATAAAGGGGTCAAGGTGAGTCGGTGAGTAGGCTACTTACCATAATTTCACTGGGTGCTGTGGTTATCCATTTTTCCGAAGCGGTGACGGGATACAGGATTTACACCTACTCCAGTTTTCACTATTTTCTATGGACAATTTGTTCATTTGTTTTATATGTTCACTTTTTTTGAGCTGAATATTTATATGTATCTAATGAATATTGCTGTATGTATTGAATAATAAGATACTTGCGGTATTAAGCACTAGAGCACTTTATTGTTACTATTTTATTGTAGCGCCCCCTTACCATTTCACAACCCACAATTCACAAAGTCAAGTTCCTTTGCACTTTTGAGGGGAGCAGCTTATAACTTATTCACATATTAGAAGTCCAAGCGCGAGGTATTCCAAATTATTTAGTTTTTTCTACTGTAGATGCTTTTAGCCTGTATGTAATGGGCCATTTCATTATCAAACGTTATATATTGTTTATGAGAAAATGTATTGATTGATATATATTTTTAGATTTTTAGAAAATGTGCACTGTTGAAGAATGAATTTTTAGATTTGTTGTTATGAAAAATAAAGTTTTAATGAATGAACCGGTATGACTAATTGATACATCTTGTTAATATATACTTGCAGTTTCTTCTGGGAGAAATGGAAAGACATTCAGGTTGGAGATATTATTCGGCTACATAAGGATGATTTTGTGCCTGTAAGTGTAAATTTGAAATATCCAGCAAGATCCTGCATATTAGAATATCAACTCTGAATCATTACTGAATCCTGAGTTCACTTAATTAATAAATCTCCTGTGAGTAGCCTTATTTTGTAACTGACATCTAAAAAAGGAGAGAGAAATATGTGGTCTGCTATTGCTGACTTCAATCTGAAAATACTTGTTTAAGGCTTGCCTCAGTCTTCGTTTCATTCTGAATCATTGACCTGAAAATAGCATGCTTTATGGAAAGTCAGAGTATTCGACCTACTGGTTTCTGTTTAGAGGCTCAGGTTTTAACAGCATACCAGCAAGAAAACTAGCATTTTCAAAAGGAAAGGACAACAATGGCAGCCTACATAATTCTTCTGTGACTGTTTTTATCTGTCTTAAATCTCAGTGCAATGATTGGTTAAGGTGATGTTTCTTTATTGGTATTGCTGGAACAACTCAATATTTCCAGGACATTGCAACGTTATAGTGTGCTATAACCATAATGAGGGTTTATCAATCATTGATATATGGTGGACTGATAAAGAATTCCAAATAAATAAATGAATTGATCAAATAAAAAAATGTATACAGTAAAACTTTGGTTTGAGAGTAACTTGGTTTGAGAGTGATTTGCAAGACAAGCAAAATTTGTCTTGCAAGTTTAGTAATATGGTTAAATTTAATGAAGGTACAACATTTAGCAAGTATGCAGTCATCTGGGGTAATACTGTCCACATAGACCATCCTTCACACCATCATCAACGTCATCCCTTCCACCCTACACTCCATGAGCACTTCAAGCCTTGCTTTCAAATCTCTCTACTGCAGGGTAGTCTTCCTGGTCATGATTGCATTATAAACTGAATGACTTATGAATAAATGTTTGTGGAACGAATCATCTGAGTTTTGATTATTTCTTATGGGGAAATTCGCTTTGATATACAAGTGCTTTGGATTACAAGCATGTTTTCAGAACGAATTATGCTCGCAAACCAAGGTTTTACTGTATTCTGTTTAGTGTTATTAAATCACTTGATCTTCTTCCAAACTGGCTGAATCCTGGACCAGGTCTAGAACATGTGGATCAAGCCACCGAGCCTGCAGTAGAGAGCTGGATAATTTATGGAGAACCTTTCTAGGGTCAAGTACCATTGAAATAACACCTTATAATGACACATGGAACTTTTAGAAGCATTATCCCATAATAAGTTCCAGGCATTGGAGGACTAAGGATAGTTCAATTCTGATTTCAAATCAAGCATGGGAAGAGGAGGAGGAGGTCAGAAGGAAATACTGTATGTAAGAGCCTAAATGAGAAAATTATTTTAAAATAAGGCCCTAAGCTAAGAAAAACCTCAATACCAGGGGTTGAAAACCTCAGCTATAGTGAAACTACAAATCCAATGAGTCATTGCAAAACTGTGATAGCCACAGGCATGTCTCCCAAAGATAGAGGCATTTTGGAATTTATAACTCTGCTTTATGCAGTAACAGTGAGGGAAAAAAGTATTTGATCCCCTGTTGATTTGTATGTTTGCCCACTGACAAAGAAATGATCGGTCTATAATTTTAATGGTAGGTTTATTTTAATAGAGAGAGACAGAATAACAAAAAAATATCCAGAAAAATGCATTTCAAAAAAGTTATAAATTGATTTGCATTTTAATAAGTGAAAAAAGTATTTGATCCCCTATCAATCAGTAAGATTTCTGGCTCCCATGTGTCTTCTATACAGGTAATGATCTGAGGTTAGGAGCACTCTCTTAAAGGGAGTGCTCCTAATCTCTGCTTGTTACCTGTATAAAAGACACTTGTTCACAGAAGCAATCAATCAATCAGATTGCAATCTCTCCACCATAGCCAAGACCAAAGAGCTGTCCAGGAATGTCAGTGACAAGATTATAGACCTATACAAGGCTGGAATGGGTACAAGACCATCGCCAAGCAGCTTGGTGAAAGGGTGACAACTGTTGGTGCGATTATTCGCAAATGGAAGAAACACAAAATAACTGTCAATCTCCCTCGGTCTGGCGCTCCATGCAAGAGCTCACCTAATGGAGTTTCAATGATCATGAGAATGGTGAGGAATCATCCAGAACTAAAATCTTTTCAATGATCTCAAGGCAGCTGGGACCATAGTCACCAAGAAAACAATTGCTAACACACTACGCCATGAAGGACTGAAACCGCAATGTCCCCCTGCTCAAGAAAACACATGTACAGGCCCATCTGAAGTTTGCTAATGAACATCTGAATTATTCAGAGGAGAGCTGGGTGAAAGTGTTATGGGGAGATGAGACCAAAATCAAGCTCTTTGGCATCAACTTAACTTGCTGTGTTTGGAGGAGGAATGTTGCCTATGACCCCAAGAACACCATTCCCACCGTAAAACATGGAGTTGGAAACATTATGCTTTGGGGGTGTTTTTCTGCTAAGGGGACAGGGCAACTGCACTGCATCAAAGGGACGATGGATGGGGCCTTGCACTGTCAAATCTTGGTTGAGAACCCCCTTCCCTCAGCCAGGACATTGAAAATGGGTATTCCAGCATGACAATGACCCAAAACACACTGCCAGGGCAACAAAGGAGTGTCTAAAGAAGAAGCACATTAAGGTCCTGGAGTGATCTAGCCAGTCTCCAGACCTTAATCCTATAGAAAATATGTGGAGGGAACTGAAGGTTTGAGTTACCAAACATCAACCTCGAAAACCTTAATGACTTGGAGAGGCTCTGCAAAGAGGAGTGGGACAAAATCCCTACTAAGATGTATACAAACCTGGTGGCCAACTACAATAAACGTTTGAGCTCTGCGATTGCCAACAAGAGTTTTGCCACCAAGTACTAAGTCATGTTTTGCGAACGGGTCAAATACTTATTTCACTCATTAAAATGCAAATCAATTTGTAACTTTTTATAAATGCGTTTTTTCTAGATTTTTTTTGCTGTTATTCTGTCTCTCACTGTTAAAATACACCTACCATTAATATTATAGACTGATAATTTCTTTGTCAGTGGGCAAATGTACGAAATCAGGTGATCAAATATTTTTTTCCTTCACTGCCGATTCAAACAAAAAAGCAGTACTACAAAGTTATACTGGAGAACAGACAGTGAGCATCATTTTCGAGCTGCAGGTGAGACCGGACAGACAGCCAGATTTTGATAATGTTTTGTTCGAATTTGGAAGGTGCGCTGTTGTATTAGATAACCTTAATAGAATATTCACAGTGAATTAGGAAAGCTTATATTACGTACCTTCAACTAAAAGCAATTGAAAGGTAGCTAACAGGGTTTAAATGAATAACAGAAAGAGGAATGGAGACGTGGGCATGGTGAGTTTCATTATCAATTGACGCCCTTCTATGCTGATGCAAGGGAAATTTTAAGTAAAAGAAAGGGGAGGGGTATAAAAAAATATAAACAGGACATGAATCCCCAAATCCTCTACTCTGTGCAACAAAAACTGTCTCTGCATTTAAGCCAAGGATGGCCATTTTAAAGCATTGGCCCAGCTGATGAGGTCGATATATCTTGCCAACATGATCTTCTGTACACAATACATTCCCCTTTTAAAACCCGCATCCAACTAGCGCGAACCCAGCCTTATACAGTATAATGCATTTTTGTTTAGCTGTGTAGTTGGTCTGTGAATTTTTCAAGTGAAGCTGCTTCATTTTTACAGGCAGATCTGCTTTTGCTGTACTCATCAGAACAGAATAGTCTGTGTTATGTGGAGACAGCGGATATAGATGGGTAAGGAATGAATTCAAGTTCACATTGGGTTTTAAGCAATTAAATATAACTGTCTGTCAATGGTACATACAGTGGTGTGAAAAAGTGTTTGCCCCCTTCCTCATTTCCTGTTCCTTTGCATGTTTGTCACACTTAAGTGTTTCGGAACATCAAACCAATTTAAACAATAGTCAAGGACAACACAAGTAAACACAAAATGCAATTTGTAAATGAAGGTGTTTATTATTAAAGGTGAAAAAAAATCCAAACCATCATGGCCCTGTGTGAAAAAGTGATTGCCCCCCTTGTTAAAACATACTATAACTGTGGTTGTCCACACCTGAGTTCAATTTCTCTAGCCACACCCAGGCCTGATTATTGCCACACCTGTTCACAATCAAGGCATCACTTAAATAGGAGCTGCTTGACACAGTAAGGTCCACCAGAAGATCCTTAAAAGCTACACATCATGCCGAGACCCAAAGAAATTCAGAAACAATTGAGAAAGAAAGTAATTGAGATCTATCAGTCTGGAAAGGGTTATAAAGCCATTTCCAAAGCTTTGGGAATCCAGCGAACCACAGTGAGAGCCATTATCCACAAATGGCGAAGACATGGAACAGTGGTGAACCTTCCCAGGAGTGGCCGGCCGCCCAAAATTACCCCAAGAGCGCAGCGACGACTCATCCAAGAGGTCACAAAAGACCCCACAACAACGTCCAAGGAACTGCAGGCCTCACTTGCCTCAGTTAAGGTCAGCGTTCATGCCTCCACCATCAGGAAAAGACTGGGCAAAAATGGCCTGCATGGCAGAGTTCCAAGGAGAAAACCACTGCTGAGCAAAAAGAACATCAAAGCTCGTCTCAATTTCTCCACAACACATCTTGATGATCCCCAAGACTTTTGGGACAACATTCTGTGGACCGATGAGACAAAAGTGGAACACTTTGGAAGGTGTGTGTCCAAGTATATCTGGCGTAGAAGGAACACTGCATTTCATAAAAAGAACATTATACCAACAGTAAAATATGGTGGTGGTAGTGTGATGGTCTGGGGCTGTTTTGCTGCTTCAGGACCTGGAAGACTTGCCGTGATAAAAGGAACTATGAATTCTGCTGTCTACCAAGAGATCCTGAAGGAGAATGTCCGACCATCTGTTCGTGTACTCAAGCTGAAACGAACTTGGGTTCTGCAGCAGGACAATGATCCTAAACACACCAGCAAGTCCACCACCGAATGGCTGAAGAAAAACTAAATGAAGACTTTGGAGTGGCCTAGCCAAAGTCCTGACCTGAATCCTATTTAGATGTTGTGGTATGACCTTAAAAAGGCCGTTCATGCTCGAAAACCCTCTAATGTAACTGAATTAGGACAATTCTGCAAAGATGAGTGGGCCAAAATTCCTCCAGGACGCTCTAAAAGCCTCATTGCACTTTATCGCAAACGCTTGGTTGCAGTTGTTGCTGCTAAGGGTGGCCCAACCAGTTATTAGGTTTAGGGGGCAATCACTTTTTCACACAGGGCCATGATGGTTTGGATTTTTTTTCACCTTTAATAATAAACACCTTCATTTACAAATTGCATTTTGTGTTTACTTGTGTTGTCCTTGACTATTGTTTAAATTGGTTTAATGTTCCGAAACACTTAAGTGTGACAAACATGCAAAGGAACAGGAAATGAGGAAGGGGGCAAACACTTTTTCACACCACTGTATATAATCCACAAAAGCACAAACACATGTTAAAAATATGTTAAGTACATATACATTTATCTCTTAAAGACAAGGCACCTGAAACTTTTGAAGCCTTGCAATAATAAAAAGGAATATTAAAATAAAGCATTTGCTTTTTAGAGAGGTCAGACAGGTAGGTTTACGTAACATTGAGTATAGTTGTGACAGCTGCATAAAGAAACCTAGCTTTTTCAACAAAATGCAAAACATTGCTTTATTGACATTGTAACCTCTAATTTCCATTGCAAATCTGCATATATTTCCATTGCACACTTGAAACCAAAGAGACTAGCACAGCAAAAATTACCGGAAAAAAAAAATGTTTGCTATGATAAAGACATGTTGTCCTATCAAACATAAATTAAACAATTCTACAGCTGATTGCAAAAGAAACAAAACACTTTCATTCTAGAATATGATTTGTAAATATGCAATAAGATATTGGAATATACAAATAGACATAGCAGTCTTTACAAATTCTGTACCACTTGTAAGCACAGGAGGCACATTAAATGAAAGAAACTGTCTCAAATTCTCCCTACTTATGCACTTAGAGTATTTATCGGTGCATACACAATTGTTCATTCATGGAAAATGATTTTTTTTCATTTATTATAAAAAAAGTGTAATGCCCCGTACACACGAGAGGAATTAAGTCTGACAGACCTCCAAAGGAGTTCCGCCGGAGTTCCGCTGGAGTTCCGACGGAGTTCTGGCGGACTTTTCGACCGAACGGACTTGACCACACACCATCACACCAAACTCCGACGGAGTCGAACGTGATGACGTACGACTGGATTCGACGTAGGAAGTTCATAGACAGTAGCCAATAGCTGCCCTAGCGTCGGTTTTAGTCCGTCGGAGTAGCACACAAACGAGCGGATTTTTCAAAGGGGACCGGGTCCGGCGGAGTTCCGTCGGGAAAATTTAAAGCATGCTTCATTTCTAAAGTCCGTCAGACTTTAGCTTCGCTAAAGTCCGTTGCAGCCCACACACGATCGGATAGTCCGCCGGACTCAGTCCGTCGGAGTTTGGATGTCGAAAAGTCCGCTCGTGTGTACGGGGCATAACAGTAGCAGGGAAAAGGATTTTTAAAAGGAAGTTTTATAGCCTGGCATGAAGAAAACAAATATTCTGTGAGTTAGAAATTCTTCATATACATGTGATAAAAATGAAGTTGAGAATATTTTTAGGTTTTAACATCATTAATAATGCTTGAAATATGATGCTTAAAGTGTAACCAAAAGGAAAACTTTTGTTTTTTGTTTTTGTTGCTGTCTATGTCCCCATTAGGGAGATCCATCCTCTCTATTTGTCCTGTTTACTTTTATCAGTAAAAGTAAAAGAAAATCCCAAATTTTGGGTTATTCCCAGAAAAATAATAGAAGGGAACTCTTCCAGTGGGGACACGAGTTCTGGTGATCTTATCACACACTGTGATTCCCTCACTTTGGAGTGATTTTCTCCTACCTCCTGTTTTGTCTATGGGATGGAAAGTGAAGGGAAATTTCCCTAATGAGACACAGATGACCAAAAAAAAAAAGAAACAGACAGAGGTTATCACTCTATCCAAAATGGAAAAGTCCTCTGTGAATTAATAATATTGTCCTTCAACACACCCCGTGCCTGATTGTTAAGCACTGTGATTATCCACCACCAAGCAAAATGCCTGCTCACCTCCATGTAACTAAAAAAACGGCTCGACTCATCAGAGCCTAGGTATAGACGTATAAAAAGTACAAGTATAAAAACACGTTATAGTGTATCATCTGGCTCACCACCTAGCTCAGTGCGACTCCGGTAAAACCTCACACAGCTCTACTCCTCCCCTAGATGCGTGTCGCCACGTTACTGGACTTCTGCAGTAGACTGACCTACTGAAGAAGCCCTATCATGTGGCAACACGTATCTAGAGGAGGAGTAGAGCTGTGTGAGGTTTTAACAGAGTTGCACTGAGCTTGGTGGTCATCAACCCTGTCCTCAGGGTCCACGAACAGGCCAGGTTTGCAAGATAACTGAAATACATTGTGTTCTGTTCAGCGATTGCAGTATTCTAGTCTACATCTCCTCACGGTAATACATAAAACCTGGTCTGTTAGTGGGCCCTGAGGACAGGGTTGATGACCACTGCTATATATGATCTGAGGATACCTGTAAGGATGGTATTCTATATTGTATTGAGAAAGAGAGGAGGATTGGAGCCATTTACTTGGGCTCTGATGAAAAAAGCTGTCTCTTTTTTTTGGAGGACCTGAGGATACCCGTGAGGACGGGAATACATGTTGCAGTTAGGAGGAGAGAAGGAGTGGATCCATTACCTGGGCTGTGATAAGACAAGCTGTTTTTTTACTTACACGGAGGTGAGCAGGCATTTTGCTTGGTGGTGGATAATGACGGTGTTTAACGATCAGGAACAGGGTGTATTGAAGGACAATATTATAAATTCACGGAGGACTTATTTTTGTGCATTATTTTTATCACATTATACATTGTGTTTGTATGTGACCACATGTTTTAAAACGTTTTTTGCTGCGCTACACTGATTTTTATTTTGTATTCATTATTAGAAGTGTTGTGAAATCATTTACACAGTGGTTGGCTGGTCAGCATCGCATTTACATTTATCTTTCTAATTCACGATTTTTGTGCTGATTGTTACAACCTTATTTCTAAGTGTTTACTTGTTGTATTTGTTATTGCTTTTACCATATATCAAGTCTATAAATTAGTAACTGATACACATGCTAGTCATGAGAGTGTAGGTCTATAAAAGCCTGTCATTTAAAACAAAAGGGGCACATTTATCATTTTAAATTTCATTTCATTTGAATGTTTTCACCCAAGAATCACATAACTTTTACACAGAATTCACGTTTCCAAATTCAATCTGACTAGAAAATGTGTGTATCTTGCATAAAATCTGTGTAATAAAATGTTTAAATTGTCAGGCCGATCTTAAAAAACAAAAAGACCGAATTTTTTTTAATTAACTGTGTTTTGTATTTGATTGGACTTAAAAAGCTTTGTATTTATTTTTGCTCTGTTAGAGAAACAAATCTAAAGTTTAAGCAAGCCTTGATGGTTACGCATCGTGAACTTTGCACAACAGAGGCACTGGCTGCATTCGATGGTAAGAATGCTATTGAAAAAAAAAAATGCAAACATTTTTGTGTATGATGTAAAGAAGAAAGCGAAGGGTTTATCACACTGTTATACTAGACAAACTGGCTCACACGCTAAAATACTGATTTACATATGCAAATTGTATGTAAATATGTTTATATATGTAAACTGCATATATGGCATTAGATTTTTCTTTCTTTCCCTGGCAACACTTACACTGTACAGTATTAGTTTAGTAATAGTAGTACAATATAATTTGGGAATTATGCATTTACCAGAATGGTTTTATATGTTTGCTGTAAACATTACAGGTAAAATCATCTGTGAAGAAGCCAACAGCAACATGCATTCCTTTACAGGAACACTGGAGTGGAATGGAGAGAAGTGTTCTTTGGACAATGACTGTATTCTTTTAAGGGGCTGTAAGATAAGGAATACTAAGTATTGCTTTGGACTAGTAATTTATGCAGGTACTTAAACATAACATTATTACTTTTTACATAACAAATGTTATTCTCAGTTCATTACGCTTGTTCAGAAATGTATTTTTACATCAATCTGACCTGTGGACAAAGGACAAGAATATTTGAGAAGTGCAGTAACGTCAAAGTCATTTTGTGAAAGTCATCAAAGTAAAGTCATTTCAGTCAATAGATGATTGCTGATTGATTTTATGGATTATTGTATTTTATACATTTCACTCAGTGCTGTGATGGTAAGGGTAAAATAAATGACCCAACTCACAGGTGTTGCTTCATAAAGAAAATACAAGTGGCTGTAGACCAGTTACACAAGGCTTTTTTGCGACCAGTGTTAAAGGTGATAATAAACCCTTACATACAGTATATGCATTAAAGTGAGTAGCCTCAGGGAATACATAGAAATGAAGTAAATCCTCCTGCATATGTTGTACCTGTTTATATGTAGCCCTCTCTTCTCTACAGCTATTCAATGTACAAAATATAGGCAGCATGGCAGAGGGTGGGCATCTGATGTCACACACTGCACAGCACAGAGAGGAGAGTTGAGTGTAATCTGTGACCCAAGTAGAGGGAATGGACACCCACGCCCCTCTCTCTTGGGTAAACATGCACATCTAAGGCTGTAAATCATCTTCTGTGTTCTGGAGGGGGTGCATGGCCATCTCCCAGGATTGCCTGGTGTCGGGATAGACTGTCAGAAGTGATTCATGCGGATAGCAGAGAAAGGAGAGAGCAGACAGGAAAACATAAATACTATAGACTGAGGCAAGTACACACTATAGAAGGATATGATTTGTTCATTTTCATTTTAGAGGTTTAGAGCCACTTAAAAAAATTTACAGAGACTGTATAACATTTCTGCATACATTTCTTTCATAACTAAAAATAACATATTCAAAAATGTTTACCTATTTTCTGCTTGCACGTGGCAAAATGAGCTAAGAAACACACACAACTTAACCGCTTCCTGACTGCCTCATGCCAATATACGTTGGCAGAAGGGCACATACAAGCAAAATCACATACCTGTATGTTGCTCTTTAAGAGGCAGCGGGGGCGCATGGGTCCCGCGGACTTGATCGCAGTGGGGATACCCGCGATCGCCTCGCGGAAAGGAAGAACAGGGAGATGCTATAGTAAACAAGCGTCTCCCCGTTCTGCCTAGCAACAAGTGACAATGATCTCTGCTCCCTGTGATTGGAGCAGCGATCAGTGATGTGCACAACATAGCCACGCCACCCAAAGTTAGCAACACGCCCCTAGGACACACTTAACCCTTACACTGCCACCTCCTGGTTAACCCCTTCACTGCCAGTGTCATTTACACAGGAATCAGTGCATTTGTATAGCACTGATTGCTGTATAAATGACAATGGTCCCAAAAATGTGTCAAAAATGTCCGATGTGTCTGCCATAATGTCACAGTCAAGATAAAAATCGCTGATCGCCGCCATTTAAAAAAAAAAAGATTAATAAAAATGCCATAAAACTATCCCCTATTTTGTAAACGCTATAACTTTTGCGCAAACCAATCAATAATCGCTTATTGCAATTTTTTTAACCAGAAATATGTAGAAGAATACGTATTGGCCTAAACAGGGGAAAAAATGTTTTTTATATATATTTTTGGCTATTTATTATAGCAAAAAGTTAAAAATAATGTGTTTTTTTTTTTCGAAATGGTCGCTCTTTTTTTGTTTACAGTGCAAAAAATAAAAACCGCAGGGGTGATCAAATACCACCAAAAGAAAGCTCTGTTTGTGGGAAAAAATGATATCAATTTTGTTTGGGAGCCACGTCGCACAACCGCGCAATTGTCAGTTAAAGCGACACAGTGCCTAATTACAAAAAGTGCTGTGGTCATGAAGGGGGTAAATTCTTCTGGGGCTGAAGTGGTAAAAGATTAAGAGGGGAGACTCATCCTTAAAAAGAATTAAAGTGATATGTGAAGCTAAATCATCTATATATATATATATATATATATATATATATATATATATATATATATATAATAATTTATCAGTAAATGGCTTTTCCTATAGTAGGGTTAAAACATTCACGGTCTTGCTTGCAATAGAGCAATGATAATATCATCCCTGTGTAGCAAGGTGCAGTCTATAATGCTGTCCTAGTTCACACATCTGTAAGATTGAAAGGAACACTGCTGTCAAACTATTGAGGCTGCCTTACTATGCAAAACAAAGCAGAGGAGTTCCAGCCAGCTTGCTGCACACACTGTAATGTAAAATAATGAAATAACTCATTTGTTTTTGCCGGTTGGTGAATCTAAAAGTGTAATAGTGATGGATTGTTTCTCTTCAAAAGGGGTTGACACCAAAATAATGAAGAACTGTGGAAAGGTTAATGTAAAGACAACAAAATTAGACATTATGATGAATTACCTTGTGGCCACTGTAAGTATATCATTTATATAGTGCCAGATTTTCATGTGATTCTGAAAATAGATATCTATTCCTTACCTGTCTTTACATTCCATCTACTGAATTAAACCTTAGAGAGGTTTTGAACTCTAAACTAAATCTAGCACTGTTCTTTCATGTCACAGACATGGATTATTGCTGATAATCAGATATAATTAAAAATAAAATAGGTTTTATATACCGGTATCATTTTATAAGCAATACATTCATGACTTTGCTTTCAAGACCGTTATGTGAAGTGCTTCTCTAATAATGAGCTGTAATTTTCCATGTACGATGCCCACGTACGCGTACATCCTAAAACCTGTAAAAGAAAAAAATATATTTTGGGCCAGTGCTATAGGCCATTCTCTTTAGTAATCTTCTCCCCAATTTTTAACCAAAGTGCTGCCAAATTATTAATCAATCAGTGTCCATACATTGAAAATATTATGCCCATGCGGTGAAGGACAGATCTACACACAATGGCATTTGTAACTAGCAAACTGTGAATGTACTGTATTAAACATGTGCATGCTTGGTTATCAGGGAATGTAAATGTTCAGTTACATAGTTGGTGAGGTTGAAAAAAGACACAAGTCCATAAAGTCCAACCTATGTGTGTGATTTTATGTCAGTATTACATTGTATATCCCTGTATGTTGTGGTCATTCGGGTGCTTATCTAATAGTTTCTTTGAAACTATCGATGCTCCCCACTGAGACCACCGCCTGTGGAAGGGAATTCCACATCCTTGCCGCTCTTACAGTAAAGAACCGTCTACTTAGTTTAAGGTTAAACCTCTTTTCATCTAATTTTAATGAGAGGCCACGTGTCTTGTTCAACTCCCGTCTGTGAAAAAGTTTTATCCCTATTGTGAGGTCACCAGTACAGTATTTATAAATTTAAATCATATCCCCTCTCAAGCGTCTCTTCTCCAGAGAGAATAAGTTCAGTGCTTGCAACCTTTCCTCATAACTAATATCCTTTAGACCCTTTATTAGCTTAGTTGCCCTTCTTTGTACTCCATTTCCAGTACATCCTTCCTGAGGACTGGTGCCCTGAACTGGACTAGGTGTGGCCGGGCCAGAGTCTTGTAGAGTGGGAGAATTATCGCTTTATCTCTGGAGTTGATCCCATTTTTAATGCATGCCAATATTCTGTTTGCTTTGTTAGCAGCAGCTTGGCATTGCATGCCATTGCTGAGCCTATCATCTACTAGGACTCCCAAGGTCCTTTTCCATCCTAGATTCCCCCAGAGGTTCTCTCCCCAGTGTATAGATTGCATTCATATTTTTGCCACCCAAATGCATTATTTTACATTTTTCTACATGAAACCTCATTTGTCATGTAGTTGCCCACCCAATTAATTTGTTCAGATCTTTTTGCTTAGCTTAGTATCATCCATAAATACAGAGATTGACCTGTTTACCCCATCCTCCAGGTCGTTTATGAACAAAAATAAATAGGATTGTTCCCAGCACAGAACCCTGGGGGACCCCACTACCCACCTCTGACCATTCCGAGTACTCCCCATTTATCACCACCCCCTGAACTCGCCCTTGTAGCCAGGTTTCATTCCATGTACTCACCTTCAATCCATGTACTCACCCTATGGTCCATGCCAACCCTTTTTTGTACAGTAAATGTTTATGGGAAACTGTGTCAAATGATTTAGCAAAATCCAGATACACCACACCTACGGGCCTTCCTTTATATAGATGGCAACTCACCTCCTCATAGAAGGTTAATAGATTGGTTTGGCAAGAACGATTCTTCATGAATCCATGCTAATTATTGCTAATGATACTGTTCTCATTACTAAAATCTTGTATATAGTACCTTATCATTCCCTCCAAGAGCTTGCATACTATTGATGTTAGGCTAATTGGTCTGTAATTCCCAGGGATGTATTTTGAGCCCTTTTTAAATATTGGTGCTACATTGGCTTTTCTCCAATCACCTGGGTACCATTCCAGTCAGTAGACTGTCAGTAAAAATTAGGAACAATGGTCTGGCAATTCCTTGACTGAGTTCCTTAAGTACCCTCGGATGCAAGCCATCTGGTCCCGGTGATTTATTAATGTTAAGTTTCCCAAGTCTAATTTTAATTCCGTCCTCTGTTAACCATGGAGGTGCTTCCTGTGATGTGTCATAAGGATAAACACTGCCGTTTTGGTTTCATTCCCTCGTGAAGACTGAGGAGAAGAATAAATTCAATACCTACGCCATCTCCCCATCCTTTGTAACCATATGTCCTTCCTCATTCTTTATGGGGCCAATATGGTCTGTCCTCCCTTTTTAACTATTTACATACTTTTGGGATTTTTTTTGCTCTCCTCCACTCTTTTGTGTTCTATCTTAGCCGTCCTAATTGGACCCTTACATTTCATGTTGCATTCTTTATAAGTCTGAATGCTGATGTTGATCTCTCAACCTTGTATTTTTTAAGGCATTCTTCTTTGCTTTTATATGCATTTTTACATTGGAGTTAAGCCATCCAGGACTTTTGTTTGCTCTTTTAAATGTATTACCCAATGGGATGCATTGGCTAATGCCCTTATTTAATATGCTCTTAAAGCAAACCCATCTATCCTCCATGTTACATAGTTAGTAAGGTTGAATAAAGACACCAGTCCAACCTGAGTGAGTGTCTACCCCTATTGCTGTAAATTGCACACTCACATTGGTCCCTACCCTCAAGGAGCCCACGATCTAAAGTCTCCATTCATATACTAGGGCCAATTTTGGACAGAAACCAATTAACCTACCTGCATGTCTTTGGAGTGTGGGAGGAAACCCAGGCAGGCACAGGGAGAACATACAAACTCCAGGCAGATAGTGTCATGGTTGGGATTTGAACCAGCAAACCTTTTTACTGCTAGGTGAGAGTGCTAACCACTATACCACTGTGCTGCCTATGTTCTTTGCTCCTAAGATTTTATCCAAAATTCATGCCTTCTAACAAGGTTTGTAGTTTAGAGAAGTTGGCTCTTTTGAAATTCATTGTCTTTGTATTCCCCTTATGTTTCCCATTTGTGTGATTTATACTGGAGCCAATTGACCAGTGATTGCTGTTTCCTAAATTGCCCCATATTTCCACATCTGTGATCAGGTTTGTATTGTTAGTAATCAGTAGATCCAGTAATGCTTTATTTCTAATTGGTGCGTCTACCTTCTGAGCCATGAAATTGTCCTGAAAGACATTTAGGAACTGAGTGAGTGTCAGTGAGATCCTCTTAACTAAAATTGGCCTTACAGGCATAGATTTATTTTGTTCAGCCTGTGTTATGCCCTGTGCACATGGTCGGAAATTCAGACGGAAAAGGTCCGATCAGATTATATTGTCGGAAAATCCAATCGTGTGTGGGCTCTATTGGACTTTTTCCGTCGGAAATTCCGCTGGAAAAAATTTGAGATCTAATTTTCAGACAAAAAAATTAGATCGGATTTTTACGATCGTTTGTAGAGAATTCCGATTGAACAAAGTGACACACATGTTCGGATTAAATTACCAGACAAAAGCTATTGGCTACTAGCCTCTATGTAGTCCTGTCGTACGCAACGGACGTCACCTCGTTCCGAACGTTCGGATTTTCCGACAACTTTGTCCGACCGTGTTTATGCAACAGTTTCGAACAAAATCTGTGGTGGGAATGTCCAACCATGTGTACAGGGCATTAAGCTGCAGTCACTGGCAGTTTGGCTGACAGCTTCCCACCTGGCTCTTTCCGACCTTTAGACTAAAATTTGGAAAACCGGGTGGTGCTGGCAAGAAATGGAAAAAATTGATCTGTGTATGATGTCATCACGCCCTGTACACTGTAACACCTGGTATATTGTCGAGTTTGGGATAGAGAAAAGAGAGGAGGGGTAGTGATATGAAGGTCAGTAGAACTGGTTGTTGTTGGCAAAGAATGGTCGCACCAAAGCACCCGAGTTAATTTGATCTGTGTTAACTTCTGTCCACTGCACTTTATAGAAAGTCTATGCATATATTATTCCTATGCATTAACCCCAGTTGACACATGATTAGCTACCTTTTTCTCTCCTCTGCACCCCTCTGCAACAATCATTTCCAGTTCAGATTTTTGGCTCACATTCCTGATAATCTCCTTAGCTACATTTTTTTTCCACACTGCCTTCTCTGCCTTTTCAGATGTTTGATTGTCAGCTGTTTTTTCTCTCTCCCCTTCCAATGTGCCTACTTTTCACATATTTAACACACAAGTTGCATTCCTTCCTTATATTCGTCTCTCTTCCGTCCAACACATGTTCAACCACCATTCTGCTTCCTTATTTTTCCTCTTTCCTCATAGTCCATGATTGGCCCCTGCTCTGCTCCTATATCCTATTACAACCGCCCCCCCCCCCCCCCCTTTATTATTAATGATCAGCTTACACTCAGTCCTTTCCCAAATTGTAGGACAATAACTTTCATCCTAAAGTATTAATGTTCACAGATTTATCAGATTTTGCCTATTTTTGTAGTGGGCCCATGGTTTCATTAACACAGAGGGCATCAGAAGTTTTACTTTATCACTGCCATCTATAGACCCGTCTTAAAGTTTTTTAGTCTTCCTATTATAAGAAGTGTCAGGAATAAATACACCGAATGTATTGTAAAACAAAACTTTATCACTTAGATTTGAAAATAAAATGAATCTTAATATTTTGTCTTATAGGTATTTGTGATTTTAATTGTATGCTCCATGTCACTAGCCATTGCATCAGGATTTTGGATTACATGGTTTCAAGAAAAGCACAGTTATATACCACCTCTACCTTCCAATGTAACCCCAGCTTACAGTGCATTCCTAAACTTCTGGAGTTATACTATACTGATGAGCACCATTGTGCCACTGTCAATGTATATCACGTAAGGAAACATGATTGTTACTAAAGAAAGAAATATACACATAAAATTGTTTACAGTGGTCTGTTATGATTGCTGTAATATGCACAAAAAAAAAAGCTTCTATGTATTCTATGCAAAGTCAGATGATTGAAAAATTTAAGGTATAAGGAAATATTTTAACATAATCTCTTTATCTACTAAGTAAACCAAGCCTAACATAATATATCTGCACACCACACATGCAGGCTCCTCTATGAAAACTTTTTTTAAATATAATAAAAAAGAATAGCAAAAATAAGAGTCATAATTAGGGTTCCGCAGTCCTAGTTATGAAGTTAACAATAACATTCGTATATATCAATGCAGTAGAGCATTCTTTATATTTCTTGTTTGCCACCTACACCCTTTCTAAGACTAGGTTAAATTAACGTATAACACGCACCTTAGATTTAAGAGGGAGGTTTCAGGAAAAAAAATCTTTTTTTTTTTTTTTTATAAACTACTTTGAAGCAAAATAATGGTCAGTGCCCATCTGCAACTTCAATGCAGCCTGATCTGTGCCCATCTGTAACTTCAATGCAGCCTGATCTGTGCCCATCTGCAGGTTCAATGCAGCCTGATCTGTGCCCATCTGCAGATCCAATGCAGCCTGATCTGTGCCCATCTGCAACCAGATCTATGCCCATCTGCAGCCTGATCTATGCCCATCTGCAGCCTGATCTATGCCCATCTGCAACCTGATCTGCACCCATCTGCAGTCCATCTCCCATAAATGCAACTGCCTGATTAATGCCCATCTGCAGCCTCACCAGCTCTCATCAATGCAGTGCAGGAAATCACTGAGCCATCATCTTGTGTTTACTCGGCTCTCAGTCGGCAGTCACATACTGTCACGTACCTGGTTGGAGAGCCCAAGCGTGCAGGGAGCGGCGCCTCGTAAGCCCCGGCTCGAGAGCCCCTGGAGATGGGAACAGGGATTCAGGAGTCCGGAGGGCACAAGTGCCAGACTGGTCAGCTGGTAGAAGAGACCGGAGCAGATGGTGGACCGGAGCGGAAGGTGCAACCAGCGCAGGATGCTGGACAGGAACTGCTGGACGGCTGGCACAGGCGAACAGGCAGGAGCTGCGGAAGTAGTAGTCGGTGCAGGTCCGTAGGCAGACTGGCAGAAGTAGTCAGGGACGAGCTGGGTCGGCAACAATCGGGCAGCAGAGGTACAAGGCAGAAGGCAGAAGCGTGGTCAATCAGGCAAAGGGTCGGAGGCAGGCGGCAAACAGGCAAAGTCCAGGAACAGGCCGGGTACAGAATCAGGAACACACACACAGGAACAGATAGCAGGAGTCACAGGAACGCTGCAGACGGGACAGCACAGAGGAGCAGGAGCAGGTCCCTTAAGTAGGCAACTGGGCGCCAAGAACGGTCGCACGGTACGTCTACGTACCCCCGCGGGTGACCGTGCTCCCGTTCGTGACCCCGCGTACCCGCGTACGCCCGTTCGGCTCGTCGCGCACCCGCGTGCGCCCGTTCGGCTCGTCGCGCACCCGCGTGCGCCCGCTCGTGTCAACGCGCACCCGCGTGCGCCTGTTGGGGACTATGTGCACTCGCGTGCGTTCGTTAGCGCCAACCCGCGTCCGAAGGCACCGACGATCCCCTCGTACAGGGAACCTGCGGGTAAGTCTTACTTGGGTGACCGGGGTGGTGGAACGACCGTGACATTGCCCCCCCCCAAGGGGCAACCTCCGGATGCCCAACTGTGCCATCTTATCCGGGTGAGTTCTTTTGAAGGCATGGATTAGTCTTTCAGCATGCAAGTTGGACTCCGGTTCCCATGAATTCTCCTCAGGGCCATATCCCCTCCATTTAACCAGAAACTGGGTCTGGTTACGTCTCCTCCTGCAATCCAAGATAGCCTCAACTTCAAACTCCAATTCCCCATCAATCATCACGGGTTCTGGGGGGTTGGTACTCCGGTCGGCAAAGGGGTCCGGAACCGCAGGCTTGAGCAATGAAACATGAAAAACCGGATGGATCCGGAATGACCCCGGGAGTTTCAGCTCAAAGGCTACTTCATTTAGTTTCCTCAGAATGGGGAATGGACCCACGAACTTCGGACCCAGCTTCCTGGAAGGGCAGGCCAACTTCAAGTTTAACGTAGACAGCCAGACCTGGTCCCCGACCTGGAGGTTAAGCTCGCCCCTTCTCTTCCTATCGAAGACTTCCTTATAGTGTTCCTGGGTTTTAGCCAGTGTTTCTTGAAGGATCCTGTTATTATTCCTGAAGAAGTTAAGGTCCTCCTGGACCGCCGGTACCGAACACTCAGGAAGATTACCGGGCAGAAAAAGTGGGTGGAAACCGAAGTTTGCAAAGAAGGGGGACTGCTTGGTGGCCGAATGGACGGAATTATTATAAGCAAATTCTGCTAAAGGTAGAAGCGATACCCAATCATCCTGGGAGAAGGAAGAGAAGCAACGCAGATACTGCTCCAGCGTTTGGTTGGTTCTCTCGGTCTGGCCGTTAGTTTGAGGGTGATAGGCCGAAGATAGACGAAGCTCTATTTTCAGGGCCCCACAGAGAGCCTTCCAAAACCTGGACGTGAATTGAACTCCCCTGTCAGAGGTGATGTCAGCAGGAATGCCGTGGAGCCTTACTACTTCTTTAATAAAAGTCCTGGCCATCTCTGTGGCCGATGGAGTCCCCTTCATGGGTAAGAAGTGAGCCATTTTAGTAAATCTGTCCACCACCACCAGAATCGAGGAAAAGTCTTCAGAGGGGGGCAGTTCCACGATAAAATCCATGGATATCATCTTCCACGGCCTATCCGGGATGGGTAATGGCCTCAGCAAGCCCCAAACCTTCGACTTACTCCCCTTATTCCTAATGCAGGTGGTACACGCTTCTACATATTCCCTGCAGTGTTTCTTCATCTGGGGCCACCAAAATGTGCGTTGAAGTAAGTCTGAGGTTTTGAATGCCCCAAAGTGACCGGCCAATGGGTGGTCGTGGCAGGAGCTGAGGACCGCAGTACGTAACTCCTGGGGGACAAAGATTCTATCCTGGTGCCAGAGAAGACCGTCCTTGGAAGTTAAAGAGGTGTCAGAAGATAGAGCCGGATCACAGGAGGCCTGTTTAATTCGGGACAAGAGATCTTCTTGGAGCAGGAGAAAGTTTCCTGGGGGAAGAATGGTGTCTGGCGTGGGAGATAACACTGGCTCATTGTACATCCGGGAAAGAGCATCGGGCTTCACGTTCTTCGACCCGGGCCTGTACGTGATATGGAACACGAACCTGGAAAAGAAAAGTGCCCACCGGGCCTGTCTTGGCTTCAGTCGCTTGGCAGATTTAAGATACTCCAGGTTCTTGTGGTCCGTATAAACCAGGATCGGGTGGGAAGCACCTTCAAGGAGGTAGCGCCATTCCTCCAACGCCGCCTTGATTGCCAGTAATTCCCGGTCCCCGACGTCGTAGTTCCGCTCAGCTTCTGAGAGTTTACGGGAGAAAAAGGCCACCGGGTACAAAAGTGACTTAGGCCCCTGTCTCTGGGATAATACCGCCCCAACGGCTACTTCCGAGGCATCTACCTCCAGGATATAGGGCAGCGTGGCGTCGGGGTGTCTCAGGATCGAAGCTGAAACAAATAGATTCTTCAGGGTTTCAAAGGCTTCTTGCGCCTTGGGAGTCCACAGGAATCTTAGACCCTGTTTGGTCAGCTCCGTGATGGGGGAGATAATGGATGAAAATCCTCTGATAAACTTTCTATAGAAATTGGCAAATCCCACGAACCGTTGGACCCCTTTCCGGTCCGAGGGAGCGGGCCAGTCTAGGATGGCTGAGACTTTCTGGGGGTCCATTTCTATTCCATTTACCGAAATGATCAAGCCCAAGAATTGAATGCTCTGTTGCTCGAAGACGCACTTCTCCGGTTTGGCGTACAGGCCATGGAGACGGAGACGAGCCAGGACAATCTTCACATGCTCCCGGTGTTCGACTAAGGAGGAAGAAAAGATTAGTATATCGTCAAGGTATATAACAACAAACAGGTCTAAGTACTCTCTGAAGACATCATTGACGAAATGCTGGAATGTAGCAGGGGCATTACAGAGTCCAAAGGGCATGACGAGATACTCATAATGCCCGAAGCGGGTACGAAAGGCGGTCTTCCACTCATCGCCTTTGCGGATACGGACCAGGTTGTAGGCGCCCCGCAGATCCAGCTTGGAGAACACCCTAGCCGACCCCAGTCTCTGGAACAATTCAGGCACCAACGGTAGAGGGTAGCGGTTTTTCACAGTAACCTTATTGAGTGCCCGGTAGTCTACACATGGTCGTAGGGAGTGGTCCTTCTTCTGGACAAAGAAAATCCCTGCACCTGCCGGGGAAGTGGAAGGTTGGATAAAGCCCTTCTTTAAATTATCATCCAGGTAGGTCTTTAAAGCTCCCAGCTCGGTCTCAGATAGGGGAAAGATTCTCCCGAAGGGAATCTCCGCTCCCGGAAGCAAGTCTATCGGGCAATCATATAGTCTGTGGGGAGGTAGAGTCTCTGCGCCCTTCTTACTAAAAACATCCAAAAATTGGTGATAGACTTCGGGCACTGCCAGTCGGGTCTCAGTGTCTGTCTCCAAGCAGAGCAGGGAAGGAGGGTCCGTCTTGATGGCTGGAAGGCAATACTGATGACAATAGGCAGATGGAAACTCGATCTTTCCAGTGAACCAGTTTATCAGGGGATTGTGGGCCTTCAACCAGGGTATGCCAAGAATTATGGGAAAGAGAGGAGACTCGATAATGTCCAGACACAGGTGCTCCTGGTGGTCCCCCGAGATGGTGACAAGAAGGGGAGATGTTTCCTGGGTTACAGGTCCGGATCTCAGAGAGGAACCGTCGGCCAAATAGATTGGAAGTTCCTTGGCCCTGGGCCGAAGGGGAATGTTGTTTCTCAGGGCGAAGGATAGGTCCATAAAACCGCTACAGGCCCCAGAGTCAATGATCGCGTTGACGCTGATAGTCTTGCCGGAGAACTGTAAAAGAAGAGGCACAGCCAGGTGAGAGATGGTATTGGTACTAGGTGGAGTAGGAGGAGAGGCGGGAGGTATAAGCAGGCACTTACGCGACTTGGCGGGGCAAGTGCGAACATAATGTCCAGATCCTCCGCAGTAGAGGCACAGGTTACCAGATCTTCGGCGTTGGCGCTCTTCGGGGGTCAGAGGTGAACGTAGTAATCCCAGCTGCATGGGTTCCGATAAATCCGGAGAAGAAGGACCAGGAAGAACCGGTGGATTGGCACTTGGAACCCGTGGCATCATCCAGACTGGGCGAGAGGTGGAAGAAGAGCGCTCCAGACGACGCTCTCTTAACCGCCTATCGATCTGGACAGAGAGGTCGATGAGCGCTTCCAGGGTCTCGGGAGTTCCTACACGGGCCAGTTCGTCCTTCAAAGCCTCCGAGAGTCCCATGCGGAACTGGTAGCGGAGAGCTGAGCTGTTCCACTCTGTGTCGGCGCTCCAGCGCCTGAACTCAGGCACATAGTCCTCTACTGGCCTGCGACCTTGCTGGAGTGCATGCAAAGCCGCTTCTGCGGTGGCTGCGAGCTGGGGGTCCTCATATAGACGAGACATGGCTTGGAAGAAGACATCTAAGGAGTCCAGAGAGGGGTCTTTTCGTTCAAGGAGGCGATGTGCCCAGGCCTGGGGTTCGTCGGTAAGCAAGGAGATAACGAACCCTACCTTCGTAGCCTCAAGAGAAAAGGTCCGGGGCTGAAGGGCGAAGAAGAGCTCACAGGAATTCCGGAAGGCCCTAAACTTATTCCGGTTACCGGAAAAACGGTCTGGTGTAGGGACCCTTGGCTCTGGTGGCAACATGACCACTGAAGGAGGACCTGGGGATCCGGAGGCAACTGGAGCTGCGGCAGATAGGGCTTGAACCCGTTCCTCCAAACGACCATAACCCTCTTGCAGGTTCTTCACGGCCTGGGTGAGGCCGGCTAGATGGTGGCACAGTTCATCCATCGGAGACGCTCCCTGCGAGGGCTCGGACATGGCTGTCCCGTACTGTCACGTACCTGGTTGGAGAGCCCAAGCGTGCAGGGAGCGGCGCCTCGTAAGCCCCGGCTCGAGAGCCCCTGGAGATGGGAACAGGGATTCAGGAGTCCGGAGGGCACAAGTGCCAGACTGGTCAGCTGGTAGAAGAGACCGGAGCAGATGGTGGACCGGAGCGGAAGGTGCAACCAGCGCAGGATGCTGGACAGGAACTGCTGGACGGCTGGCACAGGCGAACAGGCAGGAGCTGCGGAAGTATGAGTCGGTGCAGGTCCGTAGGCAGACTGGCAGAAGTAGTCAGGGACGAGCTGGGTCGGCAACAATCGGGCAGCAGAGGTACAAGGCAGAAGGCAGAAGCGTGGTCAATCAGGCAAAGGGTCGGAGGCAGGCGGCAAACAGGCAAAGTCCAGGAACAGGCCGGGTACAGAATCAGGAACACACACACAGGAACAGATAGCAGGAGTCACAGGAACGCTGCAGACGGGACAGCACAGAGGAGCAGGAGCAGGTCCCTTAAGTAGGCAACTGGGCGCCAAGAACGGTCGCACGGTACGTCTACGTACCCCCGCGGGTGACCGTGCTCCCGTTCGTGACCCCGCGTACCCGCGTACGCCCGTTCGGCTCGTCGCGCACCCGCGTGCGCCCGTTCGGCTCGCCGCGCACCCGCGTGCGCCCGCTCGTGTCAACGCGCACCCGCGTGCGCCTGTTGGGGACTATGTGCACTCGCGTGCGTTCGTTAGCGCCAACCCGCGTCCGAAGGCACCGACGATCCCCTCGTACAGGGAACCTGCGGGTAAGTCTTACTTGGGTGACCGGGGTGGTGGAACGACCGTGACACATACACAGTCCCACCTCTGACAAAGACTATACAGCGGTTTAACAGGACAGGTTCCACTCAGAACAGGCCTCGCCATGGTCGACCAAAGAAGTTGAGTGCACATGCTCAGCATCATATCCAGGGGTTGTCTTTGGAAAATAGACACATGAGTGCTACCAGCATTGCTGTAGAGGTTGAAGGGGTGGAAGGTCAGCCTGTCAGTACTTAGACCATACGCCGCACACTGCATGAAATTGGTCTGCATGGCTGTTTTCCCAGAAGGAAACCTATTCTAAAGATGATGCACAAGAAAGAACACAAACAGTTTGCTGAAGACAAGCAGACTAAGGACATGGATTACTAGAACCATGTCCTGTCATCTGATGAAACCAAGATAAACTTATTTGGTTCAGATGGTGTCAAGCATGTGCGGCGGCAACCAGGTGAGGAGTACAAAGACAAGTATCTTGCCTACGGTCAAGCATGGTGGTGGGCGTTTCATGGTCTGGGGCTGCATGAGTGCTGCCAGCACTGGGGAGCTACAGTTCATTGAGGGAACCATGAATGCCAATATGTACTATGACATGCTGAAGCAGAGCAGGATCCCCTCCCCTCAGAGACTGAGCCGCAGGACAGTATTCTAACATGAGAACGACCCCAAACACACATTCAAGATGACCAGAAGATGAGGGTAAAGGTGATGGACTGGCCAAGCATGTCTCCAGACCTATTGAACATCTGTGGGGCACCCTTAAACAAAAGGTGGAGGAGCACAAGGTCTCTAACATCCACCAGCTCCATGATGTCATCATGGAGGAGTGGGCGAGGTCTCCAGTGGCAACCTGTGAAGCTCTAGTGAACTCCATACCCAAGAGGGTTAAGGTAGTGCTGGAAAATAATGGTGGCTACACAAAAAATATTGACACTTTTGGCCTAATTTGGAAATTTTCACTTAGGTGTGTACTCACTTTTGTTGCCAGCGATGTAGACATTATTGGCTATGTATTGAGTTATTTTGAGGGGGCAGCAAACTTACACTGTTGAACGAGCTGTACACTCACATTGTTGCAAAGTGTAATTTCTTCAGTGTTGTCACATGAAAAGATATAATAACATTTTTAACAAAAATGTGAGGGGTGTACTCTTGTGAGATACTGTAACATAATGGCAGCAAAGGTGCCCGGTGTGTCCCCTCACCAAATTTACACCAGTAATAAACAAATAACCCCTGCACCCACCTACAACTGGACTTTACAGCAAGGAGGAAGGGCAACGCATGAAAGACAAAACCAGAGACAATTCCCAGCTTAATTCACCAACCAGTCTGCTTACCAACCAAATTAACCTGTCCAACAGTATGCGTTAAAAACTGGGGTGTAGTTAGCACACATTTGAAAATGCATGCGTAAGCTGCAAGGCTCCTCTGTATTACTTGCAGTCCTAAGCCTTGTAAATGTATGAAAGTCTCCACAGTAAGAGCACATGCATTCTAATGGAAAGATAAAAAGGAAGGTGGGCCTGGAGGTAGCCCAATCCTCCTTAAAATACTTGTGTGTATATGGGATAGAGGGGGACATAAGCTGTAGAAAAACAGGAAGCGGGAAGGAGAAAGAGGAATTGACAAAAGGGAATAAGGATTTGGAAAAGAATAGTTGTCTTATTAGATGGGGTAGAGCAGTGTGGGGGGGCAGAGAAAATCACAACATAAAGTATAGCACCAATAAAATAACATTCTAGAAAAATGTTCATCCCAATCCTTGAGATAGTTTTAAACATTAAGATGGGGAGAGAACCCAAAACTGTGGTCTGGAGAGACTTTTGTCATATGCTGAGCGGTAGAGTCAGGCAAGCCTAAATAGTTTATCAGCTGCATCAAGATTTATAGATATTTTCATTTGTGTTTACTGAACTATACCTATTTTCTCTCATGCGATTATTTTGTTGACCCTAGACCTTCACTCTAATATAGTTGGGCTTTTTTCTTGTTTCCACAAAAAAAGTGTTATACATTTTACTGCATTGAGGAAATATGGAATCATACTTTTCATGCATGATCCAAATTAAGCATGAGTTTCATTTAATTGTAAGGATAAAGGTTACAGTAATTTCTATCAAAAATGCAGATTTTATTGTGTCTGAAAATGTAAAAATTTACCCGGTTAGCAGGTGGTTAAAGAATCATTTCTGATGATGATGATTATTACTATTTTTTAGTCATGCCATATTGATGAATACTACATATGTTTGGTAACCACAAAAGGATAACCCAAGAAAGCACATGGCATAAAAATTCAGACCGTCCACAATAAGCATGATTACAATTACTCAGGACAGCAGTATATGATATGTAAAATAAAACTTTACAGTGATACCTTGGATTACGAGCATAATTTGTTCCAGAAGCATGCTTGTAAACCCAAACACTCATATATCAAAGCGAGTTTCCCCATAAGAAATAATGGAAACTGAGATGATTCGTTGCACAACCACTCCTGGTGTATGCAGTACTACTATATATGTGGCCAGAGGTGTGGGGGCACTGATGATGCTCGGAGACTCTCTGAGACACTCAGGGTACCCCCTCCTGGACTGTACCAGACTGCATGCGCTCAACATGGGGGGCTGGGTGCCTTGTGGCAGGGGGGGCCCTGGGCCACCCCAAAGCACATTGTTCCCATGTTGATGAGTACAAATGGCCTCTTCCTGACAACCCTGGCTGTAGGTTGTTGGGGTCTGCAGGTAGGGGGCTTATCAGAATCTGGAATCCCCCTTTAACAAGGGGGCCCCAAATTCCGGCCCCCCGCCCTATGTGAATAAGTATGTGGTACATGGTACCCCTACCCAGTCACCTAAAAAAAAGTAAAAAATAAAACACAGTACACAGATTTTTAAAGTAATTTATTAAGGCAGCTCCGTTGTCTCTTCCGATTTCTTCTCTCCGACTCTTCTGCCTCCTCCTCTGACATCTTCTGCCTGTGCCGGCTCTTCTCCCCTCTCTGGGTCTTCTCCGCTCTGTCTTTTCTGCTGTTCGGGTCTTTTCTGCTATCTTCTCACTCTTTTGCTGGGTCTTCTCTGCTGTCTTCTCCCTCTGTTCCTCTTCCGATGTTGACTCAACGCTCTTTCCCGCTCCAATGCCGGGTGCGCGGTGTGCCACTACTTATATTGGCATGGGGAGGGGTCACCGAAGACCCGTCCCCTTTGACAACAGGGTTGTTGGTAAGAGGCCCTTGTCCTTATCAAGATGGGGACAAGGTGCTTTGGGGTGGGGGGGCGCTGGCCCCCCTTCCCCAAAGCATCCAACCCCATGTTCAGAGCATTTGGAGGGGGCTTGCTCATCCCCATACCCTTTCCTGACCTGCCGGGCTGGTTGCTCGGATAAGGGTTTGGTATGGATTTTGGAGGGGACTCCCAAGCCATTTTTTTGGCATGGGGGTTTCCCTTAAAATCCATACCAGACCAAAGGACCTGGTATGCTCTTGGAGGGGGAACCCATAACATTTTTTTTTTATTTGGCTTGCCAAAGTCGGATCAGTTAAGACGGCAATCCGACTTTTATCCGACTTCAGTGATATTCAATGGCCTGAAGTAGGATCAAAGTCAGACCAAAGTAGTGCAGGGAGCATTTTCAAAGTTGGACCAACTTGTGTCAGACCAGTTAAGATGGCTCCCATAGGGAAACATTGATTTTGACAAGCTATGCGACATGAGCTCCCAATGGAGGATTGTTTGTTGTATCAGCCAGTGTGAACCTGGCCTGAAGGGGAACTCCAAGCAAAAAAAAAAAAATGGCATGAGTTCCCCCTCCAAGACCATACCAGACCCTTTGGTCTGGCAGGGATTTTAAGGGGAACCCCCACTCCAAAAAAAAGGCATGGGGCCCCCCAAAATCTATACCAGACCCTTACCCGAGCATGCAGCCCGACTGGCCAGGAAAGGGGGTGAGGATGAGCGAGTGCCCCCCTCCTCAACCGTACCAGGCCGCATGTCCTCAATGTGGGGTATGGGTGCTCTGGGGCAGGGGGGCCTTGCGCCCCCACCCCAGAGCACCTTGTCCCCATGTTGATGAGGACAAGGGCCTCTTCCCGACAACCCTGCTCATTGGTTGTCGGTCTCTGCGGGTGGCTTATCGGAAACTGTAAGTGACCCTTTGACAAGGGGGGCCCAGATTTCAGCCCCCACCCTATGTGAATAAGTATGGGTTACATTGTACCCATACCCATTCACTTAAAAAAGTGTCAAAAATAAAACACAGAACACAGGTTTTTAAACTAATTTATTAAGGCAGCTCCGGCGACTCTTCCGACTTCTTCTCCCCTCTCTGGCTCTTCTCCCTCTTCTGGCGACATCTTTTGCCGGTTCTTCTCCCTTTCTCCGCTGTCTTCTGGCTCTGCTGGGTCTTTTCCGCTGTCTTTTCTGCTGTCTTTTAGCTCTTTTGACGGGTTGTCTCGCTCTTTTGCTGGGTGTTCTCCCTCTGTTCTTCTTCCGATGTTGACTCAACACTCTCTCCTGCTCTAATGCTGGGTGCGTGGTGTGCTACTACTTATATTGGCATGGGGCGTGGACAACAGGTGACATCACTCTGCGGCCCCACCCCTTATGATATCACCACCCGGGGCATGATGGGGTGGTGATGGTATAAGGGGTGGAGGCGCCGGGTGACATCCCCTGGTGATTCCGCTCCATGCCAATATAAGTAGTGTCACACCGAACACCCAGCATTAGAGTGGGAGAGAACGTCAAGTCAATTTCATGTCCATGTGTGTGCCTTTTTGTTACTCAACAGTCAAGAACAACAAATCCCACTGCAAAGACCAAGGAAGTATAACTAAAGGCATTTTATTTAGTTTTGGACAGTGTGCAGATGGATTAGAACACCTAATTAGCATTTTATTGTTGTCTGTGCCCCTGTTAAGGAGATCCATTATCTCTACTTTTCCTGTTCACCATTATCATTGAAAGTGAAAGTAAAAAAATCCCAAATTTTGGGTTGTCTCCAGAAAAATAATAGGGGGGAAATCTTCCAATGGAGACAGTCAGTTCTGGTGACCTGGTGGATTCCAATAGATTCCCTTGATTTGAAGGGATTTCCTCTCACTTCCTGTTCTGGCTATGGGACAGGACGTGAAGCTAAATCACACCGATGGGATACAGATGGCAAAAAAAATTAAAATCTGACATCTAGTTATAGAGGTGCACTGAATGGGAATTTTAGTGCCGAAACCGATACCGAAAATTAAGGATGCATTAGGCCGAAAACTAATACCGAAAATGACAGTTTTAAAAAAAAAATTAGATTTTTATATATAATTGTATTATTTTAAACTTTTTAATAATATCATCAATTTAGACTGATATGAATTTATTGTTTGCCATTATTGGCACCTTTAGTGCAAGAAAGGTCAAGAAAAATGCAGCCTGCAGTCTCTAAACAGCTCTTGTATCATGTCTGCAATTTCTTACTTAAACTTAAACACACTACTAATAGTATTAGCAAAATTTACATTCGGTGCACCTCTAGCAGATATGATACAGGAGATGATCAGAGACTACAGACATGATACAAAAGATCAATGCAGCCTCACCAGTGTCCATCAAATTCAGCCTGACTGTGCTCATCAGCCGCACCAGTTCCCATCATATGCAGCCTCACCAGGGCCCATGATTTGCAGCTTACCTGCGCCCAGCAGTCTCTCCAGTGCCTGTCATATGCAGCCTGACTGTGTCCAGCAGCCTCACCAGTGCCCATCATATGCAGCATGCATGTAGCCAGCAGCCTAACCAGTGCCCATCATAAGAAGCATGCCTGTGTCCAGCAGCCTCACCAGTGCCCATCATATGCAGCCTGCCTGTGCCCAGCAGCCTCACCAGTGTCCATCATAAGCAGCATGACTGGGCCTGGATTAGAGTGATGTCTCTGTGTGTCACAGAGCAGGGTTTAAATTGCCCAACCGCAGTAACAATGTCCAGCCCCCTGGGATCACTTCACACTGATTCAGTTATTATTACGACCCGGACAATTCAGCTCTGTGACACATGGAGATTGCGGCAAGGAGAGGAGGATGGAGAGGGGGAGGAGGAGGGAGTGGAGGACTGCGGCGTGCACCTGCAATGTGCAGCACGCAGGGCGGACCCTGCTCCCTTTTGTTATCGGCTATTTTTTGCTATCGGCCAAATGAAAAAACACAGTTTTCGCCCAATAATTTTCAGTGGCCGAAATTTCAGTGCACCTCTAGTTTTAACCCTCCTTTACTCTATCCAAAATAAAAAAATGCCTATGGTTACACTGATATAAATTTAGTATCTCTGCATTCGTAAGGATACCCCAGAGAAGAGGCAAAGATAAAAAAAGAACCTGTATCATCACATGACTGGCCCCCGAAGACCTTTGAAATGGAAAATATAAAATCTAAAAGAACAAAACTTACATCCAGTAGGGGCCACGAAGGGGGGAAAATGGGTTACTAAGGTGAGGTGGGGGCAAGGAACCAGTTGCTTGAACCTTTTTGTCATAGTTTAAGTCACAACAATTCAGATTTCTCAATGTTTTACTTTTACATAGATTAATAAATGTTAACACTTGATTGAAATCACTCATGCCTATTAGTCCTAATGCAGTTAATAAAAGAGATGCAAATAAGACCCCTTTCACACCGAGCCGTCCCTAGGCATCATCGGTAAAGCGGCACTGCTGGCAGGACTTTTTCTGATGCCCTGCCAGCGCACCGCTCCAGTGTGAAAGCCCTCACACTGGAGTGCATGGAGCAGCTGTTTTAGGGAGTTTTGCAGGTGCTATTTTTAACGCTATAGCACCTGCAAAATGCTCCAGTGTTAAAGGAGTCTTAGGCCCCTTTCACACTGGGGCAGTTTTCAGGCGCTACAGCACTAAAAATAGTGCCTGTATAAAGCCTGAAAAAAAACGCCCCCTTTCACTCCAGTGTGAAAGCCGGAGGGCTTTCACACTGGAGCGGTGTGCTAGCAGGACGGTGAAAAAAGTCCTGCTAGCATTGAAATCAATGGGGAAGCGCTGCTTTACCGTAGACAAAGCGATGCTGCAGCGGCACTTTGTGGGCGGTTTTAACCCTTTTTTCGGCCGCTTGTGTGGGTTAAAACCGCCCCGCTAGCGGCCGCATACCGCCGCTAAAACGACGATAAATCGGCGCTAAAAATAGCGCCGCTTTACCGCCGATGCCCGCACCACCCCAGTGTGAAAAGGGCCTTAGGGTGCTGAAACAAATTAAACCAAAAAAGGGACACATGCTAGTCTGAAATACTTACTTTACATATAGGCATATAGCTAAGTATTTAGAGTAGAGGGAAATCTCAGTATATTAAATACCATTTTTATATTGTTTGTTATTGTTTATTTTGCAGTTAATGCTTTAAATTATTGCAATGAACACTGTATTAAAATATAAATTATTTTATAGATTAGAATTCATCCATCTAGTCCACAGCATGTATATTGATTGGGATTTGGAAATGTATTTTGAGAGGAACAACACTCCAGCCAAAGCCAGGTCTACTAGCCTGAATGACTTGCTTGGTCAAGTAGAATATGTTTTCTCTGATAAGACGGGAACACTGACAGAGAACATAATGACTTTCAAAAAATGCTGCATCAATGGAAACATTTATGGTAAATACTACTAGTATCAATAATAGATAATGGTCATAAATGTCAGTTTTTTAGTCTCATAGAGAATCTAACTTTTTATTCAGCTGTGTATGTTCTTTAATATATAACTATTTATGTGTTTTGTTTTTTTCAGGAACCAGTTCAAATGATGAGAAGAGCCTACAGGTAGTAAACTTTTATTATTGTCCATATTTCATGAAATAATTAGGCTCAAGAACATCTGATAAAAAAAAATAAAAAAAAAAAATATATATATATATATATCAGAAAATAATTAAAAGAAAGGAAACTGAAGATATTTAGCCCTATTCAGCCTATCATATTCCTTCCCCAACTGTTATTTTTAACTCTACGTGTGCAACACCGCCTCATTTTCCTGTTTAGTGTAGTGTAGTGTAGTGTAGTGTTTATAAAATTGACATCAATAGATTACTTTTATTCTCGTATTCGGGGGGATTTACTAAAACTAGTGCACACTGTATCTGGTACAGCTGCACATAGTAACCAATCACCTTCTAGCTTCAGCTTGTTCAATTAAGCTTTGACATCGGCGCAATTTGACATGCAAAATCTCAGCCTATTGCAGGCAACGTACCAGCCTCGCACCGATTTCCAAAAGTAGTTCCTGCACTACTTTTGGTGACATCAGGGGCGATTTCAATAGACATCTGTGCATGAAGCTGCCCGGATGTCTTTAAAAAATGCCCCCGAACTCGCACTGAACTGCAGGTTTGAAATCATGCGAGTTTAACTGAACTCGCACAATTTCAATCCCGCGTTCAGTGTGAACGAGGTCTAAAATCTGGCTGATTGATTACTATGCAGAGGTGCACCAGAATCTGCGTGCACCAGTTTTAGTAAATCTCTCATTGTGTGTAATGATGCTACTTTATATAAAAAGTATGATAAACAGATGTGCCATAATCATCCACACTGAAGTCTGAATATAACTAACTGTATGTTCGTTTTTACTGCCGTTGTACACATTCTGGTCTTATCTGTGACGTCCTGCCAGCGGTTCTCGCGGTCGCTGCCCCTCCTCCAGTGGTCGCCGCTCCTTCCGAGGCATCCAGGCCTCCATCACAGTAAGCTACGTATGCCCTGTACCCCACCCCTACTTGATCATGGCTAAGATTCTGTCCCTTAATGTACATGGCCTGAACTCCAACAAAAAACGACACCTAGCGCTTAGGGAGTTCCGGCAGGCATAGTGATGGTCCAAGAAACACACTTTGACCGGGGAGACTCCTTTACATTCGCCTCCAGACATTTCCCTCAGGTCTATCAGGCTTTCAACCCGGAAGAGGGCGGGAGTGGCCATTCTTTTCCGACAGGGCACCCCTTTCACTTGCACCTCCGTATACCTAGACCCACGAGGCCACTACATTATTCTCCGCGGTCTGTGGCGCACGCAGGCCCTGACTCTATGCGTCATCTATGCCCCAAATGTCCATCAACACCAATTTTTGTCCAAGGTGTTTTCCCGTCTGTTTAAGACGCCCCCCGGGCTTCTGGTGATAGGGGGGGATTTTAACCTCACTCAATCCGCACTCCGTGATCGCCTAGCAGTGGACCTCCGGGCACCTCAGGCTAGGACCTCAAGAGACTCTAGGCTGTTCCGCCAAATCACCAGAAGACGGGGCCTTTTTGACGCCTGGCGTGCTCTGCACCCACAGGACCGCCAGTACACTTTTTACTCAGCCCCCCACTGCACACACTCACGTATTGATTATTTTTTTGTCAACAACGCGACACTTAGGGCGGTCCACTCTGCACATATACTGCCCATCTCCTGGTCGGACCACGCTCCCATAACTCTATCCCTAGAATTAGACCTCCCCCTTCGTAAGCCCTGCACCTGGAGGCTGAACAATTATCTCCTGAAGCATGCTCCGGCAAAGGCGGAGCTGGAGACTTCGCTCCGGCACTACTTTGTCGAGAACAATACCCCAGACCTCTCCCTCACTACCCTCTGGGCCGCCCACAAGGCGGTCATCCGGGGGCGTTGCATTGCCCTGTCCTCAGCCTTGAAGCGGGACGCACGGGCCACTAGGCTACTGGCCGAGCAACGGCTCATGACCCTAGAGGCCCGTCTTACGGAATCCCCCTCCGTCTCCACTCTTAAGCAAATTGTCCAGACTAGGCAGACGCTTCGGGACCTGGCGCTGGGATCGGTAGAGAAAGCACTGGTCCGCCTGCGACAACTCTACTATGACAAGAGAAACAAAGCACAGTCACTGTTGGCCCGGAAGTTGGCAGACCGTACAGTGTCCTCTACTCCGGCCCAAATTAAAAACAGGGGGGGAGACCTTTTGACCCACCCCCAAGTGATAGTGGACGCATTCGCGGACTTCTATACGGATTTGTACAATAGGCCAGACATCCCCCACAACCCCCCAACCTCGGGCCTGTCTACCCGTATTACTCAGTACTTGGAAAACATCGTACTACTCCGACTGCAAGACATGGGCCTCCGGGAGCTGAACGCCTCTATTACTGAGGAGGAGGTCCTGGAGACTGTGAGGGCTCTCCCAACCCACAAGTCCTCGGGACCGGACGGGCTCCCCTACGAGTATTACAAGACGTTCTTACCCCTCCTGAGCCCACATATGACCAAACTATTTAACTCCTTTCTCCACCAGACCCCGGTCCCGACCGACATGCTAGGCTCATTCATTTCCCTCATTCCCAAGCCAGACAAAGACCCGACCTCTTGCGCTAGTTACCGACCTATAGCCCTACTGAACGCAGACCTTAAAATTTTCACGAAGCTCCTCGCAAACCGCCTAAACACGATCCTCCCTTCCCTAATACATAAGGATCAAGTGGGCTTTGTCCCCTTGAGACAGGCGGGGGACAACACCAGGAAGATCATTGATCTTATCGACGTGGCGAACAGAGACAACCTGGCATCTCTGGTTCTAAGTTTAGATGCCGAGAAGGCGTTTGACCGCCTCAGCTGGCCCTTCATGGAGGCTACGTTGCACCGTATGGGCTTTCGGGGCCCATTTCTGCGCGCGGTGCAACACCTCTACACTACGCCCTCCTCGCAAGTTAGGACCCCCTTCGCCACGTCCTCCACTTTCTCTATTGCTAATGGCACCCGCCAGGGCTGTCCGCTTTCTCCCCTTCTTTTTGCTCTGTGCGTGGAGCCTCTGGCGGCTGCCATTAGAAGCAACCCCGATATCCGAGGGATCCCGGTCAGGGGGAGGGAATTTAAGATTTCGCTTTTAGCAGATGACGTTATCCTCACCCTGACTCAGCCTAGGATCTCACTACCCAATCTCCATTCCGAGCTGGACCGTTACAGAGAGCTTTAAAATTAACCCCTCCAAATCGGTGGCCCTCCCACTAAACATGGCTACGGCTGAGACGGCCCACCTACGTTCCGCGTTCCCATATAGATGGGAAAGCTCCTCCCTTAAATATTTGGGGGTCCTCCTTACACCGTCATTCCATACCTTGTACCAGGCCAACTTCCCCCCCCTCTATCGGGCGATTAGGGAACTGATTCGTAAATGGAAGGCCCACCACATCTCACTCCTGGGACGGATTACGTCTATTAAGATGGTGGTCCTCCCCAAGCTCCTGTACTTGTTTCAGACACTGCCAATCCCGGTCCCATATGCACAGTTACGCACACTCCAGAGGGACCTGTTGAAATTTGTTTGGAACTACAAGAAACGCCGGGTCCCGAGCTCTGTCATGACGGCCTCACGCTCAGACGGCGGCCTGGCGTTTCCTGACTTGGTTCGTTACTACCAGGCCACTCAGCTACGGGCCATAGCCTCCTGGTTCCCACAGAGATCGTTTAATAGATGGTCGGAGATTGAAAAAATCTGGTTAGCCCCAGTACATCCGAACAGTTTTTTATGGGGTGCGAGTGTCGAGATAGACTCAGGTCGGCTACTAGGGCCGATGGCTCAGCTCCGTCTGCTTTGGCGGAAGCTCTCTCTCGAACACAGTCTCCATTCGGAGTTCTCCCCACTGACATCCTTTCTATGCAACCTGCTCCTGCCAGCTGGCCTGACCCATCAGATGTCCTGGCCCTGGGCCTCGGGGTAAACATTCCTATATGAGATGCTGGGAGAGGGAATTGGGTGAGGAGCTCTCCCTCGCGACTTGGCAGGGGGTGTGGGGCCAGGCGGCCAAGTCCTCTTTGTACACATTGTACAAAGAGAACTCCTACAAAATCATCTTTTTCTGGTATCAGACCCCAGACATACTCCACAAAATATACCCCTCCACCTCAGACCGCTGCTGGCGATGCCTGAAGGAGCCGGGCTCCCTGTTCCACATTTACTGGGCCTGTCCCCTGATCGCCCCATACTGGCTCATGACCCGAAGGCTGCTCTAGCGTTTATTTGACGTCCCAGTACCCCACTCCCCTAAATTTTTCATTGCCCCCGTCTAGGGAGGCCTTATATGCCAGGATCAAAGATGTTGAGCTCATGGAGAAGATGACCGCCAGGATGAGGGATAGGCTTGAGGAGCATGACCTGGTCTGGGGGAGATGGCGGCTGCTGGAGGATTGATGGCGAACCGGTATGGGTGTGGTGATGTAGACCGCTGGCGCTCTAGTTCCTTTTCTTTTTCCGTTTCTTCTTCTTTGTTTCTCTCCCTTCTTCTCTCTTCCACCTTTCTTGTTCATGCTATTGATGGTCTTTGTCCTGTTTTACATGTGGCATATGAGCTAAGCAGCAGACCCTGGGTGGCTTCTTGGTTTCCTGTACGGATGTCTGACTCTGTGTGTCTCTCATCCCGCTCTGCACCCCTGGTCAGATCGCCTGTTCTCGCTGTACCTCCCAATACTGTGTTATTTTGTGCTGTTTCTTTGCAATGGGCCCTTCAAACTTTGGGAGCCTTACTGCTCTTGCTGCATGCCTGTACTATTATCTCTGTTTTACGACCACGAAAAATAAATAAACTGTTATTTGTAAAAAGCCTAAAAATGCATATAATGGTTTGTAAGCTGCAATATATAACATTTTTAATCTCCTGGAGAACCTCCATCCCTCTTTCCTCCTCATTTGTTGCTCATTTTGGTTTGATGTATATAGCTGTATAAAAATGCACTGTTTATTTATCAAAAAGTGTTTTATGGTGCTAAAACTTTTATATAGTTTCTAAATTGTTGCATTTTAAATTTCAAAAGTCAGTTTAAAGAAATAGTAGTGGTAAAAAAGTGCTTGTAGGTTTAACAAATCATTTTTTGTCTACTAATTGTCTATTAATGTCTATTGCATACTTTTTATCAATATGTGTGCTTCTTTCCCATGTCAGAAAGTTGGGAGGAGTACCTTTACCTTAAAGCCAGGCCATAAATGGATGGAATCTTGGACCGACCGAGATTCGATCCATCTATGGGTAAGCTGGTTATGCTAAAGTCAATCCATTGATCAAGTTCAGTACAACCAGCCTGTCGAAATGTTTGTATGTGATCACTTCCAACTCCTATAGCTCTTAGCAGTGATCATTGTGTTTGGCCAGCAGGGAAGGTTTTGGTTCACATCTAACAGTGGTGAGATTTTTTTAAACCAGAGTATTTATTTGAAATTGGTATCATAATTTTTTTTAGCTATGTCTGTGCTTCAATGTAATACTTTATTAATATTTTATGTAAAATCTCTAATGAACAATGAAAAAAAAGTGAAACCTATTGATGAAGGAATTCTTAATTCTTAGGCAGTAAGCTTCAGGTGGAATAAATACGCAGATCCCAAGTTCAGTTTCTATGATCAGTCATTAATTGATACAGTTTGCCAAAACAAAGATGACATGCTGAGGGAATTTTTCCGGCTGCTTTCCATTTGTCACACGGTCATGGTGGATAGGAATGGAGGTAAGATACAGTCTTTATGCCAGGGGACATAAATTGCATATTAGAAAAAGCTTGCATTCTTATTCCCATTCTGCATTTAAGAGAACTTGTGCTCTTCTGTTTTAGGAATAAATCACCAATGAGTCGCATTAGGCTTGGTTCACACAGGGGCGACTTGTCCAGGCGACTTTGCCGCCTGACAAGTCGCGCTCCGTTCTGTACTATGGAACCGTTCTAATAGGAGCGACTCAAGTCGCTCCGACTTAGAAAAAAGGTTCCTGTACTACTTTGGGGCGACTTCAGGTGACTTGCATTGACTTCTATACAGAAGTCGTTTTGCAAGTCGCCGCTGATCATGTGCAGGTCGCGGCGCTGCAAGTCGTGCCGCCCCTGTGTGAACCGAGCCTTATAGGCATACAAATTGTGGTTGCCTAATTATAGGGCACCGACATTCACCAAGGATGACTTTGGGAAGTAAAACTTTTTTCATAATAGCACAAGTTCTTAACGCAAAGGGTTTTGTGTTACAAAACTATCATGCCTATTCCTGCCTAGTTCTGTTGAACTGAAGTTGCTTTTTAAAGTTTATTATACAATTATCTGTTTGATGCAACTTTTGTAAGCCCCTAGTTTGCTCAAGATCAGCGATAAAAAACAGATAGAGGTTGTAACCCCCTCTCCACATCTGACAAAACCTAAACAAAATATTTTGTTTGGAATTGGACATTAACAGATTATGTACAGAGTTATCAGCTTCAAAAGTAAGTACAAAATGTAACCAGTTTTGATAACCTTAAGGCCCCTTTCACACTGGGGCGGTGCGGGAGTCGGCGGTAAAGCGCTGCTATTTTTAGCATCGCTTTACCGTTGTTTTAGCTGCGGTATGTGGCCGCTAGCGGGGCGGTTTTAACCCCCGCTAGTGCCCGAAAAAGGGTTAAAACCGCCTGCAAAGCGCTGCTGCAGCTGCGCTTTTCCGGCGGTATAGCCGCGCTGCCCCATTGATTTCAATGGGTAGGAGCAGTGAATACACCGCTCCTTCACCGCTCCAAAGATGCGGCTAGCAGGACTTTTTTTCACTGTCCTGCTAGCGCACTGCTCCAGGGTGAAAGCCCTCTGGCTTTCACACTGAAGTGAAAGGGGCCATTAAAAATAAAAATAGCGCCTGTGTAGCGCCTGAAACCCGCCTCAGTGTGAAAGGGGCCTTACTGATAACTGAACAGAAAATTTGGACCAGCTGATGAATAGATTGTGACCACTTATTTTACACTAGACTTCTTCAAAGTGGTCAATAATGGCCCCAAAGAGTCGAGAGAACTAGGGTCTCAAAAGGGGGTCTGTAAATATCTGGGGAGTCAATAGTTGGTCGATAAGTGATAGATAAGTGATAAGTGATAGATAGTGGGGTCAGTTAATTCTTTTGAGGTGGATGGTATGGTTCCAGTGAAAGAAGCCTTGAGTTATCTCAGTGTGCCTTGTTTTATGTGTGTGACCCTTCACCCCCAGGAAGTACATACATGTGTGTTCACTACTGAGCATACGCCAACTGCTTTCATTTACTAAAATTTCAACATTGTAGCAACCATATTAGTGGCTGCTGATACCCAGAAGAAGGGTCAACAGTTTTCACAGGAACATTATAATTATTAATATTGAACTGGAGCTTTACTCTCAATCAACATTAACAATTTTAAACCTTATGCTGATAGCCTTAGTATATAAATAGGAAGGTATATTACATTTACTTGTTTTAAAAAATGTTGTTTACATTTCTTCAGTTGCTTCCTAGTTTCTGGCCTAGGACAAAATTATGTCCTCCCAGGAGTTATTATGGGCATTTTTTTCTATCATCCGAAGCAGAGGCTTTCTCAGCTAAGCAGATGGATTTCAGGAAGGAATGCTACATGAATCATTTGCTTTGGCTAGAAATGCTGAGGGGTTTAGGGGGGATATTTCAAAGTGACTTCTCAATTGAATAAAGCATGGAGACATGAAACATGAGGGATGAGTGAGTTTGCTTTGAATACATTGATTAACCTTTTTGGTTTGTAGTACTCAGCTACAGTTAGATTCTGTGCTATATTAATAATATATTATCATTATTATTTTTTTTTTTTTCTAGTACCATTATTTGAAATCATATTTAAGATATTTTCATATAAAAAAATTGCGGGTTTATGAACAATCAGAAATCTTATGAACTAGTCAATTAACTAAAGATTTGAAGGGTCCCTGCACTAGACACTGATAAACTCTGGATTTCTTTGTTTTCTTGTGCATTACAGATGATTTGCTTTATAAGGCAGCAAGTCCTGATGAAGAAGCCTTAGTCACAGCGGCAAGGAATTTTGGCTATGTTTTTATGTCCCGAACACAAGACACTATCACTACAAATGAGCTTGGGGTAGAAAAAATATACCACATCTTGGCTCTTCTTGACTTTAATAGTGCCCGCAAGAGGATGTCTATATTGGGTGAGCAGGCTAACTTTTTGGTTTGGTTTTTCTTTGTGCACCTAATTTTTGATTGGTATATGTTTTATATTACAACAGTTAAAGATCCAGAAGGAAAGATTAAACTTTACACCAAGGGAGCAGATGATGTTATTCTAAAGCATCTCCATGCTCATTGTGAGAACCAGGACATAACTGAAAAAGCTTTGCAGGTAAGTACTAAAAAATTGGATATTATTTCAATTGAAAATCTAGCCAGCAATTCTCAGAATGGTGAGGGAGAGACAGTACAAGGAGCTAATCAGGCTCTGCTGCATACATTTGTGCAAACAGGGAACATGCAGGCAGGATAAAGAACAGAGTGGAGTTGATTTGCTAAAACTGGAGAGTTCAAAATCTGGTGCAACTCTGTATAGAAACCAGAATCAGCTTCCAGTTTTTTGTGTTTTTTTTGTCAAAGCTTAATTAAACAAGCTGAAGTTAGAATCTACCATGCACAGGTGCATAAGATTTTGCAATCTCCAGTTTTTGTAATTTTCCTAATCCAGTGAGTAGAGCTGATGGCAGTATTTTTGCTGCTTCTTCATTGTTAAGCAGTCTGTGGATTTGGAGGCGACACTAATAAAATCACCTCTAACAGAAAAAGGTGCCGCCTTCCTTGTTGTGGTGCCTGATGGTGATGTATGTATTAGTGGCGTAACTAGAACCTTCAGGGCCCCGATGCAAGAAACCATGAAGGGCCCCCCTGAACCCCAGCCAGGGCCCTTCCCTCCGAGTCCGGCGGTGGAACTCCAGGGCGTGGTCACAGGTATGACCTTTGTGAGCCCTGTAGTTCCACCACTGGTATCTGTAGTTTTTTTTAATTATATTTTTTTACATTTTTAGGTGCCCCATTGGGGGACTGTCCCTAGGCAGGATGGGCTCCCCGTCCCAAGAAGAGATGAGGTCCTTTTCTCCAGGGTAGGTGAAGTTACTGCCCCCAGGTGAGAAGGGATCCCTGTCCTCAGGGGGAGATGGAGGGGGTATGTAATAGTGTGTGGGGGGTGGGGTCCTCTTACTCACCATGACCAAGCTGTAGGCTGTGCACTCATCCATGTTGGCCTGGGCTCCATCCAGTGTGCTGGACGGGCGATCAGCATATCTCCCAGAAAGACCTTTCATCATCTGTGTATGACGGGGGAGGAGGGGGGCTGGCAGACAAGCCTGCAGTGTCCTCCGGGGGGCTCTCATAGGGCTGCACTGCATCTGTGTGCTTAAAGTTTGTTTACCCGGGAGAAGTATGCAGTGCAGTGTGGGCCGGACTCAGGGGGGGGCGGGACTCTGGCTGGGGAGAACAGACATCGGACTGAGCGGCAATGCATGGAGCAGGAGAGGGGTACTCTGAGGAGCCGGCCGAGGACACAGGTCATGCAGGGAATGCACAACTAAAGAGCAGTCAGTGCGATAATCGAGCATGGAGCTCTGCTAGTCACCCTCCACCTCCAGCCACCCATGTGCATGGTGCACTGGTACCCCTAGCTGCCTATGCTGCTGCTGGCCATATGTAGAGGGGGCTGCATGGGCCCCCTGCATCACAGGGCCCAGTTGCGGTCGCGACTGCTGCACCCCCTATAGTTACGCCCCTGGTATGTATTACAAAAGTATCTGGATAGAATTACAAATTCATTGGCAAATAAGACAGCTCACATGTGTAATTAGCTGTTTATCTAAATGTATATGCAGAGACTATATCTTTACTTTGATTTTTGAAGCTGCACTTTTTTACTTTTGTTTTCATAAACTTAATAGGGACTCCTATTAAAACATATCATTAAAACATATTTGCACTGGCAAGAAAAATAGGCTTTAACACCCAACTGCTGCATATACTGTATACTGTACATCCACGACAGCCTTAAGTTGTGCACTGAGAGTGAGCTCACTGCATGCTCCTAGCACATTGAGCTGTTACTGACAACTCTCAGTCACAGCTTCGGGTGAGCCAGTATGACAGGCTCCCAATCAAGTTAACCCTTTAATGCCAACTCTCAGTGGCCCTTTAAGTGGGCTTCAATGCTAAGAAGTGGAATGAGCTCCCAGCTATCATGTGACTGCTGTGATTGGCTCTCACAAAAGTCACATGATCAGGAACCTGTCCCACTGGCTGCTGATCATGAGACTGCTGTGAGAGCCAATCAGAGCAATCGCATGATAGAGAAGTTGTGCCAGCCTCTAAGCATTAAAGCCAATTTAAAGGGCCACTGGGAGTTGGCATTAAGGGGTTAACAATACCGAGCACCCCTAAAAATGCAGATTAAAATATTTTCACTTAATACTTTACATATGACTGTGGCCACTCCTGTGTGAAATGACACTTGCAGATTACGGGGTTGATTAGAGTATATTGACATTACAAAGTGAGTTTTCAGAGAGGACAACATAGATCAGTGTTTCTCAACTCCAGTCCTCAAGGCAACCCAACAGGTTTTCAGTATTTCCCTCAGATGAAATGGCTGTGGTAATTACTAAGGCATTGAAACTGATCAAATCACCTGTGCAAAATAAGGGAAAGCCTGAAAGCATGATCTGTTGGGGGTACTTGAGGACTGGAGTTGAGTTTTTGATCTGGACCTAAGCCAGCTGAAAACATTTGCCAACTAAGTCCCAGAAATCATAAATATACAGTTGTGAGCATGTGAGGGTTTAGTGCGTGAAGAGGAAATTGATGAACTGACATCCTGAGTATGTCAGGTTGGCTGTCAAACTCACAGTTCTTGACAAAGTATAGGGTGACCTATCAAACATTGACACTGAAGCCCTACTTGTGAGTCTAAGCAAGAACCAGAATGCACTTTTGTTGAAAGTATATACACTGAGCAAAATTATTAACTGAACACTTTTGTGTTTGCCCCTATTTTAGCTATTACTTTTTTCTATGTACACAAAAGTCCAATTTCTCTCAAATATTGATCACAAATCTGTCTAAATCTGTGTTAGTGAGCACTTCTCCTTTGCCGAGATAATCCATTCACCTCCCAGGTGTGGCAAGATGCTGAATTGACAGCATGATTATTGCACAGGTGTGCCTAATGCCTTGTACACAAGGTCAGAAATTCAGACGGAAAAGGTCCGATCGGATTATACTGTTGGGAAATCCGATCGTGTGTGGGCTCTATCAGACTTTTTCCGTCTGAAAAAATTTGAGAGCAGGACCAAAAATTTTCTGCCAAAAAAATGCGATCGGACTTTTTCCGTTCGTTTGTAGAGAATTCCGATTGGACAAAGTACCAGGCATGCTCAGATTACCAGACCAAAGCTATTGGCTACTAGCCTCAACGTAGTCCCGTCGTAACAAACGAACGTCATCACGTTCTGAACGATTGTATTTTTCGACAACTTTGTCCGACTGTGTGTATGCAACACCAGTTTAGGACAAAATCCGTCAGAAAAAATCTGATGGATTTTGTGGTTGGAATGTCCGACCATGTATATAAGGCATTAGGCTGGCCACAGTAAAAGGCCACTCTAAAATGTGCAGTCTTATCACACAGCACAATGCTACAGATGTCGCAAGTTTTGAGGGAGCATGCAATTGGCATGCTGACTGCAGGAATGTCCACTAGAGCTGTTGCCCTTGAATTGAATGTTAATTTCTCTACCATAAGCCATCTCCAAAGGCATTTTTGAGAATTTGTCAGTACATCCGACCAACCTCACAACCACAGACCACGTGTAACCACACTAACCCAGGACCTCTAGATCCAGTATCTTCACCTCCAAGATCGTCTGAGACGAGCCACCTGGACAGCTGCTCTAACAATCAGTTTGCATAACCAAAGGATTTCTGCAAAAACTGTCAGAAACCGTCTCAGGGAAGCTCATCTGCATGCTCATCGTCCTCATCGGGGTCTATACCTGACTGCAGTTCATCGTCGTAACCAACTTGAGTGGGAAAATGCTCACATTTGATGGCGTCAGGGACTTTGTAGAGGTGTTCTCTTCACGGATGAATCACGGTTTTCACTGTACAGGGCAGATGACAGACAGTGTATATGGCGTTGTGTGGATGAGCGGTTTGCTGATGTCAACATTATGGATCGAGTGGCCCATGGTGGCAGTGGGGTTATGGTATGGGCAGGCATATGCTATGTACAACGAACACAGGTGCATTTTATTGATGGCATTTTGAATGCACAGAGATACCATGAATAAATCCTGAGGCCCATTGTTGTGCCATTCATCCAGGACCATCACCCCATGTGGTAGCATGATAATGCAAGGCACCATGTTGCAAGGATCTGTATACAATTCCTGGAAGCTGAAAACATCCCAGTTCTTGCATGGCCAGCATACTCACCGGACATGTCACCCATTGAGCATGTTTGGGATGCACTGGATCGCGTATATGACAGCGTTTTCCAGTTCCTGAAAAATATCTATCAACTTCGCACAGCCATTGAAGAGGAATGGACCAACATTCCACAGGCCACAATCAACAACCTGTTCAACTCTATGCGAAGGAGATGTATTGCACTGCGTGAGGCTTTTTGTGTATATAGAAAAAGTTGTAGATTTTTGCGTTACGCTCATAGGGAAAAACACAAAAGTGTTGCGTTTATAATTTTGCTCAGTGTATTAACCTGTTCCTCCCTTATACATACTGTGTTGGATCAGATATCTGATCACAGTTCAATCTTACTGAACAATCCCACCTCAACCTTCACTATCAAGTGTCATTGCCTTCTCTCCCTCTTCAACAATGTAGTCAATATTCTTCCTTTCCTCTTCTTTTGCAGTCTAGGTTTGTTGCTTTTCTCTAACACAATCTGGTCTCCTTGTAATCTCCTCTTGATGTTCATTATTTTTCTCCACATTCTGCTCTCCCTGCCTCTCCAACCCCTAACAATCTGATTACGTTGATTCTTGCACCATCCTACCCCTTTACAATTTATCTTTGCTGGCGTCCTCTCTACAGTCTGGTCCCACTGTCTCCTCTCTACCCCTTTTCCACAATCCGGTCATGCTTTTTTTTTTCTTTTCCTTGAAAATCCAGTTTCTATACCTTCTCTTACTAGTCTCCTACCCAAATCCTGTATCCCCCAAAATTCCTTTCTTGCTACTTCTTCTCTCTTTTTTGTGTTCAGGCAAAGGCAGCTAGTTGCAGCCTTTTGCATCACAAAGATTTGGTATATTGAACACTTGGTATATTGATCACTTGAACCTTAGGAGGACATAGGACAAAGGCAAGTATTTATTGGGGCTGGAAGCAATATTTTAAAGGCAACCGCCATTAGGACCAGTGATTTAATGCAATAATTGTATTCATTATTTACAAAAACGACTGTGAAGATTTTTTTTACTTCACTTGCTTCTGTATACGTGCTTATGGAGTGGCTTATTTTTTTCTGGTATTTTTGCTTCTCAAAGTTTAACGGTATTTTCTTTTGCACAACTGAAAATGTTAAAACAGTTGTCAAAACGGTTGAGCTTAGGAATGATGAAGAGACTTTGTGATGATAGCGTGGTATTTTCTTCATGATTTTATAGTAATTAGATTGTGTGACCACATACCAGGACTTTATAGGTGTCGATCATTAGTCTGATAAAAAAAACTTACAATTTAAAAAAAAGAAATTTACTTACAACAATCTAAATTAATATTTTAAAATTCTTTTACCTACAACATAAATCTTTAAACAGACATTGTGCCAAACTACCTTCTCTCTATGACTAATTCCCTTATGTATTACAGCATTTTATTAGGCCCAGACTTGGTCTTTACAATGCTTTAGTCATCAGTTTGCTTGCTGAAGAAGGGAGTAGTCTTTCCTTGAAGCATTGCACAGGCTAACATTCACAGGAGGATAGAGAAAGGCTAATCTATAATATCAATAATAATAATAAATACAACATTAGCTTCTCATAGGTGTAAATGCTGTTCTCCCAATACATATCTCATAAGTTTCCTTACATTGCAACAATGACTTAACCACAGTGAGGAGTCAGCAATTCAGTCGATACCACTGGTGAAGACACGTGGGAGCATCTTCAGCAGGATCCTGTGGTCAGTGAGAATTTACATTGGGCTTCTAAAAATGAACCATAATATACCATGATTTTAATTTTATTATATTTTTCACATGGAGTGTTCCCTTATATACTGTGTGTTAGAGCTAGCTTAACCCATCCATAATAAGGTATTGCCATGCTAGTTGATGTGCCATCTGATTACAGAATATCTCTTCCACTGCTAAAATAGGGCATCTTTAGCTGTACAAAACAGATATTGACACGGACCTAAAGAAATTTCTCACACAGGGCTATATTTCTCATATTTGAAAATGTTGCACTTAGCCTTGCTTTCCTTTACAATAAGCCTGCCATTAGAGAAATACGAGTGCAGCCTAAAAAGTATTAAAAGCTGAAAAGCCCTTATTTATATACTCAAAATATTGATGCAACCAAAAAATATGCCAACCATTCATCTACCATTTCCAAAGTGGTTGGATAGTGAGTGACAAACCAGAAACTGTTCACTGATTGTTGTGAGACGTTATACAGCATTACGAATGCTTTGCTTATTGATCATACTTGCTATTGTTAGCTTTCTATTGTGTTTCTGCATTCGGGGAGATTGGTGTGTCATTTTTTTATTAGGTGGGGGATGTTGTTTCCTTTTGACTAAAGATTTTCAGTGTGCTGTATATCTCTTTTGATCATCTAGATGTTCGGTGAAGAGACTCTGAGAACTTTATGTATGGGGTTCAAAGAGGTTGATGCTTCTGAGTATGCAGAATGGAATACAAAATACCATCAGGCCAGTGTTGCCTTGCAGAATCGATCACAGTTTATGGAACTGGTCTATGACGAAATAGAGTGTAACCTGCAGGTATGAAAATAGTTTGTTTCTAATAATGGTACTTGAATAAAAAAAAATGTTTCCTAACTCAAAATGACCCTTTTGGGCATAAGGTAAAGCTGACATCAGAAAACCTGTGAGGGCAGTAATATGGGAACCACCATTCTTTCTAAGAATACTAGTTTTCTGGCTTGATCTGCATTACTTTTTGAATAACTGACCCAGAATAAGCATCTAGGCTAGAAAGTCACAAAGTCAAAATATTAAAGTCATTTAATCATTCTGAGAGCCAGGCATACTGAGAAGGGGAAAGCAACAATGGTGGATTTCCTCACCGCAGGTGTCCTTTAACAGAACAGTCGAGTCAGGTTATCTGACTATTAAATATACATTGTTTCAGTTTATTAGCGTGTACCACTGTCAGGTATAAGTGTAACATAGCTAATTGCTGTCTAAATATAATTCTTTTGTAGCACAGACTACAATAGAGTATTTAATATTTTTATTGCTTGCATAAGAGATTTAAAAAATACACAGATCTGTAAGAGTGTTGATTTACTAAAATTGGGGAATGCAAAGCTTAATTAAACAAGATGAAGGTAGAAGCTGATTGGCTATCATGCACAGCCGCACTAGATTTTGCACTCTCCGGTTTTATTAAATCAATCCCATGATGTTTTATTGTGAAGTCCAAATCAAAATGGCTGCCAAAAACCTCCCAACTTTGGAAGCTGATAAAGAGGGACGGGACACCTTGGGACAGAGAAGACATGCTGAGTGGCAAGAATGGGCTAGGCTAAATCATACTGAATATTGGGTGGGCTTAAAGTGGTTGTAAACTCTCCCCCACAACTTTGTCCCATGTAAATCAACATAAAAACCCCTAATGAACACTGCTTGCAGATATCTCCTTACTTGCTTAGTATTGTTGTAATCCTTTTTGTTCTTTAGAATGATGTCACTGAGCATGCCCAGATCTCCCCTGATTTACGGCACACTCTGTGTACTTTGTCTATCTATTATAAGGATTTCACAACACTGAAGGAGACTGCAGAATCATTCAGAGCTTCCCCCTACACACCATGTGACCATGTGACATCACATGCAGTGTAAAGCAGGGCATGGGACAGCATTACTGCAGTCTTATCAGCTGAGTCTGATAAGACTGACAAAGGCAAACTCTAGATAATCAGCACAAGTAAATACTATGAAATAAAACAAGTCAGCTATCAACAGGGAAGTAGGGTTGCCATAGAAACGTTGGATTGAGAAGGAGGCTTGGTTAACAGTACAGGAAGTGCTCAATATAAGGGTGGAAGTACACTCCACTGTGGACTCAGAAAACAATACTTAAGATGGCGCTGCCTAACCCCTGGAAACAGGTTTTTTAAAGTTTCTTTAAACAGTAAGTAATATTCAATTTGGGCTGGATTACAGTGGCTATAGTTTGATAATTACTTATTATAATGGACTAAATGAAAAGAAGCATCAGAGTGGGAGAGTTTACTTCCTCTTTAAAGGAGCATAGTTAAATAGAGTTTGAGCATGCATATTGTATATACTGTACATAGGCTGCAGTGCGTGTACCAAAAAAATACTCCATAATTACTGTGCTATGAGTAAAGGTCTAACCTACATAAACCTAAAGAGTAAAAAAATACATACATAAATTATACACACAGAGGGCCCAGCACTTTTTCTGAGTTGAAAAAGAACTCCATTAGCTGCAAACTGCACAGCAATTATCAACTGCTGAGAAAATAAATACTTTGGTCAGGAATGTGTAATATACAACACAGGGAATACAATACAGGTGTCAGGTCTATGTCAAGTACTACGCAGCAGATACAGTGCAGCAGTCAAGACAATGTACAACATAGTGTACTCATACCTCCCAACATTTTGGGAATGAGGGACACCTATTAGCAAACGCATGTATGCATAGGACACACCCCCTGCCACACCCCCTTAATGGGGAATTAACCAAAAAACAAAAGGACTTTTTTTTACCACTACTATTCCTTTATATTAGATTTTTAAATTTACAAATGCAGCAATTTAGAATTTAGATGACAGGTTTAGCACTTGATCCGCCCACCGCTGCAAAAATTTAAAGCCAGTAGCTGCACATAGGTCCAGCGATGTCGGCACCTTCATTTCTATCATCAACTCCATGACCAAGAGGGTTAAGGCAGTGCTGGAAAATAATAGTGGCCACACAAAATATTGACACTTTGGGCCCAATTTGGACATTTTCACTTAGGGGTGTACTCACTTTTATTGACAGCAGGTTAGACATTAATGGATGTGTGTTGAGCTATTTTGAGAGGACAGCACATTTACACTGTTATACAAGCTGTACACTCACTACTTTACATTGTAGCCATAAGTGTGAGCAGCCTATTGTATTAGGGTGTTTCTCCCCAAAGCTCAAACACATATATATAGCAGCAGGGCAATGAGCAGTGTCAGTAGGGCAGAGATTGGTGTCATTATTTTTTTTATTTATTTACTTTATTTTATATTTTTGTAATATTTTTTATTTTATTTAACTTTCCATTATATTTTATTTTTCATTTTTTACCATAATTTTTACAATAATTTTTTATTATATTTTTTTTACAGTTTTTTAGGAGCCCCATTGAGGTGCTTTGGTGAAATATTAGGGGTCTAAACAGACCTCTGATGTCTCACTTTTGAGACAAAGAAAGGGACTGGGAACAGAGATTCCTCAGTCCCTTTTTCTGCAGCCAAGCAGCAGGGGGAAATCTGTGCCAAACCGGGTGATTAGGGTGTGCCCAGGGACACCTGTGTGCATGTCTATGATTGCAGCTAAGTGTAATTTCTTCAGTGTCATAGGTGAAGCTGAGGTCAGGAACTAGTAGGTAGCAGTACAGAGCAGGATTCAAAATCAAGTCAGGGAAGAGCCAGGTCAGTAACAGGAATCGTATGCAGGATACAGGTGTCAGAAACCATGAATCAGACTGAGACAGAAGTACAATTAAATCACACTTGTTTATCAAATAAAAATAAAAAGGTAAATAGAAAAAGTGTAGTCAAAGCATAGCCAGAGTCCAGTAACCGGATAGAGTAGTCAGCCAGGCCAGAGTTCAATAACCAGATTGGGTAATCAGCCAGGCCAGAGTCAGGGATACAAGTAGAGCAACAGCAAGCAAGATAAGGAGCCAGAAGGGATGTCAGCAAGCCAGTCTTTAAACAGAACCGCAGGAGATGGTTTCTTGTGATGTGACCAGGGCGAAGGCAGAGGTGAAGTGAGCTGGACAGCTTGAAGTAGGCAGGTCAGACGAGCATGATCAGGAACAGCTGGCAACTGTGGAGAGAGATGAGAGCTGGCAATTAGCCAACAGCTGAGCAGCCAACCCAGAGAAGAAAAGGCTAAGCCAGCCCTGACAGTACCCCCTCCTCAATGACCCCTTTCCCTTGGAGAGACACCGGGCTTGAGGGGAAACCGTCTATGGAACTCGCGGAGGAGGACAAGGGCATGTACGTCCAAGGATGAAACCCAGGAGCGTTCCTCCGGACCGTACCCCTTCCAATGCACCAGGCACTGTATGCGCCCACTGAACCTACGGGAGTCAACAATGGATTGTACCTCATAATACTCATGGTTCTCAACCTGAATAGGGTGATGGTGTGGCACCAAGGTGGTATATCAGTTACAGACCAACGGTTTCAATAAGCAGACATGAAACACATTTGAGATGCACATACTAGGAGGAAGGTCCAACGCATAAGCCACTGGATTAATCCTGCAAAGCATAGGGAAAGGCCCAATAAACCGAGGTGGAAACTTCAATGAGGGAACACGAAGCCGGAGGTTGCGAGATGACAGCCAGACCCTGTCCCCAACCTGGTAGGAAGGCGCAGGAAGGCGTCTGCGGTCAGCATGGAGTCTGTACCTATCATTAGCATGTCGCAAAGCCTCCTGGACTTGTACCCAAGTGGAACGAAGACCACAGAGATGCTCCTCTAACGCAGGAATACTCTGCAGAACAAACGAGTCAGGCAACATGGAAGGCTGGAAACCATAATTTGCCATAAATGGAGACAATCTGGAGGCAGAATTCAAGGCACAGTTGTGAGCAAACTCTGCCCATGGTAATAGGTCTGACCAGTTGTTCTGGTGGTCAGAAATATAACAACGTAGGAATTGCTCCAAGGACTGATTGGCTCGCTCTGCGGCCCCATTAGACTGCGGGTGATACGCAGAAGAGAACGCAAGCAGGATTCCCAACTGTGCACAAAAGGCTCGCCAGAACCAGAGAAAAACTGACTGCCCCTGTCTGAGACAATCACCTTGGGTAGCCCATGTAAGCGAAAGATCTCCCGTGCAAAAATGGAAGCCAGTTCCCTGGAAGGTGTCATGGAGTCTTACTCTGAGCATACACGGGACAGGCAGCTATGAAGGCAGTAACATCAGCCCGTAGACTAGGCCACCAGAATTGTTGGGAAATGGCCTAAATGAGTTGATTCTTCCCAGGATGGCCAGCTGCCTTGGGAGAATAATAAGTCTGAAGCACAGCAGTACGGAGACTCTCTGGGACAAAGCAGCGGTCACAAGGTTTCTCAGGAGGAGCATGGACCTGAGCAGCATGAATTTTGTCACACAAAGGAGAAGTAAGACTGGTGCGAACTCTAGCTAAGATACGATCAGGAGGAATCATAGGAACCGGAACCGACTCCGACTTGGAAGTGGAGGAAAATTGTCATGACAAGGCATCAGTCCTTACATTCTTAGTACCGGCCCGGGTAAGAATGAGACAAAGTAATTAAATCTCGACAAGAAAAGAGCCCATCGTGCCCTTCTTGGAGAGAGTCGCTTAGCCTCAGACAAGAATGTAAGATTCTTATGGTCAGTGAGAATAAGAACAGGCACACTGGTACCTTCAAGAAGATGTCTCGATTCTTTCAGGGCTAAAATGATCACCAACAGCTCTCTGTCACCAATCTTATAATTGCACTCAGCAGGTGACAATTTCTTGGAAAAGTCGCCACACGGATGCATAGCGCTCTCAGTGTTAGGACGTTGAGACAGAGGGGAGCCAACTCCAGTCTCAGAAGCATCAACTTCTAGGATAAAAGGCAACATAGGATCAGGATGTGCCAACACAGGAGCAGAAACAAAGGCAGCCTTAAGAGTCTCAAAAGCTTTAATGGACTCCGGAGACCAACTCTGTGGATTACCGTCCTTTCTGGTCATATCAGTCAGGGGCTTGACCAGAGGCGAGAAGTTACGAATAAACTTCCGATAGTAGTTGGCAAAACCCAGAAAACGCTGCAGAGGATGTAAACCCACGGGTCGAGGCCACTGTAGGACTGCCGAAAGTTTCTCTGGGTCCATCGAAAAACCAGCAGTGGAAATGACATAGCCCAGGAATGTAACCTGTTCACGATGAAACTCACATTTCTCCAGTTTACAATAGAGATTGTTCTCTCTGAGTTTCTGAAGCACACGACAGACATCTGTGTGGTGGCTCTCTAGGGACTTGGAAAATATGAGGATATCATCGAGATAAACCACCACACATAACTGCAACAAATCTCGAATGACATCGTTAATAAATTCCTGGAAAACTGCTGGGGCGTTACAATGGGCAAAAGGCATTACCAGGTATTCATAATGGCCTGTCCTGGTATTAAACACAGTTTTCCACTCATCGCCCTCCTTAATGCGAACGAGATTGTATGCACCTCTGAAATCAAGCTTCGTGAAAACCGTTGCTCCGTTGAGGTGGTCAAATAACTCTGTAATCAATGGAATCGGGTAGGCATTCTTAATCGTGACACGATTGAGACCCATATAATCTATACAAAGTCTCAGTTCACCACTCTTCTTCTTCACAAAGAAGAAACCAGCACCAGCAGGAGACGAGGATTTGTGGATGAAACCTCAAGAAAGTGCGTCAGCAACATACTCCTCCATGGCCTTATCCTCCAAGACCGACAAAGGGTAAACCCGGCCACGAGGAGGTATGGCACCAGGTTGAAGGTCAATTGCGCAATCATAAGACCGGTGTAGAGGCAAACTACCGGCTTGACCTTTATCAAAGACATCGCTAAAATCATGGTACTCCTCCAGCAGTGAGGGGAGTGAAGAGGTGCACAGGACCTTGGATACCTTCAGGAAGCATGTCTCACTGCATTGTTGTGACCAGGAGAGAACCTCAGCACGGAGCCAATCAAAAGAGGGGTTGTGCCTCTGTAACCAAGGATAACCAATAACCAGCGTAAACCTGGCTGAGGAAATAACTTGGAATTGGATTATCTCATGGTGAAGAGCCCCATGGACAACGGAACCGTCTCATAAGTCCCATGGGCAGGCTGTAAAGGTCTCCCATCAAGAGCCTCAATGGCAAGTGAAGTGTCACGCAGCTGCAGCGGAATCGAGTGCTGCAAAACAAAGGCAGCATCAATGAACAGGCCTGCAGCCCCAGAGTCGATTAGAGCCTGTATCTCGATGGACGATTCAGCCCAAGAAAGGGTGACCGAAAACCAGGGGCTTATAACTGGGGACGAAACAACGCCACCTAAGGTCTGTCTATGACAGGACCTCAAGGTTCGGGCGTTCCCTGGATGGGTAGGACAAGACTTCAAAAAGTGACCTGCCTGGCCACAATAAAGGCACAATCTCTCCCTCTTCCTAAAGGTTCTCTCATCCGTAGAGAGATGCGTGAAGCCCAGGTGCATTGGTTCATCTTCGCTGACTGACTCGGTACCAGGAGGTATTGGAGGTGAGGGTTAGCCCAGGCCAAGGCTCTCTCAGAAAGCAAAGATATCACGAAACCTACTTTGCTTCTGTCTGTGGAAAACGCCTGGGGCAGCATCTCAAAGTATATCTCAACCTGATTGAGAAACTCTGTGCATTGAACTGGATCACCCCCAAATCGCTGGGGAAGCGGAGCGGAACCAGACATACCTCTTATAGAGCTAATACTCGAGGCGTGTGCCTGCACAGAGACTGGTGCAGCAGCAGTGATGGCCTGCGACTCAGGTTGTACCAGAGCAGCCACCGTGGGGGATTCCAGGTGAGCCGTGTGACTCAGGAGCGTTTGTAACGCCATGGAAAACTGATCCATGCAGTGATCTTGCTCATCCAATCTGGAAAAAATATTACCAACAAGTGGATTGACTGTATCTTCTGAATTCATGGCCTTCGCCTACTGTCAGAAACCATGAATCAGACCAAGACAGAAGTACAATTAAATCACACTTGTTTATTAAATAAAAATAAAAAGGTAAATAGAAAAAGCATAGTCAAAGCATAGCCAGAGTCCAATAACCAAATAGAGTAGTCCCCAGGCCAGAGTTCAATAACCAGATCGGGTAATCAGCCAGGCCAGAGTCAGGGATCCATGTAGAGCAACAGCAAGCAGGATAAGGAGCCAGAAGGGATGTCAGCAAGCCAGTCTTTAAAACGGAGGTCCACCCTAAAGTGGACCTTCCGCTCATTGGAATCCTCCCCCCCTCCGGCGCCACAATTGGCACCTTTCAGGGGGGAGGGGGGTGCAGGTACCTGTACAGTACAGGTATCTGCACCCACTTCCGGGATGGCTCTCTGCGGAAAGGGGCGTAGATTACGCCCCTTTCCAAAAGTCCCCCGCTGCCTGCTGGGAAACACAAAGATCCCAGAGGCAGCGGGTCCATCCTTATTGCGCAGCGCGACTCGTGCATGCGCAGTAGGGAACTGGGAAATGAAGCCGAAAGGCTCCACTTCCTGATTCCCATACCCAAGATGGCGGCGGCAGCACCCGAGAGACGATCGAGAGATCGGCTTCGGGTGCCGACATCGCGGGCGCGCTGGACAGGTAAGTGTCACTATTTTAAAAGTCAGCAGCTGCAGTATTTGTAGCTGCTGGCTTTTAAAAAAAAAAAAAAAACGGACTCCCGGCGGACTCCCGCTTTAAACAGAACTGTAGGAGATGGTTTCTTGTGATGTGACCAGGGCGAAGGCAGAGGCGAAGTGAGCTTGACAGCTTGAAGTAGGCAGGTCAGACGAGCATGATCAGGAACAGCTGGCAACTGTGGAGAGAGATGAGAGCTGGCAATTAGCCGACAGCTGAGCAGCCAGCCCAGAGAAGGAAGGGCTAAGCCAGCCCTGACAACAGGTCAGAACATGAAGAACAAGATAAAGACCAGCCATTATTGACTCTGAGTTAGAGCATTCCTTACATAGGCTGTCTGATGCCAATACTGACTGTGACGTCCTGTCAGACGATCACATGGCCGCACAGTGTCGCATTTTGTCACCAGCCGTGTCCACGGAACACAGGCGATGACCGCCTTGACGAATCACATGTAGGTCACATGACAGTTGTACACAGTGGATGGCTTCCTTTCATGCCATCCATTGTGTACAATTGTTTTGCTAACTGTGATTGTTCTTTTGGATCACATGGTACAGACAGGGCCAATCACAGTCCATCTGTATCGTGTGATTATCTGTGACCAATCACAGCTAATCACAACAAAACAGACCGAATGATTGATTAGGTTTCATTCAGTAAAATGCTTGCTTATAGCAACGTAATATACTGGTACTGTATAAGGAAACATAATGTGTAAATAAACTAGTAATAAACAATTCAAAAATTTTATAAAAAATTCAAAAATTATGATTTTTTTCGGACTGTCACCAGTCAGTGTCCATGATCACTGCCACACCAGTTATATGATGATGCTGTACTGCACTGGAGTATGTAAAAAAAAATGTGAGGAGATGTCATTCAACAGAAATTGATAATAATGGTGTCTGATTAATTTCTTATACATTTTTTTCCTCTATAGCTACTTGGTGCAACTGCCATTGAAGATAAGTTACAAGATGGTGTTCCAGAAACAATACAGCTACTGAAAAATGCTAATATGAACGTGTGGATGTTAACTGGTGACAAGCAAGGTATTCTACAATTTCATGAGATATTTCTTGCACTCACATGCTCACATATGTACAGTCAGGCTGGTGTTCAACTGCATCAGTATGTGAAATAAAAAAACACATATGCAGTCTGTCAATAGCATTAACACATTATTTTTGCTTGTATGAGCTCCCCCCATAAAACAGCTTTTATTATATGTTAATGTTACCAACACATCCCTTTGTTTTTCCTTTCTTAAAGTGTAAAGTTACTTTCTCAGTAAAAATAAAAAGGTAAACTAACAGCCTACATCCTCTTTATACCACTGTCCATGGATCAAAGAGGTCAGCACCAGCATGTGACCTCTTTGACCAATCATAATAGCTCTTATCCATTCCGGAAGCCCTATAGAAAAAAGATTTCAAATTCCCAGACTGCTATCCCAGCTCTGTGGGTACTGACAGTTCATTACTCAAAGCGGTTACTAGCAGAGACCTGGGGGGTAGGGAGAGGGAGATATAGTGTTAATTCACCTCTTCATTTTTTTCTGAAAAGTTAAACTAATCCTTTAACCCTTTTTGCTGACAGACGTTTTTGCACACCTGTTTAAAAAATCATTTTGGGCCTGAAGATTGCATAAAACCCCTAAAACATTATATATTTGTCTGAAAGCAGACATCCTGGAGAAAAAAAATAGTGGTAGTTCAAATTTTTTACACTATATTACCGAACAGGTTTAGGAAACCCAAAATTTCTGTAAAAAAAACACTAAAGTTAATCTTAACTGCTTGCCAACGATGTACCTCGGCACAATGGCATGTCACCTAAGATGTGGCTTAGTGGGCGCATGCCTGCCACATACTCCATGAGCGTGCCATGGACTCGATGGCGGCTGGGGAGGTTTTAGGATGGGGGCACCAGACCCCGTCTGTCCTTTTTGACCCCTCCCACTTTGTGAAAATGGGTGTGGTTTCAGTGAAATAGTGGGCGTGGCTCTAAGGTGGTGTGGTTAGCATCTGAGATGAATGAGGGATTTAGGGAGAGAGGGAGGGACAGCAGGCCCAGATCGTACACAATAGAAATATGTGTATTCTAGAAAGTTAAACAATCAGCAGATAAAGATACTCCAAACACCTGGTATTAGCACTAATCATCCCAGCACCATGGTTGTTATGGTGTCAGGATGATTGAAGAACATTATTTCTATGATTACATTGTAAGTGGAGTCCTTCTTTACATCAGGGGCCCCCAGTAGAGTTCCTCCTTACATCAGGTGCACCAGCAGAGTCCCTCCTTACATCAGGTGCCCCCAGCGGAGTCCATCCTTAGATCAGGTGCCCCCAGAGGAGTCCTTTCTTACATCAGGTGCCCCCAGTGGAGTCCATCCTTACATCAGGTGCCCCCAGCGAAGTCCCTCCTTACATCAGGTGCCCCCAGCAGAGTCCCTCCTTACAACAGGTGCCCCCAGCGGAGTCCCTCCTTACATCTGTGTCCCTGTCAGCAGAGTCTCTTCCTTACATCTGTGTCCCTGCTAGCGGAGTCCCTCCTTACCTCTGTATTCCTGTCAGCGGAGCCCCTTCCTTATATCTGTGTCCCCAGCGGAGCTCTCCTTACATCTGTGTCCCCAGCAGAGCCCCTCCTTACATCTGTGTCCTCACCGGAGCCCCTCCTTACATCTGTGTCCCCAGCGGAGCCCCTCCATACATCTGTGTCTCCAGTTTAGCCCCTCCATACATCTGCGTCCCCAGCAGAGCCCCTCAATACATCTGTGTCCCCAGCGGAGCCCCTCCTTACATCTGTGTCCCCAGTGGAGTCCTTCCTTACATTAGTGTATCCAGTGGAGTCCTTCCTTACATCTGTCCCCAGTGGAGTCCCTCCTTACATCTGTGTCCCCAGCAGAGCCCCTCCTCACATCTGTGTCCCCCAGCAGAACCCCTCCTTACATCTGTGCCCCCAGCAAAGTCCCTCCTTACATCAGGTGCCCCCAGCGGAGTACCTCCTTACATCTGTGTCCCCGTCAGCGGAGTCTCTTCCTTACATCTGTGTCCCCGCTAGCGGAGTCTCTCCTTACCTCTGTGTTCCTGTCAGCAGAGCCTTACATCTGTGTCCCCAGTGAAGCCCCTCTTTACATCTGTGTTCCTGTCAGCGGGGGCCCCTTCCTTACATCTGTGTCCCCAGAGGAGCCCCTCCTTACATCTGTGTCCCCAGTTTAGCCCCTCCATACATCTGTGTCCCCAGCAGAGCCCCTCAATACATCTGTGTCCCCAGCGGAGCCCCTCCTTACATCTGTGTCCCCAGTGGAGTCCTTCCTTACATTAGTGTATCCAGTGGAGTCCTTCCTTACATCTGTCCCCAGTGGAGCCCCTCCTTACATCTGTGTCCCCAGCAGAGCCCCTCCTCACATCTGTGTCCCCCAGCAGAGCCCCTCCTTACATCTGTGTCCCCAGAAGAGTCCCACCTTACATCTGTGTTCCCAGCGGAGTCCCTCCATACATCTGTGTCCCCAGCGGAGCTCCTCCTTACATCTGTGTCCCTAGCGGAGCCCCTTCATACATCTGTGTCCCCAGTGGAACCCCTTCATACATCTGTATCCCCAGCGGTGCCCCTCCTTACCTCTGTGCCCCAGCGGAGACCCTACATACATCTGTGTCCCCAGCGGAGCTCCTCCATACATCTGTGTCCCTAACAGAGCCCCTCCATACATCTGTGTCCCCAGAGGAGCCCCTCCGTAGATCTGTGTCCCCAGCAGAGCAGAAGGGTCCTCCTCACATCTGTGTCCCTGGCAGCACAGGCAGCCCTCCTTCAAGCTGCGTCGGTGACTCTCCCAAGCTAGTTCCTTGCTTTCTCCGTGTGTTCAGTGAAAAGGGGAGGGGCCTCCCCTCTCCACTGAACACAAGGGGATTAGTCCTCATGGGGGGCATCTTTTTGTAGCCCGCCGGAAGTGACTTTGTTCTCACACTGAGAACAAAGCACCCTGCTGCGCACCGGGCAGATGTTTTCAGTGTTTTTGGATTTGATTACATGATGGATTGCTCCGCAAACAGCTCTAAACCCCGCCAATGAAGCGCCACGTCTGCAATCTCATGATTGCATTGATGTGGTGCTTCCCATAGTGCACTGTGTCTAGCGCCCGGGGGAGGGGGGTGGCGCCCGGGCACCCCCTATAGACGGGCCGCCACTGATTGGGATGGGGGAGAGATGCCAGACCTTGGAGGGTCCCTTTGCTTGTACCACATGTGTGAGTTGCACTTAGTAGAAATGCATATTAACCAGGAGGTTATGTCGGTAGTTCTGAAAAGCACAACAGGGCACATGTTTAAAAATGTATCAGAGATGGGTAACCCCCACTTTCACTATTTAGGAGCATATGGGAGTTTGTTTAGTTCTGGATATGTGTTATTTTGCCAGATGGGACTATAGCAAGTGAATCCAATAGCCCTGTGCAGGTGTTTGAGCTTAGACCAAATTTTTTGCATCAAAATATATGTCAGAGACTTACTAAAGTTAAGAGACTTCAAGCTCCCAGAAAGGTCATGGGATTTAGTCATGTTAAGTATCACTGATAATGAAGAAGCCATTGGAGGAGAGGACCCAAAGCACTAGACATATGTCCAATCATATGTAGCAGCTGAGCTGCAAAATAGTACAACTATGGATTGGGTAAAGCAATACCCCTCTACCCTTAAGCTGCTGCAACTGTTCCAACTTGATCCTGGGTGTCCTATGTTTCCATATTCAAATGGACTTTAAGTAAGAAACAAAGTAAGTCTGTCTCCATATAACATGTTTTAGGCTTTTGAAGCAATTGGTTTATGCTTTTCATTTATTTCTTTATTTTATAAATGAGTAAACCATACAAATGTCATACATATTGTAAGCACTCCTGTCAGTATTATTTGGTGTGTTTGCCTTATTTTTAGAAATTTAAGGAATTTTCTTTTTAAACTAGTTATTTTAAGGCTTCTAATATTATGTTGTCACTTTATTTTAATCAGAAACTGCAATCAACATTGGTTTCTCATGTCAATTGCTCTCTGATGACATGAATATTCTGGATGAAAAGCAGATCTGGTAACACATAATATTAGTTTAGATGTTGTTGAATTATATTTTATCTGAAAGAAAATATGTCCTATATGTTTATATATTTTTTTAAATCTATACAATGTTAACCTCCCTGGCGGTGATCCCGAGTCTGGCTTGGGATGGGATTTCAGTACCATAAGCGGTAACCCTGAGCCAGACTCGGGATCACATCTCTGAATACAGGGAGAGTTACTTATCTTGTCCCCTGGATCCAGCGATGTCCTCTGCGCTGTGTGATCGAGCTGTCCTCCACTCGATTCACACAGTGCCTGAGTGCCACCGAGCTCTGTTCCCTGCGACGTTACGGCACACGGGAGCGGAGATCGGCACCAAATTCAAAAAAGTAAAAACAAACAAAACACACACAGTACTGTAATCTTACAGATTACAGTACTGTATAAAAAAATTACACACCCCCTTTGTCCCTAGTGGTCTGTCCAGTGCCCTGCATGCATTTTATATTATAAACACAGTTTTTCCTGCCTGGAATTTGGAGATTGTCCATAACAACCACAATGTGTCCATTTATGTCAAAAGTGATTTTAGACCAACTAGAAAATAGCGATAATAAATTAGAATCACTTGCAGAATTGAGCGATAGCGATTTGTGGGGAAATTCGTCATCAAACACTAAATCTAATGACAGCGATAATTCTGCAAATGAGCAAATTTCAGTGTTTTTGGATTTGATTACATTATTGAATAATTTTTATTATTATTTATTATATTATAAATTTTATCATACCCGGGATGTCTGCTAGACTCTGGTTTGAACAGATTTAAGAGAGTTATTCCTAAGAATTGCAGGCCTACAATATAAAACGCCAAATTTCCATGCAAAATAATTGTACTGCTTTCAGCACCTAAAATCAGAACTAATCATACCGCCAGGGAGGTTAAATTACAATTTAATGTAATCTATACAGTTTTTGGGAACTCTAACTTTTAGACTCAAATCACCATTTACATTATGGGAAAAGACTACTTATACTCACAAATAGTCAGTCTACATCTTATCTACTAGAAATAGAATAAGTACCGTAGTTAGCTTAGATTAGATGGTGTAAGTAAAACAATTAGAAAGGGTAAAGCAAAAAGTTGAGTTGATATTGAATAATTATGTAATGCTACCCACGAAAGAGCCGCAGATTTAGATGGGTCCTTTGATGCTGGCCTCGACCTTATTAAACCCCTCAGCCTCTCTGACACACCTAGCTGAGTTCAAGAGAGTCATCATCAACAACACTTTCATACCCAATAATCCTGTAATTCTAGCAGAAATAGACACCCCCACAGGCAGAGAAATGAAACCTTGTATATTAAAGTATATCTGATGGTAATACAAGTAATCAACAATAAGGATCTGTGCACTCCATAATGGAAGACTGATTATATGAATATACATTAACAAATCTGGATAATTGCATAAGACCAGGAGTTGTACCACTGAACCTACAATAGTCCAAGCGCTCTGAACAGGTTGAACTGTAACACTGCCACCCATGTGCAGCTACAGGCAGATAAGAAACAAATACGTCTAAACTCTGTCCTTAATCACATTGCTTAAACTATAAACCACAAATTATACCAAATAATACTAAATTATAAAATTATAATGTTCCATATAGTGTATAATCCATATAGTGCAGCTTTAAAGTCTGTTAATAAATAACATCTTTCAAGTGCTGCTTGCAGATATTATTTATTTTGTGAAATACTGTCCAAAAAAGTGCTCTGTACAAACCAAATTCTCTTGATAATAAAAAGCTCTTGTTACATAGTTAGTAAGGTTGAATAAAGACACCAGTCCATCCTGAGTGAGTGTCTACAATTACCCCTATCCCTGTATATTGCACACTCACATCACATTCATATACTAGGGCCAATTTAGACAGAAGCCAATTAACCTACCAGCATGTCTTTGGAGCATGGGAGGAAACTGGAGTACCTGGAGGAAGCCCACACAGGCACAGGGAGAACATGCAAGCTCCATGCAGGTAGTGTCATGGTTGGGATTTGAACCAGCGACCCTTTCTACTGCTAGGTGAGAGTGCTAACTACTACACCAGTGTGCCATCTGATGTCTTGTGTTCAGCCATAAGACACAACCACATATGAGAATTTGCCAGACAGGATTGACCCCTGCTAGAGTATGTCTGTCAGCACTTTCCCACACGGGGTTAATCATTCAAAGTAACATTGCTCCTTCCTTTCACCACGGTCAGGGATTTCATAAAATCAGAGGGGAGAAAGGGCTCCAATGGTGTAAAAAACATTTTTGTTTAGGCAACTGACATATACAGATATGTACAGTATATAAAGAAACACTGCACTCAGAAACACTGAAAGTCTAGATGCAAAACTTCAATAAATGTGTAATATATAGTGAAGTGCAAAAATTAAATAATATTGTGAAAATGCAAAACAAAATAATCCTTTAGGGTGCAAACATGTACATTGTTAAATAAACAAACAAAAAATGCAAAAAACAATAAGTAAAGGTGTTTATCCTTAGTGATGAGTGACAATTCCTTAGGTGCAAAAAAAAAAAGTGATGCTGGGTGGAAAACAGCAAATAAAGTAATAATAATAATAATAGTTTCATGCTCCCCAGGTCAACCACCCTGCCAAACCGCTTACCGGAATGTATTGACCACTGAATTACAGGTGATCAAATTGCACATGGAGAATTAAGGTCTCCGCCGACCAAACTGTGTCCATACATCTCATATAATGCTGTGATATGAGATGTATAGACACAGTTTGGTCGGATGGAGTCATGCGACATGGCTCCCAAAAAAAAATGATGTCCTTTTTTTCCCACAAATAGAGCTTTCCTTTGGTGGTATTTGATCACCTCTGTGGTTTTAACTTTTTGTGCTGTAAAAAAAAAGCGTAAACTTTGAAAAAAACACATTATTTTTTACATTTTGCTATAATAAATATCCCCCAAAGATATATAAAAAAAATTTTTTCTCAGTTTAGGCCGATACGTATTCTTCTACATAAAAATGGTGTTGCGCTCCAGCTAAATAAATGTGATAAACTAAAATAAACTAGCTAGTACCTAGGTAGCAGCAGGAAGATGAGATATAAATATTAAACTACGTGCTTAAATAAACTCAGACAATGTGCATAACCACTTGTGTGCAATACATCAAATAGTGCACTTGACATAAAGACAATCCCAGATCAAGTGCTATATAGAATCCAAAATATCAGTGAAACAGCGTGCAATACACATAAATTAATAAATTATATAATACAAATATAGACAGAAAAAATTAAAATTAAAATAACCTATATTAAAAAATGATACTAAAAATATCAAAGGAGATGAAACTTATAAACGCTAAGTGGTGCAACTTTAAAAGGTGCAATAAACAGTGATGATTAATAAAAAATGCACATAGTGCTAGTAATGATATTCGAACTCCAAGCACAATGGAGATGTGCTCTAAAAGCCAAAAAAGGTGCTCAAACGTAGCTCTTAAAATAAAGTTCACTATAATCATGCAAAAAATAAGTCCATTCAGTGATAGGCAAAACAATATCCTGCGTGCCCGGAAAGAAAGGGGGGGTAATTCCACCAGTGCTCCTGTGCGTCTTGTGTCCTCACAATAGGTGCAGTAATTACCTTACCTTACTGCTGTAAGGTAAACAGCACTCCCAAAAAAAACACTTGTTATCCGCTGGTGTGGGTTCAATAAGTAGTATTACTCTGGACACTCATTCACCGTAGGCACGTTGTATCATACAGAGAAAACAAGGGGAACACTCCAATAGTGAAGTATGTATTCACAGTTTATTTAGATAAGAAACGAAGCTTGGGTACTCACATTTAAAACAAATAAAAATTGTACAATAACAAAACGAACGAGCGCCACGTTCGTACTTCCGGACGTCACTTCCGGTGTCCTCACTAGCCAATTGCGTTCCTACGCATATCGTCATGTGACTTCATCAGGGAAGATCAAGGAGAGTGGCCAGCCAGTAATGGTCCCTCTCCTTGATCCGAAGAATACGAGGATCCTTCCGCAGGCTTTGCAGGATCAGGGAGGCCATGCAGCGTAGGTTAGCTGAGGCATTCGGTCTGGAGTCCTCTGGGTCACTAAGGACAAAATGATCCGCAGCTACCTCCTCCCAGCCACGTACAAGTCCATGGGTTTCTTGGGACTGTAAATCATCCCTACAAGACTGCTGCTGCTGCTGATGCTGAGTGCCAGCCTCCACCTCCATGCTGACACAATCATCCTCCTCCTCCTCCTCCTCCTCATCCTCTTCCTGTGTGATGGGTGACACAGCAGGAACACTGTCTGGATAAAGGGGGCCTTGAGAGGCAAGGAAGTCCTCCTCTTCCTGCCTCTGTTCTGCCTCAAGTGCCCTGTCCATTATTCCACGCAGCGTATGCTCCAAGAGGTGGACAAGAGGTACAGTGTCACTGATGCATGCACTGTCACTGCTTACCATCCTTGTGGCCTCCTCAAACGGTGACAGGACAGTGCATGCATCCCTGATCATGCCCCACTGGCGTGGTGAGAAAAAACCAAGCTCCCCTGACCCTGTCCTGGTGCCGTAGTCGCACAGGTACTCATTGATGGCCCTCTGCTGCGTGTGCAGCCGCTGCAGCATGGCCAATGTTGAGTTCCATCTGGTGGGCATGTCACATATAAGGCGGTTCTTGGGCAGGTTAAACTCCTTTTGGAGCTCAGCCAGCCTAACACAGGCATTAAATGATCGGCGGAAATGCACACAGACTTTCCTGGCCTGCTTCAGGACATCCTGTAAGCCGGGGTACCTGCCCAAGAACCGCTGCACCACCAGGTTAAGGACATGAGCTACACAGGGCACATGGGTCAGTTGTCCCTGTCGGAGGGCGGAGAGGAGGTTGGTGCCATTGTCGCAAACCACCATTCCTGGCTTAAGCTGGCGTGGCGTCAACCACCTCTCGGCCTGCCCCTGCAGAGCTGACAAAACATCCGCCCCAGTGTGGCTCCTGTCCTCCAAACAAACCAGCGCAAGCACGGCATGGCATCGTTTTGCCTGCGTACTTGCATAGCCCCTGGAACGCCTACGGAGCACCGCTGGTTCTGAGGACAGAGCGCTGGAAGAGGCCATGGAGGAAGAAGAAGAGGAGGGGGTGGAGGAGAGAGGTGTGTCACAACCAATAGTAGCATTTTGGAGGCGTGGTGGCGGAACAACCTCCAACACTACCGCACCTTGTCCTGCATCCTTCCCAGCAGCCAGAAGAGTGACCCAATGGGCCGTGAAAGACAGGTAACGTCCCTGTCCATGCCTGCTGGACCATGAGTCAGCGGTAATATGCACCTTACCGCTGACCGCCCTGTCCAGCGAGGCAAGGACATTGCCTTCCACATGCCGGTAGAGAGCCGGAATCGCCTTCCGTGAGAAAAAGTGGCGTTTGGGGACCTGCCACTGAGGAACCGCACATTGTACAAACTCACGGAAGGGGGCCGAGTCTACCAACTGAAAAGGCAGCAGTTGAAGTGCTAGCAATTTAGCCAAGCTAGCATTCAACCGCTGGGCATGTGGATGGCTGGGAGTAAACTTCTTCCGCCGGTCCAGCAGCTGGGGCAGGGACATTTGCCTGCTATAATCGGACGTGGGTGTACCGCTAGCAGAGTTCCCGGAAGCACTTGGCTGTGACACACCTAATTCTACACCTTCATTCCTCTCAGAGCAGGTTTCAGAGAGGACTGAAGGTCTAGTGGGGTTGGAGATGCCAGCTGATGAGGAGCAAGGAGAGGTCCGCTTTGTTCTTTGGTGTGGGTCTTTGAGGTACGCTTGCCAACGAGCTGCATGGCAGGTCAACATATGTCTGGTCAAGCATGTGGTGCCCAAGCGGCTGATGTTTTGGCCACGTGAGATACGCTTGAGACATATGTTGCAAATAGCAGCGGTGCGATCTGATGCACTCGTCTCAAAAAAGGCCCACACCAAAGAACTTTTAGAATAACGCGCAGAGGCAGCGCTCTGCACAGGCGGAGCTCTGCGGTGTGATTCAGTCGGTGTGCTGCCCCTAAGCTGGCCCCCGGAGGGCATCCTGCCTCGTTGGACATGTGCCTCCTCCTCCTCCTCCCTCCTTCCAGGCACCCACGTGGAGTCAGTGCCCTCATCATCCCCTCCCTCTTCATCGCTGTAGCAAACCTGGCAGTATGCTGCAGCTTGTGGAACATGACTGCCAGATTGCTGTCCTTCTTGAGCATCCCCTCTCTCTGCGCTCACGCTACTGCCTTCCTCTAGCTGAGTGTCATCATCAGAGCCCACAAAACACTGGGCATCCTCCTGGAGCATGTACCCAACACTGTGCTCAAAGAGTTCAGGAGACTCCTCAGGAGGACGTGGTGGGTCTAGGGAAGGAGTCACTGATGATGACATTGAGAGGAGGGAAGACGATGCGTTGGCAGCTACTTTGCTACTACACTGAGACTGGGTGAGAGAGGATGAGGAGGATGAAGAGGGCTTGGTCATCCACTCTACCAAGTCGTTGGCATGTTGTGGTTCAACATGTCCAGCTGCCGAAAAGAAGGACAAGCATGTCCCATGGCCACGTGCTGATGACAATGCACCGCGTCCACGACCAGCACTGTTGTCTCTAGACACAGAGCCTGCTTGCCCTCTTTTATCGGCTCGCGCCTGTCTGCCTCTCCTTGCTGGCCTTCCAGACATAGTAATGGCCTGAAGGGAGTTGGGTAAAACAGCAGTTGGGTAGTTTATATTGTGCTGGAGGCACACAACACCCACTAACTCCTGCAGATGCCTTTTTTATAGAACACCAGAGATAAAGGGGTATATACAGATGTATACTGTGCTGTGCTGGAGGCACACACAACTTCCAATAACTCCTGCAGATGGCAATTGGGCTCAAATAGAGAACAGCTATGTAGGTGGATATAGCGGTATGTACTGGGTACAGAGCACGCAGACAGCACGCACTATCTCCTAACACTACTGACTGCAAGCTCTATTATTAAAGATAGATCACTAGCTATATAGGTGAGGTGAATATAGTGGTGTATACTGCGGTCAGGGCACGCAGACAATAGCCACTACACAACAGCAAGATAGGAAATCAGCCGAAAACGATCGGTGTGTACTGTGTTAAAGGTACACAGAACACCCACTGCTTCAGACGCCAACACACTACACGAGGCCGCCGCAATGGCGGCCTTATATAGTGTGGGGCGTGCACTACACAGCCTGAGCTATGATTGGCCACAGGCATCCTGCCTGTGGCCAATCATGGCTCTCCTCGCTGCTGGCGCTGCGATTGGCCAAGCATGTGGGGTCACAGTGCATGCTTGGCCAATCATGAGCCAGCAATGCACTGCGCCATCGCAGTGCATTGTGGGCCGTGAGCGCCACGCGAATTTGACACGAACGGACCAAAATGTTCGGATTTCGCCGAACGGACGAACAGCCAATGTTCGAGTCGAACGTACGTTCGACTCGAACACGAAGCTCATCCCTACTCCCTATCTGTGGAGGACCATTCTAAATGCAACTGACTTGGAATACACCATCTAGGGGTTATTTATCCCCACCAAAGTGCAAGTGACCCCTCTAGCAATAGGTGGTCAACTCATAAAGGTAAGTGTATGTCCATGTTTCATAGTTTCATAGTTAGTAAGGTTGAATAAAGACACCAGTCCATCCAGTTCAACCTGAGTGAGTGTCTACAATTGCCCCTATCCCTGTATATTGAACACTCAAATCGGTCCCTACCCTCAAGGAGCCCACAATCCAAGGTCCCCATTCATATACTAAGGCCAATTTTGGACAGAAGCCAATTAACCTAACTGCATGTCTTTGGATTGTGGGAGGAAACCGGAGTACCCGGAGGAAACCCACGCAGGCACAGGGAGAACATGCAAACTCCAGGCAGGTAGTGTCGTGGTTGGGATTTGAACCAGCGACCCTTTTTACTGCTAGGTGAGAGTGCTAACCACTACACCACTGTGCCGCCCTAATGTGGGGTACTGCACACTGAATATTGGAGCACGTTTTGATCCACGCACGAGCACTATATTTCACAACAAAGTGGGACTGTTAACTGAACTATTGTGAACAATTTTGAATTCTTTTTGATTCAGACACTGATGTTTTTCGTGTTTGGAATTTTACAGAAGCTGAGCACGGTGTTCAATTTTTTCATTGACGTCATCAAAGGGCTCAGGGCTACTTCCTCATTAGGCACACGTATGGCACCCATCTGGATGAACACATTGCAGCAGTGATGTCATCAGCAAGTGCTGGAGATGCCAAAAGTGCATTTTAAAAGAACTATGTGGGGGCTGACACCAGAGATATGCCTGGCTAGTGAACTCGTCCCTGCTTCGCCACCCTTTGTCTGACTATGATCCTGTGTTGGTGAGCATGCAGTTTGCACACGTCTACCTGTTTTGACAGTTCTCCAAGATTTGAGAGAAGATTGAATTCTCACCATTGGAAAGATTCCAGCGATCAGCACAGATCCTCTTCTCTCCACAGATGCTCCAGGAGTCAGATCAGGTCTTCATCATGGTACTTTTGGTACTATATGGTGTTCTTTTAGAAGCCACTCAAGATCTCCTTCTTGATAACATCACTGGTGTTGCTGCTCACCATCTTTTTGACCTCCTCAAATGGGGACAGGACAGTGCATGCATCCTTGATCAGTAGCCACTGGCCTGGCGAAAAGAAGCCAAGCTCCCTGACCCTGTTCTGGTGCCACACTAGCACAGTTACTCATTGATGGCCCTCTGTTCTGTGTGCAGCCGCTGCAGCATTGCCAACATTGAGTTCCACCTGGTGGGCATGCCACAAATGAGGCAGTTGGTGGGCAAGTTGCATTCCCTTGGAATGTCAGCCAGCCAAGCTCTGGCATTGTGTGACCTGCGGAAATGACCACAGACTTTTCTGGCCTGCCTCAGGAGATCCTTTAAGCCTGGGTACCTGCTCAAGAAACACTGCACCACCAAATTCAAGATGTGTGCCAAACATGGAACATGGGTCAAGTGTCCCTGTCGGAGGGCGGAGAGAAGGTTGATGCCATTATCGCATACAACCATTCCTGGCTGAAGCTTGCATGGCGTCAACCACCTCTGAGCCTGCCCCTGCAGAGCTGACAGAATCTCTGCCCCAGTGTGGCTCCTGTCCCCTAAACAGATCAACTCAAGCACCGCATGGCATCCTTATTGAGTACTGCTGGTTCAGAGTACAAATCTGCAGAAGAGGCCATAGAGGAAGAATAAGAGGAGGGGATGGAGCAGAGAGCTGTGGTAGAATCACCACTAGTATTTTGGAGGCATGGTGATAGAACAAGCTCCAACAATACTGAACCCTGTCTTGCATCCTTCCCAGCTGCCAGCAGAGTTACCCAGTGCGCCATGAAGAAAAGGTAAAGTTCCTGCCCATGCCTATTGGACCATGAGTCAGTGGTATAATGCACCTTATTGCTGACCGCCCTGTCCAACGAGGCCAAAACATTGCCTTCCACATGCCGATAGAGAGTCGGAATGGCCTTCCGTGAAAAGAAATGGCATTTTGTAACCTGCCACTGAGGTACAGCACATTCCACAAATTCACGAAAGAGGGCAGAGTCTGAAAAGGCAGCAGTTGTAGTGCTAGCAATTTGGCAAAGCTAGCATTCAGCCGCTGAGCATGTGGATGGCTAGGACCAAATTTCTTTTTACGGTTCAGCAACTGGGGTAGGGAAATTTGCCTGCTAAAATCACATGGTGGTGTACTGCTAGCAGATTGACTGCAAGTACTTAGGACACCTATTGCTATGCCTTCATTGTCTGTTTTTGAGAGGACTGGAAGTATAGTGGGGTTGGAGATCCCAGGTGACAAGCAAGGAGAAGTCCGCCTTTTTCTTTGATGTGGGTCTTTCAAGTGCTGCTGCCAATGGACTGCATGGCAGGCCATCATATGTCTGGTCAAGCATGGTGCCCAAGTGGCTGCTGTTACACACGGTCACACAAATGTTGGCCAACAATTCCGAACATAGTGACATGCTTGACATCCTACGTATTATTTCAGCTCTTTAGTGCCACCCTTTGGGCTCCTTCTGCTAATTTCGTGTTAGTAGAAGTTTAGTGAGTGTTGATTTGCACTTTTCTTTTTGCGTTTTTCATTTAGCGCTTTTCAGTTTGCGCTTTTCAGTTTGCGCTTTTCAGTTTGTTTCTGAAACCAGACATGTTGCGGAATCGGAGGAGATAACATGTTATTTATCATTGGCCTCGGAGTTATTGCTTTGACATAATTTTTTTGGTTGAATAATGATTTGATTTGGTATATTTTCTATATTTTTGGATGCATAGAATGCACTTTTTGATTAAGTTCTATTGACAGATAGCATGTCTAATTTTTTTTAATTTTTTTTATGCACAATAAAAAATTGTGGAGAATTATACTTAGTTATGTGTTTTACTTCAAATGACAGTTTAGGAATAGGAGGTTACATTTTAAAAAATACAATGTAAAAGTGACAAGGGACACCAACACAGTTGTACCTATGTTCTTAAAAACTACGGGATAATGGTGTTGTGGTAACTTGCACAAATAAAAAAAAAAAAAAAAAAACATAATAATATTATTTTTGATATCACAAAAAAAAAAAAAAGCCTTTGAACATTTGTTTGCAATAACTCCATCAGTATCACCAGCAAAGCAGCTTCATTATTATCCCATTAAAGAAGAAGAGAATTGTGCGCTGCATTTGGATATTTCATAATTTGCGACGTCACGAATGTTAATTCTCCATTACAAACGCTAGTTTACACCGCTTCTGCTTCCGAGCATGCGTGTTTGGACTTTGGACTTTTGTCTGAAGGACTTGTGTACACACGATCGGAAAGTCCGACAACACACATTGGTTGTTGGAAAATTTGAAAACAAGCTAGCCAACATTTGTTGGCAGAAAGTCTGACAACAATTGTTCGATGGAGCATACACACTGTCAGATTGTCCGGCAACAGCCTGACATCCAACATTCACGTCGGCAAGTCCGATCATGTGTACGAGGCTTAAGACTACATACATCATTCGTTAATGACATTCTGCTCCCAGCCAGCAATGCAGATGTTTTCCTACAGGATCAACAGGTTCTATTGCAGTGCCTACAAGCATATGGATGGCTAATCAATTGGATTTGAAATGAAAAATTTCCACCAGCGAACACAGAGGATGGTGTCACTTGGAGCAATAATAGACACCCTGAGAAATTCAGTGGGGCTACCCTCAGAGAAAATTTACAAAACTGTATTTACCTCCCTGGCGGTATTATTATTTCTGATTTTTGATGCTGAATGTGGTACATTGTTTTGCATGGAAATTTGGCGTTTTATATTGTAAGCCTGTAATGTTTAGGAATAACTCACTTAAATCTGTCCAAACAAGAGTCTATAATGCCGCGTACACACGAGCGGACTGTATGGCGTACTTAGTTCGTCATACAATCCGACGGACAGTCCGTTGTACTTTCGACTGAACGGACTTGACCACACACGGATGCACAAACAGTCCGTCGAAAGCTTGCGCGATGACGTGTACAGCACGTACGACGGGACTAGAAATAGGAAGTCCAAGACACAGCAAAGCACCCTTCCGCCGTGTAAATCCTTTCTGGGCATGCGCCATTCTTAGTCCGTCGAACTAGCATACTGACGAGCGGATTGTCCGCTGAAACCAAAGTACGACGGACAGAATTTCGAAAAATCCGAAATTCTTAGTACGACGGACTGCACGCTGAAAAAGTCCGCTGAAGCCCACACACGAGCGGATTGTCCGCTGAAATGTGTTTCGACGGACTAAGTACGCCATACAGTCCGCTCGTGTGTACGCGGCATTAGACATCCCAGGTATTATAACGTTTGAAACACAAAATCAAAAAATTATAATATAATAAATAATTCTAACAAATAATAATATATTAATAATAAAATGTATTCAATAATGTAATCAAATCAAAAACACAGAAATTTGCTCAGTTGCAGAATTGTCACTGCCGTTACTTTCAGTGTTTGATGACGAATTTCCCCACTAATCATTATCGCTCAATTCTGCAAGTGTCGCTGTTGTCTAGCTGGTCTAAAACTGCTTTTGACGTAAAGGTACCCTTTTTGGTTGCCATGGACAATCTCAAGTTTCCAGGCAGAAAGAACAGTATAGATAATATAAAACTGCATGCAGGGCACTAGACAAAGCATTAGGGACAAAAGGGACGTGGAATTATTTGATACAGTAATGTAATCAGTAAGATTACACTCTACTATGATATATTGAGTGGAGTACACAGCCCACACATGCAAGGGGAAAACTTTGCCGGACCCTAGGGATAGTGATGGACGAACTTCCGACGGGACGTTTTGCGAACCGCGAACGCGGCCGATAGTTCACGAACCGTAACGTTCGCGGCGGGCCCCATTGACTTCAATGGGAGGCGAACTTTACAAACCTACAGGTCAAATTTGCAGCCACAAAATAATTATTAGCTGTGCACACATAGTCCCACCACATGGCCAATGACATAACACATGTATGAGGTGAATCTGGGATCAACAACTACAAGCATCCTTTTTTTATATGTGAAATTGTGACAATTCAGGACTGTGGAGCGCATGAAGGCAATGGAGGAGAGGGAAGGTCAGGGTAGGCAAAGAAGAGGATGCAGGAGATTATCACCAGCAGCGAGACATACAGCAATGACACCTGCACCATGATAGAGTGATCTGACACCAGCACCGTGATAGAGAGCACTGACATCAGCAGCGTGACATACAGCAATGACACCTGCACCGTGATATAGTGATCTGACACCAGCACCGTGATAGAGAGCACTGACATCAGCAGCGTGACATACAGCAATGACACCTGCACCTTGATAGAGTGATCTGACACCAGTACCATGATAGAGAGCACTGACATCAGCAGCGTGACATACAGCAATGACACCTGCACCATGATAGAGTGATCTGACACCAGCACCGTGATAGAGAGCACTGACATCAGCAGCGTGACATACAGCAATGACACCTGCACCGTGATAGAGTGATCTGACACCAGCACCGTGATAGAGAGCACTGACGTCAGCAGTGTGACATACAGCAATGACACCTGCACCGTGATAGAGTGATCTGACACCAGCACCATGATAGAGAGCACTGACATCAGCAGCGTGACATACAGCAATGACACCTACACCGTGATAGAGTGATCTGACACCAGCACCGTGATAGCGAGCACTGACATCAGCAGCGTGACATACAGCAATGACACCTGCACCGTGATAGAGTGATCTGACACCAGCACCGTGATAGCGAGCACTGACACCAGCAGCGTGACATACAGCAATGACACCTGCACCGTGATAGAGTGATCTGACACCAGCACCGTTATAGAGAGCACTGACATCAGCAGCGTGACATACAGCAATGACACCTGCACCGTGATAGAGTGATCTGACACCAGCACCGTGATACAGAGCAATGACACCTGCACCGTGATAGAGTGATCTGACACCAGCACCGTGATACAGAGCACTGACATCAGCAGCATGACATACAGCAATGACACCTGCACCATGATAGAGTGATCTAACACCAGCACCGTGATAGAGAGCACTGACATCAGCAGCGTGACATAAAGCACTGACACCAGCACCGTGATATACAGCACTGACACCAGCACCGTGATATACAGCACTGACACCTGCACCGTAAGCAGCCCCAGGCGTAAGTCAGCATAGCACAGGGATGGTGGGAGCCCCTCATAATGAGCATAACACAGGGATGGTGGGAGCCCCTCATAATATGCACAGCAGAGATACAGCCCCAGGAGGAAGTCAGCACAGCACAGGGATGGTGGGAGCCCTTCATAATAAGCAGCCCCAGAAGGAAGTCAGCACAGCACAGGGATGGTGGGAGCCCCTCATAATAAGCAGCCCCAGGAGGAAGTCAGCACAGCACAGGGATGGTGGGAGCCCCTCATAATGAGCATAGCACAGGGATGGTGGGAGCCCCTCATAATATGCACAGCAGAGGTACAGCCCCAGGAGGAAGTCAGCACAGCACAGCACAGGGATGGTGGGAGCCCCTCATAATAAGCAGCCCCAGGAGGAAGTCAGCACAGCACAGGGATGGTGGGAGCCCCTCATAATAAGCAGCCCCAGTAGAAATATGACACCGCTCAACCTCTTCAAACAGGAGGGTACGGGCATATAGTACGGTGTGCTTTTTTAGTACAAAGAAGTGAGCCAAATGAAGAAAGAAGGTCTGTGTGCTCGATTAAAAAAATGGTTTCTAGACATATACATGGTCTACTGGTCACATGTGTTAAATTCCTCCGAGATCCATGCCTCATTCATTTTTAGAAATGTGAGGTAGTTAACACTGTCGTGAGCTAGGCGAGTACGCTCATCGGTCACGATCCCCCCTGCTGCGCTGAACATCCTTTCGGACAGGACACTGGATGAGGGGCAAGCCAACAGTTTGATTGCAAATTAGGCAAGCTCTGGCCAGAGGTCAAGCCTGCCCACCCAGTAGTCTAGGGGTTCATCACTCCTCAGAGCGTCCACATCGGCTGTTAACCCGATGTAGTCGGACACCTGTTGGTCTAGGCGTTCCCTGATGCTGGATCCGGATGACACCTGTTGATGGGTCAGCTGAAAGAATGACCTCGTATCAGAAGTCACCAACACATCTTCAAACTGGCCTCTTCTTGCAGGCGCTGTTGGATTGGTACCCACAACTCCTTCTTTGGGAGTGGGAATTGCTCCTCTGCCAGCACACGCAAAAGCAGAATGCAGCATTTCTCGAAGCAAGGCCTGGAAGTGCTCCATTCTGACAGCCCTCTGTGATGGCGGTAACATTTCTGCCATTTTGTGTTTGTACCGGGGGTCTAAGTACGTTGCCACCCAGTACTGGTCCTTGACCCTTATGCTTTTTATACGGGGGTCCCTGTTAAAACACTGGAGCATGAAGGCCCCCATTTGCACTAAACTGGAAGCGGTGTGGTCGCCTGGCTCCTGCTCATCATCCAGGATAATGTCGTCCTCTTCATTCTCCTCTCCCCATCCACGCACAACAGGGATCCCAGAAAGGTTTAAAGCATGCTCTTCTTGCTCCTCCTCATCCGCCCCGGCCCCATCCTCCTCTGACTCCTTTTCAGACTCCTGTTGTTCACTTGTCTCAGATAGAGTAGCCCCCCCCGGGAATTCATCCTCATCTTCCCGCTCCTGCTCCTCCACAGCTTGATCAATGACACGACGCAATGCGCGCTCCATAAAGAAGGCATAAGTTACCATGTCACTGATGGCGCCATGGGTGCGACTGACCAGTTTGGTGATCTCCTCAAATGGCCGCAGAAGTCTGCATGCGTCACGCATGAGCAGCCACTGGCGCGGTGAAAAAAACCCCAGCTCCCCAGAACCTGTTCTGCCGCAGAGTTCATACAGGTAGACGTTAACTGCACGTTTCTGCTGGAGCAGCTTATCAAGCATATAGAAGGTTGAGTTCCATCGCGTCGGGCAATCGCAAATAAGACGTCTGACGGGCAGATTGTGTCGCCGCTGAATGTCAGCAAGGAGAGCCATGGCCATGTAAGATCTTCTGAAATGGGCCGAGATTTTCCTTGCCTGACGCAAGATGTCCTGGACCCCAGGGTATTTGACAACAAATCGCTGCATGACCAAGTTTAAGACGTGTGCCATGCATGGCACGTGCGTAATTTTGCCCTGTTTCAATGCGCTAAGCAGATTGGCACCGTTGTCACACACCACTTTACCAACTGTCAAATTGAGCGGTGTTAGCCACTGATCTGCCTGTGAACGCAAAGCTGAAAGGAGTGCCGGGCCAGTGTGGCTCTTGGCTTCCAGGCACAACAGACGCAGCATGGCATGGCAACATCTCACCTGGCATGTCGAATAGGTTCTGGGGAGCTTGGGCGGCGCAGCGGAAGAGACGCTAGCAGCGGAAAAGGAGGAGTCAGCCGAGAGGGAGAGGAAGGAGGATGGAGTAGGAGGAGGAGGAGGAGGAGAAGAGCCAGGCCTGCATGCAATCCGTAGCGGTAAAACCAAATCTACACGGGTGTCACGGGTTACATGCTTTACGGCCATCAGAAGGTTCACCCAGTGGGCAATAAAAGTGATATACCTTCCCTGCCCGTGTTTGCTAGACCACGTGTCTGTGGTCAGATGTATCTTGGCACCGACACTGTGTGCCAGAGATACATTCACTTGCTGCTGAACATGGCCATATAGCTCTGGGATGCCCTTCTGTGAGAAATACTTCCTTCCTGGGACCTTCCATTGTGGTGTTCCAATGGCCACAAATTTTCTAAAGGCCTCCGAGTCCACCAGTTTATATGGCGGTAGTTGGCGGGCTATCAGTTCTGACAAGCCAGCCGTCAACCGTTGGGCAAGAGGGTTATCCGGCGTCATCATTTTTTTACGCTCGAACATTAGGCCCATGGAAGTCTGCCTTTTTGCAGAAAAACGTGAGCTTGGCGTGATGGAAGGTGGAGTGGAGGACAATTGTGAGGAGAGAAGAGAAGGAGAAGTAGAAGACGAGGCTGGACGGTGAGAGCCTGGAGTGTGGCTTTGTGTGTTCCGTTGCTCCCACTGGGCTCGGTGATGGCAGCTCATGTGCCTTCTTAAGGCGGTCGTCCCTAGGTGAGTGTTGGGCTTACCGCGACTAATGTGTTGACTGCAAAGATTGCAGATGGCAACACTATTGTCAGCAGCGGACACGTTAAAAAAGCCCACACTGCGGAGCCATGTGCCGGCGTCCTGGGAGCGCCAGATGTGACCGTACATGGTCGATGACTCGCTCCTGATAAATTAGCAGTCTGCTTTGTCCCTCCTGTGCAATGTAAGTTATTCCTGCTTCTCCTCCCTATCTGATGGTCCATATCTCCCTCTGAACTCCCCTCCTCTTCCTCTCTTGTGGGCACCCACGTGACATCACTAGACACGTCATCATCAACGTCACCTTCCCCACCGATATAAGTAGAGATCTCGGAGTAGGCAGCAACACCGGGGACCAACCTCCTCCTTCGGCTGATCTGGGTACAGTCGTCAGACTGCTGAGTGGCGGTTGTTGCTACCTCCTCTTCCTGATCCAATGCCAAGAGTGGCTGCGCATCACAAATGTCTTGATATGGATCGGAAAATAATTCCTGTGACTCAAGCGGAAGGTATGTGGTGGTGGTGTTGCTGGTGGTAGTGTCTTTGGGGGTGCACATAGCAGAGAGTGAAGAAGAGGGTGCAGATCGAGAGGATGAGGAGGGTGCAGAAGAGTAAGGCTGAGTGAGCCACTCAACCAATTCTGGTGCTTCCTTTGACGTAATCGCCCGCACCTTCTGCAATTTCCCACTTTGGCTCAAGCCTGTTGCTCCTGCCCTACCCCTACCACCCCTGCGGAATGGCCTGCCTCTTCCTCTGCCTGTCATTTTTTAAATGACCCTCTGACAAAACTCTCTAGAGACGTGCAGTATGTATGTGGAAGAAGGTATATAACACCCCGCTTCAATCTGTTGTTTTTGGGGGCCACTGGTCTATCACACCAGTTACAATACTTTTTTTTTGGATTGCGTTTGTCACTCTTTGTAGTATCACTGCATAACCGCTCAGCAGTCACAATGCTGCACAGTGGAAATGCACTATACTATGCTTTCTGTATGTGCAAGTTTTTTATACGTGTATTACACAACTATATACTGCACACCAAATAGTACACCCTTACCAGTCCTTATAAGGACCTTTGTGGAACTAGTAGGTTGTGATTAGCAGACTGTACCTCACTCGACCCTATATACTGTACTACGCTATACCTTACCAGTCCTTAGAAGTACCTTTGTGGAACTAGTAGGTTGTGAATAGCAGACTGTACCTCACTCAACCCTATATACTGTAGTACGCTATACCTTACCAGTCCTTAGAAGGACCTTTGTGGAACTAGTAGGTTGTGATTAGCAGACTGTACCTCAGTCCCTATACTGATAAAGGACTGCTGCAGAATAGGGCAGCAGTCAGCAGTAGTTCACCTCAACCCTATATATTGTGGACCTATACCAGTCCTTAAGGATTAGCAGACTGTACCTCACTCAACCCTATATACTCTAGTACGCTATACCTTGCCAGTCCTTAGAAGGACCTTTGTGGAACTAGTAGGTTGTGATTAGCAGACTGTACCTCAGTCCCTATACTCATAAAGGACTGCTGCAGAATAGGGCAGCAGCCAGCAGTAGTGCACCTCAACCCTATATATTGTGGACCTATACCAGTCCTTAAGGATTAGCAGACTGTACCTCACTCAACCCTATATACTCTAGTATGCTATACCTTACCAGTCCTTAGAAGGACCTTTGTGGAACTAGTAGGTTGTGATTAGCAGACTGTACCTCAGTCCCTATACTGATAAAGGACTGCTGCAGAATAGGGCAGCAGTCAGCAGTAGTGCACCTCAACCCTAAATATTGTGGACCTATACCAGTCCTTAAGGATTAGCAGACTGTACCTCACTCAACCCTATATCCTCTAGTACGCTATACCTTACCAGTTCTTATAAGGACCTTTGTGGAACTAGTAGGTTGTGATTAGCAGACTGTACCTCCCTTAACCCTATATACTGTAGTACACTATACCTTACCAGTCCTTATAAGGACCTTTGTGGAACTAGTAGGTTGTGATTAGCAGACTGTACCTCAGTCCCTGTACTGATAAAGGACTGCTGCAGAATAGGGCAGCAGTCAGCAGTAGTGCACCTCAACCCTATATATTGTGGACCTATACCAGTCCTTAAGGATTAGCAGACTGTACCTCACTCAACCCTATATACTCTAGTACGCTATACCTTACCAGTCCTTAGAAGGACCTTTGTGGAACTAGTAGGTTGTGATTAGCAGACTGTTCCTCAGTCCCTATACTCATAAAGGACTGCTGCAGAATAGGGCAGCAGTCAGCAGTAGTGCACCTCAACCCTATATATTGTGGACCTATACCAGTCCTTAAGGATTAGCAGACTGTACCTCACTCAACCCTATATACTCTAGTACGCTATACCTTACCAGTCCTTAGAAGGACCTTTCTGGAACTAGTAGGTTGTGATTAGCAGACTGTTCCTCAGTCCCTATACTCATAAAGGACTGCTGCAGAATAGGGCAGCAGTCAGCAGTAGTGCACCTCAACCCTATATATTGTGGGCATATACCAGTCCTTAAGGATTAGCAGACTGTACCTCACTCAACCCTATATACTCTAGTACGCTATACCTTACCAGTCCTTAGAAGGACCTTTGTGGAACTAGTAGGTTGTGATTAGCAGACTGTTCCTCAGTCCCTATACTGATAAAGGACTGCTGCAGAATAGGGCAGCAGTCAGCAGTAGTGCACCTCAACCCTATATATTGTGGGCCTATACCAGTCCTTAAGGATTAGCAGACTGTACCTCACTCAACCCTATATCCTCTAGTATGCTATACCTTACCAGTCCTTATAATGACCTTTGTGGAACTAGTAGGTTGTGATTAGCAGACTGTACCTCACTCAACCCTATATACTGTAGTACGCTATACCTTACCAGTCCTTAGAAGGACCTTTGTGGAACTAGTAGGTTGTGATTAGCAGACTGTACCTCAGTCCCTATACTCATAAAGGACTACTGCAGCAGAAGGGCAGCAGTCAAGTATAATATTCTTTCTATATTTGGAAGAAAGAATATTATACGTGTACAACCCTATTACCATACCAGTCCTGAAAAGGACCTTTGTGGACCTAATAGTAACAGCTACTGATTAAACTGACTGTCCCTCACTGCCACACTCAGCTTCCTGTCTGTCCCTATTTAAACTGACAAAACACAGACTGCTGCAACAAAAACTTGAATAGCACTCAAAACTATATCCTGTACTACTACACCATACCAGTCCTGAAAAGGACTTTTGTGGACCTAATAGTAACAGCTAATGATTAAACTGACTGCACCTCTCTGCAACACACAGCATCCTATCTGTCCCTCTCTCAGCACTGACAAAAGACAATCTTCTGCAACAATGACTTGAATAGCAGTGCCTCAAACCTATATCCTGAACTACACCTATACCATACCCGTCCTTAAAAGAACTTTTGTGGACCTAATAGCTAGCGATTTGGGTCACTGCAGTCTCTCCCTGCTCCACACAGCAACCTCTCCCTATAGTGACAGTAGAAAGAATGTAAAATGGCCACTGGATCGGGTCTATTTATAACATAGGGGGAATGTCCAAGTGTCCATGTGCTGTAATGTCTCAATTGGCTGTCCTGTACCCCATGATGGATGTGTCATCATAGGTCAAAGTTCTTTTACACAGTAAACACGTAAGTCCGCCGGGCGAACAGCGGCAATAGTCCGCCGATCGGGCGGACCGCGAACAGCCAAAATTCGCCACGAACCGACCGCCGGGCGAACAGTTCACCCATCCCTACCTAGGAACAAGGTAAGTAACTTTCCCAGAATTCTGCAATGCAATCCCGAGCGTGGCTTAGGGTTACCGCTTTTGGTAATGAAAATTCACCCCGAGCCAAACTCGGGATTACCACCAGGGAGGTTAAAATTGAGAGAAGCTTTGGGATCAGTGCGTTCCCCTGCTATACAGTGTCTCAGCATTCTGTGAATGTTATCAACAATCCATTCAATTATACAATGCGAGTATATCTGTACCAGATCTGACACCAGCCTGAAAGGATAGGGAGCTAATTTCAGGGATTAGGTGGTGCAGGGGAGGTGGGCATTCAAACTTGGAGACAAGCACCAGAATTGGTTGAGTGGCTCACTCAGCCTTACTCTTCTGCACCCTCCTCATCCTCTCGATCTGCACCCTCTTCTTCACTCTCTGGGGAACATTCTCAAGCTCAGAGCGGCATTAAAGGCACTGACACCTTTTTCCCCCCGGTGGATAGGTACAAGGGCCCTCCTATGTCTAAACAACAGGGTAGCACTTGCATATCTCCAGAGGCAGGGAAACAAAGAGTCTTAAACTTTTGAAAGAAGTTTGCCAAACCATCAAGTGGGCTCAACAGCATATACTGGATTTTCGGGCAGAATATCTCCCAGCAGTTCAAAATCAGCTTCTTCTGTCAAGAAATTAATGGTCTATCAGTCAAGTGGTCTTTGGTCCCATGAGGCTGTGGGACCATTCACACAGCATAACGCAGCTTAGCAGTGGAACGCTGGCTGTGAAGCTGCAGGGAGTCATATCCGGCTTCCCATACTAAACATGCTGGCACCAGGGACCCAAAAATCAAAGTAGAACTGGCCCAGATGAGGGTGGTGCTGGATCCTTGGACAGCTAAGTGTCCTTTTATTAAAAGATCCTCTTAATTAATACCATATTGGTTCTTATTTATGTAGTGTGTGCCACCTTAAAATTGGAACAGCCTGTGGTTTCCACTGGTGATGTTCTGGTCTGGGATCTTTGAGAAGCCCTGAGATACTAGAAAACCTTTCTAGTATACTCCTCATTTGATGGTGGTTTGTATGGAGAGGAGAAAACTTCTAATACTGTTAAACTGTTAATTCTTGTAAATGTTTTACTGATTAATACCCATTTGGGGAGGCCTTAATCAAGAAATGGGCCATTCCCAATTGTTGGTACAGAGATTTCCCATCATAATAAAACACTGATCATACATGTGGAGGATTTACTAGTGTTTGAGAATCCCATTGACAAACATTTGTAAAACCTTTACAAATTACAGGCATACCCCATTTTTAAGTACGCAATGGGGTTTATTTAATAAAGCTGGAAAGTGCAAAATCAAGCTTACTTCTGCATAGAAACCAATGAGCTTCTAACCCCAGCTTGTTCAATTAACCACTTAAGGACCGCCGCATGGCAATGTACGTCGGCACAATGGCACCGACAGGCACAAGCACGTACATGTACGTGCCTGCCTTCCAGCGGTTGGGGGGCCCGATTGGACCCCCTCCTGCTGGATGCGGCGGTCCGTTTCGCTTCAGGAGCGATCTGGGATGAGGGGATGGCCATTGGTTTCTGGCCATCCCCTCTCGATCGCTCATGGTGAATGAGAAGCTTCCCCCGCTGTGTATTGTAAACACAGGCAGGGAGGAAGTGATGTCATTCTCCTCGGGGCGGTCTTTTTGACCGGACTGTGAGGAGAACAGAGAAAGTAGGTGCACCATACACTACACTGACATGTAGGTACACATAGGCACACAAAGCGCTAGGTACCCCCATATATATTACCCAATAATGGTTTTAACCCCCTGATTGCCCCTAGTTAACCCTTTCACCCCCTTTTGCCAGTGTCACTAAGTGATCGTTTTTCTGATCGCTGCATTAGTGTCACTGGTGCCGCTAGGTAGCTAGTTATTTTTTTAGGTTCACCGCCAGGTTTTTATAGCGCTAGGTACCCCCATATACTACCCAATAACGGTTTTAACCCCCTGATTGCACCTAGTTAACCCTTTTACCCCCTTTTGCCAGTATCACTAAGCAATCATTTTTCTGATTGCTGCATTAGTGTCACTGGTGCCGCTAAGTAGCTAGTTATTTTTTTAGGTTCAGGTTCACCGCCAGGTTTTTATAGCGCTAGGTACCCCCATATACTACCCAATAATGGTTTTAACACCCTGATTGCCCCTAGTTAACCCTTTCACCCCCTTTTGCCAGTGTCACTAAGCGATCGTTTTTCTGATCGCTGCATTAGTGTCACTGGTGCCGCTAGGTAGCTAGTTATTTTTTTAGGTTCACCGCCAGGTTTTTATAGCGCTAGGTACCCCCATATACTACCCAATAACGGTTTTAACCCCCTGATTGCCCCTAGTTAACCCTTTCACCCCCTTTTGCCAGTGTCACTAAGCAATCGTTTTTATGATCGCTGCATTAGTGTCACTGGTGCCGCTAGGTAGCTAGTTATTTTTTTAGGTTCACCACCAGGTTTTTATTGCCGCTAGGTACCCCCATATACTACCCAATAATGGTTTTAACCCCCTGATTGCCCCTAGTTAACCCTTTGACCAGCGATCACTGTATAAGTGCCACTGGTGACGCTGGTTAGCCAGCTAGTTATTTAGGTTCCCCGACAGGTTTTTATATAGCGCCAGGGACCCCCATATACTATCTAATAAAGATTTTAACCCCCTGATTGCCCCTATTTAACCCTTTCACAAGTGATCACCGTATAAGTGTTATGGGTGACTCTGGTTAGTTAGTTTGCTTTTTATAGCATCAGGGCACCCACCATTTATTACCCAATAAAGGTTTAACCTCCTGATCACCCGGCAGGTGATATCAATTAGGTTTTAGGGTCAGGGTCTGCGTCGCCCCAGGCAGCGCTAGGTTAGTGCCAGTACCGCTAACACCCACACGCAAAGCATAAACCTCCCGTAGTGGTATAGAATCTGAACAGATCAATATCTGATCTGATCAGATCTATACTAGCGTCCCCAGCAGTTTAGGGTTCCAAAAAAACACATTGTTAGCGGGATCAGCCCAGATACCTGCTGGCACCTGCATTTTGCCCCTCCGCCCAGCCCACCCAAGTGCAGTATCGATCGATCACTGTCACTTACAAAACACTAAACACATAACTGCAGCGTTCGCAGAGTCAGGCCTGATCCCTGCGATCGCTAACAGTTTTTTTGGTAGCGTTTTATATTTAAATCCTGAAGGCAGTGCTTGGTTTTCGGGGTCCCGTACGTGGTTAGGCTCCCAAAAAGTCCCCCACATGTGGTATCCCCGTACTTGGGAGAAGCAGCAGAATTTATTTTGGGGTGTAATTTCACTTATGCCCATAGCATGTGTGAGCAATATATCATTTAGTGACAACTTTGTGCAAAAAAAAAAAAAAATGTAATATTCCTGCAACTTGTGGCAAAATATAAAATATTTCATGGACTCAACATGCCTCTCAGTAAATAGCTTGGGGTGTCTACTTTCCAAAATTGGGTCATTTGGGGGATTTTGTGCTATTTTGGCATTTTATGGCCTTCGAAACTGTGATAGGTAGTGAGGAGTGAAATCTGCACCCTTAGAAACCCTGAAGGCAGTGATTGGTTTTCGGGGTCCCGTACGCGGCTAGACTCCCAAAAAGTCCCACATATGTGGTATCCCCGTACTCAGGAGAAGCAGCAGAATATATTTTGGGGTGCAATTCCACATATAACTATGGCATGTGTGAGCAATATATCATTTAGTGACAACTTTTTGTAAACTTTTTTTTTTTGTGTCATTATTCAATCACTTGGGACAAAAAAAAAATATTCAATGGGCTCAACATGCCCTTCAGCAATTTCCTTGGGGTGTCTACTTTCCAAAATGGGGTCATGGGGGGGGGGGTGTACTGCCCTGCCATTTTAGCACCTCAAGAAATGAGGTAGGCAGTCATAAATTAAAAGCTGTGTAAATTCCAGAAAATGTACTCTAGTTTGTAGACGCTATAACTTTTGCGCAAACCAATAAATATACGCTTATTGACATTTTTTTTACTAAAGACATGTGGCTGAATAAATTTTGCCCTAAATGTTTGACTAAAATTGAGTTTATTCGATTTTTCTTATAACAAAAAGTAGAAAATATATATTTTTTCAAAATTATTGGTCTTTTTCCATTTATATCGCAAAAAATAAAAATCGCAGAGGCAATCAAATACCATCAAAAGAAAGCTCTATTTGTGGGAAGAAAAGGACGCAAATTTCGTTTGGGTACAACATTGCATGACCGCGCAATTACCAGTTAAAGCAGTGCAGTGCGAAATTGTAAAAAGACCTCTGGTCCTTAGGCTGACAATTGGTCCAGGGCTGAAGTGGTTAAGCTTTGGTAATACAACCTGGAAGCTCATTGGTTTCTATGCAGAAGTGAGCCTGATTTTTCACATTCTAGCTTTAGTAAATAAACCCCATTATGTACTTAAAAGTGGGGTATGCCTGTATTATTTTTGCTAGCAGGCCCTGCTTTGTAACCTGCCACAGCAATAATGTCACTCTGTCAAACCTTAAGGTAATAGACTAAACTTATGTCACAGGATCAGCTAAAATCCTTACTAATGCTGTGTTTGTAGAGTGCGATTCAGATCAACACTATTGCATTGATGGTTTACATGACATCATCCATCTTATTTCCCTAATTAGTCTCCTGTTTGTGAATATGCAGAGAACTCTTTGACTGAAATTTTGGTCTGAAGAACAGCAATGTAAAAAATGCTTATTGTGTATGCCTTTTGATGATGAATGGCTCTTTGGTTCTTCCTTGGATATGATCATAAAGGATGCCACTGGGAGTAGAAGAACCCTTTTGCCCCAGAAGAAGAAGCCTAAGCCAAAAACTGGGAAGACTTCTTCCACCTCTTAGGCCAAGAATAGTTACTTTAATTACTCCTAGGCTCCAAGGCCAGACCCAAGCCAGGAGCCTAATTCAATTAATTTGTTAATCCCCACACTAATAAAAGCTAGGAAGTCTACTTCCCACAAGGTCTAACATAACACATAGGGGTTTATTTACTAAAGGCAAATAGACTCTACTGTTCTGCAAGTGCACTTGCTCCAAAGCTTAGTAAATGATGTAAAGCTTCACTTTACAAAGAATACCCAATCATATGCAAGGGAAAAAAAAGAAGCATTTTAGCTTGCACATGATTGTATGATGAAAGGCAACAGAGCTTCCTCTCATTTGCTAAGCTCTGGATCAACTGGACTTGCAAAGTGCACAGTCTGTTTGCCTTTAGGAAATCAACCCCATAAAAGGCTTACTTTGTTTAGTGAGAAAAAAAATTGACTTTACTTCAGGAAATACTCTGTGGGAAGAATTCTAAACTATTTGCATTCAGACCTGGATCTAAACTTGGCCCTGATTATTAATAAGGGGTAATCTCAACCTTTGCACCCTTATTTCAAACACAGTTTAGCCTCCATTTTGTTCAGTCAAGACTGTAAAGCTACCTGTGACTCCATGGGATTTTAACTTGGTTCTTTCAACTCTTTAAAGACTGCCTTTGAACCTTTTTGGAATATTCCCCTTTCTACTCTCACCCACAAAGTTTATTTCTTTGTTGCCATCACCTCTTCAAGGCATGAGTCTGAATTGGCAGCCTTGAGCTTTAAAGTACCCTATCTGGTCTTACAGAAGGATAAGGTAGTGTTGATGTCTATAGTTGTTGGCCTTTCACCTTAACCAGTTAATTTTTTCCATCTTTCTGGCCAGTTCCAGTGCATCAAAATGACATTTTTCTTCACTTCCTGGGTGTAGTTCATGTTGTGTGGTTTTACATTTCAGCCACAGCTTCAAAAAAAAACTGACTCTCTTTCTTTTCATTTATTTTAGTTTTTTCTTGTCCCACCATTTCACAGCAGTGAGAGATCAAGCTTATGGTCTTAAGGACAAGGTTCCATCCTTTCCTCTCATGGTGCGCTCTACTAGGTCTAAGAATTTTTCTTGGGATTTTGGGCATCAGACAACTGTTTCCCAAATTTGCAAGGTTGCCACCTGGTCTTCTGCTCACACCTTCTCTAAGGCCTCATTCAGACGAGGCGGATCCGCTTCCATTTAGGCCTCCTCTGTCCGCCAGCTCAGCGAGAGATCTCTCCATTGATCTCCACTGAGCCGGCGGATGACAGGTCCCTCTCTGCTCATTGAGTGGGGAGGGGCTTGTCGAGCGTTGCTGGATTCTATGGGGAGATTTGATGAAAAAGGACAGCATTTTCATCAGATCTCATCCGATCCGCCCGCGACGGAACCGGACGTAGGGCCATCCGTCTGCTTTTGGTGGATCGGACAGGGTCGGATGTCAGCAGACATGTCACCGCTGACATCCGTTGCTCCATAGACCAGCATGGAGCACCCGTTCAGGTCTGCTGTCAAAACTTCTAATCTGAATCCTGTGTTCCTGAATGAAAGTGAGGTCTCATCTCACTGTGTTTGTGATTTACTCCTCACACTCAGGCTGCTTTTCTACAAAAGTTGCATGCTGGGAGTGGGAAGGGTTTTAGCTGTTTGATGAATTACTTATTTGTTTACCAGTGTCCAGTTCCTTTCGAGGCAGCAATATAATCCAATTCTCTCAGAATAACCAAATCATGTGTCACTTAGGGTACTTAGGGTACTTAGGGATTTTATGGTACAACAATTCTGTTTCTTTAGTAAAATAGGAAAAGGTAAAGACCTCTGTTATATTATTATTACTGCCCCAGTGTCGACAACTCCCCCAAATTCATTTTATACTGTCATAGGTTGTTAGGACAGAAGGTGATATGAAATTTCCTCCAAAAGGGTCACAGATAGAAAACAAATGGATGTTTTACCTTTTCTAAACTGTATCCAAAACAATAAAAAATGAAACTATTATTATTATTTTTATTATACAAAATGTATATAGCTCAAACAGTTTGTCCAATAGTTTGTGCAGTCCTTTACAAATTAAAGAGAGACAGTGCAGTTACAAAACAATGCAGAACATGACTGGGAGGGCTCTACTCATGACAGCTTACATTTTAAAAGGGAGGGGCAAGTAGTAAAGGATAGGAGAAGCTCTAAAGAAGTCCTGGAGGCACACATAGGAGGAGGTGACAAAAGAGCAGGAGATCCTGGGAGGGGCAAAGTGGACAGTTTAAGTGATATTTTTAGATGAGGGTGTTGTAGCTTGGGGCAGAATTGTGTATGTCTTTGTATGTTTTTAATATTTTGAATCATTTATGTTGGGTTTGAGGAAGCCAATGGAGAGATTGGTAGAGGGGGAAGCGGCCACTGAACAGTTGGTAAGGTGGGTGAGTCTAGCAACAGCATTCATGATAGACTAAAGGGGGAATAGCCTATGTAAGGGTAGACCAACAATAATGGAATTGCAATAGCTGAGGGTAGGGATAACCAGGTAGTGTATTAGTATCTTTAGGTGCTGGTTGGCTAGAGCTTTATTTATTGAACCGTGTTTTGTGTGTTTATCTAACCAGTGATATCCTAGATGACTGCTGGGAGAGCAGCAACTTTTCAGGGAGTGGGCAAAATCTTTTGGACATCAATGTATTCAAGAGACACAGAGAACATATTGGGCAGAGGGTAGCTCTTGTGGTCAGTGGAGGTTTCCTGGTAAGTTCTGTTTTGGGATTAATACATTTGCTTTCCAAACATTTACTTTCCATACATTTTCTTTCCTGTGACAATCTGATATTTATCAAATAGCATGGATTCTATTATAAAACTATTCCAAAAATACCAACTTTATTTATTTTTTTTAAGTAAAAAAGTAATTACTAGGTATTATCTTACGCTTCAAACAAACAGTGTTTTTTTTTGTTTGTTTTTTGTCACAGGGACAGATTTTAAAACCCAGTAAAAGTAAAAAGAGCAAGTGGCAACTTTTCCAAAAACTAGCAGAAGATTGCCATCGGAAAAAAGTGACTCCCAGTAAACAAGAAGAGATGATGAGAGAATATTCATTTGTAGACCTAGCTTCTCAGTGCCAAGCTGTCATATGCTGCAGGGTGACACCAAAGCAGAAAGCTATGATTGTACAGCTTGTGAGAAAACACAAGAAAGCCATAACCCTTGCTATTGGGGATGGGGCAAATGATGTAAATATGATTAAAAGTAAGTTTCGGTTTAATATTTTTGCTGTCTTTTTACCCTTTGGGTATTGATAAGAGAGTGGAGAGATAGATTTGTGATAGAGGTGGTTGATTGAAATATTGTGACAAACAGTGTAGGTAAGTGGTATACATACAGTGCATTTAGAAGAAAAGTACTGAACCTATTTTATTTCTTTCAGTACAATTGTCACAGGAACAGTAGTAACCGTTGTTATATTTTTCTTTTGCCTCCTGTTTCAGTAAAAACAGAAACTTAGCAATAAAATCTTGATAGCATTTCTTACCTTCAGTCTTGCACAGTTTCACAGCCCCTTGCCAGTACTTAAATAGCTTACTCTGATTGTGAGTTTCTAGCAGTGTACATTGAAATCTGTCAGATATAGCCCACCACATTTCTCTGGTTGCATCCAGTATCATCTAGCTATTTCCTCCCCACCCTCACTGTCCATGGCCTGCTCCTTCAGTCATTAAATAGCAGTTCTTTTATTCATGGATACTCAGCCGCATCATATGTAGATGTTAACTAGGGTGGTCTCCATAAAATTCTATCTGCCTAGGAACATCCACTCCTGTACATCACCTCACCAACCATGATCTGTCTGCATTACATAAAGAAACATGGAGACCGAGTGATAACATCGCTGGGTTTAAAATAAGATATGTAATAAAAACATGTATATTTAAATTTAATTTTAAAAAAATAATGCATTCCTGTGAAAGGAAATTAGAAAGGAGTGAGGAATAAAGGAGGGCAAAATATAAGTAGATTAAACTTTAATATCTAATTTTAGATTTTGGTTGAATATCTCAAAATGTTAATTAATGCAACTGAGGAGGAAATGGTAAAGAAACAAACTTTTTTTAATGCATTGTAAGCTCTGCTTTTTGTGCTTATGCTCTGACTAAGATGGCTGCTAGCACAATTAAGCAATAATCCAGGCAACATAAATCAGCGATCTACGTTATGTGCAAAGATCTTGCCTTTCCTCGAATCTACTTTTATAGAGTATGAATAGAGCATGCAAAATGACTGGATTCTACTCACTGAGTTTATATTAAGGAGTGTTCCTAACATGATCAGTGCCTGAACATGATCATCTCGTGCCTAGGGCAAAGGTGGCAAACTGCGCCTTCCCCCACCGCCCCCATCACCACCACTACAGTTAATTACACATGTCTTTTCAAGGCAAGAACATTTTTTAAATATTTATAAAAAGATAGATTTAACCCCTTCCTGCCATCTCCTCCTGGACCTTTAAGACCTTCTAAATTCTGGGAGGCGGAGGCGCCCATTTGTGTCATGCGACTGCTCTGACTGGCTGTCACAGCGTTCACATGATCAGAAAGCTCCCTGATCGCAAGCATGCATCGGGAGCTTTCTGGTCCCAGCCGGTAACTGTACTGGGAGCACGCAGGGCTCAGAAATATTTGCATTTGAGACACATATATGCAGCCTGCTGAGAGGTCACATATATATATATATATATATATATATATATATATATATATATATATATATACTAAAAACAGAATTCCCAGCCCCCCCCCCCCCCCCCCCATTTGTTATTGTTCTGCCCATTAAACTGATTGGGAGGACGAAGACACACATAAAATGACCCATTTTTGGAAAGTGGACACTCCAAGGTGATGTAATTTTTGCCACAATATTTTGGCAGTGAAGAAACGAGATGAAATTCAAGCTTTTACCCCTTCGCTGCCAGAGCCATTTTTGCATTGTTCTCACACATCTTTTAAAAAATTATGTTAGGTAGAAAACAAGTAATAAACCCTCAAATAGTATATATTTTCTTAAAACAGACACCAGGTAGAATAAAATAGTGGTAGCTCCAATTTTTTATGTCATACAATATTTGTGCAATCGTTTATCAAGTACAGAACTTCATACGCTACACAAATACACTACAAATACACTAAACTTTATTTTAGGGCACACAAGTGCAATACATCACTTATAAAAATGAGGTTTTACCAAATAAATTGATACCGAGCATCCAAAGCTTTAAATTTGTGCACTCCTACAAAATAACAGCAAACTTTTGCACCCTATATTTTCTATAAATACACCACAACAGACAGAGGGGGTTATTTACGATAGGCAAATCCACTTTGTGCTTGGAAGTGCAGTCGCTCTAAATCTAAGGGGTAGATCTGAAATGAGTGGAAGCTCTGCTGATTTTATCATCCAATCATGTGCAAGCTAAAATTTCGTTTTTTATTTTCCTTGCATGACCCCCTCGGATCGGGAGCGACTTTACTTCCAAGTGCACTTGCAGTGCAAAGTGGATTTTCCTTTAGTAAATAACCCTCAAAGTGTTAGAAGTCCTGTACGGTTGCTTTATTGCAATGCTTTATTGAGTAATTGGTATGTTTACAGAAGATAATCTTTATATTAGGTTCTCTGTGGACTTTAAATGAAATACAAATGTGAGTGACTTAATCAGTTACAATCATTTTTATTTGTACCCTGCTTAAGTGATTGGGATCCCAAGACCATGTTGATCCCAAGAGCCCAAGACCATGGGATCCTATCATTTCTGTGAAGTGGCTAGATACAAAGGGGCTGTTTAACTAAAACTGGAGAATGCAAAATCTGGTGCAGCTCTGCTTAGAATCCAATCAGCTTCCAATTTTTATTGTCAAAGCTTAGCTGAACAAGCTGAAGTTAGAAGCGGATTGACTACCATGCACAGCTGCATCCGATTCTGGATGCTCCAGTTTTAGTAAATCAACTCCACCATTCCAACATTAGAAGAATTTAACAGATTCTGAGTGTAATGAAGTGGCAGAGGAGAAACTGAATCTGGTATGTAAGACACATAGGGGTTTATTTACTAAAGGAAAATCCACTTTGCACTGTAGATCCAAGAGCTTGCACATGATTGGATAATAAATTCAGCAGAGCTTCCACTAATTTCAGATCTACCCCTTAGATTTAGAGCGACTGCACTTCCAAGTGCAATTGCAGTGCAAAGTGGATTTGCCTTTTGTAAATAACCTCCATAATCTTTTTTGATTTTTTTAATAAACTGCAAGATACGATTACTTTTAATTATATTTTGATTCCTGGGTCAAATTTTGTATTTAATTAGTAAGTTTCAATATATAATGCACAATTTTCAACATATACTGTTGGAACCTACTGCATTTTAAGCAGTAACAATACATTTCACTATTTAATTTTGTTCATGCTATCAAATTTATGAAATTACAGTTCTTTTAAGGCTATTTATTTTTCTTTTTGAAGGTTTTATTGGCAATGGACAAAAAAATCTCCCTTAAAGTGGATCTTTTTAATATGAAGTTAGGGTATTACGTCCTTGCCTTAATAAATAAGTTTGACTGTTCTTTTGTGACTCTTGTTATAGTATTGCAAACCATGATAAAGTAAGAGTTCCCCTTCTTAGCTAACATTATTCTCTTTTCTCAGCTGCTCACATTGGAGTTGGTATCAGTGGTTTGGAAGGAACACAAGCTGTCCAGTCCAGTGATTATGCTTTGGCTCAGTTTTCTTATCTTCAGCGCCTTCTACTTATTCATGGACGGTGGTCCTACCTTCGTATTGCAATGTTTCTGAGATATTTCTTCTACAAGGCATCGGCCAGTGTTTTCTGCCATGTGTTATATGCATATTTTAATGGATATACAGCTCTGGTATTTATTATTGAAATCTAAATAATACTATTGTAAGAACTGTAATTGTGTGAGAAATGATATTTAGTCTGTTTATTATCTGGGGACATATAAGGTGGACAATAGGGAGAGAGAAACACGTACATTGTCATTGCTGACCTGTCTTTTTGAAAATGCTAGTTGACATGCTTTCCTTCAGAATTTAGTACGTTGCATCAATACTCTGGAACAGGTCTGCAGATCTTTACTCTCCTCATAACAAGAGACAGGCAGCTAACATTTTTTATGGTGTAAGCCTCTACATAAAATAAGGTAATTACCACAGAAGACTGTATGAAAAATACAGATGTATCATTCTACAGAGACAAAAATTCCAAATCCCCAAAGCAAGCTCCAAGAAGCACTGTAAAATGTACATTGCCCACTCCCAACCAGGGAAAAAAATACAATATTGTGCAAGGTGAAAAATCAGCAAATATTGGGTGAATTTTAACAATGAACCTACATTTACTGAGTAATAAATAGAATGAATGGCACAGGAAAGCACTTTCCTGTTGAAGAATAAATAGATGCTTGGCGAGGTGAATTTTATTTGAAAATAGGCAAATCTCAGTTGAAAATACCAAAAACCACCATGACAACTAGAGAGAATGTGGCAAATTGAATATTGGTAAAAAAAGAATGGCAAATTTCAGCTTAAAGCAATGGGTGAATTTCTTTTTGAATCAATGATGAAAACAACTGTTAGTAACATGACACTTACATATTTACCGTTTTTTTTCCTTGTATTGCAGACAGTGTTTGACAGCTGGTTCATAGCCTTCTACTCCGTACTTTTTACTGCTCTTCCAGCATTGTCCATGGGACTCTTTGAACAGGTGAGAAAAAAAATCAGATTCTTTTATTAGCTGCATTCCCTAACATTAAAATGGCCTTAATATATGTAATTTATCCTGGCAAATATTACATAGTTACATAGTAGTTAAATTAAATATATATATATAATATATACATACAAATGCAAGCCAGTGTAAAAGGTATGCATCATACATATAATACATATATTGTATAAAGCAAAAAGGTTTACTAATATTACTAATTGATAAGGGTATTCTGTATAGACGTGTGACTGATGGACAAGACTCTTACATGTAAATAAGCAAAAAGGATGATCACAATTCATACAGTAATTGAAGTACAATCACCCAATGAACAGATCCCAAATATAAAAGCTATTAGTGAAATATAGATAGGATCATGGGGTACAGAATACATACAGAAAAACAAAAGAACCAATAGATAATAATGCAGCCCCCAGATCAGTAATTCTCATCATAAAACAAACAGGGGTATGTAAATAAAAACATAATTAGCAATCCAACATTAAAATTAATGTAAATACAGTAAATTTGCCTAGATGAGACAAAATAATCATGCTAAACCATAGTAAAAGCGAACAGTGCATTCTCATGTTATTAGGGAGCAGAGTAATGTTTGCAGCTTTCATATAGCCTCAAAGGTGTTATTTTAAAAGTATAAAGATATAAAACAAACCTAATAAATGCACTCTGTACCTTGCTGGCAATGATTGTAGACAACACAGGACAGGTAATTGTGAGAAACAAAGGTTCCACTGGAATCAAATTATTCATGTACTGAGATATACAATGCACTGAAATTAAAGAAAGGTTTATGTTAATAAATAGGAAATTTAATAAAAAGGGCTTAGTGTGTATTACCCAGTGGTGAAGCAAGACATTCTTTCACCTGGGGCAAAGACTTAGTTCTTTTTATTAGTATTTTTTTTAATTGTTACTATTTTTTACATTTTATTTTACAATTTTATTATTTTTTACAATATTATTTATTATAGTTTTATAGGAGCCCTGTTGTGGGACTTTGATGAAATATCAGGTGTCTAAAAAGACCTCTGATGCCTCACTTTGGAGACAGAGAAAGAGTTTAAGGACAAATTCCCCAGTTCTTTTTTCTGCAGCGTCAGGGGCATCTATCAGGTATGATATTTACATACTGTAGTTACATTGGTCCAAGCTGGAACAATGTAACTATATATAATATAGCCTATGCCTAGAATTACTCCTTAAATTGCCAAGGAATGAACAGTACTACAGCCATCCCCACACCTTGGATTCTGGGACATACAGTAGGTCAGGCCAAAGCTGCTGCAGGACAGCTGTTTCGAAAATCGGACTGTCCTGGCAGATCTGGGACACTTGGCAACTTCAGGAGGTAGCATTCTTTCGGATATCAAAAATTCACTGTGTAAAGCCCCTTTCACACAAAGAGTCCGATCAGTTCCACCTGATAGTTTTTCAGGCGGACCTGATTGGAGCCTCCATTCACCCCTATGGACCAACAGGTGTAAACAAATTCGTGTCCTTTTACACCCGCCTATCTCCAATACAGTTCACATAAAAAATAGGGGGGGGGACCTGTCCCCCTCTGTCTAGGTGGATGGGATTGGAGGGCAGTTGAGTGTAAACAGCCAGCCACTTAAGTTACTCCCATCTTCCTATAGAGCAGAGCCGGCTGTGTCCGTATCCACTCTGCATAATCTGAGCGAACACAGACCTGTCATCAGCCTGCTCTGCTCCAATCAGTAGACTGATCCCCTGCTGAGCAAAGCAGATCCCACAACATGTAGAAGGTTGCTATAGGAGAAATCATCATAATGTGTGTGAAGTCATGGAAAGTTGCTAAAGTGACCATATGCACTGTGAATGTGCTTTTATATGTATTAATTAGTAATATGTACTTGCGAATATTTGAATTTATTATTATAGCTATGATAAACTATATTAATAAACCCAAATACAGGCATACCCCACTTTTGTAAATATCCACTTGTTTATATTACCAATAAATATATATAAAAGCACATTCACAGTGCATATGGCCACTTTAGCAACTTTCCACATTCACATTATGGTGACAGTATGACATACTCCTGCCAGCAGAGGCGCCCTTCTCAATGTGGTTCCTGGGGCAGATGTCCCCCCTGCACATCTATTTTCAGCCCTGGTATTACCAGATAGTTTATATCCTGAGAGTCATATGAACAGTAGGGGTTGATTTACTAAAGGCAAATATACTGTGCATCTTGCAAAGTGCAGTTGCTCCAGAGCTTAGTAAATGAGTAAAGCTTCACTTTGCAAAAAATGCCCAATCACATGCAAGGAAAAATAAAAAGAACAGCATGTAACACAGGCAGGTTTCCGTTACATCAGAGGGGGGCGGGGTCACCCATACATCACTGGGGAAGCCCGGGTTTCCCCTTGCGTCAGAGGGGGGCGGGGTCAGGTGACGGGTGGCCCCGTCCTCCACATATAACAAACGCCAGGCCGCCGGGATCCCCGCAGTGTCTCCTCCATGGAGACAGAAGATGGATGGATTCGCTGCGCTGGATCAGATCAGCTATCGCTGGACCCCGGAGAGATGATCATTCGTCGCTGGATAGCAAGAGTGGATTACCACCGCTGGAATCTTTTTTTTATTTTTTTTTTATTTTTAATAAAGGAATTTTTCAAAAGTGTTTGTCTTATTTAACAATTTTTTACACTTTCTTTGAGAAATGGTAGGGGTACTTTTGTACCCCCTTACCATTTCAAACAGGGAGGGGCCGGGATCTGGGGGTCCCCTTGTTAAAGGGGGCTTCCAGATTCTGATAAGCTCTGCGCCCGCAGACCTCCACAACCACCGGCCAGGGTTGTGGGGATGAGGCCCTTGTCCCCATCAACATGGGGACATGGTGCTTTGAGGGGTCACAGACCCCCAAAGCATCCTCCCAATGTTGAGGGCATGTGGCCTGGTATGGTTCAGGAGGGGGGGCGCTCTCTCGTCCTCCCCTCTTTTCCTGCGGCCTGCCAGGTTGCGTGCTCGGATAAAGGGTCTGGTATGGATTTTTAGGGGGACCCCCAGGTCAATTTTAAAAAAAATTTGAACCGGGGTTCCCCTTAATATCCATACCAGACCTGAAGGGTCTAGTGTGGATATTTAGGGGGAACCCCACGTCAATTTTTTTTTAATTTGACGCAGGGTTCCCCTTAATATCCATACCAGACCTGAAGGGCCTGGTAATTGAATTTGGGGGACCCCCACGCTTTATTTATTTATTTATTTTTTTAATCAATGACTTTCAATGAGTGTTCTCTGTATTACGGAGCCGACAATTCATAATAGCTGCGAGTGATTTTAAAGGACTTTTTTTCCTGCATAAATGACACTTTGTGCAGGGACAGTTCTAAGCACCAGAAACATGCACCCCTTCACAGGCATACTATAGACACCCCCCAGGTACGAAATTTAAAGGAATATTACACTTTGATTGTTTCACTTTAATCATTATTAAAATCACTGCTCCCGAAAAAACGGCCATTTTTAAAACTTTTTTTTGCATTGATACATGTCCCCTGGGACAGGACCCGGGTCCCCAAACACTGTTTAGGACAGTAACTTGCATATTAGCCTTTAAAATTAGCACTTTAGAATCTTTTCTCTCTGTCAAATCTTTTCTCTCTGTCTAATATTTTCTCTATATAATCTTGGACTAATAGATGTAAGGTTAGGCACATTCGACCACAGGTTCTATAGACACAGATTGTTATTGTCAGAGTCACGTCAAATCTCCTATTCTATATTGAACTGTTGTAACAACGAAAACGAAAATAAAGCATTTATTTATGTTGCATCTTTTGTTTTTCGGATTCTGTGCTTTCGTTATTTTTTGTCAAAACGAAAACGAAAATACCTGAAATTCGGACGAAAATGCATTCGGACAAAAACTAATGCACATGTCTAATATATACTGTCCACACGTTGATTATGTGATAAGCAGCACAGTTATTTACATATAGACAGTAGAGGACAGCAGACCCCTACAGTTGTAAACTTTTAAGATACTGTGGCGTCATCCTCCTCTCCACCTCGTCCAATCAAAGGTCCCCTTGTATTCCTTGTAGTCATTGAAAAAAATACATGCGTTCTATGGAGGGCAGTGGTGTGCGCAAACAATCTTCTATATTCAGTAGGGAATCTGCTGGAGTAGCTCTCACTGTATGTATTTTCTGCATTCCCAGTGGCCCTCTGGATATCAGATGGGACACTGGCATCAAGTCAAGCTGGACAAACAAAAGAAAAGTAAATTCCTTGAGTTCTGCTTTAAAATCTAAACATTTTACAACTGTTCTATCTGATTTTGAATGCTTTTATGCTTGTGTTTTTCTTTCAGGATGTCAGTGCCAAAATGAGCCTACAATGTCCAGAGTTATACAGAATTGGGCAGACTGATTCCCTTTTCACTTACAAGACGTTTGCATGGTCTTTTATAAAAGGCATTATAACTTCATCAGCATCTGTCTTCATACCATATGGAGCTTGCAGAGACACTGCTGGTCCTGGTGGTACCTGTGATCATCAGTCATTTGCTGTTACAGCAGCAACTGTGGTTATTCTTGCTGTCACTCTGGAGGTAAATATTAAGACTATTCTAAATTAACACAAGATCTTAAAAAATGTCAGTTCATTGTTTTGCCTTTTGTCAGGTAGTAGAAGGTAAAGTGGAAGTAAACCCATCGATTTAAACAGTTAAAAAATAAAAAGGCATGTCGGGAATGCTAACTGCACATTGACTGTGCTCTCAGCCAAACTATCAAACCATCCAATGGCTGGTGTCATAATGAATCACATGTGCAGCACCATAGCAGTTGAAGATTAAACAGAGGCAAAGATGGCAGCTTCCTTGGCTGAAAACGATAGGGGAGTTTACTTCCACTTTAAGTAGAGTTGAAGAGATTGTAAAAGATGACATTTTCTTTAAAAAAAATGTCATACTTACCTGCTCTGTGCAGTGGTTTTGCACAGAGCAGCTTCAATCCTCCTTTTCTCGGGCCCCCCGCCAGCACTCTAGGCCCCTCACCAAGTGCCCCCATAGCAAGCCTTTTGCTGTGGAAGCACCTATGCGTGCTCACTCCTGAGCTAGCTCTCTGCGTCCATAAGACACAGAGAGTGTGGCTGAGCCCCACCCCCACCCTCGCTCCTGCCTCACTGGCTGTGATTGATAGCAGCGGGAGCTTATGGCATCTCAGCCAATCTGGAGGGAGAGACTCAGGAGAGCCTTGAGTCTTGTGCACTTCGCTGGATTGGGATCGGGCTTAGGTAAGTATTGAGGTGGCTGAGGGGGTAGCTGCACACTGAAGGTTTTTTTACCTTCATGCATGAAGGTAAAAAACCTTCAGCCTTTGCAACCACTTTAAATAAGATTTGTTTTGCTGATATTGACCGTGAGACATTATGGTGTCCCTTTCTGCTGCCCTATTTAAAAATGTATGAAAAAAACCTACCTTCCTACCTTACCTTCTCTGACAGGCCTATGGAACAGGTATTAACTTGTCTTACCTAACTGTTCTTTTTTTTGAAGAAAAACACATAATGACCTCACTCCTAAACAATTTAAATAATTTAACTGCATTTTCATCATAATCTGGGACTGTGACATCATAAGGGGTGGGGACATCACCCGGTGACCCCGCCCATTGTCCATATATAAGTCGCCGCACACCGCGTCCCTGCCATTGCGGCCAGAGAGAGCGTTGGTCAACATCTCAAAGAAGAAGAGAAGGCGGCGACGATGACAGAAGACCGGGCCACCGCTAGTAAAAGAGCTGGAAGAAGGAGCGGAGGCCCGGCAAGAAGAACCGAAGAGGGGGACAAGAACCCCCGAAGTCGGAAGAAGAGGTGGCGGCGACAGAAGACCGGGCCACCGCTAGCAAAAGAGCTAAAGGAAGAAAGTGGAATCCCGGCAAGAAGAACCAAAGAGGGGGACGAGACCCCTGAAGTCGGAAGAAGACCCCCGAGCGGCGACGAGGAAGAAAGCCAGGCTCCTCCGCTAGTAAAAGAGCTAGCAGAAGATAGAGGAGGAGTCCGGCAGGAAGACCCCCCAAGACAGAAGAAGACCCCTGGAGCTGTGCAATAAATTATTTTGAAACCTTGTGTTGTGTTTTATTTCCATTTTGTTCACTAGGTGAATGGGTAGGGGTATATTGTACCCCAATACCCATTCACATAGGGTGGGGGGCCGGTATCTGGGATGAGCCCCCCGCCCAAAGACCCAGACAACCAATGGCCAGGGTTGTCGGGAAGAGGCCCTTGTCCTCAACATGGGGACAAGGTGCTTTGGATTGGGGGGGCCGCACGGCCTACCCTCCTCAAAGCACCCCCCATGTTGAGGGCACGCGGCCTGGTACGGCTCAGGAGGGGGGCTCTTGCTCGTCCCCACCCCCTTTCCTGACCGGCCGGGCTGTGTGCTCGGATAAGGGTCTGATATTGACTTTGGGGGGAACCCCCACGCCGTTTTTTCGGCGTAGGGCTTCCCCTTTAAGTCCATACCAGCGACGTGTCAATCTCGCCCATGGAGGCTGCGACATTGACCTCCTTCACTAGTCCCGTCTACATGGAGCGCACAGATGGCCGGATTGTCCGCCGAACTCACAGTCCGGCGGACAATTTTTGAGTCAAAACTACTTTCTAAGTCTGCCAGCCTTTTGGGGAAAAAAAGTCCGCTGGAGCCCACACACGGACGGATTGTCCGGGGGACTCTGGTCCGCCGGACCAAGTCCGCCGGATAGTCTGATCATGTGTACGCAGCATAAGGGAGGAAGCTCATTGTTTATATGTGTTCACAGACTGTTTTGTCTTTAGTCACTATATGCAAGTATCAATTGTTTTCTCATACATTCTGATACATATGTTGACTTTTTGAGAGGCATTTGCACATCACGGACTTTGAGAAGTCGGTTCAGGGGTATTTTTTTCTTTTGTTTCAGTAAATAGTCACACAACTTGGCAGCACATTTCACATTAATTGTTGTGTATATATATGTTGCTAGTTGTTTAAAGACTAGAGGACAGTATTTTATTATCTATCCCCCGAGAATCACCCCTGGGATCACCTCAGAATTCTTCCTCACAAGCGCTGCATTTTATATTTTTTCATATATTATATCATGCAAGTAACTCTCTTTAGTTAACTGGGTCTCAGTATTGAAAACAGATCCACAGTGGATCATTGCTCTTGCTTTATTCACATTTGCATATTGATTCACACCCAGATGCTTCTGGGTTGTAACTTCTATCCAAATTCTGCAAAAGAGACACCAGGTTTTTCCATCGTCCAATGTTTACTCCATCTACAAGCTGTAAACTGAATCTTCTCCAGAGTAAACATGGGCCGAATGACCCCCGGTTCGGTTTGTGGCAGAACTTTTTAACATCGCAAAAGTTTGGAACCGAATAACAAACCCCATTGAACTCAATTGAACCTGAACTGGAAAAATATAGTGCCTGGGGGGTCCCCATAGTCTGCCTGTAAAGTGGCAGATCTGTACCATGTATAGAAACTGCTGCAGCAATAATGACATTTATAAAGCCAATAAAATGAAATTTCCCCTGCAAGCTTTCTTTATTTTGTAAACAATGGCTTGGGGGACAGTCTGTATGATGAGGCGGCTATTTAGTTCACTCGGAACAAGTTTAAAGAGATTTTTTGAAAAAAAACCTGGTGTCTCTTTCGCAGACTTTGGATAGAAGTAACAGGTGCGAAAAAATTGGCTGCACATCGTAACCCTATAGAGGTACTCTTGATGAAAGCAAGAATAGCCTTTGCTGTCAAAAAATTTAATGATTGACACCTGTCAAACAGGTGTGGAAAAATTTGATTTGTCTTTGGGTGTCGGTGGTGCCTGCACACTTTAATCCTATAGAGGTACTCTTGATAAAAGCAAGAATTGGCCATGCTGTGAAAAATTTTAATGACATGCACCTGTCAAACAGGTGCATAAAAATCGTTTTTTGGGTGTAGGTGGTGCCTTCACACTGTAACCCTATAGAGGTACTCTTCATGAAAGCAAGAATTGGCCTTTCTTTCAAAAAGGTAAATGGCATGCACCTGTCAAACAGGTGCAAAAAATTGGTAATTTAATTGTGCCCAAGAAACCTACATCAAAACATTTCTGCCAGATGAAATCAACACCCACAAAGCTAGGCAGCCTAGACAGTCTTTCACAGATTCCAGATCCAGAAAGCACTTAATCAGTGAAATCGGCATCAGAGGCTTGATAGCTGCTGCTAATCCAGGTCTGATTCATTTTGATAAATGTGAGCTCCACCGCTCCTATCTTGACCAACAGAAGCCTCAAAACTACCTTTTCCATGAGACTGTAACCTACAAGAGTCTGGAAAGACACAAACTCCTCTTTAAGGTGTCCTCAAGAGATTTCCTCTTCTGCTCCCTCCGTAGGGACGGGATGAATTCCGAGACTTTCCCCTTGTAATTTTAGTCAAGGAGGGTTGCCAACCGATCATGATCTGTCACGTACCTGGATCGTGAGCCTGACGTGTAAAGAAGAGCCTCTCTTGCCGCACCGGATTGTGGGCCCCTGGGGTTGAGACAGTAGCCACAGAAGCACGGTGGCGCAGGAGTGCCTGGGTTCAGTCTGGTATTGGTAGGGTTGGATGCTCGTGGCTGGAGATGCAGCAGGCAGACCAAGAAGAATTGTGTCATTGATGCATGCATTGTCACAGCTCGCCATCCTTGTGGCCTCCTCAAATAATGACAGTACAGGGCATGCATCCTTTATCAGCAGCCATTGGCGTGGGAAAAAAAAGCGGAGACGGCCTGAGCCTGTTGTTTTGCCACACTCACACAGGTACTTGCTGATTGCCCTCTGCTGCATGTGCAGCTGCCACAGTATTGCCAAAGTCAAGTTCCACCTTGTGGGCATGTCACAAATAACTCGGTTTACAAGCAGGTAGAACTCCCACTGAATTTCAGCCAACTGAGCACTGGCTGTATATGACCGCCTGAAATGGCTACAGACTCTTCCGGCCTGCTTTAGCAGATCTTCCAACCCTGGGTACCTGCTTAAGAAACGCTGCACCACCAAATTGAGGACATGTGCCATGCACATGTGTCAACTTTCCCTGTCTAAGGGCAGACAGGAGGTTTGAGCCATTATCGCACACCACCATTCCTGGCTCCAGTTGGCATGGCGTGAACCACTTTTGGGCCTTCCCCTGTAGAGCTACAAGAATCTCTGCTCTGGGGGTGACCCCTGTCCCTTACACAGACCAGCTGAAGCACTAAATGGCACCTTTTAGCCTTACTCATGGAATAACCCCTTGAACACTTTTGGGGTATTGGTGGTCTATAGGATGATTAAGCAGAGGAGGGCATGGAGGAGGAGGAAGTGCAGGAGGAGGGGGATGGAGCTGACAAGTCTCACTCCAGTAGCTGTATAGAGACAAGGCGGAGCAACAAGTTGCTGCACCAAGCCCTGTCCTGCATCCATCTGAGTTGCAAGCAGATTTACCCAGTGTGCTGTGAATGAAATATGACCCTGACCATGCTTGCTGGACCATGTGCCAGCAGTAACGTGGACCTTGCAGCTGACTGCCTTGCCCAACGATGCCACAACATTGCCTTCCACATGATGGTACAGAGCTGGAATGGCCTTACCTGAGAAGAAATAGCGACTGGGAACCTGCCAATTTGGTACAGCACATTCTGCAAAATCACAGAAGGTGGAAGAATCCACCAGACACAAAGGCAGGAGTTGTAAAGCCAGCAGCTTTGCCAAGCTTGAATTTAGATGCTGGGCATGTGGGTGGCATTGACTGTATTTTTTTTTTTTGCTGCAGCAGATGGGGCAGAGAAATTTGCCTTGTAGTGTGCTACTGTCAGATGTGCTGCAAGGACCTGTGACACCCTTCGCTATACCATCATCCCTGTCAGTGGAGGCTGCTGAGAGGTCATGAGGTATAGCAGGGGTTGACCCAAAAGTTGAGGAGTGACGAGAAGCAGAATTGCATCCCTTTTGTATGGCTTTTAGGTGCTCTTGCCAACTGGCTGAGTGGTGGAAGGTTAAATGCCTTGTCAAGCATGTGGTACCCAATTGGCTTGATTTTTTGCCACACTTGATCTGCTTGAGGCAAAGTTTGCAAATTGCAACAGTGCGATTGGCTGCACATATGCTAAAAAAGGCCCAGAAGTGGGTCAGGAGATAACCGTTCCAAAATCTGGTGAAATAGGGTGGCTGCTCTCTACTATTCCATTATGGCTGCGTTGTTGGGGTTGTGCCTCACCCTCACTTTCCTCCTCTGCTCTATCCGGCACCCAAGTCGCATCAGTGAGCTCCTCATCATCATCTCTTCCATCCTCATCATCACTGGAGCCAACTAGGCAATATGCTGCGGCTGGGGGAACATGACTGCCAATTTGTTTACCAGCGTTCTCCCCTCTCTGTAGGCTCCTGTTCCTACCTTCCTCAATTCAGAACCAGGATCTGAATTCAGTAAGGGCTGTGCATCATCCAGGAGAAAGTGGTTGATGCTGTGTTCATATAACTCAACTGACTCCTCCATGTCTGATGCTGGGGCTATGGCAGGAGTAGCTGTGGACAAGAAGGCAAAATAAGCCACTTTGGCAGCTGCGGTTAACTGCAAACTAGTCTCTGCTTGGGTGACAGAGGATGAGGAGGATGAGGATGGTTTAATAGGCCAGTCCACCACCTCCCCTGCTTGCTGCGGCCGGATAGCATGGGCAACATCACTAAACCAAGGAAATTACACCCTGCCTGAGGACAGACCATGTCCACCTTTACCTGTGGACACAGACGCTGCTAGCGACTTCTGCCTCTCCTTGTTGGCCAAACCAGACATGATGTGGGGGCTTATTAACAAAATGTAATAAAGATGGGGAAATGTGTACATGAATGCACTTTAATGAATGGAAAGTGGTGTTTGGTGCACTTTAAGTTGAGTACTCACTAAACAGTAAACATATGCACTGAAAAGTGCTAATTTTAGTTTCATTCGTTTTTTTACTTTTTTTGGAAATTTGAAATTTCCGAAATTCCGAAATCCGAAAATTGGAATTTCCGAATTTTCAAATTTTTGAATTTCTAAATTTTCAGATTTCCGAATTTTCTAATTCCGAATTTCGAATTTTTTAATTGCGAATTTCCAAATTTTGAATTTTTTAATTTCAAATTTCAAATGTCTGAATTTCGAATTTCAAATTCCGAATTTCCGAATTCCAAATTTCGAATTTCCAAAATTCCAAAATTTCGCATTTTCAAAAATTCAGAAATTTGAAAATTCTAAAATTTTAAATTGGGAAATTTGTAAATTCAAAATTCGGAAATCTGAAATTCAGAAATTTAGAATTTCGGAAATTGAAAAATATTTGGAAATTCGGAAATGAACTAATTTGTAACTAAACGAATTGCACTTGTCTACTAAACAGACACACTCCACTGACACACTGCAATATACTGAAGTAAAACTGCACTGACGCACAGCAATATACTGAGGTAGACATGCACTAACGCACTGAAATATACTGCAGTAAACGTGCAATAACACACTGATATACATTGCGTTGAATGTGCAGTAATGCACTGAAATATACAGCGGTAAACGTGCACTAACCAACGCACTGAAATTTACTGTGTTAAAATTGCATTAACACACTGCAATATACTGCAGTAAACCTGCAATTATGCACTGAAATATCACCCAAATCTACTCCAGAGCTGCCATTCTTATTTTTCTTTTGCTACCTGATCAAGCATTGACCTGGAACAAGCATTTTTAGGGGTTTTACAGAATACGGAAGCAAGAACAATGATCAATCTCCAGTGGATGTGCATCATCTTGGTGACTAGTCCTTAGTAAATGTGTATTAGCCTCTGCTTACCGGTCTCGTGTATGTCTTTGAGCTGGCCAATTTGCAGTGTATGACATAGAACTGTATCTCTAGCATTGTCCCCCACAGACTCTGTGGTCAAGTTGTAAACAATGGGCTCACACAAGAACACTGCAGTGAATGACACCACATGATTATGTGGCACCACGCTCTGTAGCGTTAAGGACCACTGTCAGGGGAAGAGGGTTATACAACTGGTTGGAAGACCCAATTAAAGAAAGTTATGCAAACAAAGTTTTTCTAAAATTTTTTTTAAAAAGTCAGTAACTTCCACAATGCTACAACATTCTCTTTAAAGTGGTTGTAAACCCTTACAACCAACTTTGACCTACAGGTAAGCCTAGATTAAGGCTTACCTGTAGGTCCAAGAAATATCTCCTAAACCTACACGGTTTATGAGATATTTGCCAAAAGACAGGCACCACTGTCTATGGCCCATGCGCCGTAGACAGCGGCGCGCAGGCGCACTGAGTGCGCCGTGGTCAACGGCGATATGCCGCGAGTGGCGGCTCCCGTGCTTCGCCGAATGACAGCAGGGGAGCAGCGAGACCCACCAAGAAGATGGATGCGCCGGACTACAGGGGACAGCGCTGACTTCGCTGGCTCCTGTGTCAGGTAAGTGACACATAATGGACTACTATGTGATGCATAGTAGTCCATCATGCTTTACCTTTGCAGGGAATGAAAGAGGAAGTAAACTCATCAGGGTTTACTTCCTCTTTAAAGACCTTTGTACATTAATAAAATCCTTAGTTACAGTCTAATTATAACTACATTAAAGTGGATGTAAACCCTTACATATACCCAGTGAATTAAACAGTCTCAGAAGATGCACACAGATGAAACAAATCTCCCTACATATACTTTACTTATATATCTGCAGTCTCTTTAGAAAGTGCAGTTAAGTGTTAGAAATCATGTTTCCTCTTTCAGCAATGGGTATGGAGTCTAGGTTTACACTGTGTGTGAGTTGATTGGAGGAAAGGCATACATCCCCTCCACATAGGCAGAGGAATGAAGAAACTTGCAGAGCTCTCTGCTTATTTATCTCTAAATTCCCTTCAGACACAAATTTTCAGCTGGTTTTATCTCTTGTGTCAGAGAACTTGTCAGAAGTGACTCTGCTGATAACAGAGGAATGGTGCAGCAGGAAGACACAGCACTTAGAGCTTTGGAGAGACATAAGTAAACACTGCAGATATATGTGCCTAAGAATTCAATGAATGGGGTTTACAACTACTTTAACCACTTAAAGCGGGAGTCCGCAGTTTTTTGTTTTTTTTAAAGCCAGCAGCTACAAATACTGCAGCTGCTGACTTTTAAAATAATGACACTTACCGGCCCAGCGCGCCCGCGATGTCGGCACCCGAAGCCGATCTCTCGATCGTCTCTCGGGTGCTGCCGCCGCCATCTTGGGCATGGGAATCAGGAAGTGGAGCCTTGCGGCTTCATTTCCCGGTTCCCTACTGCGCATGCGCGAGTCGCGCTGCGCAATAAGGATGGTCCCCGCTGTCTCTGGGATCCATGTGTTTCCCAGCAGACAGCGGGGGACCTGCGGAAAGGGGCGTAGATTCTGCAGATATCTATGCCGGAAGTGGGTGCAGATACCTGTACTGTACAGGTACCTGCACCCTCCTCCCCCCTGAAAGGTGCCAATTGTGACTCCGGAGGGGGGGGGGGGGTTCCAATGAGCAGAAGCTCCACTTTAGGGTGGAGCTCCGCTTTAAGGACAGGAAGGATTTGCCCCTTAATGACCAGGCCATTTTTTGCAATATATCACTGCATCGTATTAACTGACAATTGCATGGTTGTGCGACACTGTACCCAAACAAAATTGACATCCTTTTTTTCCCATAAATAGAGCTTTCTTTTGGTGGTATTTGATCACCTGTGCATTTTTTTTTTGCGCTCTAAACAAACAAACAGCGACAATTTTGAAAAAAATACTTTTTTTTACTTTTTGCTATAACAGATATCCAAAAAAATATATAAAAAAACACATTTATTCATCATTTTAGGCCCATATATATTCTTCTACATATTTTTGGTAAAACAAATCACAATAGGCGTATATTGATTGGTTTGTGCAAAAGTTATTGTGTCTACAAACTAAAGGATAGATTTAGGAACTTTATTTATTTTTTATTGTTTTTTGTTGTACTAGTAATGGCAGCGATTTGTGATTTTTAGTGAGACTGCAACATTGCGAGGACAAATCTGACCCCAAATTACACTTTTTGAGGACCAGTGACATTATTACATTGATCAGTGCTATAAAAATGCACTGATCAATGTAAAAATGACACTGGCAGGGAAGGGTTTAACACTAGGGGCGATCAAGGTGTCAAGTGTGTTCCTTATGTGTGTTCTAATTGTAGGGGGAGTGGGCTACCAGGGACATGACAGAGATCACTGATCCCGAACACTGGGATGTGCTTGTTTACGCTGGCAGAACCACATTCTGCCTCTGTACTAGGTGATTGTGGGTCGCCGGCAGACATCGAGTCTGCCCGGCCCACTGGCATGCTCCCGCGGCATGAAGCCTGCAACTGCACCTGCACGAGCTGCTGTACAGGTATGGCGATTTGCGCAGCGCTGCCAACCTGGCACAGTAAATCTACGTGAGCTGGTTGGCAAGTGGTTAATACCCATTTTAAATAATTATAATAAAATAAAAAAACACTTAATAAATCATCTTATTACATGCAATGCATTTCTTATGAAGTAACTTTCAAATTATTGATTTTGCGTGTACACCAATAAGTAGGGCTTGTTATTGTATACAGTGTGAGCTAAATGACAAAATATTTGTAAAAAGTACAAGATATGATCATAGGTGTTTCCCACAGACATCTGCTGTCATGTGCATTGATATTTTTGAAAGCTGAGCTCCCAGGATAAGAAAATATTTTATACATAGAAGAGGCTTTTCGATTCTTACTTTATTTCTCATGTGTTCTATGAATTTCTTCCCAATGTGTGCAATAATCCAGTACATAAATTGTTAGGTGTGTGTATTGAGGAACACCTCATACAAATCTCACTTGAAAGTCTTACATTTATGGTAAAAAGCATTAAATACAGCAACACGTTTCAGGGGGGAAAAATTCCCCCTTCTTCAGCCCTTGAGCAGTCGATGGTAATTAAATCATGACAGGATCTGACAGGACTCAGCCAGCTGCCTTTATTTATGTCAGAAGACATTCATTTTCATCAAGCCTTAATACTGATCTACTAGTGCATTCTATTCTGATTTCATTAACATTGACTCCTCAAGTCCTGAAGAAGGGGGATGTTTTTTTCCCCCTAAATAGCAATGGCCGTATTTGATGCTTCTAATCATTAAATGTTTCAAGTTAAATTAAGTTTTTTACCAGGTGCTCCTCAGTAAACACCTAAGAATTTACTGATTGATGAGCGCTTCCTTAGTTGCTGTCAGAGCGGTAGCAGCTTAGGACCAGAATAGGGTCCACTTATACTATATCTCAACCACAGATATGCTTCTTTGAAGGATAAATCACCTTATGATAGATCCATCAGAATTCACTTACACTTCCGGTCTTGTGTTGGCCCCTCTTCTGTAGTATTTTGCAGGCAGCCCGTAGTAGGAAAACCCGCTGAGTCCCTCTCACAGCTCAGCTCTCTGCACAGGCTATGTGTAGCACAGTGCTGATGTTACCACTACATTTTCAAGGTAATAACTATCTTTGCAATGGTATTTGGTGCACACAAAGTGGAATTTAATTATCTTGGGTTATTGAGAAATGTATTTATTTGAATGGTTCTCTGCCCAGAATTCAGCTTTAATATTTTAAAGTTTACACCAACTTAATCATAACTCACAATGCCAACATATTTTCCCTAGATATCCTTTGAGATCTCATATTGGACTGTTTTGTCAGTAGTTGCCCTGATCGGTAGTCCAGCTGTTTATTTCTTCCTGTCTTTTGTTACCCAATCGTTTCAACTGTTCAAATATCTGCCCACAATTTTTCAGTTCCCAGGTAAGCTATTATTATTATTATTATTATATTATTTATTGCAGATTGTGCTGTCTAATATTTACTGAATAATGCAATGATTTCTTCACAACCATCATTGTTTAGAGATTGCAAAGAAATTTCATCTAAACCAATTTTGCCACAAGATTGCTGAATTCATCTTTGCTGAAATTTCAACTAAATTTGTATTTTCTGCTTGGGAAAATATGCTTGAAAATAAAATATACATTCTCACATTCTCACATTGTTTTGTAAATGTTTGTGGCTTTGTTTCCTTATTGTGTTTTTTTTTTTTCAAAAAAGGAATCAAGGCAGAAAGTAAAAAGGAATATAAAAAATACAGTATACAAGAATGCAATTACGTACTTTTAGAAAACACATTGGCACTTTTTTGGAACCTAGTTCCAGTTTAATATGTGCTGCCATCATATTACAATTTATATAATTGTAAATGAGGTCCAAATTGATACCTATGGGCACTGTTTTTAAGTGTTTTTTTTTTTTTTTTTAATAAATGAGGGTTATGTTATACTGTATATCTTCATATTGAACACCAAAATGATGTATGTTTCCTTGCAGGGTGGCTATTTTTATTGACATTTTATTTTGGTTGTATGAGGCTCCATGCATACTAGCATTTTTTTAAGCTGCTAGAATCTGTTATTAGCATTTTTTTTTCCTGCTCTTAGAAGCATAACACTATTTAGCTTCTATGTGGCCATGCACACTACTTTAGGCTATTAGAATTTTTTGAGCTTCAGCATCTAGAAGCAGAGAAAAAAAGCAGAGTTTCCTGGAGCGCTTTTCCACCAGAAATGCTCCTAGATGCTTCTAAATGCTACTAATAGTGTTTTTTGAACTTTTATTTCCTTTTGCTGCAAAAATTTCAATAAAATGCTAACCCTTGTGACAGTATCAGGTGGTGACAGGTACTCTTTATGGAGGGATTGGGGGTCTAAAAGACCCCCAATCCCTCCTTCGCACTTCAAAGTATTCTGATTGCCAACAACGGCGATTCTGAATACTCTCATTTTCTTTTTTAAACAGCGCCATTGGCAGCCGAGTAAACCGGAAGTGACGTTGTGCCGTCGCTTCTGTGTTTACACATCCCTTTGGGATAACAGCCGAGTGGCTTTTAGCCGCATTGGTTGTTATTCCTGAAGAGCCAATCACCCGCTCTAAAAAAATGGTATCTGGGTGATGCCTGCAGCTGCAAGCATTACCCTGGTTTAACCCTTGAAAGCCATGAATGCAAATGTGCTTACGTTAGGCGTTAAGGGGTTATTAATACTTAGCAGCTACAAAAAGTGTAGCTGCTGACTTTTAATATACACACATACACCTGTCCCACGGTCCAACGATGCGGCTGTCCAAACCCTCGGTTCTCTCCTCGGCGTGGACATTACAAGTGTGGGCACTTGACTGTGCAAGTCACGCTGCGCCTCCTCAAAAGTTGGGCAATCTTCCGGGACTTGAGACGTGTCCCAGAATATTGCAGGGGGAGAGGAGAACTGAGATTGCTTAAGTGGTCCGGCTGGGAGTGGGAGTGGGTATGTGTCAAAACTAGGTACCTTAGTTTACCTCTGTGTCTCCTGCTGCTGGAATGGACAGCATAGCAGGGAAATTGAGTATTGAGAGAAAGGAAGACTTCAGTTGGCCACATGGCAAGGGTGAATTGTAGTCCTGTTGTGAGCTGTGAGCTGAGTTACCAAAACCAAGAGGCAGGGACTGTGCAGGGAAGAGAGATAAATGTAGAGAGCCTGGGAAGGGAAAAAGACTATAAAGACTACTGGTTTCTGAGCCAGGGGACCCCAGCAGGAACTAAATACAAGCACAGACCCTGAGATCAGACTGCTGACCTGAGGACACCTATAGAGCATCAGTGTAAGAGGCCCTTTGTCCACTATGTGTTATTGCATTGTTCTCAGCTGGGTAACAGTGTTAGCTAATCATCTATGTCTGGAACAAACATGGACAGGAACTCTTTGTCCCTCTTATCATTTGTAAACGTCAATGTGCAGCTCCTAGCCACCCAGTGCTTTTGGCAAGGCACTTCATGAGTGATAGCCCTTGTACACACGGTCGGAGATTCTGACGGAATGTGTCAGATTGGACCGTTTTGTCGGATATTCCGACTGTGTGTGGTCTCCATCGGACTGTTTCCGTCGGAGTATCCGACGGACCAAGTTTTCCAACTTGTTGGTAAAATTTTCTGGCAAAATGCTCCGATCTGACATACTCCGATCATGTGTAGAGAATTCCAATTGGACGAAGTGCCACGCATGCTCAGATCAAATTCCTACACCAAAGCTATTGGCTACTAACGTGAACGTAGTCCCGTCGTAACGAAATAACGTCATCACGTCGGATTTTCCGAAAACTTTGTCCGACCGTGTGTATGCCACAGTTTCGGACAAAATCCATTGGACAAAATCCGACAGACAAAATTTGGATTTGGTTGTCGGAATCTCCGACCGTGTGTACAAGGGCTTAGAAGGGAGTTAAATTCATAGGCCATGTCAAGCTTTCCTTTACAGGCATTTCCTAGCCTGAATAAAGCATTTTTGCAACACTACTGGTGTGCCGGTAAGGCGGAGTCAATATAGAATTGCAATTGAAACAATATAAGAAGATAATGTCATCCTGCTGGAATTAGTCAGAGAGATTGCCCAGCTGTACATTATGATGTTGCTTTATGTAAAAGTTTATGATGAAGCTTTTTAATGCCCTGCCTAATGCTCACAAATCACCAGTGGACCCACCAGGGAAGCTATTTGACCAAAAAACTGAAAAAATTCAGCCAATTTGGGGACTCTTTCTAAAATACTACACATTTATTACAGATTTTACGTGATTTAGTTGTCCTTCAGGAGACTATTCTAGTCACTTTGGTCATTGAGTCCTTATACATGAGCATTTTTCTCAGGAGAAAGACAATGAATTTCTGTTAAATTTATACTTACTCACAACTTGTTTGTTTTTTTGGGGCCCCACTTCCTCCAGATACAGGGCATGGCAATAGGCACCAGTTGTGATCCTTCTTATGCAAACCTGTATCGGAGGGGGTGGTGGCAAAGGGATCTTTTTGGGGATGATGGCCTGTCACAGTATTCATGCAGTGTATTACCTTGAATTCCCAAGCAACGTATTCAAAGGGGTGCTGGGAACTTGTGGATTTGCAAATGTAATCACATAAAGGAAACTTCAAACAAGCGCAATAGCTCTGGCGAAATAGCTCCTACACAGCAAGACTTCCCTTATTGGGCACCCAATAGTAGCTCAAGCCATAGAAATAAAGAAGGGAATGCAAGAGCAAAACCAGATAAGAGTCCAAAATTATTTTATTTGTTGGTAAAAAAGTTAAATAAAAATACCAATGACCTTCAGGGGCAATTCCACTCCCCCTTCATCAGGGCTTAGCACAGGATAAAACTTGGATGGGCTTGCAGAAAATGGTGACTTGACAGATATATAACAAACAGTCTTAAACTCTCCTCATGGCGTAACAAATTGACAGCATTTGGTGAGCAGCAATAACCATAGCGCAGTGTATCTTGGTACAGATATATAGACGACATCTTCTTTTTTCTTGTCTGGTCCTTTGGATTCATTGAAATCATTTGTAGAGATTCTAAATTCTAATGAGGGACATTTGAAGTGTACTGTATAATTTAATACTAGACATTTAACTTTTCTAGATGTAAACTTAATTAAATAATCAGATAGATACATTTAAATTTTGTAAGCCTACATCTGACAATATTCTGAGCGCTTTCCCCCTGAATTTGATTAAGGGTATACCTATTGGTCAAAACTATCGTATATATAGGAATTATTCTAGTGTTTTTGAGGAAGAAGCAAGACAATTGTGATAGAGGTTTGAGGCCAGAGGGTATAAGAATACATTTTTAAAGGGAACATATTAATTGCTTGAAGGCCCAGATACAGGCATACGATTTGAAAGTCATTCACTTTTATAAGCAATCAGCATGAGTGAAAATAATTGTTTGGTATTGGTTTTTAAGAGACCTTATTATACCTAACCCAGTACCTTCACCCTCTATCACATATAGAGAGCCTAGATCAGTAGGTAACTAACTAGTCCAAAGTGATTTTTTGAGAAACTTCCATGCTACTGCACTAAAACCACCTATCAGTGCAGCTCCTGCAACATCAGTAAACATGTTCTCATAAGTAACAAACTTAAATTGCAAACGATAAGATTTTATTTTCCACTTTACTAACTACATTGTGGAGGGAGTGCTTTACCTTCTTCTTTGCATTTGCATTCATTTTTATGTCAGAAAGACTAAATTGCCTTTTAAAAGGGGCGTCTAACCATATTTCAGACATTTCTTCAGAATATCTTTGTTCACCCAAATCTTAACATACTCTATATGACAACATTAAACCTCCCACTTTTTGGGTCCTAGGTAGGGTTAATAAAATTGAAAGAGGAAGGGGGGAGTGATTTTGACAAATGCCCATTTTACTTACCTAAAGCCACAGTCACATGAACATTCCGTTCTGTTTACTTTCCAGGGATTTTTATGGGTGTCCACATCTCTGCTTTTCATGATGTGGACACATCCTATTTGTGGAAGTATCACTTCCAGTGGCCATATTCTTTCTTGCAGGCTCCACAGGCAGGAGAAATCACATTGACAGGGGGGGACTAGTGCCCAAGAAGATGAAGCAGGGTAAATGCCTGGTCCCCTGAGGAGGAAAATAGCTTGGCTCATAGAGAAAACTGAGATCCATTACATTGCAGGATGGCTTGGGAAGAGATGTTTGGTATTAAGACCGAAGAGTAAAAAAAATTGATGGACAATACACAAAATTTACATTTAATTTTGCCTGGAGTTGGACTTTAACCACGTAGTGAACTTAGTGTTGAGTTATTCACTTTGTGTAAAAATATACTAAAGCGCTGATGTGAATAAATATTAAAATATGTGAGAAATAAATATTAAAAGATAACTAAATAATATAGCTGCAATTATATATGTGAACTGATACACAAAAATAAAATGTTTTAATTGAATAATTGCACTAATATGAACCTACTAATATTGCAGTGTACCACCAAGTGAATTTAAGTGAATAATTATGAACATATAGTGAACCATACAAAATATAAGAAATATATATGAAATTCCTTCTGTGTACTGGTAACAATAGAGCAAACATTTGCCACAATTAAAAGAATATCACATTCCACTATGTACAAACCAAAGTCTCTGCCAATATATTCACATAAGTGGGACTAGATAATCAAGCCTTAAAGAGGAAGTAAACCCTGATGAGTTTACTTCCTCTTTAATTCCCTGCAAAGGCAAAGCATAATGGACTACTATGCATCGCATAGTAGCCCATTATGTGTCACTTACCTGACACAGGAGCCAGCGAAGTCGCCCCTGTCCCCTGTAGTCCGCCGCATCCATCTTGTTGGTGGGGTCTCGCAGCTCCGCCGCTGTCATTCGGCGAAGCCGCGATGACGTCACTCCCGCGCATGCACACAGGAGCCGACACGCGTGGCAGCTCCGTCGCTGAGAATGCCGCGCTCAGTGCGCCTGCGCGCCGCTGTCTACGGCGCATGCGCCGTAGACAGCGGTGCCCACTTTCGGGCAAATATCTCCTAAACCATATAGGTTTAGGAGATATTGCTTGGACCTACAGGTAAGCCTTAATCTAGGCTTACCTGTAGGTCAAAGTGGTTTGTAAGGGTTTACAACCACTTTAACGAGTCTTCTGAGTAACAGATGGTTCATTCAAAGATTGCACTGCTGATTCCCATGGATGAACTTTCAAATTTCAGCAGGCTTCCATAACATGAAAAACGAGGAACAAACAAGACCATTGCACAGATAGTATAACAAAGTGATCATCTGCAATATGCAGTTCGGTTTTGGGCCCCAGTCCACAAAAAGAATATCAAAGAACTGGAGAAAATGCAGAGAAGTGCAAATAAACTGATAACAGGCATGGAGGATCTCAGCTATGAGGAAAGATTACTTAACCACTTAACAACCGGCCCATAGCCGAATGACGGCTACAGGGTGGTTGTTTAACTCTGAGAGGCCGTCATATGACGACCTCCCAGAATTCCGCTCTTGCGCGCCCCCTGGGGCACTCGAGAGCATCCATGACTGCCAGGTCCGCGGCCGTTTACCACGTGATCGCTCCCTCAAATAACAAAAATGTTATGATGCCGGTTCCTCCCTCCCCTCTCTGTACCAATCGGTACAGCGGAGGGGGAAGAGATCGGTGTCAGCAGCGCTGTGGGCTGGATCTGCAGTGCTCACAGTGCTGCTCACTGAAAATTAACCCCTCATTTCTCTGCCAATACTCTGCAATACTCTGCAATACTCTGCAATACCCAATACCCTGCCAATACTCTGCAATACCCTGCAATACTCTGCAATACCCAATACCCTGCCAATACCCTGCAATACCCAGCAATACTCTGCCAATACTCTGCAATACCCAATACCCTGCCAATACTCTGCAATACCCTGCAATACCCTGCCAATACTCTGCAATACCCAGCAATACTCTGCAATACCCTAGCAATACTCTGCAATACCCTGCCAATACTCTGCAATACCCTGCCAATACCCTGCAATACTCTGCAATACTCTGCAGTAGCCTGCAATACAATGCCAATACTCTGCAATACCCTGCCAATACTCTGACATTTTTTTTTTATTTCAGGCTTCCCAGCCTAGAGGTGAGATGGGGGGTCTTATTGACCCCATATCTCATTGTAAAGAGGACCTGTCATGCCATATTCCTATTACAAGGGATGATTACATTCCTTGTAATAGGAATAAAAGTTTGGGGGGAAAAAAATTTCAAACTAAAATAAATAAAGTAAAATGAACAATAAAAAAGAAAAAGTAAAGCGCCCCTGTCCCCATGTGCTCGCATGCAAAAGCGAACACATACGTAAGTCCCGCCCACATATGAAACAGTGTTCAAATCACACATGTGGAGTATCGCTGCAAACGTTAGAGTGAGAGCAATAATTTTGGCCCTAGACCTCTTCTGTAACTCAAAACATGTAACCAGTAAAAAAATGTAAAGCGTCGCCTATGGGGATTTTTAAGTAGCAACGTTTGGCGCCATTCCACGAGCATGTGCAATTTTGAAGAGTGACATGTTAGGTATCTATTTACTCAGCATAACTTCATCATTCACATTATGCAAAAACATTGGGGATAACTTTACTGTTTTGTTTTTTTTAAGCACAAAACTGTTTTTTTCCCCAAAAAAAGTGTTCAAAAAATTGCTGCGCAAATACCGTGCATGATAAAAAGTTGCAACAACCACCATTGTATTCTCTAGGGTCTTTGTTAAAAAAACATATATAATGTTTTGAGGTTCTATGTACTTTTCTAGCAAATAAATGATGATTTTTACATGAAGAGAAATGTCAGAATTGGCCTGGGTGCTCCAGAACGCCTGATGGCACTCCCTGCATGTTGGGCATCTGTATGTGGCCACGCTGTGTAAAAGTCTCACACATGTGGTATCGCCATACTCAGGAGTAATAGCAGAATGTGTTTTGGGGTGTAATTTGTGGTATGCATATGCTGTGTGTGTGAAATAATTGTCAAGAATTGGGAATTCTAAGGATATTGGGGCAGTTGCTGAGGGTGCTCCCTTGATATCCACACCCAAAAATGTTTGTTGAGGGGACTATTGCGGTACTAAATAAATAATTCATAGAAGACTTTGTTATAAAAAAGTAATTTAATAAGGACAAAAAAATTAAATCTATCAAAACTTTCATATTGCTAAAATCATATACACCACAATTTAATAAACTACCGACGCATATCATGGATATCAAGGGAGCAGCCTCAGCAACTGCCCCAATATCCTTAGAATTCCCAATTCTTGACAATCATCAATTGGGATGATGGTACTGTTATATGTAGTACTCAGTCTATGGCTATATTCATGGGGTGGATAATACACCCAGGGTGGATAACTCACCCGTTTTTAAGAGGCACCAACCTCTGAACAGCAACAGTGGTGGGTGTCTCTTTTGAGTGCCTCTATTTTTTGTCTCTAGATATACATTACTTTACTTTATTTTTTTCACCACGATAACTAGTGGGATTGTCATTCCTTACCTTTCCTTGTCATTATTACCTTGATTATACAATGTTTGTAGTATTATTGTTATATATTATTTTTGTATTTTGTGAATAGTGTTGCTGTAAAGGAGATCCGCTCCCCCCGGGGGAAAGCTTGGGTCTTTTCTTGGATCCCTTGTTGTGTTCTCCTGTCTGGCAGATGTGCGCTCGCCCTGGTGGGTCCCTTATTTTGGGTCCTTCTTGTCCTTCTTGTGCTGGATGTGCCTGGCATTAGCATGCGCGATGGTGCATGGCCGCGTGAGCGCGCGGTGTGGGCGGGCGGACCCCCTGTGACGTCAGACGCCGCCGTTTAGCGGCGTGCGCTGATGCCGGAAGGGTTGGGGGCTTAAATAGTGATCTGTGTTAGACCACTGTTGAGCAGTTTTCAGGACTCCACATGCCGGGTTGTGCTGTTGGACATGTCTATACAGGTTAGTGTATTGCTGTTTTTGTACCCGATGACTAGGACCTCTAGTACCCTAGGTCTCCTAGTCTTATCTTACTTTATGCCTTTTTTCATATGTGCTTAAAGTGATTGCTCTGTGTGTACCCCCACAGATGGTGATCAATGCCCAGGTTCATGTTTGTTTCCTGGCTAATGAATTACCATATTAATTATCATGATTACCTGGTGTGCTAACCTGCAATACACCTGTGGTGTCCATCTACAACAGCTACCTGTGCATACATGCTTACCAGTTCCTCCCTTTGGTGAGTGTATTATATATATAGTAGGTGATACCTGCCCTGCACACTATACATTTGTATTCCTTGGCTACTATGGTGTTGCCCTGTTCGATCTCCCTCTATGAACATGGGTGGTATGCACTGGATAATATAGTCCAAACGGTATGTTTGGCTTTTACTTTCACACTTGTTTCACTTATATCCTTTTTACCCTATTCTTTGTGGTGGTTTGCCTTTTTCCACAAACTCTTTATTTCTTTTTCCTTTTCTTCCCAATTTGGTCAATTTCTTTGGTCATTTTTTGCTTGCTTAGGACACCTTAGGATGCACAATTAAAGTGGTTGTAAACCCTTGAAAAACACTTTGACCTACAGGTAAGCCTAGATTAAGGCTTACCTGTAGGTCCAAGAAATATCTCCTAAACCTATATGGTTTAGGAGATATTTGCCCGAAAACAGGCACCGCTGTCTACGGCACATGCGCCATAGACAGCGGAGGTGCACTGGGCACGGCATTCTCAACGACGGAGCTGCCGCACGTGTCGGCTCCCGTGAGCATGCGTGGGAGTGACGTCATCGCGGCTTCGCCGAATGACAGCGGCAGAGCTGCAAGACCCCACCAAGAAGATGGATGCGGCGGACTACAGGGGACAGCGGTGACTTCGCTGGCTCCTGTGTCAGGTAAGTGACACATAATGGACTACTATGCGATGCATAGTAGTCCATTATGCTTTGCCTTTGCAGGGAATGAAGGAGGAAGTAAACTCATCAGGGTTTACTTCCTCTTTAAGCACTTCCTTTTTATAGGCTCTTTTTACAGCCCCTATGCACACAGTCTATTTTCCATCCCTTTTCACCTATATATCACTCTTTAGGTGTGTATAGGTTAATGTCTCATCTCATTTTAACTCTCATATCATATATATCTGTTTAAATTTGAAGAGTCCTTTACAATCCCCTGCATCTGCCGTGGGAGGAAACCGATGGGTCCTGTGATCTACTGCTTCCTACTCTGTGGGTGAGCTGATCCCCTCACTATTTAAATTACTGTAAATCTTCTGTTATGTCATTATATGATTTGCTGCTATTTGATTATTTGCAAATATTTTTATTTATTCTGTAGACTATCCTCCTGAAGAAGCGGTTCGCCGCGAAACCGGTAGAGGAAACGTTTCTATACCCCTCTTCAATAGAAACCTTACGGGGCTACCCGTCGGTAGTTTATTAAATTGTGGTGTATATGATTTTAGCAATATGAAAGTTTTGATGGATTTAGATATTTGGCTCTTATTAAATTACTTGTAATTTTTTATAACAAAGTCTTCTATGAATTATTTATTTAGTACCGCAATAGTCCCCTCAACAAACATTTTTGGGTGTGGATATCAAGGGAGCAGCCTCAGCAACTGCCCCAATATCCTTAGAATTCCCAATTCTTGACAATTATCAATTGGGTTGATGGTACTGTTATATGTATTACGTATACTTTTGTATTTGAGGCTATACTCAGTCTACGGCTGTGTGTGAGAAATAACCTGATAATATGACAATTTTGTGAAAAAAAAAAAGGAAAAAAAAAATCTTGATTTTGCAAAGAATTGTAGGAAAAAATCACAACTTCAAAAAACTCATCATGCCTCTTACTAAATACCTTGTAATGTCTTCTTTCCAAAAGGGGGTCATTTGGGGGGTATTTGTACTTTTATGGCATGTTAGGGTCTCAAGAAATGAGATAGGCTGTCAGTACTTCAGGTGTGAGCAATTTTCAGATATTGGCACCATAGCTTGTGGACTCTATAACTTTCACAAAGACCAAATAATATCCACCAATTTTTACTTATTTTTACCAAAAATATGTAGTAGTATAAATTTTGGCCAAAATTTATGAAGAAAAATTACTAATCTGCTAAATTTTATAACAGAAACAAAGAAAAATTCATTTTTTTACAGAATTTTCTGTCTTTTTTCCTTTATAGCACAAAAAAAAAAAACCCAGCGGTGATTAAATGCCACCAAAAGAAAGCTCTATTTGTGTTAAAAAAAGGACAAAAATGTCATATGGGTACAGTGTTGCATGACTGAGTAGTTGTCATTCAAAATGTGAAAGCACCGAAAGCTGAAAATTGGTCTGCTTATTAAGGGTGTTTAAGTGCCCAGTGGTCAAGTGGTTAAACTGAATTTTCTTTTGATAAGAGGCAATTAAGAGGGCATATGAGCACTATGATAAATACAAAAGTGGTCAATATAGTGAACTGGGTGTAGAGTTATTCCCCTTAAGGTCATTACAGAGTACAAGTAGACACATCTGGAGGAAAATAGTATTAACCATCCCATGTGGAAAGACTTAACCCCCGTACACACGGTCGGAGATTCCGACAACCAAATCCTTCGGAGTTATTCTGACGGATTAATTCCAGAAGAGGTCCGGAAGTGATGTTGCATACACATGGTCAGACTCAGTTGTTGGAATTTCCGGTTGCCAAGAACGCGTGACGTAAGCTGCGTACAGCGGCACTAGAGAAAGGAAGTTCAGCACCACGTCCGGCACCCTTTGGGCTCCTTCTGCTGATCTCGTGTCTATCACGTGTTAATAGAAGTTTGGTGAGAGACAATTCGTGCTTTTCAGATTTGTGATTCAGTTCGGTACTGCTCTTCAGTTTCTGCTTGTCTTTCAGTATCTGATAATCAGTGCGTGTAGTCAGTAAGCATTTGTTTCTCATTGTGGACTATATCTTGGTATAGTACGCTTTGATTTGCATTGCTTATTGTCTGCTTGTTTCTGCTATTCAGGTCATTCTTTCAGGCATTGCTGTTTATCAGTGTTTTCTGTTGTCCGTTCTGACCAGCCGACCGTTTTCAAACCATGTTTCGTGTACGTACTCGTCGTAGAGTTTGTGCTGTGCAGGGGCTTCGTGTTGGGGTTCTTACTTTGACACAAGCCCGGTAATGAACAGGGAGGGGAGGCGTTTGTGGATCAAGAATTGGTTGCGCCAGCGTGACCAGTTCTCGCACATGCCTTTGCTCTGTGAGATGCGGGAGAATAATCCTGATGATTTCAGGAATTATCTCCGGATGACGGACCCACGTTTTTCACCGTCTGCTGGCTTTGCTGTCCCCTTATATCACCAGGCAGGATACCTGCATGCAGCAAGCCATCACACCGGAGCTTTTCTTACTTTCAAATTGTATAATTTTTTTCCCTCTATTATTATCTTCATATATAATAGCAGAATGTCAAAATGTGCTTCCATTTTTTCCAATTTTTGGTATTATGACACTTCTTACCTGTCCGGTGGGCTGCCAATAGTGTAAGTAAGGAGGGGCTTCCCAAAGTATCACACATTATTTAGGCATTCAGCTCTCAATCAAGTGGAGAGGGTTACCTGTCCAAAACACCCCCCCCTCATTTTTTGCAAGGGCCCATCAGATGAGGGGATGGGGGGTGGGGGAGGAATGGGGGGGTGATGACTCTGATAAGGAGACCTTATACTTTAGGCTTTAAATACTAATTTCCCAAAATGTTATACTGATCTTGGCCAAAAATGTTGGTGTCTAATCTGCTTGCAATGTTGATTTGCAAAATTACAAATTTTTTGTCTTGTTTCACTCCACAGATTCCTTCAACGCCACAGGAATGGCAGACTGTGGCCTCCCACTTTGCCAGTCTTTGGGACTTTCCCAATTGATGGGAAACATGTCTGTATCGTCCCACCCCCCAACTCGGGGTCGTACTATTTTAACTACAAGGGGTTTAATAGTATCCTGATGTTAGCGGTGGTGTCAGTGACCTATGACTTCTTGTATGTGGACGTGGGGCAAAATGGTCAGATTTCAGATGGTGGAGTGTTCGCATGGACGGAATTCTACTGGCGTCTCCAGAGTGGCAGTCTGGGCTTGCCACCGCCAGAGGAGAATAAGGAAGGACTCCCATTCGTCTTCGTCGAGCCGTTTGTAATGAGCCGTTTGCCCTGGCAAACCATCTGATGTGGCCTTTCCCGATGAGGACCCTCACCCCGGACCAGAGGATTTTTAATTTCCAGCTGGCCAGAGCCAGAAAAGTGGTGGAGAACACTTTTGGAATACTGGCCAGCTGGTTCCGCCATTTTATAACGCCTATCCACATGGAGGAATATAAAATAAATCACATAGTGCTTGCCTGCTGTGTTCTGCACAATTTATTGAAAAGACATTCAGCAAACTATGTGGTCTCAGTTGGCCAAGATGCAGACTTGCTTAAAAATGAGAACCTCACGTCCCTTGAAGCTGCTCATCCTGGCTTGCCCCCCCAAAGCGCCCGTGAGGTCCGAACCCAATACATGGAGTACTTTGTGGGTAGGGGGGCCATTGATATGCCATACAATGTCGGAGAGGCATTTTTGTAATACATTTTTCTTTGAAACTACAATAATCTTTGTTTTCATTTACTGCTTGGCTTGGTTTTAGGTGTCTCCTAGGTAACTTTTTGCTTTTTGTTGTTGTGCCTTTTTCTACAACAGTGCAAACCCAAGTTCAGAGCGAGATGAGGTGACAGTCTCTTCTTCAGATAATCTTATTATGTTGTGGGTCTGCTACACACACACCTTTGTTTTTGTTAACTAATGTATGTAGTGCATTACTGACCAAAATCTTGCTAATTTTCAGCGCCATGGCAGAAATATGTGGGGTCATGAAAATGGCATGATTGTGAAAATTAACACATCACTGTGGGTGTTATTTACTAAAGGCACATCCACTATGCACTACAAGTGCACTGCAAAAGTGCACCTGAAACTACACTTGGAGTGCAAAGTGGAGTTGCCTTAAATATCACCCATTGTCACCGAAAACAACAATTTTACTCCAAATACTGCTTTTGTGCATTGAAAAAGGAAGCCACACATTGTTGATAATTTAACGTTTTAATCAAAGCACACTCACATGTGCGTTTAGAGGGTTTTACAACAAACCAACATATTGGGTGTATCAAAAGCATTATTTAAGGTTATTTTTGGGTAACTTGGTGTTTTTATGTAAACGGGCATGTATCAAAGCGTAACATACAGAACACAGGAACTTACAAAGTTCAACTTTGAAAAGTGAAGACAATATCAGACATGATCAATCAGAGAATATCCCTATACATATATGTCAATGAGTTAAAAAACCATGCCGGTGATTGATAAGTGCAAAAAAACACAGAAAAACACATAAATGTTTAACGTAAAAAATAAGATATAAGATATATGCACGTGTTCAGCGTGTAATATATATATATACAAAGAAAAATAAATAAATATTAAATCGTGATTTGTGTAAAATGTCCCATACACAATCAAATCAAAACGTGCAATTCGGTAAGCACACTCAATTAAACGTGCAATGTGCTGGGTAATAAGTCCATTCGTGGTGATCCGTGCAGGTGGTGTGAATGCTAAATAATTACCTCACTGCTGTGGGTAACACAGCAAAAATAGTAATGGACACAAATTTTAAACGTGCAATTCAGTAGGCACACGAGATTAAACGTGCAACGTGCTGGGTGATAGATCCGTCCGTGATGGTCCGTGCGGATAATGTTAATACTATGCAATTACCTCACTGCTGTGAGTAACACAGCAAAAGATAGTAATGGGCACCAAGGTGATTGCAGGGATGGCTGTATAAACGAATTTTCTTTAGGAGACTTCTTATGGCTTCCTCATGGATGGTAGGTAAACTCAGAGGAATGAATCAGAGAAAACCGCCATAGTGTAGTTGTTTTTTAAAATATAGCAATTTATTTAAATGATTTAAAACTACTCACAAGTGAAGCAGGAAAAATAGACACATACGACAAACAGCAAATAAAACCGGATACGAACGTCACTTCCGGGCGTCCTACGCGTTACGTCGTCAAGACTTCAACTGGGATATTTTGCCAGGGTGCAGGAAGTGATTTATAGGTGTACTGGGCGGACCTACGCCGCCCATTTGATTGACATACCATTGCACCGCTGTGTACAACACAACGATGTTTGTGGGAGTCAACCAGTACACAAAAGACATGCTGAATACCCTCCCTTCTGGGAGTGGATAACATCTATGGACAGCAGCGCAGACAAGGGGAACGCATAAAGCGAACGGATAAAGGAACGAGGGGGCGGAACGAATATTATCCTTATTCAGCATACTGAAGGATGACTGTATATAAAGTAAAAGCAGCTACACGTAGCGTCGCACTGGAATTTAGAGCGTACTGAGCTCTACTATATGGAGCACTAGAGCACGCCCGACGGCCATTTTGTTGGAGTTAGTTTCAAATTATGCAAGTGGCCATATTTCTGGTGGTCAAACAGCATCTGAGGAGACAGTTTCATGTCAGCAGTAGCTGAGAACGAAGTTTTAAGGGAGAGAAATGTGAGCCGCAGTAAACAAAAACTGCACATAAAAAACTATTTTAACCTAATAGATCAAGGAGGATGATAACCGATGAATAAGAAAATATCAAAATTATAGAAATTTTAAAAATATCTAGCTCCTATCTATAGGTAAAAATACAAAAAGGTGTGCATAAACAACTATATTGGAAAAACAGATAGTAATTTAATGACTAGTTTTTTCCAAAAGACTAATTTAAATAAAGCATGTAGTTAACTGGGCAATAATGAATGTGCATAGAGATTTATATTTTAATGGAAACACGGAAATGACGTACATATTCCAGATGACATCAAAACATAGCAATTATTTTAAAATCACATAAATGCATATGTGTAATAGAAATATAAATATCTAAAAGGATAAAATACATAAAAATCGCAAAAGGAATTCAACCATATAACTCAAAAACCTGTCTTAAAAATCGCATGAGGTTTAGTAAAATTATATAAATAAATCCCTTTAAAGATAAATAAATGGTAAAAAAGGGGAATATCAACACAGAACCTAAAAGATCAATGGCGCACACACAGATAATGTTAGGGGGCTAAAAATCGCTAATGAAACAGTTTAAATCGAATTCTATATTCAAACCCCTGGGGGCAAAGGTATCGAGGGTATATATCCATTTGGACTCTATCTGACTCAAGGTCCTCACCTTGTGACCTCCCCTCCAATGTTTGACATAGGGGACAATGCCCCAAAATTTTAGATGCTTGGGGTCTCTGTTGTGATGACTAGCGAAATGTTTCGAAACATTATGTTTATCATACCCCTTCTGTATATTTTGTATGTGCTCTTTGAGTCTAGTTTTTAAAGGCCTTTTTGTGCGGCCTACGTATTGTAAGCCGCAACTACACTCTAAAACGTAAACAGCGCCTACTGTATTGCAGCAGATAAAATCTTTAACCTTATGTGTGTTGCCGGTACTTGTGGCTAGAAATTCGAAGACTTTATTTGGTTTACTTGCTCTCGTGCACGCCAAACACCTTTTGCATGGGAAGAAACCTTTCCCTGCAAAGAACGTAAAATTATTCACGGGAGGATCAGGTATGTTTCTGACTAGCATGTCTCTGAGACTGGGGGCACGTCTATAGATGAACTTCGGTTTGGGGGGTAGGACTTCGTGTAAATCTTTGTCATTCAGGAGGATGTGCCAGTGTTTTTTGATTATTTTTTCTACATTTTTATATTGATTATTATAATCCAGAATTATTGCTCCTTCTACTCCTTTTTTATCTTTACGTTGTGTTTTCATATCTTTAAGGAGGTGATTACGATCCATCTGGTGTACTGGTTGACTCCCACAAACATCGTTGTGTTGTACACAGCGGTGCAATGGTATGTCAATCAAATGGGCGGCGTAGGTCCGCCCAGCACACCTATAAATCACTTCCTGCACCCTGGCAAAATATCCCAGTTGAAGTCTTGACGACGTAACGCGTAGGACGCCCGGAAGTGACGTTCGTATCCGGTTTTATTTGCTGTTTGTCGTATGTGTCTATTTTTCCTGCTTCACTTGTGAGTAGTTTTAAATCATTTAAATAAATTGCTATATTTTAAAAAACAACTACACTATGGCGGTTTTCTCTGATTCATTCCTCTGAGTTTACCTACCATCCATGAGGAAGCCATAAGAAGTCTCCTAAAGAAAATTCGTTTATACAGCCATCCCTGCAATCACCTTGGTGCCCATTACTATCTTTTGCTGTGTTACTCACAGCAGTGAGGTAATTGCATAGTATTAACATTATCCGCACGGACCATCACGGACGGATCTATCACCCAGCACGTTGCACGTTTAATCTCGTGTGCCTACTGAATTGCACGTTTAAAATTTGTGTCCATTACTATTTTTGCTGTGTTACCCACAGCAGTGAGGTAATTATTTAGCATTCACACCACCTGCACGGATCACCACGAATGGACTTATTACCCAGCACATTGCACGTTTAATTGAGTGTGCTTACCGAATTGCACGTTTTGATTTGATTGTGTATGGGACATTTTACACAAATCACGATTTAATACTTATTTATTTTTCTTTGTATATATATATATTACACGCTGAACACGTGCATATATCTTATATCTTATTTTTTACGTTAAACATTTATGTGTTTTTCTGTGTTTTTTTGCACTTATCAATCACCGGCATGGTTTTTTAACTCATTGACATATATGTATAGGGATATTCTCTGATTGATCTATGCACGGTTGCACTTTATATAGCTCTATAATTGCACATTTTTAGTTCTGTTGTGGCTATTTGAATGTTTTGTAATTAGCGCATCACATCTTTATTCAATTACCTTTACCAGTGAGAGACAACTCATTTAGTGATTGCTGCTTTTTTTCATTTGCTATTCTCGCCCTCTCCTATCTTTTCCATAGAGCGCGGAAGTCTCTATATATACTCAATATCAGACATGAGTATGTACAAACTGGGTTGATGATTGCCTTCATCACATGGGATGTCACCCCTGGAAAAGCCAAATTTGGAAGATGCACACAGTGTGTCAACATGTGCTATCTCCCATCATGGGGGATCAATGTAGATGTTTTGGGGCTGCAACCCCTTCATCTCAGCCACTTTCCACAAAACACGTACATTGATCCCCCATGATGAGAGATAGCGCATGTTGACACACTCTGTGCATCTTCCAAATTTGTCTTTTTGTAAAATACAAAAGTTGTTGTTTCAAAACACAAAAAGAAAACCCTAGCTAGTTTGGGGTGTTTCACACTCTCCCCAAAACATCAATGATGTTCTTCATTTTATTTTGAACATCATTGATGTTTTGCTGTATATTTTCTAAATGCAGATTGTACCCCATTATCTCCCCAATCAGGATCTGGGCACTTTCACTGGTAAAATGTGATTCTTCTTCCACATCACCTACAAAAAAAAACACACCATGTTTTATAAATATGCAGACATACATTGATGAGCTTACTGGAAGCTGTGGTCTCCGACACTCACCTGTTGTGGTGACAATTTGTCCAACTTCAACAATCTCTCCTTCCTCCTACTCCTCCTGCTCCTCTGCTTCTGGTGTTGGAATTTCGCCTTCTTTGGGAGGGGTGGGGTCCCTGGTGTCCTCAGACTTCCCGAGTCTTCTCTCCCCTATTAGAATGTAAAAAAGGAATACTTAGCACACAAAGGGCAGAAATAGGAATATGAAACATTGCTTGGAAGTGTGGTACAATTGTGTTGTTTGGCCGAGTTCAAAGGTGAGAACATTATTGTGGACACTTTGTTAAGCTGCAATACTTACCTGCAGAACGATGTTTCTCACGAACGATTGAACCCATGAACTTGAAAGTGGCCCTTTTAAACTGTACAACATGAAATCAAAGCACATGGAGCAGTATGTAAGCAAGAATAATCATATGAACACACGACAACTACTTACTTTTTTGAAGAACACGCTTGATCCTTCTGTACTGATCGTGCTCCCTCAGTTTCAGGTCTGACCAGCGTTTTCTCAGTTGATCCTTGGATCGTCGTACCCCAAAATTCTTCTGAAGACTCTTCACAACTTTAGTCATGATCTTGGCCTTTCTGATATTTGGGTTTGGGTAAGGTCCATACTTCCCATCATAGTCGGTCCTCTTCAATATGTCCACCATCTCCAAAATCTCTCCAAAAGACATATTTGAGGCCTTAAATCTTCTCTTCCAGGATCGGGATGTTTCAGGCTCCGGGGTTTCCTCTCCCTCCTCCTCGTTAGTGGAACTCTGATTGCGCACCTGCGTTCTCTCCGCCATGTGCTCTCCCCACTGTGCCGAAAGCGAAGGGGCGGGGAATAGTCTAGAAAGAACATCAGGGGCGGGCAGAGTTTCACACATGCGCACTGTATATAAAACGCAACACGCGTGTGTCATATGTACGATCTGTGAACAGAGGGAGAAGCTGACGTGCCGATAGTGCAAACGAAGGTACAATTTTTAACTTGGTACATCACTAGCCTATAATGCTTCTAGATTGAGGCCTACATTAGTGGAGTTTAGCCTGACATTAGGGTTTGTCTTGTGTTGTGTCTTGCAGAGATTATGGACGGTTTCAACGATCACAGTTTCCTCCCTCTGTTCATCGATCAATACAGGGAGCTGCCCTGCCTGTGGCAATCAACGCACCCTCAATACAAAAACAAACTAAAGAGGAAGGCAGCAATGGATAAACTGGTTGAGTTTGTGAAGCCGGTGGTCCCCAGGGCAGACATCCACTATTTAAAAGTGAAAATCGGTGGCCTGAAGAGTACATATCTGAAGGAGAGGAAGAAGGTGCTTAAGTCCATGCAATCCGGAGCTGCAGCAGATGACGTTTATGTCCCCAGGCTGTAGTATTATGACAGGATGCATTTTCTGTCAGACCAGGCTGAGGTCAGAGAATCCCTCTCTACCCTTCCTTCCACGCGTCCTATGCTACATTACACACCCGCTGAGTCTTCCGACGCCCAACCTGGGCCTTCCACTCAGGAAGAACTGGGGGAGCCCAGCTTGAGCCAGGTATAGTATTGTTGTACATATTTTGGGAGTAAAAATGAATGATGTTAACTGGATTTGTGCTCACTAATTGCTGATTTTAGAAAGTGTTTCACATATCAATAGACAGTAGTGCCCAAAGCCTTTGGGACAAGAAAGAAAAATGCTGGGCTCAGAATGATAGTCTTTTCTATTGGTTAACAGTTTGCAACAGTCTTGATGTGAAAATTGTGTGTGTTTGTTGAACCAAAAACTAAAACTATGTCCCTTTTTCATACACAGGAAGACATCAGCCAGGAAGAGGAGGGTGTGGAATGCAGCAGCCAGGAGGTGGCTGTGGAAAGTGGCAGCCAGGAGGAGGCGGGGGTAAGCGGCAGCCAGGCGGTAGGCGGGCGGAGGAGCCTGACAGAATGCCAGGTCCATCCCCTCCGCCTTCCATGCAAAAGGGCGAGAAAGGGGGGGAATGGGGAGGAGTCGGCTCTGAGGCTCATCGGGGAGGCTTCAGCGGCCCTCCAAGCCACCCCCACCTATCAAGAGGCCTTTGCCGCCTTGGCTGCGTGCAAACTCGAGCAAATGGAGGAGGGGCAAAAGCTCTTGTGTGAGGAGCTAATTCTCCACACCCTCAACAAGGGTCTGTTGGGCCAAATCACACAAGCAACACACTTGTGTGGTTTGGCCCATGCCCCTCCTCCTCCTCCTCCTCCTCCTTCTGCCACACCTCCAGCACCACAGCCACAGCCTGGAAGGAAGACCAGGGTGTGATTAACTGGGTTCAGTCTGGTCTGACAGAAGATGCAGCCTCTTGTAGTACCACAGCCTGGGAACATAGATGTCATCTGCTGCTGTTCCGGTTTTCTTGGTCTTTAGGACCAGACTTCTCTCCCTCAGACATGTACTCCTCAGGCCACCAATTTTTGCATTTAAATAGTTGATGTGTGCCCTGGGGGCCAAAGTCTTCGCTAATCTCCCCAGTTTCTAAAGCGCTGCCTCCCTCTTTATTTGTTAATGACACCTAAATAAAGGTTTTTTTTTTGTTTGAAGAAATACTTGCATATGTGTTTTACTTCAAAAAGGACAGTTTATTTGTGAGCAGGCAGGTACATTTCAAAAATACAAAGTGAAATGAATAACAAGGGGCACCAACACTAAACAACCTCCTGTAGATTAAAAAAGAAAAAGAAAATACAAAAAAGATAATAATGGTGTTGTGGTAAGTTGACACACAAAACACACCCCAAAAAATGCAAAGATGAGCAAACTGTCAAAAAAGGAGATGTTGATGAAAAAAAACAACCACAAAATTCCCCCCCCCCCAAAAAAAACAAACACTAAAAAACAAAATGTGTAGATGTGACAATTTAAAATATTGTATTGCTGAAATGAGTAAAAAAGACTCAAGAAATACGTTCGGGAGAAGTGTGTGTGAATATGAGCATCAAAAGAAGTTCATTCTTGCAGCATTGTAAAGAACAAGAGAATGCGCTTTATGAAATAATTTTTAACATTGCAGTGTGACGAATGTGCTATAACGATTATGAGCAGTAGTTTTACCTGAGTGAGCGCTTCCGTGTCCGAATTTGATTGTGAGCATGCGTGGCACCTTGTCCATCGGAGTAGGCTACATATGATCGGAGTATGTCCGATAGGAGCATTTTGCCGGAACATTTTACCGGCAAGTTGGAAAAGTTGGTACAGCAATCTCCCCCGCTGAGCTGTTGTGTTCTGACACACAACAGAACACCGGAACACTGCGGTCAGCGTTTTCAGCCATTGGCCTGCTTGTGCAAAAATGTTTGGATTTTCATGAATGCAATATATAAATGCATTCAACACAGACACTTAGGGTCCTTTCACACGGGGCGGATCAGTTCTGATCCGCCCCGTGGATATCCGTTTGCTCAGCGGGGATCACTCCGCCGATCCCCGCTGAGCAGGGAGATGACAGCTCCATCTCTGCACACTGCGCAGGGACGGACCTGTCACAGCGCCGCTCTCCCCTATGGGAGATCGGATGACGACGGACCGCAGTGCCCGTCGTCACCCGATCCGATCCGCAGACGGATGGAAAAATTGCTTTTTCCTCCGTTACACTTTTTCGGATCGGAGCGGGTCGGATGTCAGCGGACATGTCACCGCTGACATCCGACGCTCCATAGAGCTCTATGGAGCACCCGTTCAGGTCCGCCTGAAAAACTGACAGGCGGGCCTGAACGGGACGTCAGTGTGAAAGAGGCCTTAGAAATAAAATCATATTACAGAAAATGTGTTGATGAATATTAAGCCTTTAAAATCTCAAAAAAGCTGCTGTTTTCCAGCCTTTTAAATAAGGGAGCCCTTTAGGCCCCCGATCTGGTAAATTATGCATTTCAATAAATGGAGTATTATGAGGTTTTATTGGGAAAAAGAAAGCATGAAAGTTCTTCCTATTTACTACATGACACCCTTCCCTCTCCATAGTGTTTGCCGTTGATGAAGTTGGCTTTAAGCAAAAAACCCCACTGCGAGCATCATGGGCTTATACTTACCTTCAGCTCCAATCCAGTGATCATACCACTTATATGGATCCACCTGATTCCTCTTTCTTCTGCTCATGCATGCCACTGTATATTTATTTCTATGGGGAGAGCTGTACTCTGAGTGAATGCTGGAGGGTACAATAAGTACAGCTACCATAAACATTAATAGGGCCTTAGCATGTGCAGAATGAAGAGGAGCCAGCCAGGTCCATATCAGCAGTAAGATCCCTGGTTTGGTGATAAAGGTAGTATAAGTTTAGCTGCCTGCAATCAAGGAGGTAAAGGGCTTTAATAAAAGACAGCTTCACTAAAGGTAAAGTTGTCCTTTATGGTTGAATATATTTATATTGCGTGCCAAACAGGGAAAAATAACACAGTTACAAACAGGCAATTGCATCATATACGTAGCCTGGACGCCGAATGAGGCACTGCAATATAAACAGGATGAAGAGAGAAAAGAAAAAGGGGGGGGGGGGGGGGAAGCAGAGGAAGCGGGTATATCAGGGAGAAGGAGAGAAGGGGCAGGGGGGGAGGTAAAGATAGACAGTAAGAGCTGAAAGAGAGAAGAGTAGGATGGGGAAGAACAAGGGGAAGCACAGCATTCGCATTAATAGAAACAGACATGTGCAAAGTACACCTTATTGTCATGCACTCACTTCACAACAAAAATGTTTAGCACAAAAGTTGGCAGTAATCAAGTAATTAAGGTTTGGCCGCTAGGCCACAGATGGTCAAAAGAACGACACCTTCCTCCAACCAAACCCGGCAAGCAGCCTGCTCATGAGAATGTAAGGTTGTTAAGGAATAATTCCGTCTGCGAGTGGTGTCGCCAAATGGACCATAACATGGTAAACCTTTCATAAGCGTCATCCGCCTTCGCCTGCAATTCCTCCATGAGCATAGTGTCATTAAGGATAGCCACCCACGCTGAAACAGGGGGGGTGGAATCTTTTTTCCAGTAGAGAGAGATGGCGTGACGAGCCGCGGATAGAAAAAAGCTCAGGAGATTTCTGCGACCGTATCGACCCAGGGAGAATGGATAAAAGTGCAGACAAAGGCGATGGAGGCAAAGAGGTCTGATACATGTCATTGTAAATCGCAAAAATCTTACCCCAAAAAGGGCGTATTCCATCACATTCCCACCAGATATGAACATATGATCCCTGTGCTCCGTGACAGCGCCAACACACATCAGTGGTGGACGGAAACATCCTGTGTACCGAGACCGGGGCCCTGTACCACCTCGAGAGTAGTTTATAATTTTTCTCCTGTGTAAACCCTGACCTGGAGGATTGATGCGTATGAGTAAAGGAGGTAGACCATTGTGCGGGGGAGATCTCTAAGTGCAGGTCCCTAGACCAGTGGTCCGTGAATGCAGGGAGAGTAGCATACAATCGGGTTTGGATGTCTTTATAGATGTACGACAGGGTATGTCTTGGGGTTTGAGTCAGGTTGCAGAGATCCTCAGATGGTGTGAGCGGTCTATGCGTATTTCCAGAGAGATGGAGATCTCTGCAAATCTGGGTCAGCGAGATAGTTGTGAGCCAGTCCGTCTTTACATTGGTCTGGGGATGTGGAGGAGGGCGGAAATGACCAGTAGTAGGATGAACGAATTGATTGGCTGTGGGCCAATGTTCACGGGTATAGTTCCCACAGTGTTGCTTAGCAGCAAGGGCCGGGAGGACCGGGTTGTCGAACAGGGGGGTCAACGGACCAGGATCTGTGGACAGAGCATAAGGGACAGCTTTAACATACCACAATGTGAGAGCTGCCCTTGTTAGAGGGGAAATCCCCTGCATCATCCGAAACCTGGCGTGATGTCCCCACATAAGGGCCCGTAGGTCCACCGGGACCATGTCTTGTTCAATGAAGGTGGAAGGTTTAATGCGAGGTCTCGGGAACCAGTCCAAGAGTCGGGATAGTATCGCGGATGTGTGGTACAGTCGGAAGTCAGGGAGGCCTGCTCCCCCTCTGAGTTTGGGGGCATTTAAAACCTTATGTTTGAGTCTAGAGGGGTGGTGTTGCCACACAAACCTGCCCACCATGGCTCGCAAGGCCAAAAAAAAGGATGTCGGTAGAAGGATGGGAAGGGTCTGGGACAGATATAACGCCTTCGGGAGGACATCCATTTTAATAACACTCATTCTCCCCCACCAGGAGAGCTTGAGATTGTGCCATTTTTCAAGAGAGCGCTTAATGGAAGTCGTAAAGTTGTCCTTTAAGGTGAGTCACTGAATGCAGAGATGAGACAGATATTTAGAAAGAAGAAGTTTGGGGCTATTTATTCCAAAAATTACAGTTTATGTCTGGCAGGATATTTAAGATAGATAAGACCTATGTTCCTAGTTGACTGGCATGAGACCACTTGCATTGCAAATTGGGCCAGTTGCCCACTGGGTTAATATGCAGCAGTAGCTACTGCTAGTAAAGCTGTTTGACAACTATTGTGCAACTGAACTAAATGGAAGACCAATGAACACTTTTTGTTTTGATACACCTAAAAAGTGTTTTTCTAATTTAAACTGAAAGTTAAATTGAACTTTAATATGCAAAATGGAAGCTTTATAATTGGTATGGGTACACCACAAAAATCATTCTGCAGGCTGTGACACATAACAAATGTCAGGTGACATGTTTTCATAAAACACAAAGGGGCACCAGACTAAGTGCAGCATTTAAAGTGAATTTAATGATTAAAAACAGATTGGCAACTCACAAGAAGATGAAAAATCACAGGCAGTTATAACCGCCAGTGCACTGACTTCTTCAAGGCTACTCTAGTAGGTGTTTTATCCTTATCTTAGAGTACATTGCTCCGCTGCAGGGTGCTGCCTCCTAGTGCTGTTTTAATATAAACGTTTTAACATGGACTTTTCATATGGACTTGCATAAATTGCTTTTTGTCTTGGAGGTGTGTTTGGGTAGTTATGTTGGAATACTGCCCTGCAGCCAAGTCTCCGAAAGGGAGAGGATCATGCTCTGCTTCAGTATGTCACAGCACATGTTGGTATTCAAGGGTTCCTCAATGAACTGTAGCTCCCTAGTACCAGCAGCACTCATGCAGCCCCAGACCTTGACACTCCCACCACCATGCTTGACTGTAGGCAAGACACACTTGTCTTTGTACTCCTCACCTGGTTGCCGCCACACACGCTTGACACCATCTGAAACAAATACGTTTATCTTGGCCTCATCATAACACAGGACATGGTTCCAGCAATCCATGTCCGTAGTCTGCTTGTCTTCAGCAAACTGTGTGTGGGCTTTCTTGTGCATCATCTTTAGAAGAGGCTTCCTTCTGTGATGACAGGCATGCAGAACAATTTGATGCAGTGTGCGGCGTATGGTCTGAGCACTGACAAGCTGACCCCCCCACCCCTTCAACCTATGCAGCAATGCTGGCAGCACTCGTGCATCTATTTCCCAAAGACAACCTCTGGATATGAGGCTGACCATGTGCACTCAACTTCTTTGGTCGACCATTGCGAGGCCTGTTCTGTGGAACCTGTCCTTCTAAACCACTGTATGGTCTTGGTCACTGTGCTTCAGCTCAGTTTCAGGCTCTTGGCAATCTTCTTATAGTCTAGGCCATCTTTATGTAGAGCAACAATTCTTTTTTTCAGATCCTCGGAGAGTTCTTTGCCATGAGGTGCCATGTTGAACTTCCAGTGACCAGTTTGAGAGAGTGAGAGCGATAAAACCAAATTTAACATACCTGCTCCCCATTCACACCTGAGACCTTGTAACGCTAATGAGTCTCATGACACCGGGGAGGGAAAATGGCTAATTGAGCCCAATTTGGACATTTTCATTTAGGGGTGTACTCACTTTTGTTGCCAGCGGTTTAGACATTAATAACTGGGTGTTGAGTTATTTTGAAGGACAGAAAATGTACAATGTTATACAAGCTGTACAGTCAGTACTTTAAATTGTAGCAAACTGTAATTTCTTCAGTGTTGTTACATGAAAAGATATATTAAAATATTTACACAAATGTGAGGGGTGTATGTGACGGGTGTACTCACTTTTGTGAGATACCTAATAAGGTGAAGTTATAGTGAAATCATAGTATACAGTAATAAGGTACAGGATTTCATAATTTTTATAAATGATCAAAGAAATAATGTTCAGGTACTGTTGAATAGCTTGCTACACTGTTGTAAATGCATGCAGGGCTGGACTTAACCTTCTAAAGCTGGGTATACACATTCAGTTTTTTTGTTCAACCAGTGGTTTAAAAAAAATAATCTGACAGATCTCTGCATCTAGCAAGATCATTCAACAGAAGATGGTTGGTAGACCAATTTCTGTAACCCTCCCTGGCGTTATGATTATTTCAGATTTTTGGTGCTGAAAGTGGTACAATTATTTTGCATGGAAATCTGACGTTTTATATTGTAGGCCTGTAATTCTTAGGAATAACTCACTTAAATCTGTCCAAACCAGAGTCTAGTAGACATTCCGGGTATGATACAGTTTGAAAAACAAAATCATAAATTATAATATAATAAATAACTATAAATAATTATACCAAATAATAATATAATAATAATAAAAATGATTCAATAATGTAATCAAATCAAAAACACTGAAATTTGCTAAGTTGCAGGATTGTTGCTGTCATTACTTTTCAGTGTTTGATGACGGATCTTCCCACAAATCACCATCAATCAATTCTGCGAGTGATTCTAATTTATTATCGCTGTTTTCTAGCTGGTCTAAAACCACTTTTGATGTAAAGGGATGGTTTTGGTTGCTATGGACAATCTCCAGTTTCCAGGCAGAAAGAACAGTTTTTGTAATATAAAACTGCATGCAGGGCACTGGAGAAACCACAAGGGACAAAAGGGAGGTGAAGAACTCCATTACTGTACTCTCCCTGAATACTAAGGGGCTGAACACCCCCGAAAAAAGACGTATGCTACTTCATGACCTTAAAAAATCTCATGCCGATGTTGCTTTCATCCAAGAGACACACTTTAGAAACGATAAACTCCCCCTGCTCCAGAATAGGCACTTCTCCAGGGTTTATCACTCTACTAACCCCACTTACAAATTCAGGGAAGTGTCCATTTTGATCTCCAGCAAACTGCCTAAAAGGACTGATCGGGGATGTTCAGTTGACGCTAGCGTCACTTTATGCCCCTAATGAACACCAAGACAGATTTTTCAGGCACACACTGAAAAGGTTGATGGAATATAAGGTAGGCCAGTTAATCCTAGGAGGCGACTTTAATATTCCACTAATCCCGCCATCTGACACGTCCTCAGGTAACTCCTCTATTCCTCCAGCTTGTAGGAAGCGCGTAGCACAAACCCTGCATGATACTCAACTGACGGACGTATGGCGGCTTTAGCACCCCAGAAAGAGGGACTATACCTTTTACTCCTCCCCACATAAAGTATATTCCAGGATAGACCTCTTTCTAGTGCCACATGATCAACTGCATTTGGTGTCTTCTACTTCTTTGAGTCAGATCACCTGGTCAGAGCATGCCCCCATTTACCTAACCTACACTCTCAATGAAAATCCCTTGCCTAGATCCCTCTTCTGGCGGTTAAACTAGAGTCTCTTACAAATACCTGAAGTTCTCACGGATGTAACTAGAGAACTTAGTCTTTATTTCCATAAGAATGAAGAAGAGTGACCCCGGAATACTTTGGGAGGCCCATAAAACTGTTATCCAAGGGATCCTTATCAAACATGGGGCTGCCATTAAAAAGAAAAGAAATTAACACATTACTCTTTTGCTCTCCAAACTGGCCTCTGTAGAAGCTAAACATAAACACGCCCCCACACAGCCTCTGGAGGCTGAGTTGCTGGCCTTTTGCACGCAAATAACAGAGGCTCTACAATACAAAGCAAAAGCAGCATTGGAGTTCTGTCATCGGCTATCCTATGAAACAGGGGATAAATGTGGGAAGACGTTAGCCAAGTCAGTTAAAGCTATCAAATCGGTGTCCTACATCCCACAAGTTGTATACTTACAGGGTCAGAAGGTTTCAACCCCACAGCAAATCTCCAAAACTTTCGGCAATTTTTACTCAGACTTATACAACCTACCGAGATTCGCTCACAGTCAGTCACACATAGACAAGTATATCGCTGATTCCCTGCTCCCCTCACTCCCATCAGAGACCCAGGAATTACTGGAGGAACCGATAACCCTAGAAGAACTACAAGTAGTGGTAAATGCTATGAAGGCGGATAAGGCCCCAGGTCTGGACGGTTTCACCGCCCAATATTACAAGGCCCTCTTTCAAATCTTGGGCCCACGCCTGGTGTCTTTTTTTAACGCGCTAGGAGCGGGAACCAACTTCCTGAGGGATACTTTGAGAACCCATATCTCCCTGATCCTTAAGGAGGGGAAGGACCCAGGCCAATGTGGTAGCTACAGACCGACCGCCTTCCTAAATAGACCTGAAACGGTTTTCCAAAATAATAGCTTCCAGACTAGTGCATCATCTCCAATCCCTTATAAATCTGGACCAAGTGGGGTTAATACCCACTAGAGAAGCAAGGGACAACACTATTAAGGTTTTGAATCTCCTCCACGTAGCAGATGCCCATAAAACCCGCTGCATATTAGTTAATACTGATGCCGAGAAGGCATTTGACAGAGTCAATTGGAACTATATGTTCTCTGTACTCTGGCATATAGGTTTACATGAGAAAAAGATGAGATGGATCACCAACATTTCTTCAATCCCCTCCGCTCAGGTAAAGGGGAACGGAGTCCTCTCCTCATTCTCCATTGTGAACAGGACGAGACAGGGCTGCCCTTTATCCCCCCTGCTCTTCGCCCTCTCTCTGAAACCATTCCTTTGCACCATTCGGCTTCACCCAGATATCTCAGTTCTCCAGACAGGTAACTCTCACTAAAATTTCAGCGTACGCGGATGACCTCCTATTTTCTCTGACGAACCCCAGAATCTCACTACTGAACCTTCTCAAAGAATTTAGGCTGTACGGGGTGATCTCTCACCTGAAAATAAACTTAACTAAATCGGAGGCCATGGGTATAGCAAACCCTTTCTGACTTACAGGCCAATTTTAGCTTCAAATGGACCAGCACAGCCCTAACATATCTAGGCACAAAGATCCCAGCTGACATATCCCGGACGTTTGACCTTAATTTTCCACCCCTACTGACCAAGATCCGATTGCTTCTGGAGAAGTGGCATGGAGGCCTCCACTCTTTGTTTGGGATGTGCAACCTCCTTAAAATGAATATCCTCCCCAAATTTATCTACCTCATTCAAGCCTTGCCCATACATATACCGCCCCTCTTTTTTAAACAAGCACAGTCCCTCTTTACCAGGTTAGTTTGGGCACATAAGAAGCCTAGACTGCGCAGTTCACAATTGACACTCCCCAATCACTTTGGGGGCCTTGCACTTCCTGACATACGTCATTACTACCTAGTGTCCCATCTTGGACATATACTTGATTGGAGACGGAATAAGACCTCCAAACTCTGGGTACAAATTGAACAGTCCCAAGTCCACATACCTTTGAACATTGCATTGTGGTGCTACAAAGACCCCCCTGCAGCCTTGAAGACACACCCCTTCATAGGTACTACCTGGAGACATGGCCACCCCACTACCACCCACACATCTCTTATATCCAATATTTCCCCCCTACTCCCAATCCTGGGACACCCAAGTTTCGAACCGGGTCTACACTCTGCTGAGTACGCATCCCTTAGGGCCACGACCATGCAGCCAAATTCATTACCGGTGGGAAGTGGCCATCTATCTCAGAGCTCACGGACCCGATGGGAACATACCAACTCCCTTTGTGGAAAGCAATACCATTACACCACTTTCTTCATTCCCTCCCGTGACCCCAGGATTTTACGCAACAACTGACCTCATTTGAAACCCTGTGCTCAGGAACTGACCCGCTGGCTCACATACTCTCTCAAACGTACGCTTTATTAATCACGCCAAAAGACCCGCCACACTTACCCTGTCTGCCAAAATGGGAAAGAGACCTTAACCATATGTTTTCAGTATCGCAAACACAGCGTATTATTACCCTGGTCCTTAAATCCTCTCCCTGTACTAAAATACAGGAAACCAACTTCAAGGTCCTCACCCGCTGGTATTTGACACCTTCCCAGTTGCGAATGTGCTTGCCCTCGTCCTCGGACCGGTGCTGGCGCTGTGCAGAGGATGAGGGTACCTTGCCCCATATTTTCTGGTCCTGCTCTAGATTGCGGGTATTTTGGGGTGAGGTTCGTCGCATTACCCAGAAGTTCACGGATTACGCTGTCCCAGATAATGCCGCTTTTTTTTTTTACTACATTACTTTACGATCCCCATCAAAAAATATAAGAGATCACTTGTCTGCCACCTTCTCAATGCAGCTAAGGCATGCATTTCCCTTTACTGGAAACAACACTCTCCCCCAACCGTTGCACATTGACTGCGGAAGGTGGATTAAGTGTGGAAGATGGAGGATTTGATCCTCACTGCACAACATAAACAGGAGGCCTTTAAAAAGACCTGGGATATATGGAGCATGTTCATAATCTCAGATGAAGATCAACACTTGATGGGGACATAACCCTTCCCCATCTTTTCTGAGAAGATATTAACCCTGGTCACCACCAAATCTTTCTTTAGATCCCTCTGTCTGTCTTTTTTCCCCCTTCCTTTCCGCTCTACCCTCCTTTCTTCTTCCTTTATGTCCCCCTTCCCTCCCCTGACCTCCCTCCAATGACGTCGGGTGGAGGGAGTGCAGGGATTAAACCCCACTTCTGTGCCACCTGAATGAGCTTTGGCGTTAGCGGGTATTACTCCTTACAGAGGCAGTGGCCTGCTAACTGTCTGTTAACACATGTCCTATACACTGCTCTGTTTGTTTCTTGTGCTGAATTGATCCATGTAGTCATAGCTTTGTATGTTTTCTTACTTGTAATGTGGGGCTTTGCCCTATCCAGAGTTGAATTAAATTCATATTTGAAAAAAAAAAGGGAGGTGAAATAATTACATATAGTAATGTAATCTGTAAGATAACAGTGTACTGTATGTATCACTTTTTGAATTTGGTGCAGTTCTCCGTCCCCGTGCGTCGCAACATTCGCAGGGACGAGCCGCTGCGGGGAGGACATTGCAGGATCCAGGGGACAAGGTAAGTAAGCCCTTCCTGGATCCTGTGATGCGATCCCAAGTCTGGCTCGGGGTTACCACTTTTGGTTCTGAAATTCCACCCGAGCCCGACTCGGGAATACCCCTAAGGAGGTTAAACAGACAGAGGTACATATGACTTTTAGTATGCATGTATCAGGGTTAAAAAGGAAGTAAACCCTGATGGCTTTAACTTCCTCTTTTGTTCCCTGCAAAGTAATAATGTGGTAGTATGCATTGCATACTAGCACATTATGTGACACTTACTTGCAAACGAAGATTGCGCTGTCCCCGGTGGAGGGTGCATTTATGTTCGCCCCTCTTCCTTCACTGTGACTGGCCAGAGTTGCGTGACATCACTCCCGCACATGCGCGCGGGAGCTGCCAGTATCAGCACTTGCTAGTGGAGAAACAGCATGAAGGGCTGTTTCTTCACAGCGCATGCACCAATGACATCATCAACGCAGTACAAAGTAAATATCTCCTAAACAGCGCACATTTAGGAGGTATTTCCTGTACCTATAGGTAAGCCTTATTATAGGCTTACCTATAGGTACAACCTGAAATTGAAGATTTACAAGCTCTTTAAGTTGCTAAGCAAAGAAACAGCTTTTCCCTGTAAAGGTATTGACCATGCATTTGTTTCTGCTGTGTCTAGACAACTGAAGCTAAGATGTTTCTGTGAATTTACTTATTTAGATAATACTTACATTTTTTTCTCTTCCCTTTCACACCATAACCCTGTCTCTGACTAGGCTGTCAAATACTGTGTGCACAAAGTTTCAGTCTTTTGCTGGATTAATGGTATCAGAGGGAATGCAACCAAATTCACTTGTGTGCCAAATAAAAGTTGACGTGTAATTTTTCTGTTCTGTATCATAGCTCTGTGCTTTATTTTCTCTTGTAAAATGCTATAATTGCTGCTACAAATCAACCCTGGTGGATGACTGCCTCTGGGGGCTTAGGCTTCATGCACACGAGACGCAAATGCAAACTCTGCTGGACACATGTTTTTAAAAGCTGAAACGTGCCCACTTCCTTTGGATCCTGCATCAGTTTTTCATCATAATACCTACTGACCTATCTTTGTTCTACTGTGGGTGACTAGTTCCCCTGTATAGATATGGAATTTCTGTAATATTTGTACCTCGATATGTATACTGATGCAGTCTTCCTATGTGTATAGTTCCATTTCTTATGTCCAACAGTCTTTTTAACCTCTCTATCTGTATGTTTTTCTATTTTTGGAATAAATTTATATAAAACTAATACCAATTGATTAGAAAGAAATTTCTTTCAAATTCATTACCGGTGCCTTTAAAATCCTAAAGTCCCCATCCAGTCCTTTCTCGCAATACCTGCCACAAGTTGTAGATTGTCCACTTGCCACATCACTTGCCACGTCACCTGCCACATCACCAGCCACAAGTTGTGGATTGTCCACTTGCCACGTCATCTGCCACGTCACTTGCCACGTCACCTGCCAGGTCACTTGCCACGTCACCTGCCACATCACCTGCCACAAGTTGTGGAGTGTCCACTTGCCACGTCACCTGTCACGTCACCTGCCACAAGTTGTGGATTGTCCACTTGCCACGTCACCTGCCATGTCACCTGCCGCAAGTTGTGGATTGTCCACTTGCCGCGTCACCTGCCACATTACCTGCCACGTCACCTGCCACAAGTTGTGGATTGTCCACTTGCCACGTCACCTGCCACAATTTATGGATTGTCCACTTGCCACTTCACTTGCCACGTCACCTGCCACAAGTTGTGGATTTTCCACTTGCCACGTCACCTGCCAGGTCACTTGACACGTCACCTGCCACAAGTTGTGGATTGTCCACTTGCCATGTCACTTGCCACTTCACCTGCCACGTCACTTGCCACAAGTTGTGGATTGTCCACTTGCCACGTCACTTGCCACCTGCCAAGTCACTTGCCACAAGTTGTGGGTTGTCCCCTTGCCACGTCACCTGCCACAAGTTGTGGATTGTCCACTTGCCACGTCACTTGCCACGTTACCTGCCATATCACCTGCCACAAGTTGTGGATTGTCCACTTGCCACGTCACTTGCCACTTCACCTGCCACGTCACTTGCCTCAAGTTGTGGATTGTCCACTTGCCACGCCACTTGCCACCTGGCATGTCACTTGCCACAAGTTGTGGATTGTCCACTTGCCAAGTCACTTGCCACCTGCCATGTCACTTGCCACAAGTTGTGGATTGTCCACTTGCTACGTCACTTGCCACCTTCCATGTCGATCGCCACAAGTTGTGGATTGTCCAATTGCAATTGCAATTGTTTAAAATATTTTTTTAATGGTTTTTCATCATTTGCAATAATTTTTGAGATTTTTAATGTAAAACAATAGGTCACCTTTAAAAATGCTTATAAACGAAAACGCGGCAAAATGCCACTACCGCGTTTTGCCGCGTTTTAGTTTATAAGCATTTTACCGCGTTTTCCGCGTTTTGCGTCTGAAACGTAGAAACTTTTGCGTCTGAACCCATTTTTTTGCTTCTGGAAGAACGAGGTTAAACGCAACTGCATAAAAACGGCAAAAAACTAGACTGTGTACATGGACACTTAGACTACACCTAGGGCATTTCCATGAGTTGAGATAATGCTTAAGTTGTAATGCAGCTAACATATACATTATATTTATATAAGATATCCTTAGATATGGAAATTTGTTGGAAAAGACTGTGGTGCATTCAGATTTTCAGTTTAACCACTTCAGGACCGCCGTATTGCCATTGTACGTCAGCACAATGGCACAGGCAGGCACAATCACGTACATCTACGTGATTGCCTTCCAGCGGGTGGGGGGTCCGATCGGACCCCCTCCCGCTGTTTACGGCGGTCCGATTCGGTCCAGGAGCGCTCCGTGATGAGGGGATGGCCGTTGGTTTTCGGCCACCCCCTCTGGATCGCTCCTGGCCAATGAGAAGCTTCCTCCCCTGTGTATTGTTTACACAGGAAGGAGGAAGTGATGTCATTCTCCTCGGGGCGGTCTTTTTGACCGGACTACGAGGAGAAGACTAAAAGTAAGTGTGCACCAACACTACACTGACATGTAGGTACACACAGGCACACAAACCCCCCCCGATCCCCCCCCCGATCGCCCGCCCCCCCTCCCCCCCCAGTCACAGTGTCACTGATTGCATTGATCATTTCTTTACTGATCAATGCATTCAGTGTCAGTTGTGACAGTAAAAACTGTCAGGACAGTTAGTGTTAGGTCCAGGGTAGCCCCCTATCACCCCCCAATAAAGATTTAACCCCCTGATTGCCCCTAGAGTTAACCCTTTCACCCCCTTTTGCCAGTGTCACTAAGCGATCATTTTTCTGATCGCTGCATGTGTCGCTAGGTAGCTAGTTATTTTTTTAGGTTCACCGCCAGGTTTTTATATCGCTAGGTACCCCGATATACTACCCAATAATGGTTTTAACCCCCTGATTGCCGCTAGTTAACCCTTTCACCCCCTTTTGCCAGTGTCACTAAGCGATCGTTTTTCTGATCGCTGCATTAGTGTCGCTACAGTCGCTAGGTAGCTAGTTATTTTTTTAGGTTCACCGCCAGGTTTTTATAGCGCTAGGTACCCCGATATACTACCCAATAATGGTTTTAACCCCCTGATTGCCGCTAGTTAACCCTTTCACCCCCTTTTGCCAGTGTCACTAAGCGATCATTTTTCTGATCGCTGCATGTGTCGCTAGGTAGCTAGTTATTTTTTTAGGTTCACCGCCAGGTTTTTATATCGCTAGGTACCCCGATATACTACCCAATAATGGTTTTAACCCCCTGATTGCCGCTAGTTAACCCTTTCACCCCCTTTTGCCAGTGTCACTAAGCGATCGTTTTTCTGATCGCTGCATTAGTGTCGCTACAGTCGCTAGGTAGCTAGTTATTTTTTTAGGTTCACCGCCAGGTTTTTATAGCGCTAGGTACCCCGATATACTACCCAATAATGGTTTTAACCCCCTGATTTCCGCTAGTTAACCCTTTCACCCCCTTTTGCCAGTGTCACTAAGCGATAATTTTTCTGAACGCTGCATCAGTGTCGCTAGTGTCGCTAGGTAGCTAGTTATTTTTTTAGGTTCACCGCCAGGTTTTTATAGCGCTAGGTACCCCGATATACTACCCAATAATGGTTTTAACCCCCTGATTGCTGCTAGTTAACCCTTTCACCCCCTTTCACCAGCGATCACAGTATAAGTGTCACTGGTGACGCTGGTTAGCCAGTTAGCTATTTAGGTTCCCCGTCAGGTTTTTATATAGCGCCAGGGACCCCCATATACTACCTAATAAAAATTTGAACCCCCTGATTGCCCCTAGTTAACCCTTTCACCACTGATCACCGTATAAGTGTTACGGGTGACTCTGGTTAGTTTGTTTTTTATAGCATTTTATATTCAAATCCGGAAGGCAGTGCTTGGTTTTCGGGGTCCCGTACGTGGCTAGGCTCCCAAAAAGTCCCCCACATGTAGTATCCCCATACTCGGGAGAAGCAGCAGAATTTATTTTGGGGTGTAATTTGACTTCTGCCCATAGCATGTGTGAGCAATATATCATTTAGTGACAACTTTGTGCAAAAAAAAAAAAGTTTGTAATATTCCCGCAACTTTTGGCAAAATATAAAATATTCCATGGACTCAACATGCCTCTCAGTAAATAGCTTGGGGTGTCTACTTTCCAAAATGGGGTCATTTGGGGGGGTTTTGTGCTATTTTGGCATTTTATGGCCTTCGAAACTGTGATAGGTAGTGAGGAGTTAAATCAAAAATTTGCACCCTTAGAAATCCTGAAGGTGGTGATTGGTTTTCGGGGTGCCGTGCGCGACTAGACTCCCAAAAAGTCCCACACATGTGGTATCCCCGTACTCGGGAGAAGCAGCAGAATGTATTTTGGGGTGTCATTTCACATATGCCCATAGCATGTGTGAGCAATATATCATTTAGTGACAACTTGGTGCAAAAAAAAAAAAGTTTGTAATATTCCCGCAACTTGTGGCAAAATATAAAATATTCCATGGACTCAACATGCCTCTCAGTAAATAGCTTGGGGTGTCTACTTTCCAAAATGGGGTCATTTTGGGGGGTTTTGTGCTATTTTGGCATTTTATGGCCTTCGAAACTGTGATAGGTAGTGAGGAGTTAAATCAAAAATTTGCACCCTTAGAAATCCTGAAGGTGGTGATTGGTTTTCGGGGTGCCGTGCGCGACTAGACTCCCAAAAAGTCCCACACATGTGGTATCCCCATACTCGGGAGAAGTAGCGGAATATATTTTGGGGTGCAATTCCACATATAACCATGGCATGTGTGAGCAATATATCATTTAGTGACAACTTTTTTTTTTTTTTTTTTTTTTTTTTGTCATTATTCAATCCCTTAGGACAAAAAAAATAAATATTCAATGGGCTCAACATACCCATCAGCAATTTCCTTGGGGTGTCTACTTTCCAAAATGGGGTCATTTGGGGGGGATTTGTACTGCCCTGCCATTTTAGCACCTCAAGAAATGAGATCGGCAGTCATAAATTAAAAGCTGTGTAAATTCCAGAAAATGTACTCTAGTTTGTAGACGCTATAACTTTTGCGCAAACTAAAAAATATACGCTTATTGACATTTTTTTTACTAAAGACATGTGGCTGAATAAATTTTGCCCTCAATGTATGACTAAAATTTAGTTTATTCGATTTTTCTTATAACAAAAAGAAGAAAATATCTTTTTTTTTCAAAATTTTCGCTCTTTTTCCATTTATATCGCAAAAAAAAAAAATCGCAGAGGCAATCAAATACCATCAAAAGAAAGCTCTATTTGTGGGAAGAAAAGGACGCAAATTTCGTTTGGGTGCAATATTGCATGACCGCGCAATTACCAGTTAAAGCAGCGCAGTGCGAAATTGCAAAAAGACCTCTGGTCCTTAAGGTGTTTATTGGTCCGGAGCTGAAGTGGTTAAAGGATACAATTGCTTTTAAGGCAACCTGTTGTCAGAGAAACGTGGAGGCTACCATAATGAATTCTTCTTTCTGGACAAACAGTACAAGTTGCCTGATTGTTATACTGACCTCCATGCGTTAGTCTTTTCAGTCACTGATCCAGAAAAATATATATATATACAGAAAATGACCTTTGGTTTTCACTAAGATCACTTTTTGATCTACATACTTGTTTTGGCTCTGTAACTCAGAAAGTATTGAAAACAGTGGCACAAGATAAAAGCCCAGTAAATAGCATTTTGAGAAGGAGGTCAGCAATGGCAGCCCTCTGCCTTTCTGACAGGTTTACTTTAACTTTTCTTAAAAAGCATACTTTTTGTGTGTCAAAAAACCTTCAAAGGAGAAGTATGGCCAAAACCTTTTTAGTCATACGTCTCCTATGGATCACAGGAGCGCACTTTGCTCTGCACTCCTGTGACCCGTTTTCAGCAGAGAGCAGGCTAAATCCATCACTCGAGAAAGGTCCCGACCATATGGTCAGGATACACCCAGATGCCTGGACTGGCAACCAGCTGAGAGCTTGAACCAGCCCCTCCCTGCCCCTTTCCAGTGAGCGCTGGAGGGGCAGAGCAGAGAGCCAGAGACTGACAGTCACAGCTCTCTTCTCAGAGCAGAGGGGGAGAACTGAGCGATCAGCAGTGTTTGGTCTCTCATTTCTCACTGCGGAGCCGGCAGAGGACAGGTGCATCATTGGTATGATGCTGCATCCGCCTAGGTGAGTATAATTGTTTTTTTTTTTAAATCCCGAACTTCTCTTTTAAGTATTGCAAATGTTCATGTTATGGCTTGAGAATTTAAGGATTTAAACAGCATTATCTCTCTTCTCTTGAATTGTTAGCTAGTGACTTTGTTTTAATTTGACTTTTAACTACAATGTCAGCTGCACGGCTTTAGCCTTAGTAACACAGTAATCACAGCAATAAATCAACAAACAACTCCATTCAGTTGTTAGTGCCATATCCGATAAACCAATACGCATTCATATATTTTGTCACTCTTGCTGCATCAAGCTGTATTTCAAAAGTGTTCAATATCACATTGACAGTGTCCCTTGTGACTGGCTTCATGAAACACTATTGTATCTATTTCTTGTCACACAGTGCTGCCAGATTATACAGTGTACATTTAAAAAAAGCCTTTTTGGAGTTGGTTAAATAAACATTTGCTGTATAACACCTTATGTTAACCACACACACATTATTATAATTGGCTTTACAAAGACATTACAAGACATAATTAAGTATTATTATCTTCATGGTTAGCATAATATCAGCATATAACCCTTCAAATATTGATATCAATTAATTAAATTATGTCCAAAAGACATTAAAACAGCATGTTTAAGAATACACAGTTTATGGCATGAAACTGTCTTGCTTTTTATTTTTTATTTTTGCTTAAAACGCAACCAATACATCTGTTCCATTAGCATTAATATTAATATAGCATAACGAATGATAGGTACTTGAAAATATGTGCATATATATATGTGGTAGATTTTACTGAGCAAACAAAAAATAAAGTGACAAATTATTGCATTTTTTCAACTAGATAAATGTTTTAAAGGACCTAATTACAGGGGCTTGTGTGATTTTACATAGCTGCTAGCAAATCCAAAGCCAAATGTAGAGATACATTAACTGTGTAGCTGAAATGTTTTTAACTATCTACTTATAATATAAAAATCCTAGCTCTTCTATGGTAAATATAGGTTATTAATTTTTTATTTTTATTTTAAGAAAACTAGGAAAAATAGGTTTGGCATTGCTAATCTGTCTATTGCTATTAACAAATAAGAGTAATGACAAATTAGGCCTGCTGTTGATTGGGGTCGTGATCAATAAAATCAGGGTAAACTGCAGAAAATGTAATTTGCTTAGAAGCTGCAAAAAGTAAAGAGTTTTTCATATTGGGTATTTACTAAAAGTTTGTAAGCCTGGCTACATTTTCTTCTCATCAAACTGTTTATTTAATCAGCTGATCTGAAAATCAGAGATCATTTACTATGAACATATTTGTAGTCTGATGACAAAGTTTGGAATCTAAGTGAACATTATTATTTACTTAAATTATTTACTTTAAGTATTATTTACTTTAATTTAAATTACAAATGATGGTTAATGACAGAGATCTCAAGATCTAAAAAATTTATGGTAGAGTGGCTAGCCTCATAACGCAGAGTGATACCCCTGTTGTTGTCGCTAAGCAAAGTCATAAAGACCTCCAAAGACTGGAGATCGCCCTTCCAGAGACGGAGGATGTAATTTATGTATCTGGCCCAAAGAACCAACTCGGGTCTATTGAGCATAGATGGCATCCTTCGCCCACTGGGCTAGGAACAAGTTTGTCAAACTTGGTGTGACCTTGCTACCCCCTTCTTTTGCAAATAAAATCGATCTTTAAACTAGAAATAATTATGCTTGTTAGCAAATTTTTTGACAAATAATACTCAACTGCTGAAAAACCTGAATCATGGGGGATACAAGTGTAAAGGGCAGCAACATCTGTTGTTACCAGTATTAAGTCATCTTGATACTTCACTTTCTCCAAAAGTCTGATTGTATCTTGGGTGTCCTTAAGATAAGAAGAGACTGGTTTAACAAGTTGCTGGAGATGGAAATCTATATAACGTCCTATTGGGGATGTGACAGAGTCAATCCCACTAACTATGGGATTTCCAGGAGGATTGACAGGATCTTTATGTACCTTTAGAAGGTAGTACAGTACCAGGATGTGGGGGGCCAAAGATATCAGTAAGTTTTTCTCTTTTTTTATCCAGAATGCCCAAGGCCAAGCCTTTGTTGACAAGCTCAATGAAGGCCTTTTTAAAACCAGAAGTTGGATCCCTGGTTAATAAACTATAAATGCTCTGATCATTGAGAATCCTGTTCATCTCTTTAAAATAATCATCTTTGTCTAATATGACAATCCCTAGCCTTTATCTGCGGGACAGATGGTCAAGTTTTTGCATTCAAATTTGATGGTTGGAATTATATGAACTCTTTTATTCGGCAATTTGTCCAAATCCTGTAAGACTAAACTGTGGAATACATTAATGGAGGGTGCTATGGAACCAGGAGGATTGAAGAGGGCTGGATTAGAGAGATCTGAATGGATACTGCCATCCCCTGCTGTCAATGTGGATGATCTGGGTGGTTGTGTAAGAAAATGTCTCTGAATACTGAGTTTGTGAATACATTTTTGCACATCATTGAAAGTGGAAAATGTATTACTTTTTTTTAGGAGGAACAAGCTTAAAGTCCTTTATCCAATAAGGATTTCTTAGTATCTGTAAGGGACACTTTACTGAGATTAAAAATACTGGTGCCTACTAGGTTCTTTTTCTTTTCCCCTGAATGTGCCACCCCCCTCGGGAGCCTTGTTTGGTTCTGGGCCTCATTTGTGGCCTTATGTGGGCCTGGGAAAACCCACAGGACAATTGTATGGGGATCTCATGAATTGATCTTCCTCTCTATTCATATAAGGATAAGAATTATGGTAAGCCTCATATGGACCTTCATCTCGAAGGGGTGAAAACCGATTGAAAGTATGAATGGGTGTTCTCTGAGAATAATCATTGTCACAATGATACTCATCTCGGCTATTATACCACCCTTGTGATGATCCCTCATATCTATCATTGTGGTAATTCCTAAAATTACCACGGAGTTGGCCTCTACCTCTATCCCTATTGTTAGAAAACTGTCTCCCTCTGTTGCAATCAGCAGGAGTGTGAGTGCTAAGAGGTCTGATCTTGGGACCATGTGGGGTGTCATAGCATCCGGACAGTCTAGGCCTAGAAGGCTGAGCGGATTTGTAGACTGATCTCCTATCTGTACCCGGTAATACAGGATTGGAGACCTCCTCCGCACCAGTAGGCACAATATCCTTTTTTTTGCAAATGAAACACTAGATTTTTTTTTTTAATCATTTATGTCTCAGTTATATTTCTTTTGTTTTTTAGTTCTCTGTTCGTGTTCCTCTTTCTCCAAATGGTTTCTCAGATTTGTAGAGAGGGGAATGTACTCAGACGTGGTTTTATATGATGTTAATTTGTCTTTGAGATCTTTGATCTCCTTGTCAATGATGTCAATGATGGTAAATCTTAGTTGTTTCTTGTCAACCAGAAACCAGAACCAGAAAGCTAAGAAAATTAATTCCTACCTCAAATACCTAGAAAGGGGTTCTAAATCAGAATATCCTTGCTGAGGATGTACGTCCCAGTGTAGACCTCTCGGGGACCATGCTTTCCTTGGTATATTAATCAAGGAAGGCTATGTCTCATTTTAAATGCAATTCAGTCATCATCAGGACATCAACAAGACCTCTGCTGTAGATAGAAACACATTACTGGTGGACCATTCCAAATCCACTCAAGATACTAAGTATAAGTGGTAATTTTTTACCACTTTTTCCATCCAACATAGGCAAATAAAAAGAGATTTTCAATAAATATCGTAAGGTCCTTAAGAGTGACAGATACCTGGGCCCAGTTCTTCCCGAACGTGCAGATGTTATTAACAGAGAGGCATAGTCTATACAAGGACAGATTGCCCCCAAAGTCTTCGACCCCCCCCCAGAACAATCTCTTTTTTCAACAATGTGAAGGCTATTACCCTTGCCGTAAATGCAATGTGTGTCTACACAACACTTGTGGGAGACGTAAAACCGATACTTTTTATCTACTGTCATTCAACGTACCTATCACATGAAACATTTTACTACCTGTGCCACTCGGTTCATAGTTTATTTGTTGATTTTCCCCTGTAAAAAGCAATACGTGGGACACATCAGAACCTTTTTGGTGAGGGTTAATAAACATTTTACCAGCATTAAGAAGGGTTTATCAATTTATATTTTTTTTATAAATATCAGCAATGTGGGGGAGTTGGCTAATGCCTCAGTTTAAGTCCAGTTGAAGTCCAGTGGGACCAAACACTTCGGGTTTGCTTGCTTAGCTGCTCACCTCACATTGCTTTTTAATTGTGATCACAGATATATGTACACATCTTTATCTTGATGTTTGTACTTATTTTAATAAATCCATCCGTTTGACCTACACTATATGGAGGCATTTTTCTTTTCATGATTCCCATATTTTCAACAGATGAGAGTGTTTGTACACACTACCTGGATATTCAGTGACCTCCACGTGAGTTCCAGTTCTGCCTGCTGTCTTTCTATTGACTCACTGCTGCTGGCAGGTGAGCCCAGAGCCTCTGGATTTCGGATTTCCAGTGTTCATCATCAGAGTTCCATTCCTCGGTCCATTGCACATGATACTTATTGTATTGCTGTATCCATATTTTAGCACTACACTGATGACAAAGTTTGTCTGAACTTTATAGCTTGGGTATATAGGGTGAATCACTAAAATGGGGTTTCTTAAACAAATAAGATATTAAATGTATATTAAACATAACATTGCATTTCATATCAAATAATAAATCTTATGTAAAACAAATATTACTGGCTATAAAGTTTGCAAAACTATAGTTATATTATATAGCATATTGTATCTTCAAATGTCATAAAATATACAGTATGGCTTGGCTTCAACAGTAATATTTCAGTGTAAAACCAGAACATTATTCTAAATCTGATGTGTTGTGAGTGAAGGATGCTCTATCATCCTATACCTCTATTCATCACCTTATTACTGTCTTTATTACTGTCTACATTACCTTATTTAATTCCTCTATTCCGCCACACCCAGATTCTGCGCAGGGAACAATGTATATATAAAAATGATCTAACACAGATCAGATCTACACACTGTTCAGTTTATTTTGGCTTGTACAAGATCTTAAATAAACAGGATGAGATGGGTGTTATTAATTATTTTCCACCAATAAGGCCTCTTGCACACGATACTCCTGTTTGAGCATTTACTTTTTCAGATGTTTTTTTTTTCAAGTATTTTTGCAGATTTGCGCTCAAATTAACACGCACATTTTTGCGCATGCATTGAAGCTTGTTCTCACATTGACGATGTGCACTACCTGCTCAAATGTGTGTGAATGCGCGCATGAGGTGGAAATTTCTGATGCAAAATGCTGATTTTCTATTTTTTTTTACACTCCTGTGTACATATGCACGTTACAATTAATGTAATGTGCTCAGTAAAAAAAATAAGCTGTACCGAGCATTTTCAAGCTGCAGTGTGCAAGAGGCCTTAGGGGTACATGTTTGAATGACATATTTCCTTTATAAACCTACTTATTCAATTAACCAATTATAATGATGAATATATTTAGAATTCTTTACGTATCTGTATCTAAGCAAAACTATTATTTTACTTAGAGTTTATAAAAAACTCCTGTGGTTTCCTGTCAGCCAATACATCTGTCTGGTTCATATCTTCACATATATAAGTTGTTCCTCATTTTAAGTTTCACAATTAATACAAGCTTACTGCTAAGCAATAATATATTTAAAGGAGTAATCTAGCCTTAGGTTTCAATAACATCGCACAAAGCAGTGTAGACATTAGGGGGGCTTTTTACAAGATCCTTTCAACCACCTCTTTTGTCACGAATGTGACAACTACAAACCCATTTGCTCTAAATATGCCCTTAACATCAACCTTAACATCAACCTGGATTATTTTCCCATTAATGTGTTACTATCTTAACCACCTCAATACAGGACACTTAAACCCCCTTCCTTCCCAGACCAATTTTCAGCTTCCAGTGCTCTCTCACTTTGAATGACAATTACTCAGTCATGCTACACTGTAACCAAATGAATTTTTTATCATTTTGTTCACACAAATAGAGCTTTCTTTTGGTGGTATTTATTCACCACTTCATTTATTATTTTTTGTAATATAAGCGAAAAAAGAGCGAAGTTTTTGAAAAAAAAAAACAACATTTTCTACTTTCTCTTTTAAAAGAAACCAAAAAAATCTAATTTTGGCGAAAATTTAGGCCAAAATGTATTCTACTACATGTCTTTGGTAAAAAAAATCCTGATAAGTGTATGATCATTGGTTTGTGTGAAAGTTATAGAGCCTACAAGCCATGCTATGCATAATTGAAAATGTATCAATCCTAATGCACTGATGGCCTATCTCAGTTCTTATGGCCCTAAAATGTCAGGACAGTACAATAACCCCCCAAATGACCCCTTTTTGGAAAGAAGACAGTCTGCGGTAATTGGTAAGAGGCGTAGTGAATTTTTTGAAGTTGCAATTTTTCCCCCACAATGCTTTGGAAAATTAAGAAATATATATATATATATATATATATATATATTCTTCACTAAATTATCATATTTACAAGTTATTTCTCACACATGGTGCAGGCATAATTGCAATTACACCCCAAAATACATTCTGCTATTCGTCCTGAGTATGGAGATACCCCATGTGTCAGACTTTTCCACAGTCTGGCCACATACAGAGACCCAACATCCATGTAGCACCATCAGGCGTTCTAAAGGCATAAATTAACACATTTCAACACATGAAACACATTTCATTTCCTGAGTACCTATTACATTTTTGAAGGCCCTGGAGCACCAGGACAATGGAATTACCCACAAAGTGACCCCATTTTGGAAAGAAAACAACCCAATGTATATTCTGTGAGGCATAATGAGTCTTTTGAACATATCATTTCTTTCCACAAGTTTTTGGAAAACGTGGAAAGAAAATGAAAACCTATTTTTTTTTCACAAAGTTGTCAATTTAGAAGATCTTTCTAACACATAACATGTACATAGCCAAAATGACACCCCAAAATACATTCTGCTACTCGTCCTGAGTATGGCGATACCCCATGTGTCAGACTTTTCCACAGCCTAGCAACATACAGAGGCCCAACATCCATATAGCACCATCAGGCGTTCTAAAGGCATAAATTACACATTTCATTTCCTGAGTACCTATTACATTTTTGAAGGCCCTGGAGCACCAGGACAATAGAATTACCCACAAAGTGACCACATTTTGTAAAGAAAACAACCAAATGTATATTCTATGAGGCATAATGAGTCTTTTGAACATGTAATTTCTTTCCACAAGTTTTTGGAAAATGTGGAAAGAAAATAAAAACCTATTTTTTTTTCACAAAGTTGTCAATTTAGAAGATCTTTCTAATACATAACATGTACATAGCCAAAATGACACCCCAAAATACATTCTGCTACTCGTCCTGAGTATGGCGATACCCCATGTGTCAGACTTTTCCACAGCCTGGCCGCATACAGAAGCCCAACATACAAGTACCACCTTCAGGCTTCTAACATATAGCATGTACACACCAAGAATTACACACCAAAATACATTCTGCTGAGCAAAGGGTAAAAAAAAGGCTCACCTGTGGTTTTAGCAGGCAGGGACACCATTCCAGAGCAGTCAAAGCATTTTCTAGACAGCCAAAGGAAATGTCCAGGAATTGTCCAGGCAGCAGACAGATATGGAAAATTATGAACATGGTTCAGTACAGTCCAAGGTTTAGCAGGCAGTTCAGGCATAGGCATGTCCAGTTCAGGTGGCAGGCACAGGCATGGCCAGTTCAGGTGGCAGGCAAAGGCAGGGCCAGTTCAGATGGCAGCTGGCGGCACTTTGTACATTGGGCCTTGGTCAGGTAAGACCCGAGGACAGGGGTAGAGGCTTCTTCCCACCCAAATCTCTAGGAAGCCTCCGAGTCTCCAGACCCTAATCCGAGAAAATGAAAAACCTGGAGAAAAAGGTTTTCTCCACTCGGAAAATTTTTTCTGGAGCCCCTAACATGTGAGACCCCTGTGCTGTACAGTGGCAGGGCAAATGATCAGTTCAGGAGGCAGGCAAAAAGCATGGTCATTTAACAGGCCGAGGTCAATTCACGTTGAAGACAGAAATATGTTTGGCAGAGGCATAGTCATTTAACAGTCCGGGTCATACACAGAAATGGCAGAAAGTGGAAACTGGAAAGAAATCATCTTCACTTTACTAATAGTTTAGTGAAGTATGATAGCTTCGATAGCAAGTTCCAATGCAGAGGCCTGGCTGGGAGGGACAGTCTGGACAGTAGTATCGGGTGTCACGGCGAATTCCTCTACTTGTACACACACAGCATTTTTTTGGGGGTTTGCGACCTGTTTGGGTAGGAGGGAGGATGTCGGGAAAGTGCCTTTCATGGAGTCTGGCTACTGCATCAGAGCGAATTAGTTGAGTGGGTTGGCCATGGGGATAGACAAGGGCTGTGATGACATCTTCTTGGAATCTTAGATAGGTCAGGGAACTTTGGGTGCTCTTAGAAAAAATAATATAAGAATTGAACATGGCCAGTTGCATCAAATAAACGGCGACTTTCTTGTACCAAAACAGTGATCTCCTGGTGGCCAAGTAGGGCTGCATCATCTGGTCATTCATATCTACCCCCCCCCCATGTATAAGTTATACTCGTGGATACATTTTGGCTTCTGGATGGGGCCTTTTCTTCTTTGCAGTTCCACCAAGGTGTCATTGTGTATTGTGGAAAGGATGTAGACATCTCTTTTTTTATCTCTCCACTTCACCGCTAGTACCTCGTCAGTCCGCATACTGGCCATTTCACCCTGTTTTAATTTCTTGGTGACCAATATCTGTGGGAAGCCTTTGGGGTTGGTCCGTGCTGTCCCACAGGCCACAGTCTGCTTTAGGTATAGATGGCGGAAAAGTGGGAGACTTGTGTAGAAATTGTCTACATATAGGTGGTAACCTTTCCCAAGCAATGGTTGGATCAGTTGCCAGACAATTTTGCCACTTGTTCCCATGTAGGTAGGGCATCCAGGGGGGTTTAGCTGTCGGTCTTTTCCCTCATAAATTATGAAGTCATATGTGTAACCCGTGGCCCTATCACACGCCTTATAAAATTTTACCCCACGTCTGGCTCTTTTACTTGGCATGTATTGTTGTATTCCAAGTCGCCCAGTGAAGTGTAATAGGGATTCATCCACACAAATATTTTTATCAGGGGTAAACATCTGTTTGAAACTGGCGGAAAAAAAATTGATTAGGGGCCGAATTTTGAATAATTTATCATAACTGGGATGATTTCGAGGGAGGCATTGGGCATTGTTATTGAAATGTAAAAATCTCATGATCATCTCATAACGGTTTCTGGGCATAATTGATGAATAGACCGGCATGTGGTGGATAGGTTGGGTAGACCAGTAGGAATGGACTTCATTTTTTTTTGTTAGCCCCATGTTGAGGGTTAGGCCAAGGAAAATTTTAAATTCTTCCACGGTGAGGGGTTTCCCAAAAAAAGGACGGGCATAGGAAGAACTGGGATTGTTGGCTATATGTTGGCTGGCATATAGATTACATTGCTCCACAATGTCGGTTAGGAGATCATTGGTAAAAAATAAATGAAAATAATAAAGTGGGGTTACATTTTCCGTCTGTATCTGAGGATCTGTATCTGGCTGGGATGTAAAAAGGGGAATAACAGGTTCTACTGACGTATCGTGCAGCCATGTTGAATACAGCAGAACATCTGGAAGGCTAGTATGGGCACTGCCTCGTTGATGGGATGCTCCGTTGCTAGTATCTGGCCTATCTTCAAGGAGGTTGCAGAACTGCTGGTGGATGCCTGCCTATCCCGGAGTGCTGCGCTGCTGGTGGATGCCTGCATATCATCCTGGAGTGGTGCGCTGCTGTTTGATGTCTGCGCCTGCTCATTTCTCCCGTTTCTCCTTGTTAGGATTCTGTCTTCCACAGTTTCCATCTCGGAGCCACTGCTTTCCACTCATAATCGCTATCCGAGTCTGACGGAGAGAGTTCCCCGCTACTCTCGTCCGACATACTCTGGAGCATCTGGAAAGCCTCCTCTGCGCTGTACGACCTTTTAGTCATGTTGACGGGCAGATGTCAGATGGCGGGCGGAAGATGTCAGATGGCGGGCGTCAGATGGGCCTGTTGGCGGGCGTCAGATGGGCCTGATGGCGGGCGTCAGATGCGCCTGGTGATGGCGGGCGTCAGATGCGCCTGGTGATGGCGGGCAGATGCGCCTGGTGATGGCGGGCAGATGCGCCTGGTGATGGCGGGTAGATGCGCCTGGTGATGGCGGTCAGATGCGCCTGGTGATGGCGGGCCGATGCGCCTGGTGATGGCGGGCCGATGCGCCTGGTGATGGCGGGGCAGATGCGCCTGGTGATGGCGGGTCAGATGCGCCTGGTGATGGCGGGTCAGATGCGCCTGGTGATGGCGGGTCAGATGTGCCTGGTGATGGCGGGTCAGATGCGCCTGGTGATGGCGGGTCAGATGCGCATGGTGATGGCGGGCAGGTGCGCCTGGTGATGGCGGATGGCTGATGTGTCAGATGGCGGGCTGATGTGCCAGGTGTTTTTGGGGACACTGTGTTTTGGGGGACACTAGCTGGGAGATCAGTGGGTAAACAGCAGACAAACAGCTAGAAAACTCACTGATCTTCCCGGCTGAAGCACAGATTTCTCTTCCTCTCCTCACTGACAGGTTCTGTGTGAGGAGAGGAAGAGATGAGAGCAGTTACAACTGCTCTCTATTTACATTACATGACGACTGTGATTGGACACAGTCGTCATGTGATCAGGAGGGCCAATCACATGGCCCTCCTGTTGTATTCTTCTCTCCAGTCTCCGGGGGTCTCAGGCAGATCGGGATCGCGCCGATGCGCGGGCACATGGCGGCGCGATCACCGGTTATCTGCCACCCATCCCCCTTTGTTTACTTACGATGGCTGTGAATAGACACAGCCATCGTGCGGATCAGGAGGGCAAATTACATTGCCCTCCTGCCGATCCGAGATGCGGCGTGTGCGGGGGACACGCGCGCATTGGGATTGCGCAGGTGCGCGGGAGCGCGCCCGCGCGATCCCGCTACTTTGACAGGACGTTCGGGAACGTCCTGTCAGGAGTAGAGAGCTCCCACCCGGCCGTTTATATGCAGTGGCCGGGTGGGAAGTGGTTAAGCATGTAAAAAATAGAGAACAATAAACACATCAGAATTAGTAGATATCAAGATCTCAGCTAGCAATTGTCCATGAAACCAAGAGGGTGGGGGCATGACAGTCTGTAGGTTAATGAAAATTATTCCTCATCAAAAATATAAAAGAACACAAAAAGAATCTCTTTTGTATGGCTTATGAATGTCCAATAAATTTCCAGTACACATTTCCTAAATATTTAAAATACCTCCAAGGATTTGATTCTGTACTCATCCATGCAATCAGAAGATTCTCCACCCCATAAAAACTTGTCTCTTTGTAAAGACATCCAGAGACAGACGGGAACTGATGCATTTGGGTTAGGCTTGGGTCTTTGGGCTGGCACCTAAGGTCTCTCTCTTGCGGTGTTCACTGGAATTCTCAGGCCTTGGGTTTTTTCCCAGCAGGAGTCCCCCTTTACTCATCCCAGGACCTCCTGTGGCATTAGAACAACAAAGATGAACAACAAAGATTTCCATGTAAAAGATGTAGTCATTTCTTTAGGTAGAGGGCATCTGGATGGAGACATAAATGGGGGGATGGTAATTTTTTTCACGTGAATGGGGCAAGCTGGATACTTTCAATCCAACATGAATAACTACAGAATCACCTACCTGGACTATTAGCCTTAGGCCGCGTACACACGAGAGGATTGTCTGTCCAACTTAGTCCGCTGAAACGTGTTTCAGCGGACAGTCCGCTCGTGTGTGGGCTTCAGCGGACTTTTTCAGCGGACAGTCTGGCGGACTAAGTCTTTCGGAATTTCCGTAATACAGTCCGTCCAACTTTGGTTTCAGCGGACAGTCCGCTCGTGAGTAGGCTAGTTGGACGGACTAAGTATGGCGCATGCTCAGAAAGGATTTACACGGCCGAAGGTTGCATTGCAGTGTATTGGACGTCGTATTTCTAGTCCCGTCGTACGTGCTGTACACGTCATTGCGCAAGCTTTCAACGGACTGTCTGTTCATCGTGTGTGGTCAAGTCCGTTCATTCAAAAGTAGGACGGACTGTCTGTCGGATTGTCTGACGGACTTAGTTGGACGGACAATCCTCTCGTGTGTACGCGGCCTTAGCCTTCCTTACCAATTGGAGGTGTTAAAAATAATATCATTTGTTAATTCAAACATTAGTATTATGTTTGAATTAACGTAGCAACAGTTTTGTGGCAACAGTTTCGTAACATAGCAACAGTTTCCAATATATAGATTCAATATATTTAACTGAACATTTTTCTCAAACCCCAGTATTGCAGCAGGATTTAATAAAACATAAATATATTTAGTTCTTCTTATCCTCTGGACCCAAGTAAAACCAGAGGGTCTAAGAACAGAACATATTAAGCACATATTCTAACTCAGCACTTCGTTTCCTAACTTTGTAAATGTATCTATCATAAACAAAATAAAACAGTAACGAATAAGCAACATTACATCCTTAGCACATTACAGCTGAAATTTTGGGAAGTCAAAAAGTAATATATTCAAAAAATAGTCACTCTAAGCCCTTGTACACACGGTCGGAGATTCCGACAACCAAATCCGTCGGATTTTGTCCGAAACTGTTGCATACACACGGTCGGACAAAGTTGTCGGAAAATCCGACGTGATTACGTTATTTTGTTATGACGGGACTAGGTTCACGCTAGTAGCCAATAGCTTTGGTGTAGGAATTTGATCTGAGCATGCGTGGCACTTTGTCCGATTGGAATTCTCTACACATGATCGGAGTATGTCCGATCGGAGCATTTTGTCGGAAATTTTTTCCAACAAAACAGTCCGATGTAGACCACACACAGTCGGAATATCCGACAGAACGGTCCGATCAGACACATCGTGTGTACAAGGGCTTAGACTGTTCAAATTTTATCACCAAACTTTAGAATTTCACGGATTCAATATATGTAACACTTTATTTTGGTTCTGATGGCTCTGTCTCAGTAACTCTTAGCCCCTGTACACAGGGTCGGAGATTCTGCCAACCAAATCCGTCGGATTTTGTCCGTCGGATTTAGTCCGACGGATTGTGTCCGAAACTGTTGCATACACACGGTCGGACCAAGTTGTCTGATTTAGCGGTTGCCAAGAACGCGGTGACGTAAGCCGTGTACGGCGGGACTAGAAAAGGGAAGTTCAGCACCACGTCCGGCACCCTTTGGGCTCCTTCTGCTGATCTCGTGTCTATCGCGTGTTTTAGTAGAAGTTTGGTGAGAGACGATTCGCGCTTTTCAGATTAGTGATTCAGATCGCTACCGCTCTTCAGTTTGTGCTTGTCTTTGCGTATCTAATAATCAGTGCGTGCATTCATTAAGTATTTGCTTCTCATTGTGGACTATATCTTGGTATAGTACACTTTGAAAGGCATTTTTTATTGTCTGCTTGCTTCTGCTATTCAGGTCGTCCTTTCAGGCCTTGCTGTTTATCGGTGCTTTCTGGTGTCCGTTCTGACCAGCCGACCGTTTTCCAAACATGTTTCGTCTACGTACTCATCGTACAGTTTGTGCTGTGCAGGGGCTTCGTGTTGGGGTTCTTACTTTGACTTTGACACAAGCCCGGTCCATGAACAGGGAGGGGAGGCGTTTGTGGACCAAGAATTGATTGCGCCAGCGCCACCAGTTCTCCCACAAGCCTTTGCTCCGTGAGATCCGCGAGAATAATCCTGATCATTTCTGGATTTTTCTCAGGATGACGGACCTTGTTTTTCACCGTCTGCTGGCTTTGCTGACCCCTTATATCACCAGGCAGGATACCTGCATGTGGCAAGCCATCACTCCAGAGCAGAGGCTCATCGCCACGTTGCACTACTTGGCGACAGGGAGAAGCCTTCAGGACCTCAAGTTCTCTATAGGCATCTCCCCCCAGGCTCTGGGGATCATTATTCCAGAGACCTGTTCTGCCATCATTCAGCTCCTGCAGAAGGACTATATTATGCTAAGTTTTATCCTTAAACATCACATTCTATGTATTTCATGATTGCTAATGTCTTGCATTTCTTTCCTCATTCCCTAATTACCATCATTGCAATATGCTCTAATTCATATGCTCTGTCCCTTTGTCCTCATGCATATTTGCCTCACTAACTTCCCCACCATGCTTTTCTTGGCCCCTAAAACTATAGTCTAGTCACTTAACAATGTCTTTTGGCAGCTCCATAGTATTGCTTTCCCTAAACACCCCCTAAAATGTCTACAAATGTGATGTGTGTGCTTCAATTCATGCAAAGGGACCTTTTTTTTATTTTTGGAGTTGTGCGAAACTCATTAGTAACCCCCCTCTCCCCAACTGCTAGCTCAGCTGATAGCAATCCTCTATCTGATGACTTGACCCAAGCCAATACACACTCTAAATACCTTTTTCATGATCACATTTATGGACAAATTCACCAAAGCATGTAGTGTAAGGGCCTGCCTCAATACTTTCAAATGCTATTTTTTATTTTTTTAACACATACATTTTCTTGCTATGTAATAGCAGAATGTCAAAATGTGCTTCCATTTAGTTATTATGGCATTTCTTACCTGTCCGGTGGGCTGCCATTAGTCTAACTAAGGAGGGGCTTCCCAAAGTATCACACATTATTTAGGCATTCAGCTCTCAATCAAGTGGAGAGGGTTACCTGTCCTAAACATCCCCCCCTCATTTTTTAGCAAGGGCCCATCAGATGGGGGGGGGGGGGGGATGGGGGGGTTATGACTCTCATAAGGGGACCTTATACTTTAGGCTTTAAATACTCAGTTAAAAAAAATTTATACTAATTTTGTCAAAAAATGTGTGTGTCTAATCTGCATGCAATGTTGATTTGTCAAATTACTAGTTTTTGTTCTTGTTTCACTACACAGTGTCCTTCAACGCCACAGGAATGGCAGACTGTGGCCTCCCACTTTGCCAGTTTTATTAAAGTTGTGCCTTTTTCACCAACAGTGCAAACCTAAGTTCAGAGCGAGATGAGGGGACAGTCTCTTCTTCAGATAATCTTACTATGTTGTGGGTCTGCTACACACACACCTTCTTTTTGTTAACTAATGTATGGGTGCTTTTTCCTAAAGGCACATCCACTATGCACTACAAGTGCACTGCAAAAGTACACCTGAAACTGCACTTGGAGTGCAAAGTGGAGTTGCCTTTAGTAAATCGCACTCCTTCTCAGCACAAACTCAAATTTGACTACAAATACATTTTATGCGCACTGAAAAAGGAAGCCACACATTGTTGAAAATTTAACTTTTTAATACAAGCACATTCACATGTGTGTTTATTAAAGGTTTTTACAACAAACCAAGAGATTTTGTGTATCCAAAACAGAGTTTAATCAGATTTTTTTTTCCTTGTTGTTTTTGTGTAAACAGGCATGTATCAAACCGTAAAATACAGAACACAGGAACTTACAAAGTTCAACTTTGAAAAGTGAAGACAATATCAGACATGAGTATGTACAAACTGGGCTGATATTGCCTTTATCACATGGGGTGTGACCCCTGAAAAAAACACATTTGGAAGATGCACACAGTGTGTCAACATGTGCTATCTCCCATCATGGGGGATCAATGTACATGCTTTGGGGCTGCAACCCCTTCATCTCAGACACTTTACACAAAACATGTACATTGATCCCCCATGATGGGAGATAGCGCATGTTTACACACTCTGTGCATCTTCCAAATTTTTAATTTTGAAAAATACAACATTTGTTTGTTAAAAAGCAAAAATAAAACCCTATCTTGTTTTTTATTTTTCACACTCTACCCCAAAACATCAATGAGGTTCTATTTTTAACATCATTGATGTTTTGTTGTACAATTTCCAAATCCCAATTGCACCCCATTATCTCCCCGATCAAGATCTGGGCACTTTCACTGGTAAAACTGGAATCTTCTTCCACATCACCTACAAAACAAAGCAAACAAACACACCATGTAATCCAAATATGGTGATATACATTGATGAGCTTACCGGAAGCTGTGTTCTCCGACACTCACCTGTTGTGGTGACAATTTGTCCAACCTCCACAATCTCTCCTTCCTCCTCCTCCTCCTCCTCCTGTTCCTGCTCCACTGTTTCTGCTTTTGGAAGTTGCCCTTCTTTGGGAGGGGTGTGGTCCCTGGTGTCCTGATACTTGCCGAGTCTTCTCTCCCCTATGAGAATGTAAACAAAGATTAATTAGCACACAGAGGGCAGAAATAGGAATATGAAACATTACTTGGAAGTGTTGTACAATTGTGTTTTTGGGCCGAGTTACAAGGTGAGAACATTATTGGGGACACTTTGTTAAGCTGGAATACTTCCCTGCAGAATGATGTTTCATACGAACGAACGAAACCATGACCTTGAAAGTGGCCATTTTAAAATGCACAACATGAAATCAAAGCACATGGAGCATGTATGCAAGCAAGAATAATCATATGAACACATGACAACTACTTACTTTTTTTAAGAACACGCTTGATCCTTAGGTACTGCTCGTGCTCCCTCAGTTTCAGGTCTGACCAGCGTTTTCTCAGTTGATCCTTGGATCGGTGTACCCCAAAATTCTTCAGAAGACTCTTTTTTTGAAATATAATTTTTATTAGAATTTGACAAGTATTGCAAATAACAGTGCAGTACAGTGGTATCAAAAGACATAGATTCGTTGCCTTGCCGGTATTGGAATTAGCCCAGATTAGATCAAGTACAAGGGTAAATGTACAGTTATTCAAAATACAGGCAGTTACTAGCAATAGAGATGTTATCTTGTTGCTAAATTATCTGAGGGGACATTGGAGCTTCCCCCCTGGACACCCCTCACGGGAGCAATGCTGTGACCAGGAGGGAAGTCCACCCCTCTAATGGTGAATAGAATACTATTCGTTTAGTACATTAGGTTCAGCTAAAGGAAAAATATCATAATACGTATGCTTGACAACATAACTATAATGCAAAGGATAGCCCCGTTGACGCTCCTGTATTCGGATATCTGCGATCGGTTTTATGACTCTGCTCTCTTACGGTAATGGAAGGGTATTATGGTGTTTTTTTTTTGTTTGTTTTTTTTTGCCACTCAGTAGGATTCTTGTTATTAGTGATTTCTAATCAGTTTGACTCTCAGAATCCTAATCTTTGTTGTTTACATCATTGTGGCAAGGTATCTTTTTCTTTTCACTATCTCCCTTTTTTTTTTTTTTTTTTTTAATCTTCTCGTTATACCTAATATCAGTTTAATGTTTATCCAATTAAAAAGAGAAGACTATATTCATTTTAGAGGGAGAAAACACAGAAAATAGAGAAAACAATGAGTGAAACTATCATATCCTAAATTATATTTGCCCACATATAGTTATTACCTTATCCTAATCATTTATTCTTTATTTAATTCAGCTATACCACTCCCACCCTTCCCTCTTCTCTAATTATCTGTTAACCTTCCCTATCTCCACAGCTCTTCATTCCATTAATGCTTGTGTATAATGCTTCGTCTTTTTAAATATTCTCAATTTTTCCCATGTTCTACGGAATTGTGTCATTCTGTCTTCCTCCATTTTTCTTAGATACTCCATATTATTTATATATTCGATTTTTTGAATCCATTCTCTTATCGTGGGTCCTTTCACCTGTAACCAATTTTTTGGTATTATGGCTTTTGCAGCATTAAGTAAAACGGGTATTAATGAATTTCTTGTTCTTCTTTTGGGTTGCTTACTCATCTTTTCCTCTACTCCCACAAACAAACACTCTCCTGGGGATAAAGGTATTTTTTGCCCTGTTATCTTCTCTATATATTCTATTATTTTACTCCAGTATTGATTTATTACTGGGCATTTCCACCAGAAGTGAAAAATTGATCCTGGTATACCACATTCTCTCCAACATAGTTTGGAGTTGGAGGGATGAATTTGATGTAGTTTATCTGGTGTTAAGTGCCATCTCATTAAGCATTTGTAATTTACTTCAATTGATCTTATATCATATATGGAATCATATATCGAGTTAATCATTTGGGTCTCATCCACTCTATAGCCAAGATCTTTCTCCCATTTGACTATAGGTGGGATATTTCCTTGGCCCTCTAGTTCAGAGAGGCCATCGTATATTCGTGAGACACAATGCTTAACTGCTGACTTCCTTATACATAATTTTTCTATTAGTGTTAAACTACTTTCATTTCTTAATGGTTTTGGGATGGAGTTCACAAAGTGCTGAATCTGGTGATATTCCCAATCTTTTAACCTTTGCCATTTATGCTTCATCATTAAATCAAGTTTTGGCATTAACCTCCCCTCCCTTATAATGTCTTTTAATTGTAAGTCCTTCATTTGTTTCCCTAATGGAGTGTCGTGTCCTGGTGTAAAGAAGCTCGTGCCCTCTAAAGGGATTAAGGGTGAATTGTGTTGCCATTTGTTTTTTTTTTGTATTGTGTCCCATTTTTTCAGTGTCGTTAGTGTGATTTCGTGTGTCCTACTACTAATTGCTCTAAATTTTGGTGGAATCCAAATATTTTTTTGTAATTGTGACCCCATCAATATCTCCTCCATTTTTACCCATTTCTTTTTAGTGGTTGGGTTTGACCATTCGACCAATCTCGATATAGTGATTGCTAAGTGATATCTGTGTATATCTGGTAGTGCCATTCCTCCCCGGTTTTTTTTCCTTGTTAATAAATTATATTTTATCCTAGGTTTTTTATTTTGCCATATAAATTTTAGGAATAACGCTCTTATTATATTAAAAAAACAAATTGGTATTTTTATCGGAAGCATTTGCATTTTATATGTTATTTTTGGCAATACCACCATCTTCAACACATTAATTCTTCCCATCCAAGATATTGTACCTTTGTTCATCCTTGTGAGTAACTCCTTGATTTCATTTATTAGTGGGATATAATTAGCTTGATATAACCCTTGAATTGACTTTGTTATTTTAATCCCTAAGTATATTATTTTTTTTTTTTCCCATGTGAAAGGGAATTTATGCCGTGTCAATTCTTCTTCTTGCGAATCTAAGCCGATATTCAGAATGACCGTTTTGATTGGGTTTATTTTAAAATTAGAGAGAGCCCCATAATCTCCTATCTCCTTTATCAGACCTGATAACGATGTCTGGGGGTTAGTCATATATAGGAGTATCTGCATATGCCGCCACTTTATGTTCTTCCCCCCCCATTCTTATTCCCTCTATGACTGAGTTAGTTCGAATTTTTGCTAATAGGGGTTCCAGGGCTATTACATATAATAAGGGCGAGAGGGGACACCCCTGTCTTGTACCATTATGCATATCAAAGGCAGACGACATACTCCCATTAACCCCCACTCTGGCTGATGGATACATATATAAGTTATTCACCCATTTCATCATTTTTGGCCCAAAGCCGTATGTCTGTAGTGTTGCCATGATAAAGCTCCAGTCTACTCGATCGAAAGCTTTTTCAGCATCAATCGAAACCAATATCATTGGAGGTTTAGTTTCTCCATCCTTCCCCATTAGTAACAGCGTTCGAAGGCTGTTATCTCGTCCCTCCCTTCCTGGGACAAACCCTACTTGGTCTCCATTAATCATTTCTGGGAGTAGTTTTTTTACCCTCGTTGCTAATACTTTTGCATATAATTTAGTATCCGTGTTCAGCAACGCTATTGGACGATAATTAGCACAGATCGAAGGATCTTTACCAGGTTTTGGTATAAGGGTTATATTTGCTAATAGTGATTCTTTTCTCATGGACTCATCCTCTGCCAGTTTGTTCCAAAATTTACATAGCTGGGGGACCAGTTGTTGTTTAAATTTTTTATAATATCTGATGGTAAAACCATCAGGTCCTGGGCTTTTCCCATTGGGCATATCCTTTATTGCGTTTTCTATTTCTTCTGGGGTAATCGGGTCCTCTAAGTTTCTGGCCATCTCTGGAGTTATTTTTGGTAGGACTATTTCCTTCAGGTATTCCTGTATTTTGATTTTTCTTGTCTCCTTTTGACTTTTAGTCTCCCTAGTCCTAATTGAGTATAGGGCACCATAATATGTTTTAAACGCTTCTGCTATTTCTGATGTTCTATATTTTATTTCGCCTTTCGCGTTCTTAATCTTTTCTATATAGTTAATAGCTTTTTTATCTCTTACCAATCTGGCCAAATGTTTCCCCGTCTTGTTTCCCCACATATATCTCTCTTTTGCTACATTTTTGTAGATTTTTCTTACTTCTTGTTCCATTCTGTTTTTTAATTGGGTACGTTTATGTATTATTTCTTTATATATGTTTTTATCGAGATGAGACTTATGTTTCTGTTCTAATAAATATAGTTCTTCTTTTAAATCATTTTGCTGCTTTTCACTTTCTTTCTTTTTTCCAGGACCCTATAGAGATTAATTTCCCCCTAATTAAAGCTTTATGGGCCTCCCAGAGAGTAGCCCTTGGGATCTCTTCCGAGTCCTTCAATAAAAAATATTGTTCAATTTCATTTTTGAGGATGTTTTCTGTTTCCACGTTTTCTAATAGGGACTCATTAAGTCTCCATATCCCTTTGCTAAATTCTTTTCCTGGATCTTTTAATTTTATTATAACCGGTGCATGATCTGAAAGGGTTATGGATCCTATTTTTGCTTCTAGTATGTTTTCTAATAATTCATGGTCGACGAGTATGTAGTCCAGTCTGACATACATGTCGTGTACTGTGGAATAATATGTGTAATCTTTTTTCCCCATATTAAATATTCGCCACGTGTCCATTAATTGTTGCTGGGCCATCTTCTTTTTTAAGATTCCATGTTGTTTAATTTCATGTACCATACCCCGTGAAGTACTATCTATATACGGATCCATGGCAAAATTTAAATCCCCACCCAGAATTATATGACCCTGTTTAGGTATTTCTAATTTATTCAGGATTTTATTCAGATATTTTTTTGGGCCTTCATTGGGACAGTATATATTTACTAATGTATATCTATTTCTTTCTATACATCCTTTTACTAATAGAAACCCCCCCTGTGGATCTATTGTTATTTCTTCCATTTTCCATTTGACTTTTTTAGAGATCCCAATTGCCACTCCCCTGGAGCCCCTTGTTGGGGTATCTGCGTAATACCACGTTGGGTACTTCTGTGTATTTAATCTAGTACATAAATCTTGCGTCAGGTGCGTTTCTTGTAAAAACACGATATCCACAGAGTATCCCTCTATCTCCCTTAGTATGTTGTTTCTTTTTTTTGGAGAATTCATTCCTCTAACATTATATGTTGCTATTTTGATTTCTAACATTATACGTACTTAAAAAATTTCCTAACATTTTTTTCTAGGAGCTGTGGTTTCGTGTTAACAGATTTAACCCTCCCACCCTTCCCTTTACCCCCCTCCCTCCCTCCTCCCCTTAACCCTCCCCGCTCTCCCCCCTCCCTGTCCCCCCACCAGATGTATAGTTGACCCATTGGTCCGGGACCTTTTATCTGGAACACCCTCGTTCCAATTATCCCTTGGCCCTAGGGTGGAATTCTGTTTCATGATGCCATCGCCCATCTCGCCTTCTATTGGCAAGGTGGTTATCACACCCATTAGGGGCACCCCCGCCCCCCGACCCCCCTAACCCAACCCCTCCCACCCCCCTCCCCCCCAACGAAGAGGGGGAGGGGAGGGGACCGGGCCGGACCAGGAAGAGAAACGTCCCACCAGGCTAAAACTCCCTCCTCCACTAATTTACATCTCTCTCTATCTCACTTCCCCCCCCCCTCCCCAGGCACCGAGGGGCGGGACCAGTTTTCGTCCTCCCCCCATCGCCTCCCCCCTCCCGGGACCGGGATCCCCAATTTTCCACAAAATTCTGCGATTTCTTCTATAAATCTCAGTCTTGCTATCCGACCATTTTTCCTCCCTATCAAACTTGCAGGAAAGCCCCAATTATACTGCACTTCGTTCTCTACCAATATTGTCAATAACGGTTTTAGGGCTCTTCAAAGTTTCTTGTGAGAAATCTTGGAATATTTGAATGTCTTTTCCTTCATATCTTAAAGGTGCTTTTAATCTTATATTCTTCCATATTTGATATTTTTCCTCTTCATTTTGGAATCGCACTATGATATCCCGTGGCATTTCTTGTGGGAGACCCTTGGGTTTCCTTATTCTATGCACCCTCACTATTTTTATCTCATTAGTTATTTCTTTATTCATTAAGGGATTACAGATCTTCTTAATTATTTCTGTCAGATCTTCACGTTGTTGTGCGTCTGGCACCCCACGTATTCTAAGGTTTTTCCTTCTATGTCTATTTTCTTGTTCTTCGATCTTGTATGCTTGATCTTTTTGTATTATTTTTAAGTTTTGAATTTCTACTTCCAGATTCTTTATTATCTTCGTTTCTTTTTCCACTGTTTTTTCCACTTCTTCTACCCTTTCCAGTATGTGACCAAGGTTTTTGTGTAATTTTTCCATTTCGGATTTCATGGTATTTTCCAGAGCTGCAAACATAGAGATCATCTCTTCTTTAGTGGGCAAAACCTGGAGGTTATCCTGCTGTATCTGTTGAATTATTAATGGTTCAACCATACAATCTGGTTCAGTTGTTAATCTTGATCCTTCTTCTAATAGGACATCAGCCAATGTTTCCAGGTCCTGTACGGAGCTATTTAGCGCTTGATGTTTTCTTTTCTCCTTTTTGTTTTTTTCTCTTTCCCTTTTGTCACTGGTTTCTGTCTGTTGAGTTTTTGTGTGTTGCAATTGCGCTTTTTCTACTTGCTGCTTCTCTGTGGCTGCCGTCTGTGTGACGTATTTATTCATTGCACCTGGACTGGCTACTAAGCTCCGGCGTGGGGATTTTGGGGTGGCCCCTGCTTTTGCTGATTTTCCCTTCATCTTGCTCAGCAATAGTTGAACACCTTTTATTGCTATTATTATATGTGTTCCTCTTCCCTTTTCTCTCTCCCCCTTTTTTTTATTTATTTATTTATTTATTGTCCTGGGGTATCGACAGCCTCCCGTAACTGCTGAGAGATTATTTTATCACTATATTTACGAATTGTCTTGGCACTGATGTTACGCCACAGAAATTGTATGTTCCTGCTTATATCTTGACCCTTACAAGTAAATTTTCCAAGCATTCCCCTATTTAACGGGTATTACGGTCCGATATATTTTTAACCCTTTTTTTTCTTATAATTTTTCCGTTCATTTACCATTTACCGTTTGCTTTATAATGAGGTTTACCTTGTTGTTATAGTTATATGATATGTTTAGCGTTCAAATATTCAACCTTTTCTTTCAGATTCAGCCCCCATTTTTTTTTTTTACTGACCTTCATTAGATTTCTGCCTTTTTGTCAGTGCAATACAATACGATACCTTCCTGAGTCCTGGGTGCTTTATCTTACTTTGTCCAGTAGGTGGCGTCCGGAACTCACAGCTGGCTTTCCGAGGTTTAGCGAAGCACACCGAAGTCCTCCGAAGCGCAGCCCTGCACTGCCCGCTGTTCCAGTAAACCGATCACGCCGGCACACGTCCACACACCCGCCGGAGCCCCACGGACTCCATTATAGGTCCGGATCGTCACCCAGAGCGCCGATGCCCGTCCCGGACCGGGGGGAGAGACTGAGAGGGAAGGTAGGAGGATAGGCGGGGGGAAAAATCCTCGTTTTCCAAGGGGGTCAGGATCAAGTCAAGGGGGTCGGCTGGGGGGGATTAGCAGGGAGCCGCACTCAGCGGCATTCTACGGACGGCGGGGGCCATGGAGCACACCAGGACGCTAGGTGCTGACACGCACCATCACAGACTCCTCCCCCGGAAACGGCCCGCCATTCACCGACTGATCATAACTATAATGCAAAGGATAGCCCCGTTGACGCTCCTGTATTCGGATATCTGCGATCGGTTTTATGACTCTGCTCTCTTACGGTAATGGAAGGGTATTATGGTGGTTGACCCATGTTGACCATGGGAGCCATACCTGGGATGTGTGTTGTTGGGTACCATGGCAGCGTGCTATCGTTTGCTCTTAGGTGAAGTGTAGGTGGGTCAGTTTCACCACTGGTGGTGAAGAATTTTTCCACATTCGAGTAATACACAGTCTGGCTGAGTGTAAGACATGTAGTATCACATGTCTGACTTGTTTGGAATACATATCTAGATTTAGGGAAAGAATTGCCAAGCCGGGCTGTGGGGTTACTGGTACATGGGCTAAGTCAGAAAGTAGTTGGAAAATTGACTCCCAAAAGGGCCTCAGCTTGGGACAGCTCCAAAATGTATGAAGCATGTCCCCTTTGCCGCCACAATGTCTCCAGCATCGGTCGGTTTGGGACGCACAAAATTTTGATGTCCTCGTAGGAGTCAAGTACCAATGCTGTATTATCTTGATAGATAGTTTCCAAAGATTGGAGCATTTGGTAACCTTAAATGTGGAATTATATGCTGTAGCCCATTGGTCCGAGGTGTATGTATGGCCTAGATCCGATTCCCATGCAAGCAACTAATTGTTTTTGGTAAAAACATCTTTCTGTTAAAGTAAGGTATAGAAAAGGGAAATACCTTTACTGGTAGTAGGTTGGGTCTTGAAGAATTTCCAAGCGAGGTGGGGTAGTGTGCAAGTCCGCTGTGGGTTTGTGAGTAGGTAGTGTCTCGTTCTGAGATAGAGGTAGAAGTCAGTGTCAGGAATATGAAATTCCTCTTGCAGGTTGTGAAAGGATTTAAGTTTGTTGTTGGCGAAGAGATCATTAATATATAGGATGCCACTGTGTTGCCATTGGTTAAAAGAGATTAGGTCTATCTTATAGTGCATTACTTGTAAGGGGATTTGTATAGCAGTTTTAGTAGGGTATGTTTGGCCGAGACGAACACATTTTTTCCAGACTTGGGCTGTAGCAACCATCGTAGGGGGAATGTGTGAGTACAGCGGGGTGGGGGTCTAGGGTTAGATAGGAGCCATGCGGAGAGGTTCTTCCCTGGAGTGTAAGAGGCTTCAATTTGTCCCCACTCAGTAAACGGAAAGGGTGAGAACCAATCTTTAGTTTGGGTCAGTATTGATGCCATATAATAATCCTGAAAGTCAACATATCCAGCGCCCCCAGCCCTACGGTGTTTGATCAATTTTGTGTGTGCGCTTCTGCTCTTTTTGCCTTGCCACATGTAAGAGGAGAGTAGGGACTGTAGGGATCTGAAGTATTTCGCAGGAATAATTATAGGGAGTGTTCGGAATAATTACAGGATTTGGGGGAGATGCATCATTTTAAAGGCCGCTAAACGGCCCATCCAGGACAGCTCGAGAGACGCCAGCCTGCGCAGATCCTCCTGTAGTTTGGTTTTAAAAGGGATGAAGTTATGTGAAAATAGTTCTGCTGTCGTTTTGGTTAGTTGGACTCCGAGATAAGATATGTTTTTATCTGCCCAAGTGAATGGCGTTTGTTGCTGTAAAATCAGGCTAGTAGTGGAATCCACTCCTAGATTCAATATGCAGGATTTAGTGTCATTGACTTTATAGTAGGAAACTTCACTGAACAAGGCTAGCGTCTCTTGGACCGCCGGGAGGGAGGTGAGGGGATCAGATAGCATGAGGATTACGTCATCCGCAAATAAGCTGATTTTATGTGCTCGGTCTCCTATGGTGATACCTTTAATTAAAGAGTTTGTGCGAATCGATTGTGCTAGCTTGAATATTAGGGGGGATAGGGGGCACCCCTGTCTAGTGCCATTGGATATAGCGAATGGGGAAGATAGTGCTTCAGCAGAATACACTTGGACTGAGGGAGAGGAATATAGTGCCATAATAGCGTTGAATATTGGGCCAGTAAAGCCAAATTTTTGTAGTGTAGAAGACAGGTACCCCCAGTGCACTCTGTCAAACGCTTTTTCGGCGTCTAGGGACAAGAGTACAGAGGGGGTACCCGAGCTCCCTGCGTGGTGAATAATGTCAATCATCCTTCTAGTGGCATCAGAGGACTGGCGGCCTTTTGTGAAGCCGGATTGGTCCTTGTGTATAAGATTGGGGATGATGTCGATCAGTCGATTGGCTATAATTTTGGCATAAATCTTGACATCTACGTTTAATAAGGATATAGGGCGGAAGTTTTTGGGGACACTTGGTTCTTTTCCAGGTTTTGGAAGCGTAACAACTATTGCACTTAGCATCTCTGATGGGAAGGAGGAGGAAGATACAGCGGAATTATAGACCTCGCAAAGTGTAGGAGCTAGAATATTTTGAAAGGATTTGTAGTATTCCCCATTAAGTCCATCTGGTCCTGGGGATTTAAGGTTTGGAAGCCTATTAATAGCACTTAGTATCTCAGGGACTGTAAAAGGAGCATTAAGGTTAGCTAACTGTTCCTGTGAGATGGAAGGGAGTTTAATATGCTCTAAGAATTTGTTTATTTCCTCCTTCGATGGTTGCACAGTGTGCTTGTCGTCTCTGAGATTATAAAGATCTTTATAATAGGACCCGAACGCGTTAGCAATCTCATGGGGTTTCAGGATTTTTTGTTTGGAGTGAGGGTGAAACAGGAACGGAATTTTGGATTTGGTTTTGTACCCTTTTATTCTCAAGGCCAGTAATTTTCCTGCTTTGTTACCTGTTGAATATGTAGATGCTCTAAGCTTGGTGAGGGTTCTCCCATAGGCTTCTAGTAGGAGAAAGCGAAGTTCGTGGCATAATTTAAAAATTTGTGTTTGGAGTGCGGGGGAGGGGTTCTGTTTGTTTCGGGATTCAGTGGATTCAATGGCAGCTGTAATTTGATCTAATTTTAATGATCTCTGTTTCTTTTCCCTGGCCCCCAGTTGGAGAAAGACACCCCTGATAACAGCTTTGTGGGTTCTCCACACCAACACCGGATCAGACACTGATTGAGAGTTAATAGAGAAAAATTCTTCTAGTTGTTGTTTGAGAGAATTTGCAGTACGTGGATTATGGAGAAGGTAATTGTTTGTTCTCCAGAGAAATGAATTAGACAGAGGCGATTTAGCATCGATAGAAATACTAATAGGAGCATGGTCTGACCAGGTGGTGGCGTGGATCTCCGAAGCTGACACTTTTTGTAACAGGCATTTATCAGCAATAAACAGGTCTATGCGTAAGTAGGTGTTGTAGCGCGGTGATTAGTACGTATAGTCGCGTTCACTCGCGTGACAACACCTCCACACGTCGAACATATCATTTGAATACAAAAATTTGCTTAGTGGTGAGGCAGTTCTCTTAATCCCAGCAGTGGAATCTATACCATAATCTGGTACGAGATTAAAATCTCCGCACCACTCCTATGAGTATTAACCTTATCCAATAGGTCCCTTAGAAAGGACATCTGACGATGGTTCGGTGCATACAATGAAACCAATGTGTATTCGACGTTGTTGAGTGTGCAAACCAAGATGATGTAGCGACCTTCCGTGTCCATGATGCAGTTCTGTAGTTGAAAGAGGACTGTGTCCCGGACAGCGATCATTACTCCACGCTGTTTTTTGGAGTAGGAGGATTGAAATATATGGAGAAATGCTTTGTGCTGGCACCGGGGCGAGGATTCTTGCGTAAAATGCGTTTCCTGGACGCATATTAGATCGCTTTTGAGCAATAAGGCCGTTTTCCACAATGATGTGCGTTTAGCCGGGTGGTTTAAGCCTTTCGCATTAAGGGAGACTACAGTAATTGACATTGTGGTACCAGTGGGTGAAAGAAACTGATTGGTGCACTTACAGTTGGGAGAAGTAGGGCAGCTGACGTCAAGGTGATCATTTCTTCAGGGGTTGAGGAAAGAGTCCAGGTAGGCTGGTGGATGAAGGGTCCACGGCGTCGTCCAGAAGTTTAATGTATGAGGCGAGATTGGTGCGATTACTCTAGGTAATGCTCTGTAGATGCAATTCAAGGTGAGAAAACAAGGCAACGGGATAACTTTGTGCAAAACAAGTGAAAACAAAAAAGAAAAACAGAATAGCATATGACGCTGGAACGTGAACTAAGAAGAACAAGTCAGCAGTGTTCATCCCTAAGGGCGCTGTCTTAACCAGGGGGAAAGTTCGGGCTCTAAGGTCAATGGAGGAGACGGTCAGCCGGACCGAATTCTTTAGGTAGCTCCGTATGAGGAAACGGAGAAAAGATAGGTATCAAAATTTTATTTCATCTGTGGGTGGTAGCTCCTGCGGAGAGATCCTTTAGGTGGGGAGCTATATCTCCTGGGTGCTGCAGAATTGCCACTTGGTACCTCTGGACTGATGCCCCATGAGTGTAATAGTTTCATACCTCCTTCAACCGTGGAGATGGTATGAGGGATTCCATTATACAGGACCAGGACAGTGGCTGGGTGGCGCCATTTATAGACGCTTTTATGGTTTGTGAGAGCTTTAGTAATGGATTTCAACTGTCTGCGCATTTGAAGAGTATGCTGTGATAGGTCAGCAAAAAGTTGAATGTCTGCATAAGGGGCAGGTAATGTAGTGAGGGTTCTAGCTCTAGAGCGGATTTGTTCTTTCGCTTGGTAAAAGTGGATCCTTAATAGCACATCCCTGGGAACCGTGTCCGCCAAGTGACCCGGTTTAGGGATCCGGTGTATGCGGTCTATAGTGAGTTCAATAGGTGTCAACTCAGGCAGCATACTAGAGAACATGGTGGTCGCGTATTTGTGCAGGTCAGGGGGAAGGACCGTCTCCGGTATGCCGCGTATCTTGATATTATTGCGGCGGGAGCGGTCCTCGAGATCTGCGATTTTTGATTTGATCCAGTCAGTATCTTCTTTCTGGGCCATACATGTGTCAACTAAATCGTTAACAGTGTCCGCACATTCCTCCATTTTATCTTCCATATACTGCACCCTGTCCCCCATCTGTCGCATGTCTGTAGTAAATTTGTGAATCAGGGATGACAAGTTGGTCATGAGGGATGATTGCAGTGAGAGGAGCATGTCCTTCATAGTAGTATCAAGGACCGGCTGGCCTGAGGTAGGGAAGGCCACTATGGAGGATTGCAGGGAAGATATGGCGTGTGAATTGTGCAGCTCAGTACTCACTGTGGTCTGGGCCCTGTCCGCTGTATCCAAGCGCATCCGCGCTTTAACGGGGCTCCTGGAGGACGGGGAGACCGGCGGTGAATTGGTGAAGGAGGATGGTAGTGATTCCCCCTCTGCATCGCCAGGATCGCTGCTTGGAAGATCTGTATAGGCCGAGGATGGGCGCGCGGCGGTCCCGCCGGCGCCATCTTGGCTGTGTCTCTCGCGCTGGAAGGAGAGCGCCGTGAGCTTCTCGAGGTTTTTCTCCTCTTTTCTTTTGCGGGACATCGTGGCGGAGTGCTCCGGGACCTCTCCGGGAGTGGATGCTGGCTCACTGGGTATCGCTCTGGATGTCCGGCCGGCTGACAAGAGCTCCTGGCTTAAGCTGCCATTCTGCACGCGTGCAAGCCACGCCCCCCTTCAGAAGACTCTTCACAACTTTCTTTGATCTTGGCCTTTCTGATATTTGGGTTTGGGTAAGGTCCATACTTCCCATCATAGTCGGTCCTGTTCAATATGTCAACCATCTCCAACATCTCTCCAAAAGACATATTTGAGGCCTTAAATCTTGCCTTCCTGGATCGGGACGTTTCAGGCTCCGGGCTTTCCTCACCCTCCTCCTCGTTAGTGGAACTATTAGTGCACACCTGCGTTCTCTCCGCCAGGTGCTCTCCCCACTGCGCGGGAAGCGAAGGGGTGGGGAATAGTCTGGAAAGAACGTCAGGGGCGGGCGGAGTTTCACGCATGCGCACTGTATTTAAAACGCAACACGTGTGTATCGTCCGTACGATCTGGGAGGAGAGTGTGAGGCACGGACGCGACGAACGTGGAAACGAAGGTAACATTTTTAACTTGGTGCTTCACTAGACTAGACTGCTTCTATCCAGGCCAATGTTGGGACAAGATTAGGAGGGATTTTAATTGCATTATTAGTATTTGAGGGTTTGTCTTGTGTTGTGTCTTGCAGACAATATGGACCCATTCACCAATGCAAACTTTATAGGGCTATTCATAGAACTGTACATGGAGATGCCCTGCCTGTGGCAGTTCCACAACAAGTTTTATACTGACAGATCAAAGAGGAACGCAGCACTGGAGAAACTGCTTGCTTTGTTGCGGATCATGGTCCCCATGGCAGACATGACCTATCTGAATCGTAAAATTGTGGCCATGAAGATGACATATCTCAGGGAGAGAAAGAAGCACCTAGAGTCCTTGAGAGCAGGAGATACAGATGCTGTTTATTACCCCAGGATGGTTCACTTTGACAGGCTGCATTTTCTGGTAGACCAAGGGGTACCCAGGCCACCACTCAGGGCACCACTCTCCAGGCTTCCTCCAAGGCATCCTTCACCCCCAGCTGAGGCTTCTGATGTACAACCTGGGCCTTCCAGGCAGCACCATGTGGTGGGGCCCAGCTTGAGACAGGTATTGCATTGTTGAACATATTTCTTGTGTTACATTTAATGATGTTAACTAGATGTTCTTATTGATCAGTAAGTTGTGATTTCTCAAAGTGGTTTACATCTCAAGAGACAGTAGTGACCAAAAAGGATTAGGACGGGAAAGAAAAATGCTGGTGTCAGAATGATAGTCTGTTCTATTTATTAACATTCAATTAGCAAAAGCCAGGAGCACAAAATGGTGTGATTGATGATCAAAAAACTAAAACTATGTCCCCTTTTCATACACAGGATGACCTCAGTCGGGGGGAGGCTGTGGCAAGTGGCAGCCAGGAGGTTGACCAACGCCCTCCTTCTCCTGCCCCAGCTACAGGAGCCCAGCCACAGCCTGGAAGGATGCCTGGTGGGAAGTCCCGAAGGAAGACGAGAGAGTGATGGCCTGGGTTGAGCCTGGTCTGCCAGAAGATGCAGCCTCTTGAAGATCCACATCTTGGGGACAGAAATGGCATCTGAATTTCCTGCTCTCTCGGACTTCGGGACCAGACTTCTCTCCTGGAGATATCTACTCCTCAGGCCAACAATTTTTTAATATATAATTTAGTCATGTCTGCCCTGGGGGCCAAAGGCTGCATTAAAGTTAAGAAGTTTCTCCAGTGCTGCGTTCCAATTTTTAGTTTCTAGCGAACAAAATAAATTAATTTTTTGTTTGATGAAATACTTGTGTAATGTGTTTTCCTTCCAAAAGTACAGTTTATTTGTGAGCAGGCAGGTACATTTCAAAAATACAAAGTGAACTAAATAACAAGGGGTAACAACACTAAACAACCTACTGTAGATTAAAAAAGAAAAAGAAAATATAAAAAATACAATAATGTTGTTGTAAGTTTACACACAAAAAAATAAAAATAAATAAGGAGAAATGAGCAAACTGTCTTTAAAGGAGATTTTTAGGGAAATCCCCCCCCCCCCCCCAAAAAAAACATCCAAAAAAGAAAAAACCTAATCTAAAATTGTGTAGATGTGACGCAAAATAAAATTGTATTGCTGAAATGGTTAAAAAAGAGTAATGAAATCCGTTCGGGAGAAGTGTGTGTGACTATGAGCATCAAAAGAAGTTAAAGAGGTAGTAAACCCTGATGGGTTTACTTCCTCTTTTTTTCCCTGCAAAGGTAAAGCATAATGGACTACTATGCATCGCATAGTAGCTCATTATGTGTCACTTACCTGACACAGGAGCCAGCGAAGTCGCCGCTGATCCCTGTAGTCCGCCGCATCCATCTTGCTGGTGGCGTCTCGCAGCTCCGACCAATGACAGCGGCGAAGCCGCGATGACGTCACTCCCGCGCATGCGCACGGGAGTCGCGTCTTGCAGCTCCGCCGCTGCCATTCGGCGAAGCCGCGATGACGTCACTCCCGCGCATGCGCACGGGAGTCGACAAATTAGGCAAATCCATTCTTGGACTTGCCGCATTTAGTGCGCCTGCGCGCCGCTGTCTACGGCGCATGCGCCGTAGACAGCGGTGCCCATTTTCGGGCAAATATCTCCTAAACCATATAGGTTTAGGAGATATTGCTTGGACCTACAGGTAAGCCTTAATCTAGGCTTACCTGTAGGTCAAAGTGGTTTGAAGGGGTTTACTTCCTCTTTAATTCTTGCAGCATTGTAAAGAAAAAGAGAATGCGCTTGATGAAAGAATTTTTAACATTGCAGCGTGACGAATGTGCTATATCGCTTACGAGCAGTAGTTTTACCTGAACGAGCACTTCCGTGTCGGAATTTGAATGTGAGCATGCGTGGCACTTGGTCCGATCAAAATTCTCTACACATGATTGGATTAGGTCCGACCGGCCCAGTTGGTCGGGAAATATTTCCAACATGTTGGAAAATTGGGTCAGACGGATATTCGGACGGAATCAGTCCGATGCATACCACACACAGTCGGATTATCCGACGACACGGTCCGATAGGACACATTCCGACGGACTCTCCGACCGTGTGTACAAGGGCTTAAGGTATTTATAATTTCACCTTTTTTCCCCCTCCTACACATACGTAGGAATAGAAACACGATACATTTCATCTTAACCTTGTACACATTTTAAGACATACACAAAATAACCTTGCCTTTGGTTTTTCAATCATTAAATGTGAATTCATAAACCATAATTATTTTTTTTCTTGATATAATAAAACACCTTCTCATTCCTTCATTCTCATTCACTGGCCCTTCCATTCATTCGTTCATTTAGAATGCATTCTTCCACATTTTCCTCTATATTTATTTGCAAACCCCCCCCCCTTTTAGCACCAATATTGCACCAATTGTATTAACTCTATCAACTTTACAATAGTATAGGTTAGCAACACAATCAAAACACTTCATGCCTCTAATAGCAGGACTCCCTGTATGTGACCCCGATTTTGCCACTCATATGTAAACATTTTTACAAATAAATTATTTCCCCTATATTGTAACAGGCAATATCTTTGTTCAACGTCAAGTTCCTCTTTTCTTAATAGCCTTAATAAGGTCTTCACTTTTTACATTGCTACCAAACAGTTTCATGACCGTTCTTACTTCTGTGACTCTTTCTCTCTTCCATTCAATAGCTTTCCTCCATATATCCTTATCTGACTAACTTTCTCCCTTTAATTACAATGGGTTGTTTGTGTTTTTGTTTTAGATTTTTGTTCTTAACATTCTGTTCTTAACATTCTGTTAATGTTCTTTTTTTTTGTCACAATAAATTTTATTGAGTAGAATAGCATGTGTACAATCATTAGTAAATGAAATATAGACATTAGTGAAATATAGTAATGAACTTAACATCGTACATTATAAACGTTCGAATAACAAAATAGCATGTATTATTGACTAATACAATTATAAACGTTGCAGTAAGCACATGTGTCAGCATCTCGTTTTATTAGGTTAAGAAATCAAAAAACATAGACCAGAACAAAAACCTGTTTGTCTGGTGTAGTAATCATGTAAGAAAAGCATTTCAGTGTCTTTTATATCTGCAGAAGTAGAAAATTTGGGAGTGTTTATATATAGATTTCAGTTGTGTTGTAAAATTTGGTAAGCCTCTGTTTTAATAAAAGTACACCAGGGTTCCCATATATGTAAAAATTGTGTTATATTTCCCCGTTTTGTAGCAACGATTTCCTCCATTTCAAATATATATCTAATTTTTGCAAGCCATTCAGTAATGGAAGGGATGTTTTTTGAGTTCCAGTATAGGGGAATTAGACATTTGGCCGCATTAAGGAAATGTCGACTGAGGGATTTTTTGTATGATCTGTAAGAAAGGTCAGTTATATGTAAAAGACACCAGGCGGCATCTGGGGTTCTCTCTGATTTCGTGATAAGTTTCATCCAGTGCCTGACTTGGTTCCAGAAAATGGAAATCATTGGGCAATCCCACCAAAGGTGCATGAAAGAGCCTGCCTCCGAACTGCATCTCCAGCAAAGCTTAGATTCTCGGTGATCCCAATGACTTTTTTTCAATGGTGTAATGTACCATTGGGTTTTATATGATGTTTCCTGCATGCGTGAGCTAAGTGCACATCTATGGATAAAAAACATTGGCCTTTTCCCATTGTGCTGAAGATATATTGATCTGAAGGTCTCTTTCCCAGATTTGTTTATACTTGTCCCGTTCATCTTTCCCTGACCCAACCAGCCATTTGTATATCATGGAAGTGTTTTTTTTGATGGGTGTTTTTCGAGCGCAAATAAGTTCAAAAGTTGTTAAAGGTCGGAAAAAATTTTCTTTATTTTTATTGTTGGATATGAAATCATGTATCTGTAGATATGACCATTTCGTCATGGAGGGGGATACGGTATCTCTACTCATTTCCTGTAATGGTTTCATCTTATTGTTCTGTATACAATGAGTTGCTAAGATAGTATTGGTGGGGAAGGAAGTATACATCTTTTTATTATTTAGACCGGGTATAAAGTCCGGGTTATTCGCTAGTGATGTCAGTGGTCCTAGGGTCGATGAGATCCCTTTAGTAGCAACTATTTTGTGAAAAATTCGTAGGGTGGAGTTAATGGTTGGGTGAGATTTTATTGTTAGTGGCAAGGTTGGATAATTCGACCAAGGAAGATGCGCTATATCTAAGTCAGAATGCGCTTTCTCTACATTGACCCAGTCTTTGGGCGATGTGCGGCAATGCCAATCTACTATTCTTGAAAGTTGGGCTGCATAATAATATTTCTTAAAGTCGGGTAAACCAATCCCTCCCATATGTTTGGGTCTTTGTAAGTAATTGAGTTGAATACGTGGTTTCTTATTTGCCCATAGGAAATTTCGTTGAATCCGTGTTAAGTGTGAAAAGAATGAGTTGGGGATGTCAATGGGGAGTGTATGGAATAGATAAAGCAGTCTTGGCAAAACTGCCATCTTCAAGACGGCAGCCCTGCCAAACCAGGAGAAACTTCCCTGCCTCCATCGTTTGAGATCTTTTTCTATATCCCTCAGCAACGGGAGAAAGTTAAGTGAAAATAAAGAATTGGTATTCTGAGTAAGGCGGATTCCTAAATAAGTCAGAGAGTGTCGTTCCCATTTAAATGGGCAGTTGGATCTCATCTGTAATTCAGTGTTCTTGTTTAAATTCAATCCTAAGGCTTCATGTTTTTTTGGGTTTATTTTGAAATTAGAAAGGTGGTGGAAATCTTGGAAGGTTTTCAGAAGATTAGGGATTGAGATATGGGGTTGGGTAATATAAAATAGCAGGTCGTCTGCATAGGCAGCTACCTTAAATTCTCTTCCTTTTATGTCAAATCCATGAATTGCGGAATGGGTGTTAATTGTTCTGATCAGGGGTTCGATAGATAGTATAAATAGTAGCGGTGACAATGGGCACCCTTGTCTTGTGCCGTTATTGATGGATATCTTTTTAGATAATGTCCCGTTAACTTTGATCTTGGCGCAGGGATTGGAATAGATTGATCATATCCATTTCATGATATTTTCTCCAAAACCAACATGTTCACAGACCCTGAACATATAATCCCATGCCACTCGGTCGAAGCCCTTCTCCGCGTCTGTTGACAAGAGAAGGCCTCCGACCCCATCCTGTATCATCTGGTGAATTAAGTTTATAGATTTGGTAGTGTTGTCTTTTGCCTCACGATTTGGCATGAAGCCAACTTGTTCGGGACCTATACGTTTTTCTAATAGTGGTCTCAGTCTATTTGCAATTATTTTGGTTAAGATTTTTAAGTCTAAGTTAAGAAAGGAAATAGGTCTGTAATTAGTACATTCTGAGGGGTCTTTATTCGGTTTGGGTATTATAGTGATATGTGCTGAGAGGAATTCTTCTGAGGCCTTGTGTTCTTGTGTAATGGCGTTAAGTGCTTTGGAAAGTGGATCTGATAGAAGAGAATCAAATAATTTGTAATACTGTGAGGTCAGTCCATCAGGGCCAGGGCTTTTCCCATTAGGCATGTCACGGATAGCGTTAGAGATTTCTGTTTTTGATATGGGGCGCTCGAGGATGTCGGTGTCTTCTTTTGGGAGCGAGGGCATGGAACAGTTGAGTAAATAGGATGCTATTGCCTGGGCTCGAGTTCCAATATCGTTTTGTTTTCTAGTTTGTGTGGGAATATTGTATAGCGATGAATAAAATTCATGGAACACGTCCGCAATTTTTGAAGAGTCGCGTGTCATACAGCCGGTTTTAGTGCGAATCCCATGTATATTATTCGAGACTAGTGAATCTCTAAGGGCTCTGGCCAAAATCTTACTACTTTTGTCTCCATGCTCATAAAAAATAGACTTTCTGAAGAACAGAAGTCTCTCTGTTAATGTTCTATGTGTCAGTACTGCTTGGATTTTGGAAGAAGAGGGTATACCCCAAAAACTCTCCTAAAAAAATATTTTTCAATTTAGTGCAAATAAATGACAGATTTGTGTCTATAGCTGTAAAGGTATGAAAGGCTTCATCTGTTTTTGTATGACTCTAAGCTGTCTGTAGTGACACGCAAGTTTAGAAAAGAAAAAAAAAAATCATTAAAAATGAGTTAAAAAGAAAAAAAAATAGATATTATCAATGATTGCCAATCAGATGTTATTCCCTAATTTTCAGAGGCTATTCCCTGAGGATGTCTATGCTAACAAAACATGTAGGGGCAGGGCTTGGTTTGTATAATATGCTGTACATTAACAATCCCTTGTGAGTACAATATTATATAATAAAGCATATGTTTTAGGTGCTAATGCACTAGTCTTCCGTTCTTCTGTATGATGACTGGTACCTTGATTGGAGCCATTACTGGTACTCCATTGTCTTGAGGCTGGAGAGCTGAGGATTTGACAGGTTCTACTCAAAAGTAATCTAGTTGTTGACAGGCGGTGTCCTGTACCCAGGCGCTGGTGGCCTTTTAATTCTGCGGTCAATTTCTCTGTTAACCAGATGAAGTTTATTTACAAGGGTGGAGCCCCAGATCTGCATCTTGGACAGGGGGCACGTCATAAAGTCATAATGTCATAACGTTCACAATATTATTTATTTTTATATGTTGATTATTTTACCATTTTGTGTTTGAGCACTTCTATAACTGAATTGTGTAGCTATATTAGTCATAGTTTGTTTGGCATGATTTAAAGGGACAACTAACTTATTTTTATAGCATTTTTTTGTGTTTTTTTCATCCTTTTTAGTGTGCAGCATTCCTTATTACACATTTTTATTACATTGATTTAGTACCATATTACTGTATTAGTTTATTGATTCTTTTACACCAAGCATAAGTTGTTTTGCATTTTGTATTCATTTAGATGCTTTGTTTAATGTTAAAGAGAAAAAAAGTATAAGATTGTTTAAGATTGAATGTTTGATAAGATTGGTTAAAATGGAATGTTTTCTTACTTTTTTTCCATTTATTTAACACTATTCTTTTTTATAGCACCCTGCACCTAAGTGTTTGCATGTGGAAACAGTTGTTATTTTTGTAAAACTGCAGTGGATTTTTTTTTAAAGAGATAGTTTTAATGCAAACACTGTTTTCAAATGTTCTCCTTTACCTCCCAATTGTACCTTTTCCTTCAATGATAAAAAACAAGTCATGGTGAATCTAAGACGATAGGTGTTATATGTTCACTGTGCCTAGATTGTATGTAATTAGATATATTCAGACATTGCTGGGACCTGGAAAAGTATATATTAGTTACATTTTAGGTATGGGAATGGGTAGTGTTGGTAGTGTGGGTGGGGCATCAGTATGAAAGTGAGAATCTGGTGGGGAGGAATCATGCAGGACCAAGTAATAACAAAAGTAGCTCTGGTTATTGCAGATAATTTTTTTACATTATTGTTTGATGAACTATTGCCAACCCCCCTAAATATTTCTTGTCTATCGTTTTATTAAAAAGGCAGCATTTTCTTCTATGTATATTTTGTGTTTATATTATATTTATTTTTAATTATCTTGTGGATGGTTGGATTTCTTTATTCTCAATTCAAGTTTTATGTATGCACAGTTGTGCATGCATATAAAAACACCTCTGCAGCACTGGTAGCCGCGCATCATAACAGATATTCCACATACAGTACATTGCCTCCTGGACCGTATGAATAATTTTCTTGGGTTCCCCATGATTCAGATTTGTTGTCTCCTCAGTTTACTTCTCATGCTCACCAACTGAGAGGCCTGCCTCCCTGGCATGACATAACACCCAACACCACCCCATCTTATCACTTTCTCCCCCCATCACTCCTGGATTCCTAATCCATCTCTGTTTATTGTTCCTCCCTTTGCTGCTTTTATTTCTTTCTATCTTCCCTCATGATTGTACATGATTGACAAAAATCATCAACAATGAGCTTGACAAGCCCCACACACAACCACAGGTCAGCTCCAATAAATATCCTGAAACTTACACCAGTAGAACCTATTCACTGCTGGAAGTCCTATTTTAGGTTGTCTTCACACCTGCTCTAAGGACCTGTATGTTTGTTCTTTGTATGATCACAGATTGGATGTTTTTCTTATACCTTATTTTAAATAAATATCACCTAATAAAAATAGTTTTTAATAAAAAAGGTAGCGGGTGATTTAATTAAAAATGCTATTAAAGTTCTAAATGGAAAATCCTACTGAAGTTAGCAGCACATTAAACATTAAATAGATCAAGCAGCACTCACACCAATAAATTACAAAAGTAGCGGGGGGAAAAAAAAGCAGTTATAAAAGATGCATACAAATGATATGTAGCAACAGAAAAAAACACTGACATGTACCACTGGCTGCAGAGTATTCAACAGTTGTGATAAATTAGCCCATCAGGCACATAATATAAATCTTATGCAACCTGCATGTGTCAATTTGATCATCTGTGGAGCATGAAAAGAGAGGGGAGAGGAATAACAGACGCTGGAGATATTATCAGTGTCCAGGCCGCTGACACTTTACTAAACTCTGGTAGTAAAAAATGGCTGAAATGACACTTAAGCAAGGGAACACAAACAGAGAACTACTCCCCTAATAGTCTGTCCTGTCTGTTCTGATGCATTTCAATTGGAGATATGCCAATCTCAAGGAAGGCTGGCTAAGCAATGTAGCTCTACTAATGCGAATTCTCACTTCTATCCTCTGTGCTCCTTAAAGGGTTACTAAACCCACAACAGTAAAATAAGTCTTTATATGCAGTAAAGCATGCTTGTTAAACTCACTGTGGAACCTAAGGGGTTAATCCTCTGCATTGTGTAAAAAGGTGGCTTGATCCTACATGCACAGATCCTCCTCTTCTTGTATTGTCCCTAAAACAGGTCCTGATAAGACAGAGTTAGTGGAGTCAATTGGCACATGCTTAGTTTGGTGTGTATTGCTAGAGAGTTTTTTTTTTTGAGCAAGTCCATGTGATCAGCACAGAGCCAATCAGCACTGTCAAGACAAAGGGTCAGGGGTCCTGCATCCTTATAGGACAGTCAGTGCAGTCTGAAAACTCCTCCTACAAGCTTTAACCAGGCACTGATAGAAGTCACAAGAGGGCTCTATACTGCTGATAAGAAAGGGTATTTAGCGGTTTATATTTACTAAAATAATAGCATTCTCATGTTCTGTGTACTGTGGGAGACCAGATATGGTGAATGCAGGCTCCTGGGTTTAGTAACACTTTAACTCTTTTCTCACCACACTTTAATTTGTTCAGATCCGCACAATAACCGAATGACGGCTACAGCACGGATCTGCTTTGACGTCCTCCCCTTTCGCCCCCCTGAAGGGGGTCCACGGTGCATGCTGTGATCTCCCGAGTCAATGAGCCTCTGGTGATCACAGATCCGAGTAAGGGGCCAATCCCGGGCCCTTACCACGTGATCAGCTGTCAGCCAATGACAACACAGAGGATCCGTAATCATTTTTTTTTTTCTCACGCTGACAGCGTGAGAAGAAAAAAAGCCAATGCCAGATTCTGTTTGAAGGGACATTAGTCCAGAAGAGGAAGAGCCACTGTGCCCACCAGTACAGCCTGCCAGTGCCAGCAATCAGTGCCACGAATCAGTGCCCACAGTGTCCACCAATCAGTGCCCACAGTACATCAGTGTCACCTATCAGTGCCCAAAAGTGACACCTATCAATGCCCACCAATGGTGCCAATCAGTTCCTCTTCAGTGCCACCTAGAAGTGCTGCCTATCACTGTCACTTACCACTGTCCACCTACCAGTGCCGATCAGTGCCCATCACTGCCACCTATCAGTGCCCCCCAGTGCCAGCTATCAATGCCACCTATTAATGCCCTTCAGTGCCACCTTTCAATGCCCATCAGTGCCACCCATCAGTGCCACCTATCAGTGCCCATCAGTGCAGCCTTATCAGTGCCCATCAGTGCAGCCTATCAGTAACCATTAGTGTAGCCTCATCAGTGTACATCAATGAAGGAGAAAAATTACCTGTTTGCAAAATGTATTAACAAAATATAAAACAGTTTTGTATTTGAATTTTTTTAAATCTGTCTTTTTACATTTTTTTAACAAAAAATGAAAAACCCAGAGGTATACCACCAAAAGAAAGCTCTATTTGTGGGAAAAAAATTATGAAAATTTCATTTGGTTACAGAGTTGTATGACCGCGCAATTGTTGTTCAAGGAGTGACAACGCTAAAAGCCGAAAATTGGTCTGGGCAGGAGGGGGAGATTAGGTACACAGTAAGCAAGTGGTTAATACCACATTGAAAGTAAATAAATGTATAATATAAATATATGACAAAAATTTCAAAGTAAAAATAAATATGAACAAAAATTATTTAAAACTGTAAAAACTAAGACATCTTTTAAACATTGAATGAATTTTGTTGAAAGAAAGTTAAATATCGATGTTGAGTCCCTTCGGAACGCAAGTACTCAATTTGAAAATCCATTAGGACTCACATCTTGACGGTAGGCGAAGGCCATGAATTCAGAAGATACAGTCAATCCACTTGTTGGTAATATTTTTTCCAGATTGGATGAGCAAGATCACCGCACGGCTCACCTGGAATCCCCCACGGTGGCTGCTCCGGTACAACCTGAGTCGCAGGCCGTCCCTGCTGCTGCGCCAGTCTCTCTCCAGGCACCCGCCTCGATTAGTACCTCTATAAGATTTGGGGGTGATCCAGTTCAATGCAGAGAATTTCTCAATCAGGTTGAGATATACTTTGAGATGCTGCCCCAGGCGTTTTCCACGGACAGAAGCAAAGTAGGTTTCGTGATATCTTTGCTTTCTGAGAGAGCCTTGGCCTGGGCTAACCCTCTATGGGAGACGCAAAAACCTGTTGTCTTGAGTTACCCCGAGTTTGTGGCCTCCTTTAAAAGGGTATTTGACGTTCCCGCTGTCAGGTACTCACCAGAGTCGAAGTGCTGAGAGCAGCTTCCCTTGCAGCTGGGTGCACAGTACCACTGAGGATGGAACAGTGGGTACAGGGCACGGAGAGGCACAGGTTGCCAGCAGGTGACTTGTATGCTGGAGGTCTTCTGAAGGAAGAGATGCCCGTGCAGATGGTCTTGGAACTGGTTAGAAGGGAATGCCTGGCAGGGGTTCTAACACCTGGAGTGAAGGCCGAGGGTCAAACACAGGTATCAGTCCGTGAGAAAGAGTGTATACCAGAGGCAAGCCGAGGGTCAAACACAGGTAACAGTCCGTGAGCCAGCAAGGCTAAGTGCAGGAAGCAGAGGATATTCCAGAGGCAGGCCGAGGGTCAAACACAGGTATCAGCCCGGGAGTCAGCAAGGCTAAGAGCAGGAAGTCCGTTAAACAAGCCAGGGGTCAGATCAGGAGAGAATCAGAGTAGTCTTCAAGCAATCCAGGTCACAACAGGAAGTGATAAACAGGAAACAGAGGAACACAGGTGAGCTGAGGAGACAAACGAGCAAAGACACAGAGCACATTGATGCCTTTTATAGGCCTGTCAGGCCTATCAGGTAAGGCCCATAGCCGTGTGCACAGGTGTGCACCTGCGCGTACGACATTGTATTGTATCACGCCTATGCATGTGTCGTTGTGCCACTCTTCCCCGCAGGGACACGAGGAAGTGCCGGCGTTGAAGTCTGGTGATTCTCTGACAGTGCCCCCCCAAGGGGCAGCCTCCGGATGCCCAATCTGCCTGGTAGCTCGGGGTGTCTCCGGTGAAAATCCCGTATCAGGCGAGGAGCGTGGATGTTACTGAAGGGTTCCCAAGAACTGTCTTCAGGGGGATACCCTTTCCATTTTACCAGGTATTGGGTCCATCTTTCCCTTCTTCGACAGTCCATTATGGCTTCCACCTCAAATTCTTCCTTACCTTCGAATTTGACAGGTGGAGGTGGTGCCACTTGTCTTCCGGTGAAAGAACTCGGAATCACTGGTTTTAATAGGGATGCATGGAACATTTTTGTACCAACTAGGTAGCGCCAGTTCAAATGCTACTGGGTTTACCACCCTTTTGATCTCGAAGGGGCCAATGAACTTGGGACCGAGCTTCCGTGACGGGTATGGCAATCTCAGGTTGGCAGAAGATAACCAAACCTTATCCCCGATCTTGAAACTCGGGCAACTCCTTCTTCCTCTATTGTAGTACACCTCATAGTCTCTTTGAGCCTTCTTCATGGCCTCCTGAATCTGCAGGAAATTGTCCTGAATTGACTTTACCCGTTCTTGGACTGCAGGAGCGGAGACTTCAGGGACAGAATCTGGCAGGAAAGAAGGGTGATAGCCATAGTTCGCCCAAAAAGGAGTTTGGTTGTTAGCGGAATGTACAGAGTTATTATAGGCGAATTCCGCGCAGGGCAGGAGAGAAGACCAATCGTCTTGGGAGCAGGAGCAAAAGCAACGGAGGTATTGTTCTAATGTTTGATTCGTCCTTTCTGTTTGCCCGTTGCTTTGCGGATGGTATGCAGAAGATAGAGAGGTCTTGATCTCCAGTGCCTTGCAGAGATTCTTCCAAAATTTGGAGGTGAACTGAATTCCCCTATCAGACACGATATTGGAGGGGACACCATGTAGTCTCACGACTTCCTTGATGAAAATACTTGCTGTAGCCGCAGCAGAGGGAGTGCCACACATGGGTAGGAAGTGTGCCATCTTCGAGAGGCGATCTACTACTACTAGGATCGTGGTAAACTTGTCTGAAGAAGACAGATCCACAATGAAATCCATAGAGATCTCTCTCCAGGGACGTTCGGGAACAGGTAATGATCTCAAAAGTCCCCATGCTTTCGTGTTAGCCCCCTTATTTCGTTGGCAGATAATACAAGACTGGACATAGTTCCTGCAATCCTTCCTCCAACCCAGCCACCAGAAGGAACGATAGATCAGATCAGCAGTCTTCTGGATCCCAAAATGTCCTGCCATCTTATGATCATGAAAGGTCTGCAAAATCCGGAGCCTTACAGAGGGAGGAATGAATATCTTGCTGTGTGCCCATAGTAAACCATGTTTCTTTTCTAGGGAGGATGCTGTAGTTTCAGAAATTTGATCAGTGGCTTGTTTAATGGCTGTTTCTAGGTCAGGCTGGATGATTTGGAGGAAGTTGTGTGGAGACAGAATAGTTGCAGGTTCAGATGGCTCTTCAACTTCTGGAAACATTTGGGAGAGTGCGTCCGCTTTTCCATTTTTGGAACCGGGGCGGTAGGTGATGTGGAAATTGAACCTGGATAAAAAGAGGGCCCAGCGTGCTTGTTGGGGTCTGAGGCGTTTGGCAGCTCTGAGGTACTCCAGGTTCCTGTGGTCTGTGAAGATCATGATGGGTTGAGACGCACCCTCCAATAGATACCTCCACTCTTCCAGGGCGAATTTTATAGCGAGAAGTTCTCGGTCCCCGACATCGTAATTCCTCTCTGGAGGACTGAGTTTCTGGAAGGCGAAGGCGACTGGGTGAAGGAGAGCCTTCGGGCCACTCCTTTGAGAAAGAATCGCTCCTGCTGCAGATTCGGAGGCGTCTACCTCCAATACATAAGAAAGACTTGGGTCGGGATGTCGGAGGATAGGGGCTGATGTGAAAAGTCTCTTCAGTTCATCAAAAGCTTCCTGGGCTTGCTGAGACCATTGCAATTTAACTTGCTGACGGGTTAGTTGAGTAATAGGGAAAATGATCATGGAGAATCCCTGAATAAACCTGCGATAAAAGTTGGCGAAGCCAACAAATCGCTGAACGGATCTCTTGTCTGTGGGTGCTGGCCATTCTTGAATAGCTTTGACCTTTTGTGGGTCCATTGAGATTCCCCCTGTGGTGATAGTGAACCCAAGGAATTGGATAGTGTCTCTTTCAAACTCACATTTCTCTCCTTTTAGGTAGAGCCCGTGCTCTCTGAGGATGAGGAAGACCTTCCTGACGTGTGTTCGGTGTGTTTCTAGTGAGTTGGAGAAAATCAAAATATCGTCAAGATACACAATTACAAAGTTGTCTAGATACTTACGGAATATATCGTTGACGAGGTGTTGGAATGTGGCCGGGGCATTGCAGAGCCCGAAGGGCATCACTAGGCATTCAAAGTGTCCGAATCTAGACCTGAAAGCCGTTTTCCACTCATCTCCATCGCGGATTCGGACTAAATTATATGCTCCCCGCAGGTCTAGCTTAGTGAATGCCTTAGCAGTCCTTAGGCGTTGGAAGAGTTCAGGGATGAGGGGAAGTGGGTACCAGTTCTTTTTTTTTTTTTACTTTATCTCTTTATTTATTTCTTTTCACTTTTAACAATACATACAAAAACTTACGACGTTATCTTACAGACTTAGATAAGAATAATAAAAATTCCACACAACCCTTTTACTCCTTCCCATTCTCTACCTCCATCCATCCTACCCAATCACACCAACATTCTCCTTACACTATTTCCCTAACCAACCACCCTTCCACTTAGGTATAGATACCATTGTTCATTTTCTCACACCACATCTTCCAGATCTTATTGAACTTTTTTATACCTCCCTGTCTTATATATACTGCCCTTTCCTTAAGGACCACCCCATTCATATTCTGCACCCACTCTTCACTACTGGGGGGTAACGAGGATTGCCATTTCTGAGCTATAAGTTTCCTAGCCTGGAAAAGGCATCTAATTTTTGCTGCGTTAGTACCTTTGGGATCACATCCTCCGTCTATCCATCCCAGCACACACCCCAAGGGTTCTATATCTATCTCCGTCTCAAATACCTGGGTTATTATTTCCACAACCTCCCTCCAGTAGCGATACAGCTTGGGGCACCTCCAAAACATGTGTATCATATCTCCTTCCGTCCTTCCACATCTAAGGCATAGAGAGTTCTACCTTCGACCAAACAAAAAGAGTCTCTTGGGAGTATAGTATGCTCTATACAAAAGGAATAAGTGGGACATTTTTTGTGATGGAGAGAGAGAAACCCACGGCGCCAACTCAAGAACCCTCTCCCATTGGGCCTCCGTGATATTTCCCACATCTATTTCCCATTTTTTCCTAAACACTTGCTCTTGTGATATAGCCCGAGACATCTTGTGTATACTTGCATACGTTTTAGATATTAATCCTTTCCCCGATTTCGCTCGCAGTATTTCCTGTATTACTGGTATCTCACACCATTTTATTGCATCCCTCTCAAACTCTTTTTCCAACGCGTGTCTGACCTGCAGATATCTAAATTTGGTATTGCAAACTGGTCCCTTAATTCCTGAAAGGATTTCAAATTACTATTCTGGTAGATCTGGTGGACGAACTTTATACCCCTTCTTTCCCATTCCTTGATTTGTCCTATTTTTTGTAATTCGCCCAACTTATTATTGGCCCATAGGGGAGAATATTTAGTAAATCCCCCATACCCCAATATTCCTTTGGATATTTCCCCCACCTTTATCATTAGACCAAGTGTAGGAATATCTCGCATAAAGCTCCCTGCCTCTAGTGCTTCTACCACCGACTTACCAAGAAATTGTTCAAGGATTGTTCTCTTTCCTTGCTCATTACTTACTATGTCCCCTCCTAGCAAATGTTGTAGCTGGGCTGCTAAACAGTAATTGAATGGGTGGGGGATTGCCATACCCCCTTCATTACTTGGAGATTGCAAAGTTTTTAAACGAATTCTCGCTTGACCCCCCTTCCAAATCAATTCTCTGAACATGGAGTCTATCTTGTAAAACCATTTCTTATAGATCCATATTGGGGAATTATGTAAAATTGTAAAATAAGTTGTGGCAAAAGTATCATTTTAATTAAATTACCTCGACCTGCTGCTGATAGAGGAAGTTTCTTCCAAATATTAATTTTTCCCTTAAATTTAAGTAGTAATGGAGCAAAATTATTCACTATATACCGTTTGGGGTCTTTAGTAATATAAATACCCAAATATTTCATTTGGCTTACTATTTGCAGACGAGCAGCCTCACTGGGAAGGGGGCTATCCAGGGGGTCAACTGGTAGTAAACAGGATTTCCCCCAATTTATCCTTAAACCCGAGAGGTCACCAAAGTTTTTAATTGTATACATTACTTCCCCTATTGAGTTCTGTATATCTCCAAGAAGCAGGAGAAGGTCGTCTGCAAATAGTATAATTTTCTCTTCCTCCTCCCCTCTCCTATACCCTTTTATCTCTGCGTTTAGTCTGATAGACACGGCCAGGGGTTCAATTGCCATGGCAAATAAAAGAGGCGACATAGGACACCCCTGTCTCGTACCCCTCCTCAGGCTAAACCCAGCAGAGCAATTGATATTTATATTTACTCTTGCTACCGGGGATCTATACAACATTTTACCCATTTTAAAAATGTCAGTCCGATCTGAAATTCTTTCAAAACTCTCCACAAATACCTCCATTCTAGGGTGTCGAAGGCCTTGGCGGCATCCAACGATAGAACTGCTCTCCGACCATCTCCATCCACTGGTATCTGAAGGTTTAAATACACCCGCCTTATATTTATACTCGTGGATCTACCAGGGATAAACCCCGATTGATCAGGATGGATGAGTTTCTCTATCACTCCGTTTAATCTAGCCGCCAAGACCTTTGCCAAGATCTTTACATCTATATTCAATAGAGAAATGGGCCTATTTGAAGAAGGGTCGAGAGGGTCTTTATTTTCCTTCGGGATTACTATTATAGTTGATTCCATCATAGATGGAGGAAGCTCCCCTTTTAATATCGCCCCGTTTAAAACATTTAACAATTCCGGAATAAGTATCTCACCAAAATGTCGATAGACCTCCACCAGCAGGCCGTCAGGGCCTGGGGCCTTTTGTCCTGCCATTTCCTGTACAGTACGCTGGATTTCTTCCAGCGTTATAAGACTGTCTAGAGTGGCACTATCTTCCTTAGAGAGGCATTCTCAATGACTCAAAAAATGTATTGATTCCTTCCCCTTCCTCATCCTGCTGGGAATAATATAGATCCTCATAGTAGGACCTAAACCTTTCCAATATAGCTGTCTTGTTTGTCAATATCCTCCCCTCTACCGAACTAATCCTTGGTATCATAGATGATGATGAATTTGTTCTCACTAGGTGTGCCAACATCCGTCGTACCCTTTCACCTTCCCCAAATGCTATTTGTTTCTGAAAAATATATTTGTTTTCTGCTTTCCCCATCATTATAAGACGATATTCCTGCTGGGCCTCCAACCATACCCCCAGGTTGTCAGATGTTGATTCCTTAATATACTGGTCCTCTAACTATATCACTCTCTTTGAAGCGTTTTCTTCCCTTTCCCTAGAATGTTTTTTGATTTTTGAGATCTGTTGTATCAGGAGACCCCGAAGGTAAGCCTTCAGGGTATCCCACACAATACCTGGCGAGGCCGTGCCCGTATTCAGATCTAAATATTCTCTTAATGCCATTAGGACTTCCTTTGGTTCTCCTATGAGCTCCAGCCAAGAGGGGCTAATTCTCCACTTCCGGGAATGATTTTCCTCCCCTAGAACTAGAGAGGCCGTCATTGCTGAGTGATCAGAAAGTCCTCTTGGCAAGTATTTTATCTTATTTACTAATGTCATCGCCTCATCATTCCCCATAATCAGAATAATAGTAGAAAAGCACGAGAACGATCAAATTTTTGGGTTCTGAATTCTCCAAAGATTCTTCAGGCCCATCTCTCTCATAAACTGGGGTAAACGACCCTCTGTTATACCCCTCTGATGTACCCCACAGGGGAGTCTATCCATCGTTTTATCCATAACCATATTAAAGTCTCCCATCACTATTAATGGGACTCCCGGCTTATCTAACGCAAACTCGACCAATTCATATAGGACATCTGTAGAAAAGGGTGGTGGTATATACAAATTACCCATGATCAGTATCTTCTCTTCTATTTTACCATATATAAAGATATATCTCCCTTGCTCGTCTAACTTGACCTGGAGACAGTTAAAGGGTATCCCTGCTTTAATCAAAATACTGACCCCCCTAGAAAAAGATGTATGGACTGAATGATATTAGATGGGATATTCCGCCCACCCCAACTGTCAGCTAGAAGCATTTGTAAAGTGTGTTTCCTGCAGGCAGAGAATCGTTACTCCATGTGACTTAGCCATCGACCTAACCGCAGTCCTTTTCCTCAAGTCTCCAAAACCTCTAACATTCCAAGAAAATAAAGTAAGTCCACCCTTCCCTAACATTGTAGGTTCACTCATTAAAACTAGTAGTGCTTATGTGAAATATGTGGATCCCATTTTTATTATTCAATTTAATTAAATTTTTATAAGTGTCTTGAGTGTCTTTTAACCCTTGTTTCACTGTGGTTAAATAAATCCTATTTAGTGCTCCAAATCTTTGGGTGTACTTTTTCAATTTTTCCCTATACCTTACAAACCAAATAAACCTTCCATGCATTACCCTTATCTCCCTCCCCTCATTACCATCACCCATCTCATACATTCCTCGCATTGCCTCTCTAGGCATCACGCGGGGCCTATTCATGTGACCTTCCCATACACACCTCACTCGTGAACCATTCCACTTTAGACTTCTTTTAAAGTTAACCCCCCCACCCCCTCTCCTCCCCTCCCTCCCTCCCCCCGAACAACCCCCAACCACCAATCAAAAACCAACCAACAAGCAAAAGAGGAACGCAGAACACTTACTCCTCCATATCTGGCACCATCCAGCCAGAGGTGCCCCGAGGTCCACTTCCCTCTCCCCCTACCTCACCCTCCACTCACCCTGCCCTCACTTCCCAATAATGAAGACAACAAAAAAAAACGTTCATTTCCCTTCCCCCTCCCGGAACAAAAAAGGGGGGGAAGGGAAAGAAGGGGAAACACAGAAAAAAGGTTTCGCAGTTCAATCGTATTACTGTCTCTGGGTAAAGGTTGTCAACCAGTCCTCAACACCTTTCGGAGACTATAGCCCCTTCAGGGGAGTTTACCCATAGTCTTGCTGGATAAAACAATGCATATGTCACATTTAATTGACGAAGTCTCCGCTTCACTTCCCCAAATTTGGCTCTCCTTTTTTGCAAGTCTGGCGAGAAATCCGGGAAGATCGATACCCGGGAACCATTGTACAAAATCTTGCCCATTTCTCTAGCTTTACGTGTGATAGTCTCTTTGTCTTTATAAAGTAATAGTTTGACCAGAAACGGTTTTGAAGGGGCTCCAGCTTGTGGGGGTCTTACAGGGACTCTGTGCGCTCTTTCAATGGCAAAAAGTGGTGATAGTGTACCCTGCCCGAATATGTCTACGAACCATTTCTCTAAGAAACCTATTGGGTCTGGGCCCTCACAGTGTTACGGTAAACCCACTATCCGGACGTTCTTCCTCCTCATCTTATTCTCCATTTCATCCAGTTTATTTTCCTGTTTAATTAGTTGCTCTTGCATGGTCCTAATCTCCCGTATCAGAGGGCCCAAGTCATCCTACACTCGACCAACCCGGTCCTCTAAATTTGTAGTCCTTTACTGTATTTTCTGGATATCTTGTCTAACATAGGAGAGTTCCTTCTGAATGGTAATAAGTTGAACGCTCATTCCCCCTATAGATTCTCTACAGGAGTTGACTGCCAGCAATACCTCCTTTAATGATGGTTCATGTTCCACCTCACCTTGGGGCCCCCCCGGCAACCCGGGTGCCCCAACCGAGGCTACCCCAGTGGGCTGACCCATAAGTCGCTCCCCATCCTCTCCTCCTTCCATTACCATCGGGGGGTGGCTTAGCCCCTGGCTTTTCGTAACTCCCACGGTACCTGACAGCCTGTTGGTCTGGGCTTGCTGCCCCTGTTGAGTGCCTTTCGGGGAAGTTTGGCTAGGTGCCTGCCCACTGTTATGCGCATATTTTTCTAATTTTGCAGCCGCAGAGCCTTGGCTTGCTTTAGTCGCACGGTGCGACGGCATGTTTTAGGGAGATAATCACAAACAGATGGAGACAAATACAACCCGGGAGAGAAAGAGACCAAATAATAAACAATAAAGCAAAGTTCTCTGCTTCTTGTAAGTCACACAGTCACATCTATCTTCTCCCCCAGCACGTACAAAATATATTGGGTCCAATTCAAAATATCAACTGATGGCTTTAAACGACTGATAGTTTTATACTAGTTTTAGACAAGCTGTAGTGCAGTCCAATTGAGTCTGGATAGATCCAAATGGTAATGGAAGGGTTAACTCCACAGGCACCAAAGTACAACCTAGGATTCAACCAGTGACCCATTCCCAGCCTCTCCTCTAGACCCTATTTAAATAATCTATCGAGATTTACTGGAAGGGTATCAAAAAATCGCTAGAGGAGTATCAAAGAATCAGCAGCAGTGGGTGAGCGACTATAAAGCTCGATATCCCTTCACAGCTAGGCATATACAGTTCACAGTTCAGATAGGTCTAAGTGGGTCCATCTGGTATAGATAGAGTTAATTCCACCCTGCAGCATAGGCACCAGGATATATAAAGAAAAAAAGGTTTAACAAGAAGTCAGTTCCCAGCTTCTCTTCTGAACCAAATTAACACAGTTGTAAATTCCAAGGGCTGGAGGGGTATCAGATAAGCAACACTAAGGGGTGGTAGTCTGTAGAGCTCCTTCCACCTCCTAGCATATACAGTTCACAGTCCCGACAGTCATTAATCACTCACCACCCTGTATATGAGATATCTGGGCTGCACTCTTCAGTCTCCTTGTCACATCGCTTTTCTCTGTCTCTTCCGCTGTCTTATTGTAGTGTATGTGTTGAGCAGGGAGAGCACCAGTTTCTCTCACCGCTTCTCCGGTCTCAGATCTTAGGTCTCTGGTTCACCTTCGCTATCTCTAGCGGGACACTCGAGTAGGAGACAGGGAAGATAGGGGAGCGAGGCTCGTCGTTCAGAGCCCCCCCATGCGGCCGCCAATCGTCTCCGGGCATGCCTCTCGGCGGGAGGGCAGACAGAGGGGGAAGTGAGAGCAGCGCTCACCGCTCGCATGGGCTTCCCAGCATTGATACGCCGACCAGGTGTTCTGTATTGAAGAGAGTCACACTCATTGCAGGGCAGAGAGGGGAGAGCGAGACAGCAGCTCTCTCACACACACACGGCCTCCTCCTCCTCCATCCGGTCACGCCCCCCCTATATAGGTATTCGGGTACCAGTTCTTAATAGTAATTTTATTAAGTTCCCTGTAGTCCACACAGGGCCTGAATGACCCGATTTACCACAGTACAGACAAAGGTTGGCTTGACGCCGACGGAGTCTTTCATCAGGGGTGAGCGGAGCCCGGACTAGGCCCAGCTGCATGGGTTCACTGTCAGTAGAGGAGGGACCAGGTCTTCTAAAGATGCAGGGGTATCTACCCAGGCCAGTTCATCTTTTAGGGTCTCAGAGAGGCCCAGGCGAAATTGGTATTTAAGGGCAGCCTCGTTCCAGTCAGTGTCCCCAGACCATTTGCAAAACTCTACAATATAGTCCTCTACTGGTCTTTTTCCCTTGGTTAGGGAGTGCAGGATGGCTTTGGCCGTAGCGGTGCATTGAGGGTCATCGTACAGTTGTGACATGGCTACAAAAAAGATCTCTACGGAATTGAGAAGGGTGCTTTTCTGTTCCAGGAGGTTATGGGCCCAGGACTGCGGTTCATCGGAAAGCAGGGAGATGATGAACTCCACCTTCACTGATTCAGAGTGGAAAGTCCTGGGCTGCAGGGCCAGGTACAGGAGGCATGCGTTTTTGAACACCCTAAACTTCTTTCGGTTGCCCGAAAATAGGCTCAGGAGTAGGGACCCTGGGTTCCGGAAGGGTCATGACTACTGCAGGTGTAGCACCGCCTTGAGTCTGCGAAGCGGAAGAGCTGCTGGCTGTAGAAGGTGAAGGATCCGATGTATTGGGAGAGATCGCCAGGTGCTGTAGGCGGCCTTCAATCTGAAAGTAGCCATCCTGGAGTCGCTGCACTGCCTGAGTGAGGGCTGCAACCTGCTGGCAGAGAGCCTCAAGAGGTGAGCCAGCTCTGTCGGCTTCTGACATGGCTGGTTTGTACTGTCAGGTACTCACCAGAGCCGAAGTGCTGAGAGTGGCTTCCCTTGCAGCTGGGTGCACAGTACCCCTGAGGATGGAACAGTGGGTACAGGGCACGGAGAGGCACGGGTTGCCAGCAAGTGACTTGTATGCAGGAGGTCTTCTGAAGGCCGTGCAGATGGTCTTGGAACTGGTTAGAAGGGAATGCCCGGCAGGGATTCTAACACCTGGAGTGAAGGCCGAAGGTCACAGGTATCAGTCCGTGAGACAGTGGATATACCAGAGGCAGGCCAAGGGTCAAACACAGGTAACAGTCCGTGAGCCAGCAAGGCTAAGTGCAGAAAAAAGAGGATATTGCAGAGGCAGGCCGAGGGTCAAACACAGGTATCAGTCTGTGAGCCAGCAAGGCTAAGTGCAGAAAGCAGAGGATATTCCAGAGGCAGGCCGAGGGTCAAACACAGGTATCAGTCCGGGAGTCAGCAAGGCTAAGAGCAGGAAGTCCATTAAACAAGTCAGGGGTCAGATCAGAAGAGAATGAGAGTAGTCTTCAAGCAATCCGGGTCACAACAGGAAGTGGTAAACAGGAACAGGAAACAGAGGAACACAGGTGAGCTGAGCAAACCAGCAAAGACACAGAGCACATTGATGCCTTTTATAGGCCTGTCAGGCCAATCAGGCAAGGCCCATAGCCGTGTGCACAGGTGTACGACATTGTATTGTATAACGCCTATGCGTGCGTCGTTGTGCCACTCTTCCCCGCAGGCGCACGGGGAAGTGCCGACGTTGAATGCTGGTGATTCTCTGACACCCACACACTCCTCTTCTGCTGCCAAGTGCCTCATGTCCATCAAACAGAGTACGAGAACTATTGCGACTACGCCACTGAATTCCGTACTCTGGCAGCAAAGGTTGCTTGGAACAATGGGGCCCTCGTGCTTGCTTTTTCTCATGGTCTCTCGGATTCCATCAAGGATGAGATAGCAGCCTGAGATATACCCACTGAGCTGGAGAGCTTGATCTCTTTTGCCATCCTCATTGACTCCAGACTCTTAAGGAGCACTTGCGGAAGCCTCCTGTATGTTTGCCTCTGAGCTTTGTAGTCCCCCCCATGCCTCCCTCACCTCCCATGCCTCCCTCACCTCCCATTCCTCCTGGTACCGAGTCAGTCAGTGAAGATGAACCCATGCACCTGGGCTTCACGTGTCTCTCTGCGGATGAGAGAGCCTTTAGGAGGAGGGAGAGATTGTGCCTTTATTGTGGCCAGGCAGGTCACTTTTTGAAGTCTTGTCCTACCTGTCCAGGAAGTGCCCGAACCTTGAGGTCCTGTCATGGACAGACCTTAGGTGGAGTTGTTTCGTCCCCAGTTATCCAGAAGGATAAGCCCCTGGTTTTGGTTACCCTATTCGGGTTGAGAACCATGAGGAGTATGAGGTACAATCCATTGTTGACTCCCGTAGGTTCCGTTGGCGCATACAGTACCTGGGGCATTGGAAGGGGTACGGTCCGGAGGAACGCTCCTGGGTTTCATCCTCAGACGTACATGCCCCTGTCCTCCTCCATGAGTTCCATAGACAGTTTCCCCTCAAGCCCGGTGGCACTCCGAGGGAGAGGGGTCATTGGGGAGGTGGTACTGTCAGGGCTGGCTTAGCCCTTCCTTCTCTGGGCTGGCTGCTCAGCTGTCGGCTAATTGCCAGCTCTCATCTCTCTCCACAGTTAACAGCTGTTCATAATCATGCTCGTCTGACCTGCCTACTTAAAGCTGTCCAGCTCACTTCACCTCTGCCTTCGCCTTGGTCACATCACAAGAAACCATCACCTGCGGTTCTGTTTAAAGACTGGCTTGCGGACATCCCTTCTGGCTCATTATCCTGCTTGCTGTTGCTCTACTTGGATCCCTGACTTCTGGCCTGGCTGATTACCCGATCTGGTCATTGAACTCTAGCCTGGCTGACTACTCTATCCGGTTACTGGATTCTGGCTATGCTTGACTACGCTTTCTCTATTTACCTTTTTATTTTTATTTAATAAACAAGTGTGATTTAATTGTACTTCTGTCTCGGTCTGATTCATAGTTTCTGACACATCTATTTTCCTGGTAAAATTGCAGCTTCTCCAATCTGGTTTTACCCCACCTCTAGTCCCCAAAAACTGGTACCTTTCCGACTTCTATTATGACATTCATTATAATTACTTAATGGGGATGGTACAGCCCCATTGGAAAGAAAGATGGACACAAAGCTGGAGGGGCTTTTAAACTAGGTATTGGGGGGGGGGGGGGGGTCAGAGGAAGCAATAGCTGGCAGTGAGCATAGGACAGAGGGTAATAGTGGAGTCAGTAGTGATAATACAGCTGTAACATCTAATTCTGGGGTGAATGCAAGGACAATTGAAATACAAAGCCCTGTAAAACTAAGGGGAAGTTAATATGCACCCATACAATGCTGAGAGGCGCATATACAAATGCTACGAGCCAAGTTAACAAAATGGAGGAACTGGAGCTGCTTTTACTTGAGGGGGACTTAGACTTTGTGGGAATAACTTAAACTTGGTTTGACAGCTCACATAATTGGCTGGCAAATATCCATAGATATTCCTTGTATGGGAAAGGCAGGGAAGGTAGAAGAGGGGGAGGGGTGCGTCTATATGTAAAAAATGATGCAAGGGGGAAATGAATATTGGGGGTATGTTATAGGCCACCAAACCTGAAGGAGGAGCGGGACCTACTATCACAGTTAGAAATGGCTTAGAGGCAGGGGAATTCATCATAATGGGAGGCTTCAATTATCCCAATATTGACTGGGCATAGGGGACAGTGCACTTATTTAGGGCCGGTTCACACTATTGTGATGCGAAAACCCTGCGAATCAACTTCAGGTTCCCTCATCACACCCAGCACGCATGGCAGTTCACAATGTCATATGCGAACTGCTGAGGAGTGTCATTATATGTTAACGACACCCCCATTTCAGCTCGCATATCGCACTGCGAACTGAAAGTTCGGACATGAATCAGATTGCATATGTGTGAACACACATGTGATCCGATTCTCGTCCGAACAGAAAAAAGGGTCCTGTGTGTGTTTGCACCGAATGCAGTGCGATATCAGCCATACATCACATATAATGTGAACAGCAGTGCGCTGCGCATTATATGCAATGCCTGCCATCATAATAGTGTGAACCGGTCCTAAATGTCTGTAATTTCATGAATATCTTATAGGACAACTTTATGTCCCAATTGGTGGATTCCCCAACTAGAAAGAATGCCCTGCTACATTTATTAATTACGAAAGATCCTAGTCTGATCTCAGATGTGTAAATATGTGACAACTTGGGATCTGGCAATTATAGGATGATCACATTTAACGTAAAACATAGAAAAAGGAGGCACAGGGGTAGCACAAGAGCACAACATTTTTAAACCAGCCAGTTTTTCTTGGGTCATTACTACATGACATTGATTGGGACCAAATCCTAGATACACTGAACATGGAAGTATAATGGGAATGCTTTAGGAGTGTAACGGGGGAGCCAAGAATCCCTTGGAGAGTTTGGGAAATCCTTACGGAAAAGTTTTGAGTAAGAGCTGTGAAAATGTGGAATAGACTCCCTCTAGAGGTGGTTCTAGCAAGCTCAGTACATTGCTTTAAAAGAGGCCTGGATTCTTTCCTAAATGTACATAATATAACTGGATACTGACATTTGTAGGTAAAATGTATCCAGGGAAAATCTGATTCCCTCTTGTTTGATCACAAAGGAATTTTTTCCCCTCCTGTAGCTGTTTTTTTTGCCTTACTCTGAATCAACTGTTGGTAAAGGTTTGTGTATAAGGAATAGTATTATTTTATTTTTTTTGGTTGAACTAGATGAACTTTTGTCTTTTTTCAACATGACTAACTATGTAACTATGTAACCCTTGTTTCAGCTCCCCATGCCCTGCCTATGTCTAAGTTACCCTGTGTTTATTAGGGGCACAGGGTGACCGAGAACCCCAGTCTGATTTGTACTAATCGGACTCGCTATACAACCACACTGGAATGTTGTGTATATATATATATACATATATATATATATATATATATATATATATATATATATATATATTATATATATACATATATATATATATACATATATATATATATACATATATATATATATATATATATATATATATATATATATATATATATATATATATATATTGTCTCATACTGTTGTGTACTCTTTGCTGGGTTGTTTGGGGTGTGGCTGTATTTCATTTTTCTATTGTGTCTGTCTGCCTTAGGATCAACCTATTATGGGATGAGATTGGACAGTCTACTTATGAAAAGTTTGAATATCTTTGTGTGCCTGTGTTTCAATAGTTATTGGTTGTCAGCGGTTGGAATATCTGATATCTATATTCAGACTGGAGGAAGAGGTTTATGACGAAAGCACTCAAGCAGAGTGTGGGACATTTTGATATATTGGTGGCGAGCAGTGGGACGCTTCCTGCAGTCTGGAACATCCAAACCTCCACCTGGATCCAAGATCAGAATAGCAGACTTCAGACACCCCAGCGGAGATATGGACCTGGCATCAGAGTTCCCGGGGCTTCTGCGAATCGTCCTTTCAGCATATACCACACACAGCAGGAATATTTAGGGGAGACAACAGAATGCTCTCCCGAGGAATATGACTTTGGTGGCCCTGGATTGCTTTGGGAGAGCCCTACAGATTGTTTTGTGTTTGGCTATGAAGGGGAACCTACCCATGAGGACCTGTAAGAATACAGCGAGGCTATGCTTGGTCAGAGCTTAAACTTGATCTGGACCATTTTCTAAGGAGGAAACAGCATCTGGAAATGGCATACATGGAAATGCTAGAACACGCTCAGCAGCAAGCCAGAGAATCAATGCTGGAAACTCCGGAGATTGCCGTCTCTAAAGCTGAAGTTCTGACAACAGGGCAGAGCTTTGCTAACCTCTGGTAACATCTTCTGGGTCCCACGGACAGGAGATGGTGAACCTCTATCCCCAGACATCAGTTATAGAGACTGGGGATTTGATAGACTTTTCTGCTGAGGAAGAACAACCTGGGGAGCCTTCAGCAGAAGAGCTGGTATCAGGGCCAAACTTTACTGAGCTCTGCCCAGTACCAACATCTGTGAATTTACAAGGGACTTCTCCAGCTGAAGAGCTGACTACCGGACAGAGGGTCCAAGACCTCTGCCCCACATCTGTGACAGTTCCAGAGGCTCAGGGTGAGAAGGTGGTGGTCACTCCCCAGCAGCAGATCAGGATTCAGGGGAAGAGGGTAGAGGGGGTGTTCGTCATTCCTCCCCAACAGCCAGCCAGAGTTGAGGAAGCGGTCTTTCCTCCCAAACAAAAATCTGTTCACCTGGGGCACAGTACCAGAGACATGTCCTCCCAGCAGCCAGATGGCGTTGAGGGAGGTGAAGCAGCCGGCTCCCCTTCCCAGCAGAAGGCGGCACCCAGAATGATGTCAGTAACCCAGCAGAAGAGCTGGCATCTGAGCAGAGTGCTGCTGGCCTCTACCCTCAACTAACAAAAGATGCGGTATCCACCTGTATACTCCAGGAATGCTGGGCAGTCGGCCCAGATCCCCAACAGCATGATGAATTTAGCCCAGCCACCCTGTCTTATTTTTAGCAGCTGACAGGACTCCAGGGAGAAGAGAGAAGGGCCAGTCTTCACTTCTCCCCAGCGGTGAGTATGTTCTCCAAGAGAGGCAGAGGTTGGCTGCATGAGTAATGCTATGTTTGGGACAATTTATTTGGAGTACTGTGTGAATACCGGCATTGGGGGACTGGATCTATGGACTAACCTCAGAGTCAACCTGGCTGGGGTCCTCTCCTGTGTTAGTCTGCTGCCAAAAGGGGTAGTCACTTTGGGCGGGGGACCCCGTGGAACGGAGAATCCCTTGGAGAGGTTAGGAAATCCTTGTTTCAGCTCCCCATGCACCTCCTATATCTAAGTCACCCTGTGTCTATTAGGGGCACAGGGTGACTGAGAACCCCAATTTGATCTGTACTAATCAGATTCGCTGTACAACCACACGTGTGTTGTATATATATATATATATATATATATATATTGCTTATTGCCTCACACTGTTGTGTACTATTTGCTGGGTCATTTGGGGTGTGGCTGTTTTCCATTGTTCTATTGTGTCTGTCTGCCTTAGGAGCAACCTATTATGGGATGTACATGTCTATGTAGCTGTGATAGGGGAGGGGGGAATTCCTCCAACAGCTCTTCCTACTGATTGGACAGTCTACTGATGAGAAGTTTGAATATTTCTATGTGCCTGTGTTTCAATAAACAGTTCATGTTCAGCAACTAAAACGAGTACTGTCTAGTTATTGGTTGTCAGCGGTTGGAATATGTCATATCTATATTCAGATTGGAGGAAGCAGTATATGACGAAAACACTTAAGCGGAGTGTGGGACGTTTTGTTACAAGGAGCATATTAAACAAAGGTATCACACAGTGCATTCCAATGGGCAATAAGTATAGAAGAGCGAAGGTGAAACCTGGGTGGCTAAATCATAAGGTAAAAAGCCTCATTAAAAAAAAGGCCTTTAAACAATATAAAGGGGATGGGTCACCATCAGCATTCCGATAATACAAGGAATGCAATAAGAAGTGCAAGGAAGCAATCAGGGCGGCCAAAAAATACTACAAGAAACATTTATCGGAGGAGAGTAAAAAAATCCAAAGAAATTTTTTAGCTACATTAACAGTAAAAAGGTAAAATCAGAGCACATTGCCAACATAAAAGACAAGGAGGGGAGGATGGTTACGGATGACACAGAGAAGCCAACTGTACTAAATTCCTTCTTCTCCTCAGTCTTTACACAGGAAAAGGAGGGGTATACCGACCGCGACAGTATTGTTAGTGACACATCACAGGGCATACCCACATGGCTAACAGAGGCTGGAGTGAAGGAAAGACTAGATAAACTTAATACAAACTTAATACAAATAAATTACCAGGCCCAGATGGCTTACACCCGGAGGAAAAAAAATATCATTAGTAGTAATCAGCATGGGTTTACAAAAGGTCATTCTTGCCAGACCAATCTGTTAACATTCTACGAGGAAGTGAGCTGCCATCTAGACAGGGGAAAGCCTGTGGATTTTAGAAAGGAGTGGACCATAAGGTTTGTTCTTGGGAAAGAAATTGGTTACAGGGGCATGTCCAAAGGGTGGTAATAAATAACGTGTACTCAGACTGGTCTGGAGTGGTAAGTGGGGTGCCCCAAGGTTCTGTCTTGGGAGCAATTCAATTCAATTAATTCATAAAGGAAATAGGGGAAGGGAAGCTCAATCTCAGTTTTTGCGGATGACACAAAAATAAGCAGGGAAATATGTTCACATCAGAATATAGAAATATTACAGAAAGACATGAACAAAATAATGGAGTGGGCAAATAGATGGCAAATGAGGTTTAATGTGGAAAAATGTAAAGTAATGCACTTGTGGGCAAAAAACATAAATGCAAACTATTTACTGGGAGAACTGTTGGGGGAATCAAGGATGGAGAAAGATCTGGGTGTACTAGTAGATTGAGCAATAGCATGCAATGTCAAGCTGCAGCTACCAAAGGCGGTAGAATATTAGCATACATAAAAACGGGGATATACTCCAGGGATAAAACTATAATTCTGACACTTTCTAAAACTATGGTTAGGCCATATCTGGAGTATTCTGTCCAGTTCTGGCCACCAGTTCTCAGAAGATATGTGTTGGAACTGGAGAGAGTCCAAAGAAGGGCAACAAAACCAATAAGGGGACAGGAGGATCTCGATTATGAGGAATGATTGCAAACACAAAATCTATTCTCTCTGGAGAAACAACGCTTGAAAGGATATATGATAGCTATTTACAAATATCTCAATGGCGATCCCAGCATAGGAAAAAAACTATTCAGTCTCAAGGAGTATAAGAGGACACAGGGACACACAATGAGATTGGACTAGAAGTGGTTTAACTTTAAACTGCGCAGGGGTTTTTTCGCTGTCAGGGCAATAAGGATGTGGAACTCTCTTCCACTATTGGTGGTGGGTGCAGGGAGTATGGATATTTTTAAGAAACTCTTGGATGTGCATCTTAAAGAACACAACATAGAGGGATATGGGAAATAATTATAGACACTGACACATGTGCACCTACACAGGTTGAACTGAATGGACTATTGCCTTTATTCAACTTTACCTACTATGTAACTATGTAACCATGTGACTTGGGAGGGGATAATTATTGCTCCCTTCTAGACTTTTACAGTAACATTCACTAATTCAGACTCTAACCTCTCGCTCTGTCCACCTGATAGTATATATAGCTCCTTTAGTCAGACAAGTGATGAGGCCTTTAATTTTATATTATGTGCCGGGTGCTGTAATCCAGCCTTTTTCAACCTGGGCATCCAGCACCCTGTGGTACCTTCAGGTTTCTTCAGGGGTGCCTTGGCAAAATGCCCAAAAATTGTCCAAAAATTCTATACAAGCCAATGGATGGATCAAGCCTGCCTTTTAGTTACACAAAGCCACTGGTTTTCATTGTGCACCAATACAACCTTTAGCCACCAGCCTCCTAAAAACCCACCCACTGTCCCACTTATCAACTGATGACATAATCGGTTGATAAGGAGGATGTTGAGTGCCTGCTCAGCATCCTTGTTTGCCCCTCCCCTGCCTGTCATCAGTGGGGTCACATTAGCTGAGTGAGGGAGAGAAACTGAAGGAGAAGAGAAACATTGGGGTACTAGTCAGTACCAGTGTGTAAAGGTGTGATGACTTTGGAAGAATAAATCATGTTGTTTGTCTAATGTATGTGAATGCTGCTGCATTATGTAAAACTATTACTTTCGCTTTTTACATTGTCTAAAAAAAAGGTTGATAAACACTGCTCTAATCTTTCATAACTGTTGGAGATTCTGCAGAGGTACATGTGAGTGCTTGCTTCTATTGCTACATACAAACTGACATTTGATTGTTACTAAATGATACAGTTAAATCAATTGCTTCTTGATCAAAATTAATAAATATATCCCAATGTATACAAGAGCATACATCTTTTAATAAGTAATTCTCTGTTCTAGATGTAATGCGAAATACATTAAAACAAGGCTATATCTGGCTTGTAATTTTGCTGGCAGTTGGAATAAGCATTCTTCCTTCACTTCTTGTCAGTACTGCTACCAAGATTATGTATCGCAATCAAGTCCATGTAAGTATGATTTTGCCTGGTTATTTTTATTATGTAGACTGCGGGTCTCTATTTGAAAACACTAGTTGTATGGCTGTCATGTTGACCTTCAATATTTCCTGAAGATGATACTGCCTCCAGTATTTTTTAAGTCACTGATATGAAATAAGCATGCAAATCAGAAAAATCTGAGTAAAGTTGGAAGTAATTATACTGGTCAGTGTTTAGTGATGTAAAGTATTGAAACTAGGTGGCCAGCATGAGAGCCGAGCAGCTACCATTTTCCAAAAGAAAAACCAGCAAGGGCAGCTTCTATGTTTCTCTTTTGACTAAACAAATCATAGTAAATGTCAAATAAACCAACTTACCATCTCTGTTAAACTTGCTTTGGCCATCTACACTTTAATGACATTTTGTCATATAAGGGCCATTCTTGTCTATTGTAATTGCAGCGAAGGTGTAGAACAAGCTCCCATTAAATTATATAGTCTGACATAGTAGGTACACAATGCAGTCATAACATCTTCAGAATAATGAAGTTTAATTTCCCTATTGTCTTCAGAGCGATGAAAGTGCATTTTCTCAGATTCTGAATAATGAGAGTTCCAAAACCTACCTAATGTCTTCTGGGATGATTGGGTTCCCATTAGGTTTCCATTTCCAGGAATGGGTGTATATGTGTCCCCAAAAAATCTGTAGTGAAATCTGTAAATGGTCTATATTTGATTTGTTTCCTATATAGGAGTTAGCTGCTCTATGTAGATCTTTGTGTGATACCAAAAGTGGTTAATGTGAAAATAAGTCTTATAAATTAGAGAAAGCACCTCCTTCACTATGATATATTTTTGTCCTACTGTAATATCTTTTTAGCGAGCACTTTCAATTCTAGCAGCCTAGTAATCCTGTGGGTAAGGCAAGGTCAAGTTTTTTTTGTTCCTTGGGACTTAGTGTTTTAAAAAGTCCTTTGGCCAACTTAGCATGTGCTATTAGGGATTTCCTTACTGACATATCTCATGTTGGGCTTGATGACTTTGAAAAGACGAATGTGCTCATCAGCTGTCCAGAAGACTGGCACAATTAAGAGTCCATCTGTTCAGATGAGCTGATGCTATGCTATTTTAGGTTTCAGACTTTCCATTGGGATTGATGCAAAATAAAAATACGTGATGGCAGAGCCTGAGGGGGAGCTCTTGAGTGATTTTACTTTCAACTTTCTTTTCATCCTTATTTTGCCTTGGTAATGATCTCAGATCACTGATTTATCCAGAGATACATAGTTCACATTCCTCATGCCACTAACACACCATATACATGGAACCGGTTAGCTGAAATTGTATGGTAATCCAAAAACTTTTTTTCACATTTTGGCTAAAGTGGGTAAGGATTAGAATCCCTATATGGTTTTAACTTCTCAATTCAAAAATTACCTCTTATATCTGAGTTATGTGTCCCTCTTTTTGGTAATATAATCAATTCAAAATAAGGTGTGCATGCCCACACACAAAAGATCTAAGGACGACCCCTTAAGATTATTAGGACTTTGTTAGATTGATTTGTTAGTTGTGCGTGTTTTCACTTATAGATAAGGGTATATACAAAACATTCCTCTCTGTCAGGTTACCTCTATCTGCACTGCAGCAATTAGAAGCAGTATATTGGGGAGGTCTCAGATTTACCTGCCACTAAATGTCCTCCCTATTAAAATGTTCTCCCTATTCAAAGGCACTCCTGGAAAAGTGTCCCTAATCTGTCTATTCTAACTGGGCCAACTGTCCTATGCTGCAGTATACTAATCACTCTTATCTCTGATCTAGTAGATTAGCCAGACCAAAACCCCTCCCCACCAAATGTATCCCCATGTTGAGGTAATTGTGCACCAAAACTTATCCTGTGAATCCAAAAAACCCTACATGCTTCGCTCAAAAATAGAGCTTCAGGGTGCAACAAATAAATCATAAGTGCTCAAAGAATAAAGTGCTATAAACACAACATGGAAAATGGCGACTATTTGCTTCTATTTATAGATATTTCTTAAAATGGAACCGGCACCATCTAGTGGTTCTTTAAAGCAACATCTTTTGTTCCTATTTTTTTGTTTATTAATTTATTATTTTCTTTATATATGCCATCTCGAAAGTAATTTTTCCTCCCATCTCAGTCCCAAATCAATATTATTAATGCATTTTTAAATTTGCGGATGCTATAAGATACTACTCCCCACAAAAGGTAAGTAGGTGAAGCCTTCATTTATTCCTAGTGGGGCAATTGATCCCAGCCAAAAGATCTATTTAGCTTCTGTTTTTTTTTTATGTAGATTATGGACACTTTTCCAGGAATGCATTTGAATAGGGAGGAAAGTTAGTAGCAAGTAATTCTGAGACCTCCCCAATATACTCCTTCTAATTGCTGCAGTGCAGATAGAGGTAACCAGACAGAGAGGAATGTTTTGAATATTCCTTTCCCTATAAGTGAAAACACACATCCAACAAATCAATCTAACAAAGTCCTAATAATCTTTATGTGTGGGCCTTGTTTTGAATCGGTTTTAACTTCTGTCTTGGTACTCCTCAATTTCTGTCCTGCTGTATTATTAGTCAGAGAAAGAAGGAATATCTGCAACAAGGACACAGACAGAAATTACAATTTGACAAGGGTTCTACCCTGTCGCTAAAGTAAAGCATTTTTATTTTCATTTGTGTTGCTGTGGGAGAGTTACTCCCACACTAGTTTGTAAATGGATGTCAGCAGGACAAGAAATAAGGGAGAATTTCTGTAAGAAAACTGTAAAAAGCTGGTGGGGGTTTGAATCGTTCCCCGAATGAGTAAAGGCTTTTTTTAAATAACAAACATGTTATATGTACCCGCTCTGTGAAATGTCATTGTACAGAGTCTCCCTGAACCCTGGACCCCCCACTGGTGCTCTACAGGCTCCCCCTCTTCTCAGTGCACCACCATAGTAAGCCGCTTCCTATGGAGGCACACCTGTGGGCTTAATCCTCAGGTAGGCTGCCTGCATCAATTAATTTAGTAAAACTGGAGAGTGCAACATCTGGTGCAGCTGTACATGGTAGCCAATCAGCTTCTAACTTCAGCCTATTCAATTAAGTTTTGACAAAAAAAAATGGAAGTTGGTTTCTATGTAGAGCTGCACCAGATTTTGCACCAGTTTTAGTAAATCAAAGACAACTGTCAGCTACTCAAACAACAGTAAGTAAATATATAACAGTATATTTTATCCAATATTTCATGAATTACTTACAGTATTTTGCTCAAGTAATATAAATAGGGCAGCCAAGACATTCATTGAAAAAGACATATCAGATTACCTTTCTGTAAACTATATTCTTAAAGCGGAAGTAAACCCATCCATAAAACAGTTTCATTTCCGGGGCATGCCGGAAATGTAACACTCCCATTGGTTGTGCCCTCAATCAAACTTTTAAACCATCCAATGGCTGGTGTCATGACTGATCACATGTGCAGCATCATGGTAGCTTTATATTAAACAGAGGCAAAGATGGCAGCTTCCTTGGCTGAAAACGATAGGGGGTTTACTTACACTTTAAGTTTTCTTTAGCTTTCATAAGCTTGTGGTTATTCGATTATTTTACTTGTTGGAAAAATTGCACTGTATTGCAGTTTTCTAGTATTGAACATAAGTTAATGCACTGTCTTCCCATCCTAAATTACCCAGATGTGTGTGTTACTAAGTAGTCTATGACTTGTGTGTTTCCTTCTCTGCAGGGACACTCATATGGTGCCCGAAATCAAAATGATATTAAAACAATTGCAATGTCTACTCCTTTCAAGCGAGGCAGCTTACATCGCAGATCCAGCTATGCATTTTCACACAAGGAAGGATATGCTGATCTTATTACAAAAGGCACAAGCCTACACAAACGGCATAACTCAGGTCAACAAACCCCAGAAGCTGCTGTTCCTCAAGAATGAGTAAGGTGTACATAGTATCAGTAACCACCACTAATATGCACACTTTGACTGTTTTTTTGTGCATTTTTTGTCCTTGGCTAAGATGATTAAATGTAACACTGATATTGTATAATAAAATTGTATGTTAATTACTAATACAATCAGTCTAAATCACAGAAATCATGCTTTTTACTAATTAATTATTAGAATTTTTGACATTATAAACTTATCTTAATTTTCTTTTTCCTAAATTTTTATATCTCAAATGTTCAAAATTAAAAGAAAGACAAAGTAGGCAGTTTTTTTTGATGTACTGTAAATAACTGTAAATAAAATACCATTATTGTAAATCCAGTTTACTAACAGACTGGAGTTATCAGCGTACCTCTGTTTTCTGAGGTGTAATTATAGGGCCTACAGCAGATGTTATTGTGATGGAGCCTATCCAACCCTGACCCCCCCACCCCCGGCGCAAATTTGATGATGCTTCATAGGGTTTTTTATTAGATTTTTTTCCTCTGGATCAACTGTAGGTAATAGGTTGTCTATATGGAGGTTTTTTCATTTTGCTTTTCCTATTGGTTGAACTAGATGGACTTGTCTCTTTTTCAATCTGACTATGTAACTAGGTAACTATGCCTCAAATGGTAGTGGAAAAAATGTATACATTTTAATGAATTACAGCCTGTTTTCATAAAGTGGAGGTATGGAAAAGTAGACTCATGTACCCACTCCTCCATGCTGTTAGATCGGTCCCAGCAGCATCTTCTCCCCTCTGCTTCAGTTTAATTTTCTGACATTGTCTAGGCTCCTTCACTGAAATTGAGAAGGCAAATGGATGGTCCACCACTGGAGCATGGGGGAGTGGAGGATTGGTTACTGTCCTCTTAACCAAATGAGCAGTTACTGTATCCTTTGCATTGTGTATATAGGCAAACTGCTGGGGAGAATCTTCAACTTTACTGGAGTTGGGTTTTAAAGTGATTGTAAACAATCACACCGTGTGGTCTAGGATGGCTCACTGGTAATGAATAGAAACTACAAATTCTAAAATCATCTAAAACAATCTTTTATTATGATTATATCCTATAAACAACCACACTAGGGCTTTAACAAATAACAAGGCAAATAGCAGCTAGCACAATACCATAATACATAGTATGATAAATATATATAAAGAGGGTATAGGTATAGATGTCCAAATGCCACCAACTTGACTCTGGTTAAAGAAACTACACAACACCTCCGTGCAAGAGAAGAGGGGGGAACATCCAACAGACAGAGTGTGCTCCCCTGATCAGCTATCTCTGCTGTTACTCAGCCCTAGAAGTGGACTGCATCATTTTCAGCGTGCCATCTGCACCATTCCACATGATGTCACTTCTGGCACAGGGGCTATTTTGACCACCCAGCTTCCGGTTGCCGGACAGTTTAGCGTGCCATGCGGCCTTTTTTGGGCATTTTCCTCTCTGGAGGATACTTCGCCATCTTGTTTGGGCACACTTGTTTGGTCATTGCTAATGGGGAGGGGTTTTTCCCCTGATGGGGCAGAGGGGGAAGGTGGTGCTGTCATTAAGTGAGGGGGGGTCCCTAGGAGGCCCAGGAACATATATAGGGGAGGTACTTTCTGGTTGGCAGTAACCTGAGTTTGATACAGGAGAGCAGTAATGCTGTGGTGTGCAGAAAGGAGGTATGCAATTACTAAGAGTAATAGGTTGGATGGTTCTCTGGTCTTTCTTTGATGGTTTAGTAACTCTATGTTTTTTATTCTTGATGTCTTTATAGTTATAACACCTGTTGGTAACCTCCTTTGATATATTTTATGAAGAGATGTCTCTTTCTGAGGCTCACCAGGTTGAACTACTGCCCTACCTGTAAGTGGAGCTTATCTATATACATGCAGATTTGGTTTGGAAGGGACTGTCCTCATTTGTAATGGCGGACATTTTTTGATATCTGAGGGTTGGTGAAGTCTCTTGGGCATTTTTTCTTTCCTTTTCCCCTATTCTACCCTCTTCTGTGAGCCATCCTAGACAGCCTAGTTTTGTTGTTTTATTTTGTTCCTCTTTTTGGGTTGATGACTCACGAATTTCTGTTCAAAAAGTGCATTATCAGCACATCGAGGGATTCCACTGCCAAGACAATGTAGGATGATCAGTTTAACAGAATAATTTGTATAGAGCAGAGAATTCCATACCAAAATTACCACAAAACCAAGCTTTGTGGCTGTTTTGCAAGAACTGTCTTCAACACACATTCACACATACACACAGTTGATTATAACCTCTGCTGGGACAGTGTTGTGTTTCAAGTCATTTTCACCATTATGCAATTAGAAAACCTGTGCACACGAGTTGCCAAAAAATGCAACAAACATCATTTGTATGGTTAAAAAATAATTTACTGAACATAAATTGCAGAAACATACAACACTTGAAAAGAGTAGAGATGACCACATGTTAGATGCATTTGCATTCAGAAACTCTCAACAATGAAAGTTGGCCCAGAGCCTGAAGGTAGAGTGGCAATCCTCCAAGATTGCTTGTTACAGCAGATTCATGAAACCTCACACTAAACATACATATGGTACCATCTTGAGTAAAGTGCCAAACATTTAGGACATTTTGTTTATTTTTCAGAGAAATTTAAACAACAATGCAACACAAAAATCTAGATTACATCAATACTGTTGTTGCTGAACACATTTGACACAAGACTGTCACAAAACAAAAAGCTTTCCCATTATCTTATGCAGTTTGCATTTTTTCATTGTTTGATACTGAGTTGTGGGTGCACTAGTCATCCACACAATAAGTTTTTTTCCCCAAAAAACATTAGTTCAGCTGATTTATTAAATTGTGTACATCTTATACAGTCCTATATTGGCTTCAAAGATCAAACCAGGTCAAGGAAAAATTGAATTAGACATTTCCACACAGTTTGATTTAAATATGTAATCCAGTACAGGTTGTTTTGGTCTGGTATTGATCTCCCTGTAAAAAAAACCTTTATAATGGTGGCATTGCATTGTTGCCAGAGTACACCAAACTCCAAAACTCTACAGCTAGTTTTATAGAGCTGCAAAATTATCAAGAGCAGACACTGAGATTTTTTTTTAACAGGTTATAAAGACAGAGAAACAAAAAATGCTATACCTCTTTTGCTACAAAAAACACTGGCAGGAGGAGCCCCTGTGGGGTATAATCCTTAATTAAATAAGAAAACTCCATATTAGGATTGAAAGTCATCTGACATCATGTTTCAGGACATGGAGAAAAAAAAACTTATTTTTTTTTAATAACATTTTAAAGTATGTGTGCTCCAGGTTTGCATGTCAAACACATGTTATCTTGTGCCTTGAAATAAAATACCATTCCCAGTTTTGATCAACAGTGCAACTGTGTTCATGACAAATTTATTTTGTTGTCCTTTAATAGAGGTGTTAATAACTGTAGTTTTTGGGAAACCTGGAGATAACAAGGAAGCAAAACATTTTTTTTCCAGTATGATTATGGAAACATAATGCTGCGGAATTAGAGATCATTCATGTACAGTAGACTGAATACAGAACGTGTTAAAACTTAGGTTTGTTAATTGGACTGGAACAGTTAGAATTCGATTTTCATTGTCTGAACTTGAATCAGACTGAATCTAAAACCGGTATAAAGGAACTCACGGATCCTCCGATCTCTACTTTAGGACCCATGAATGTCTCTACACCTGTTTTGAATATATATATATATATATATATATATATATATATATATATATATAGATAGATAGATATACACATAACTTTGTGTGTACTTTAAATGTAAGCCTTATGAAACAAACTCATTAGCAAATAACATTTCACATTTAAAATGCAATGGTTGAATGGAATTTTTATTTGACCCAGTGGATATATTGGAGTCATTGATCTTTGCAGATTAAGATTTTTCAAATTAAAACAATGTAAATGTAATATTTATGGCTTTATTTACTCATTTTAAAATGGTAAAGCAACTCATTACTATACTTGTATACTTTTTCTTTAAAAAGACTGACAAGACTAGACAAGAGAAACTAAAGATGTAAGAATGGTTGCTTTATAGGCTTTTTTTTATTATATGCTAATGACAGACCATAGGGGATTGGCCTTTTATGGTTTTGAAACTAAATGTAACTAAAATTACCACATTTATGTCCCTTCAGAACCTGGAATACCTTGTTTTATAACTTGTTTTAAACAAATTGCACAGATGATATTTTTTCTAATGTTAATTAATGTGAATAATTTTTTTGAATATTTTTTTCATATTTTTGCCTCTTGGTTTGTGCAAAAATGTGGACTTAACTAAAATCTGTACCAAATTATGTAGGAGCAGCTGAAAGCTCTACTAAAAGCCTATGTGTACATTGTGTTTCATTTTGAAATAAGGGATGGTTATAAGCCATGTCATGTTTTTTTGCCATCTGTGTCCCCTTGGGGAGTTTTTGCTTCTATTCCTGTCCCTTAGCCAAAACGGGAAGTGAGTGGGAATCCTTCCAAATTGACAAACACCTGGTTGTCACCAGTTTCACCTATTGAGGGCATTCCCCTCTATTCCTGTTCTGATGAAGGAACTTTAAGATAGTGTAAATTCTTTGAAAGTTTTTGGGAAAAAATAGGCAAAGTCTTAATAAATGGCAAACAAAATGAAAACATTGAAAAAATGCTTACAGCAGTTTTTAATAATGTCAAATAGTTAATATATCCCATGTAATGAATAGAAAAATGTGCCCATAGAGATGATTTACTAAGTGTGTACGTTTTAATGCCAAGCCAATCAACCAGCATTTGCTCAGTTAAAAGTTAAGTCAACCACTACAGCAATCTTTTCCACCCGGACAGTATATTTAAAGCAATGCAGGTTTATTTTTTTGGTATAAAATTTGTAAACTTTTCATAATTATACTTAAATCATTCCTGGAGTTTCATCTGGACTGTTGGTGCACCCTCATAAACCCCCTCACAAACCACAACAGGATTTTTTGTGCTGTGGCTTTAGACTAAGAACACTGGTATGGAAATTTAGGCAATCATAAAGGAACATTATAGTTCGATCAGAATCCTTGCTAATCTGAAATTCTAGGCACTGGCAAAGTACACTGGGTGTGACACAAAAAGGTCAGAAGCACTGTCAACATTGAAATGTATTTACTAAGGGGAATAACAGCACATTTTAGAGTAAAATCAGGCAAGGAGTAAAATAGATCAGTGAACCTTTTCTTCCGGAATGTTTTTTTTAAGTTTTTAAGGTTACCTTATTTATGTTGATTTGAGTTGTGTTGATGGTATCGGAACCTTACATGTGCCACAAGCCAGGGTTGGATTTGTTGATGCATGATTCTATATTGTACAACTATAATTCTTTCTATGTGTGGGATACAAAGAGCTTATATTGGGTGGGATTATGTAAAACATTTTCATGCAGGATAGCAACTGATGTTCCCATGTGCTTTTTGTGCTTTTTGTTTTGTTGTGAATCAGAATTCAAGGAAAAATTGTCATTATTCTAAAATTCGGATGCATCCAAATTTCCTAATCACAATGGTGACAAATTTCAATGAATCTGAAATAAATTATAATGAAATGGAAATGAATTTAAATTTGAATTTAAAAATGAATTTGAAAATGAATTTGAAAATGAATTTGAAAATGAATTTAAATTCAAACATGAATAAAAAAAAATGGAAACATATTTCAATAAATACAATAGGTAAAAAAGAGAAATAAGATGATGAGTCCAACTTAGGCTGCTTTACAGAAAATAATAGAACAGAATAGAACAGAATAGAATAAAATAGAATAGAAGAGAAAAGAACAGAATAGAAAATAAAAGAGTGGAACAGAATGAAACAGAATAGAATAGAAAATAAAGAAATAAAGAAATGTAATAGAAAAGAATAGAATAGAAAACAATAGAATGGATTAGAATAGAATGAAATAAAAAATTATGAATATAGCCGTCTTCCAAAATTCGAATTTTCGAATCGATTTGAAAATAATGTATATATGAAAAGAATCCCAATATACGAAACATGTTCCAAAAACAAATCATTATAACATAACTATATGATTAAATTAAACTATTAACTTAGCAAATTAATCTGAAACAAAAGCACATTTTTTCATCTGCACTTCTCTAATGATTAATAGCAAAAAAATTGATTTTAAGACAAAAAAAATACATACTGCACTGCAGGGTTGATTTTACTGGATAAGGTAACCTAACACAAATAAATGCCACAATATATCCTCTAATGCAACATGTAATTTCTATCCCAAAGCCTGCCCTCCTGCAATCCCTTTAAAAAACAATCATTTCTTGGATATGAGTGACACTTGCATTCTTCCATAACACAATGTAATGGTTAGTACCTGTGTAACGGATCACTATGTATGTACTGACTTTCAGAAACTTGATATCTCCATGAGATCTTGGGACAGAGCTGCAGCAACACATTCAGGATGATGTCAGCCTCAGTAAGCCTCTGTATTTTGTGACGTAAGAGGAGGCCTGCCAACATTCTGTGTTGCTACTTTTTTTTAAACATATTATTAACAAACCAAAATCTTTGGTTACTATAATGCTTGTTTTACATGTATAATTCAAAGACATATGAAAAATTTAAGTGGCAGTAATGCACTGTAATCATTGTGCATCTTACCCATTTGGCTCAAAAACATCATTTTTAATAAAAAAATAAATACATTGTATATACAGTGCCTTGAAAAAGTATTCATACCCCTTACATTTTCCACATTTTGTCATGTTACAACCAAAAACATAAATGTATTTTATTGGGATTTTATGTAATACACCAACACAAAGTGGCACATAATTGTAAAGTGGGAAGAAAATGATAAATGGTTTTCACATTTTTTTACAAATAAATATCTGAAAAGTGCGGCATGCATTTATATTCAGCCCCCTTTACTCTGATACCCTTAACTAAAATCTAGTGGAACCAATTGCCTTCAGAAGTCACCTAATTAGTAAATAGAGTCCACCTGTGTGTAATTTAATCTCAGTATAAATACAGCTGTTCAGTTTGTGAGAAGCCATTTGGGGGACACAGCAAACATGTGGAAAAAGGTGCTCTGGTCAGATGAGACCAAAGTTGAACTTTTTGCCCTGAACACACCATCTCCACTGTGAAACATGGTGGTGACAGCATCATGATGTGGGGATGCTTTTCTTCAGTAGCGGCCGAGGAGCTGGTGAGAGTTGATAGGAAGATGGATGGAGCCAAATACAGGGCAACCTTAGAAGAAAACCTGTTCGAGTCTGTAAAAGACTTGAGACTGGGACAGAGGTTCACCTTCCAGCAGGACAACATCCCTAAACTTACAGCCAAAGCTACAATGGAATTGTTTCGATCGAAGCATATTCATTTGTTAGAATGGCCCAGTCAAAGTCCAATCTGTGGCAAGACTTGAAAATTGCTGTTCACAGATGCTCTCCATCCAATCTGACAGAGCTTGAGCTATTTTGCAAAGAAGAATGGGAAAAAATGTCACTCTCTAAATGTGCAAAGCTGGTAGAGACATACCCAAAAAGACTTGCAGCTGCAATTGCACAAATGCATGCCACTTTTTTCACATATTTATTTGTAAAACAAAATTGAAAACCACTTATCATTGTCCTTCCACTTCACAAATATGTACCACTTTGTGTTGGTCTATCACATAAAATCCCAATAAAATACATTTATGTTTTTGGTTGTAACATGACAAAATGTGAAACATTTCAAGGGGTATGAATACTTTTTCAAGGCACTGTAAGTTTCATGATTATTAAAATCAACAGGGTCTTATACCAACAGTACACTACTCAATTACAGTAGAGAGGTAATTTTCCTGATCTGTGCTCAATAGTATCTATTCAAATGAAGACCGGAACTCTAATCTGGGATGCCTCATCTCTTGAGCCTCTCAAACAAGCCTATACAAAACTTTCTGAACTAACCATAGCCAGTAGCTCAAAGAGTATAGAAATTCCCCTCAAGAAGACTTACGATATTGAAATAATTAGTGTATAGGTTTAGCTGCATTCCAGAGAGCCTAACAGAATGGGTTTTGAGTTACGGAATTTACAAAACAACCATATGATTTACATGATAGTTCCATTGCTCGTCCAGATTGCCAGGTTGATGTTACAGCACTGTATCTCTAAATACATAAATGTTAGTGAACAATATTACATAATCTGGCTATAAAAATTGTGGACTGCAAAAGTTTGAGCAACTTGTGCTATAGTTCAACATACAATTTTTAAATGAAATTGTGTTTCTGAAGCTGATGTAAGATGTTATGAAGTTTCACAAACTATTCATGCATATGATAATTACATGAAAAGAATACACCAGGACTTTTTTATGGCACAAATAGAACCACACTGTAGTAGGTTGGTGTCACTTATAACAGTGAAATAAACCTTTGTAACCTTATTTTTGAGAAAATATACTAATCGCAATAAACACTGAAATAAGATAGTTCAGGTTACAACTAAGTGCAATGGAATAAAGAATATTTTCAAATTTGTGTTGTTTTTTTTTAAATGAAGTTGAGTGGATGTGGATGGATCTAACAGCACTGTCTACTCTTTATTCCTCTGCTACAAGCTGAGAATGGGCATTCTGCCCTGCGTTCCCAGTGCCTACATGTCTGTAGGGAGTTTAGTCACTTTTGTCTGTGTACAAGTGTACACACTGAAAAAAATTTCTCATAAGTTCAGTCCTCCACTCTTCCTTCTAAGTAATGGCAATATGTTTCCATAGACATCTTTACAAATGTTATCACAATACAAATTAAATTAAAAAAACACACCTTATTCATTTTCATACTTTTAATAAACATGGTTTTGAACATCAAAAATGTATTTGCTTAACAAGAAGTTTGTGTGTTGCCTAAGAAATTTATTTTCTGGACAATGAAATCTGTGACTACAGAACATCCATGGATGCAGGTAGATTTGGGAAGAAATACAGAATTTTACATGGCTTATTTTAGATTAAATTCATCCAATTAGTGCAGCAGGCCTCAGACTCTCCCAAAGGGTAAAGGATTGCTTTCAGGATAGCAGGGGATTGTCACTACTTTTAAATCTTTGGTTTAAAGCAGGAAGACTCTGAAGCTGTTGGCCAATTGGGTTGCTTTGCAATCGTCTAAATAACTTTTGAGGAAAAACTGTGAAATACAATATTTTAAAGCATAAAATTACAATTCAAAACACAATTTAACCCTTGATTAGCTAGTTAACTGAGTTGTAATAATATGACAAATTCAAACATTGTTTTCATGTCCTTCTCCGACTGTAGAGCAATAAAGTTATATAGTCACAGCAAGCATATTTGTGTTAGGACATTAGTAAGGAACTTCATTTGAGTTAGGATCATAGTGAGGAACCTTGGGTTAAAGAGGACTTGTAAGCTCCCCATGCCCATCAAGATAAACATAGCCGATAAATGCATGTGTATTGATAAATCAGTGTGTCTTTATTTCTTAATTTTACTCTATTACTGTACAGAGACCAGAACACATAGTTTTAATGACTTTAACACTTCTGGGTGTGTCAGAGGTTTTTATCCTAGAGTGATGAAGCTATTCTCCCTTCCCTGCCCTGATGTCAACCAAGGTCCTGGCAGCAGCCAAGGAAGCCTCACACTGACAATCATTGCAGATTGAATGATCTCATAAAAATCTAAAAAAATATTTGCAGATTGGACAAGGCTTCCAGAGCAAAAGTAGGGGTGCAAAATTATTAAATAAAGGCAAACTAACTTATCGGAGGTGAATACAATTACCTGCTATGTTTACCTTGGTATACATAGGGTGGTGGCTAGGTATTATTTAAGCAGAACAAAGTTCTATGTGTCTTATTATGGCCTCTTTTAAACTAAAATGTATCTGTTCTTCACATAGTTTTCCAGTGAGTTCTAATGCATACTCATGGCACGAGAAATGTTACATATCTTTCAAAATGTAAGAAGATAGGTAAATGATTGTCTTTTTTACCTCTTACTCAAAGACACTTGTGAATGTTATATTGAAGATCTAAAGGGCTTATCTTGGTTTAAGGACAACAGTTCCCATTTGAATACATCATTATGGTTGCACCAAATTCTTTTTTTTTTTTTTTTTTTAAGCTAAAATCATCAGACACCTCCTAAATACTTTAAGGCTATGTCTGATGAACATTTCCCTGTTTTTCATTTAAACACACAAGGAAGTACATTTCTAAGTTTGTTTGGGCTTTGCAGTCATAGTTACAAAACAAGTATGTTTTTTAATTTGGTTTGTATTTTTTTTACTACATACAAGGCCTCATTGAGAGTAACATAAGATTTCAAAGGTGGGTCAAGGGTTATTTTAGGTCCTGACCATGGATTATTCAATATAATTGCTTTCTCTTTCGCCTTTTATTTGAGTATAACTGTACATGGTACAAAGAGGAGCAATGCTAGTGTTAGTATGTAAATTGGTTTATTTGATTGAAAAATAGGATACTATTAAAATGGTTAGTCTGCACTTTTATTTTTGTGCACTTACATCCTGGGCAATCCTAGTTTTGTGCCAGTTAAATCCTGATATTTTACATACTTAAGAGTGCAATATTTCAGTTGATGAAATGTTATCAGAAAAACATTGTCTATCATAAATCATATAAAAGCACATTCCATGCAATACCTCTACTTCCGCAGGGATATCTCTGGTAGATTCTTTCTACTATCACCCAACCCACCCACAAAATCAGGAAAAAAAATACAGTAGCTTAAGAACAGTACATTTTTCATGCATTAAATTATAACGTCATTATTTATTTTTACTGCTACTCCTTCAAATTACATTTTAAACACATAACACATATTATAAATACTGTCTTATAAGATGAGACAGAATAAAAGTATCAGAAGCTGAGCTAAATAAACTACATTTGCTTCTCTGTCTTGTGAAAGATTGTATAATGTACTATCTTTCACAAGATGAGGTCAAATGGTATTAATGTCTAAATATGTAAACCATAGACCAACCTTCAACTTCCTTCTTTAAACATTCAATATTTCCCCCTCATTTTATGCATCAAAAAAGGATCATGCCACACATTTTGGCAAAGAAAAAAATATATAATTTAACAGTAGAAAGCTTCAAGTCACAATTTCCAAAAACTAGCTAAGTATCTTCACATAAACTATACATTAAATATTTGAGGTATTTCAGAGAAAATTGTCAAAAACTTGAGAGGTCTGTGATGAAAGAGAAGGTTGTAAGTGGCCTCCATTTTCTGGTAGGAGTTGCTAAGTGTATGAGGTTAGGATAGAGTATGATTTACCAAAGGTGCAAATTTTACCCCAGCTGTGTTGTTCTGCATAGACTTTTTTGCTTTATGTTCCCATCATCTGATTGGTAAAATGCAGATTTACTGGGATGGAGAAAAAAGAACCCATTTAGTAAATCACCGAAGAGTAATTCTGTAAAGCTTTGAGTAATGGAAAGATTCAATTGTATTTACATTTACATCTTGAAGTATACTTGTATCTAAGGAAGCATTCATATGATGTATTTGAAGAGGACCTTGTACTATGATTACATAAAAATGTTTTTAAAATCATACACCTTTTGAGTCTAACATATTACATACAAGAGTTACTATTGTAAATGTCTGGTCTCCATATTATCAGTATGTGTTGGCCTAAACTATTTTATGAAGCTGTCAGATTTGATTATCTTCAGACTGCATAGTAAGCTTTCTTCAAGGTTCCATGTTCCCTCACTGCCTCTTATAAGACTTCAGACAAAGCATAGAGACCAGAGCCCAAGGCTGGAGAGGAGGGAGAATGCTGCCATTACACATCACGCAACTAACATACTAGGAAGTGTGGGATGTTTAATCAGTTCATCATTCTCAGAGTAAATGAACAATGTAGAGTGGCGGAACCAGAATCTTTACACAGAATACAACACAGGTAATATTTTATACATTCACTTACAAAACTGAAGGCAATGTATAATATACTCTAACAGTGTACTTTTTTCAAAAAAGTTCTGCTTTAAGACAAATAATTTTGTTGTAGTTGTCATTGTTATTATTACTGTTCAAAGTTCAACATGTTTACCATTACATTACAGTTGAACTCCAACCAAAATGTTTTTTTTCCAATTTTAGAGTATGAAAGGGATAGAACTTCTATCAGGTTTGTATTTCTTTTTGTATTCCATTGGAGAGATTCACTCTTATTGACATGCTATGGGACTGCATTGTCAACATTCTACAATTACTAATAGAACAGGAATACTGGAGATATCTTCCAATGGTGAAACCTGTTCTGCTGATAGTTGGTGATGTCTCCCCTCACATTAGAAAAAGTACTACCAATTTGCTTTTATGTTGTTGGGACAGGAAAGGAAGTAGACACAGATTGTAATTTAATCCAGACAAAGATCTCAACTCTTACTCAATTTATCCAAAATATAAATAACAAATAATAATAAAAAAAAAGCTTTAAGAAAAGTTTTGGTTGGAGCTCTATTTCAAAGTTTTGAGTCTGGTTTTAGGTTCTGTCTATGGAATATTGTTTTCAGTTAACCATAGTGTTAGTGGGTAAACCAAAGCATATGATATTCTTTAGGATATGTCATGGAATCCACGATTTGACCAAATGAACTGTTCACGTTGCAAGGAAATTTTCCCCAGAGCTTTGTGAATAAGGTCAAGCGCTACTGACTGTTTTTGGATAGTCTATACAAAATGAAGTTTCACCAAATTCTAAAGTCTGGGAAAATTGCCTTGGAAAGTTAACAGCCTTTTTGCCTTTAGTAAATTATCCCCAATTACAAGTTAAAGGCTTGGATGCCATAAAAAGAAACAGTAACCTTTGTTAGCACTTAGCATATACAATTCACAAAGAAGCAATGACACATGCGTACTACATTTTCTAGTTGTTATGCATTTACTATGTTTGATTCCTGTTTTAATTGATAGCCCAATGCTAATTTGAGTGGCGTTTAGGCATTCTAGAAGTCTATCTGTAAGTACATTGACCTTACTGTATAATACCAAACTTTGTGGAAGTGTCTGCTTTTCCAAATGCTGTTCCAATAAACTGCAATTCAAAAATTGTAACTTCATATTATCATATAAAACATTGAGCTTGCTGACATATATATATATATATATATATATATATATATATATATACAGAACACTATCCAGTGTGCCCATATCCCACTGTTAAATTAAACGTTGACAGATAAAGCTAGATTCTCATGGTACAAATTTTAGTAAATCACCTTCATAATGACTTCAGTAAGAATCAGTTGGGGAGTTAACTTGAATTACCAATTTAGCAAAACATATTCATTTTTCTTATAATCACTGATTGATATGGACCTTTATGTACAACTGGAGAAAACAATTATTTTTTTCATTTAGCCTAATGCATGGAACACACAACTGCCAGGCAGTTTGGTGTTCACTGTCCACACAGTACATCTTTTGTGTATCTCTTCTAATTTTATCAACCTGCTAAAAGAAAAAAAAATTGTGACATTATATATTTTAGGGTTTTGCTGAATTGTTAAATTTTTTAAATGTTTTATGGTCTTTGGAAAAATATGAGACAGATGAGAATAAATCTCAAAATCAATGAGTACAGGAAAAAAAAGGGTTTTTGCGAAGCACAGGGGCATAATCTATATTCCCAGTCCATGCATTTGCATTGTACTAGGAGTTTTGAGTACAAATTAGTACTGAAGCTTGGGGTGACAACTTAAAATTGTATTCTTGCACCTTTTCCTGCATTTAAGTGTTTATAATGGTCCCACGCTGAGGATAATTCACTAAAGTTAGTAATTTTAAGGCAAGCAAAACTGTGTTCACTATAAACACCCAATCAGATCAAGGGGACATTTCTATGTTTAACTTTATGCATTTAATGCCAATTATCTTTGGTGTGAACATAGTTGTTGTCTGCCATAATGTCTCTTTTAAAAATTAATCTCTGTGCATAGCATTGTGCTCAACCCAAAACCCTTTTATGACATCACTTTGATTCACATCCCTAAAACAAGTATAGAACAAGTATAGAATAAACAATAAAGAAGACAAGATACATGTAATTACAAACTAATGGCAATATGAAAAGCCAAAATGAATACATGGCACGTAAAGTTCAGAAAAGTGCATTTCGGCACAGACCAGGCAAGTGGGAACAAAATCTTTGGTATCAAGTGTGATTATTCAATCACAAAGTGAAAGCTCAAGTGAGGTAGCCTTTTCTATGAGGTTCTCACTAGAAATGTCTTAAATGTCACTTTTTTTCATACTTAGAGCAATGTACAGACAAAATGGTGACTTGCCCCAAGTAGAAACATTTTCATTCCTTTTGTTGTCTAGGCAACTTTTTTGACAACAAAATTATGTCTTTGAACAGTTCAGGGAGCTTCAAAAGGATACGCTTTTTCCTTGTACGTGAAGGAGACGAAAACATACTTTCTGTTTGTATTTAACATTCTCCTTCCTTAAGTTCTCAAAATTTTTTCTCCTGTTTATTGTAGGTTGTAATCTAATCTTTATAACAATTAGGAAAAAACATCCCTTTTACCACCCATCACTAAAGTATGATTTTTCTTCTTCATTTCACAGTTCTCATACTGTATATGTACTTTATCATCAAGATGCCTACTTGCTGAGTACACAATCCACCTATCAATAAAATGAAGAGAAGCCACATTGAAAACACATAACACATCATTATTTTTTTTTCATTTATATATATATATATATATATATATATATATATATATATATGTTTTACCCGCATCATTTAACATCAATAAAGTCTGTCCGTGTTTTAATCATGTTTGCCTATCCCATTATTGTAGCAAGCTTTATGACTTCCGTCATCTACAATAGGGGCAGGATATTAGATCTATATTGTCTTAATTTAAACTGAAGAATACAACAGAACTCTACAGCTCTGATGAAAACCGAAGAAGCGATGAGTCATTAAATGGGTGCACTTAAGGAGACCATGAAGGACATCATAATCATTTCTTTGGTATCACCATCTTCCATGGAAAGCTTTAAGGCAGTTGTTATTGGCACAAAATTTTACCTTCATCTTGCACTCAAATCCATTAGTTTATTGATGTTCTTCTTGAGGTCTGATTCATTGCTTTACTTTTGTTTGCTTTTTTTTTTGGATGGGTGGAACAGAAAAAACACTTGTATTCCTCCATATTCTATGTGTATCACTAATGTTGCCCTCATGAGCTTAGGAAAAAGACTTGACAATTTATGATAATGTGCTTGTACAATAGCTGTCACTGTTCATATGTATTATTGTATCCCCCACAATCTTCCCCATCTAAAACTTTACATCACTGATGGCCAAGATTATATGGGGTATTATACATTATTAATTTGAGTTTACTTACTGAATGGTAAATAACAGAACTGAATATGTGGGTTTGTGTTGATAGTTGTATAATATTTATAATAATACACACTTTATGTTTTCTTTTAACATTTTCCAACTTTAAAATCCTAATCTATACCTCATTTCATTCTGTGTGGATGTTTTCTGGTGCTGTAAAGCAAATCCGTGTAAACAAGAATGTTACTTTGGTCTTAGATTATGATTAAATGTGAAATATGGTGTTAAAAATATCATTGGTATTCAGCCATAGCTATTTTTTTGTGTTGGTCTAGCTATTAATTATTTTATGGGTCATGTTTTGTGTGTCTTTTGTGGTTATGAAGTTCTGGAAATAGCTCATGCTTTGGAGAAAGTGCTAGAGGAAACTGAAGGCATTGCAGCATTGACCCCTGGCTCTTCTTGCCATCGATGCATGCACCGCCGGCGTGCATTCATGAAGAAGTTACTGACAGTGTTGAGCTCCAGGCCCAGCTGCTGGGAAATGGTTATTTGCATCTCCTTTGAAGGACGCTTGTTTTCTTTGAAGATAGCAATCAAGGTACGGCGTTGGAGATCTGTAAAAACCAGTCGCTGTTTTTTTGGCTGCAGGTTACGGTCCTTTTGTTGTTCTTGTTCTTTACGTTTACAAGCTGAGAGAAAGAAATGAGAGAAAATAATTAAAAGTGAGAATATATCAAATATACGTCTTTTAACTATTGTAAATTTCTGAAAAGAAAAGTAGGAGGAACTGTTGATCGGTCACTAAATTGAAGACCCTAGCTTCAGTACTAATCTATGCTGACTTTCTAGCACATGTTCCAGTTACATAGTTACATTGTATATCCTTGTACAGTGCCTTGCAAAATTATTCACCCCCTTGTGTTTTCTTGCCTCACAACCTGGAATTAACATGGATTGTTTGAGGATTTGCATAATTTAATTTACAGAACATGCCCCTAACTTTGAAGATTTTTTTTTTATTGTGAAGCAAACAACAAATAGGGCAAAATAACAGAAAAAGTCAATGTGCATAACTATTCACCCCCTAAAGTCAATACTTTGTAAAGCCACCTTTTGCGACTATGACAGCTCCAAGTTGCTTTGGATAAGTCCCTATGAGCTTGCCACATCTTACCTCTTGGATTTGTGCCCATTACTCCTTGCAAAACTGTGCCAGCTCCTTCAAGTTTGTGCTTGTGAACAGCAATTTTTAAGTCTGACCACAGATTTTCTATTGGATTGAGGTCTGGGCTTTGACTAGGCCATTCCAACACATTTACATGTTTCCCCTTAAACCACTCAAGTCACACGCAGAGTGGTACAAGTTTTTCTCAAGAATATCCCTGTATTTAGCACCATCCATCTTTCCCTCAACTCAACGCATGATGCTGCCACCACCATGATTCACTGTGGGGATGGTGTTCTTTGGGTGATGTGTTGGGTTGGGTTTGCGCCAGACATAGCGTTTTCTTTGATGGCCAAAAAGTAAAATTTTAGTCTCATTGACCAGAACGTGCCATTTTGTTTTCTGTTGAAAGTAATGGCTTTCTTCTGGCCACACTGCCATAAAGCCCAACTCTATGGAGCGTACGGCTTATTGTCGTCCTATGTACAGATACTCTAGTCTCTGCTGTGGAACTCTGCAGCACTTCCAGGGTTACCTTAGATCTCTGTGCTGTCTCTCTGATTAATGCCCTCCTTGCCTGGTCCATGAGTTTTGGTGTACAACCGTCTCTTGGCAGGTTTGCTGTTGTGCCATGTTCTTTCCATTTGGTTGTTTGATGGTGCTCCTAGGGATCATCAAAGATTTGGTCATTTTTTTATAACCTAACCCTGACTTGTACTTCTCAACAACATTGTCCCTTACTTGTTTGGGGAGTTCCTTGATCTTCATGGCAGTGTTTGGTTAGTGGTTCCTCTTGCTTAGGTGTTAGCCTCTGGGGTCTTTCAAAAAGGTGTACATATGTAATGACAGATCATGTGACACTTAGATTGCACACAGGTGGACATCATTTCATTAATTATGTGACTTCTGAAGGTAATTGGTCGCACCAGAGTTTTTTCTGGGCTTCATAACAAAGGGGATGAATACATCCACACATGCCAATTACCAGATTTTTATTTCTGAAAAATAGTTTTATGTATATGTTTTTCTAATTTTACTTCACCAACTTAGACTTTTGTGTTCTGATCCATCACATGTAATTCAGATTAAACAAACATCGAACTAATGGCTGTAATGTAACAAAATAGGTAAAAAGCCAAGGGGGTGAATACTTTTGCAAGGCACTGTATGTTGCGGTTGTTCAGGTTCTTATCTCATATTTTTTTGAAACTATCGATGCCCACCCCATTGAGAGCATCGCCTGTGGTAGGGAATTACACATCCTTGCCGCTCTTACAGTAAAGAACCCTCTATGTAGTTTAAAGTTAAACCTCTTTTCTTCTAATTTTAATGAGTAGCCACATGTCTTGTTAAACTCTCCTTTGTGATAAAGTTTTATCCCTATTGTGGGGTCACCAGTATGGTATATGTAAATTGAAATCATCAAGCGTCTCTTCTCCAGAGAGAATAAATTCATTGCTCGCAACCTTTCTTCATAACTAATATCCGCCAGACCAGGGGCGGACTGACCATTGGGCCACTTGGGCACTGCCCGAGGGCCCCATGCCACTAGGGGGCCCCATCAGGGTTGCCAGCCTCAGTAAAACCAGGGACAGTATGTAAAAATGTGTGTTTTTTTTTTTTACATCTGTCTCTGAAATGTCTCTTACCGACATCCTTTTGGTCTAAAAATCCTGAGATTATAGCTGCCCCACCTCCCCAGTACCTTCTCAGCCAATAGAAACATGTCTGTGAATACTGTGTGATTGTATACTGTGTGTGTGTGTGTGTTTGTGTCTACTGTGTGGCCCCATAATCTCCTACTGCCCGGGGGCCCCATGAGTTGTCAGTCTGCCTCTGTTCCAGACCCTCTATTAGCTTTGTTGCCCTTCTTTGTACTTGCTCCATTTCCAGTACATCCTTCCCGAGGACTGGTGCTCAGAACTGGACAGCATACTCCAGGTGCGGCCGGACCAGAGTTTTTTTTTTTTGTTCTTTTTTTTAGCATGGAAGGATTTTGGAACATTATAACATTCTTGTGGCAGACAAAGTAGAAGATGAAAATATCATAAGACTCATGCCACCAATTATTATAGAATTTAATACCTCAAGTGTGTGTTTGGGGGGGGAGGTAGTGAAGGCTGAAGATTAGAGCAAAGCTTTCCAGCCTGACTGTGGTATAAACCATGCTCTTAACTAGCATTGGGCATCCAGGACATGTGCCCTACATTTCTTCCTAGGAGCCCATTTCCCAACACAGAAAATGCCAATGCACAAGGCCTGTGATCCACTGTCATCAAACAATGGAGATCAGAAGCAAATGATACAGTACTAATCAAAGTAGCTCTGTGCCTTACAATCATAGTGATTAGAAATGTAAATACAGGTTTGTACTATACACATTTTTGCATTTTTTTCCTTCAAGACACTCTTCTTTCTTTCAGTTGAAGCATAATTCAGGTAGATTAAGAAGCTAATTATTACATTCAGTTATTGCTATAGAGAAATTATATTGTAAAGTCTTCTCTCACAAGGACATGTATTTAGAACCCAGTCATTTGAAGCCACTGACACTTCCCATGTCTTCCCTTCATTGTTTTTCACCAATTTGCTAAAAAAAATTACAACATTCACAATGCATACAAACATTTACTGTGCACATCTTTTGCCTAGCTTATAGGGAATGAGAGTAAAGAAGACAAAAAATTGAAATGAGGAGGAAAGTGGCAGATTACTGGAGAAAAGTAGTAGTATAACAACATGATGGAAAGGAAAGGAAGCTGGAGCTCACTATATAATTGGATTAAAAACTAGATTTTAATACAGGTCTGATAGTTCAGTGAAAGCATTAAGTAATTTGTTTCTAATATTATCAAAAGTTCTGATGTGGTTTCTACTTAAATTTTCTTCCACATAAAGAAAATATTACTTCAAATGGCTACCGATGACATTGCATTAGTGTTGCAGTGGCTTAGAGACTTTAGATTTATTCTTTGAAGGGACAAATTAGATGTGGGTCATTTTGCACTAACTATGTAGTATGGCAAATAAAGCCGTTTTGGTGATAGATCTATGGTGATAAGTTCTAACTCCACCAGCAGGTGAGACTGGTGTGGAGAAAATGGTTTCTCCATTGTAGGTTTTTTTTAATGCAGCTAATTTAAGGTCCATAAATCCCACAGCCCAACCTAAGACACAAGGAAAATGTCAGAGATACAATTTTGTCCAATTTTAGCTATATAAAGTGTGCTTTCCAGTGCTTTAGTAAACATATTAAGACATTGTAAGGAACATGCTTTCTACTAGGGGTTCCATCCAGTCTCATATTGTCTGAAGTGTTGCAGAGTCTCTTTAAAACTAGCAGAGAGCTCTATATTATATTTAAAAATATGCCCTAGCCTAGCCCATATTATTATATGTTTATATTTTCCATGTTCTTGTTTCACTGAAGATGTTATATTAACATTACATCAATCACGTCACTACCCAGAATGCAGCATATGTCTGCATTCCTAAAAAAAAAAAAAAATATGATGGACATTTACCAACAAACGTTTGGTTTTGCAGTAGTAAAAAAAACAAAAAAAAAACACATAAATGTTTCTAATTGCTGTCAGCTTAAATATATATGTGTATTAGTATGAGCAAACGCTGTTCATTTAAAAAGAGCTTGTTCGATGATCATTCATTGTTTCTGTATTTTGCTGATGCTACACAACCTAGTTCTCCCTCCATCCGTCTTCTTACAGCTGCATATAAAGAAAATCAATCACCGTTTCAGCCAGTTATACTTACAGCAGAATGTGGGATGTGGAGCTTGCATGCATACATCTGCTGATTAGCACGGCTCATGTGAAGCAGAGCAAAACCACATCTTAATTGATATGTATACCTTCTTACTGTAGGTTCAGAGGCAGCCATTAGAAATACAGTGTGTATAATACTATTCTACGCACCTAACAGGTTGAACAGATTTTCTCTCTTATACTGATCCATTGCAAAAAATTTCTTGATTGACAAAATTACGCTTTTACATTTTTTTGTTCTCTTAAATTTGTATTGCCAGCCTTACGGGAGAGGAAATTATGAAGTGTTTCCAACAGACATTGCTATAACGTTCTACACAAATAAGGTGGAGCCAGCCATTATAAGGACAAGCAGCTGCGAATCTCTCACATTTACCATGTTGTTCTTTATAATGTCTTACTCATTTTCTGATCATTCTGCTATATTTGTTAAAATGATCTTTATTCTTGCCATTTTATTCTGTGTTGATTTGTGTATTTGGTAAAAAAAAAAAAAATCTGTGAGAATAAGTGCTGTATCCCAGTAATATAGAGGTAATGGACTGCATCTCTTGAAGACAAATAACACCACCTGTGGTGATATCTATGGACAGTTTAAAGATTACCTGATGGCTTCTTTACCAGAATCGCCGAAATCACAAAACCTCTTTTGTTTCGTGTTTCTAAATGTTGGCAAGATTCCTATTCCAGTTGTCTGTAATATAACCAGCAATTTTCAACACATTTTAGTTAAGTGTAAGATACTTGCTGGCAAATACAATGACTTACCAACTGCTCTCAAAAATGACCTGCTGTTTCAAAGTGGCTGATTTAACCACATGTAAGTGAAAATACCCAAAATTTTTATTTTACATGTAACGGCTGTAACTGGTCCTTATGCTTTTTAAATTTAAATATAGTGATACATGAAATATATATATATATATATATATATATATATATATATATATATATATATAGTTATTATACTTTAATTCTATCACTGGCCAGGCTGCCAGATTTGCACTCATCAGTGTCTCCAAGGTAAAAACTGATAGATTGTGCAAATCTATTTTTTTGTACATAGGACACCGATATTAGTGTGTTGTTTTATGTTGGATTATTAATGCACTCTGATGCTTGGATTATGGGGAATGCATATATTTATTTACAGTGTAGATCTAGAAAGCAGACATAGTAATCTAACCTGTAATTGATAGATGTTTACATTTATATAGATTATAAACGGTTTGGGATTTTTAAAAATGTTCCACTAGACATTGGTCTTAAAAGGGCATTTTAGTTTGCTAACATTCATGCAGCTCAAATCAGGTTTACTAAAGGAGTTGAGAATCTTCACTTCAATTAGCCAGTGTTTCTATGTGAAAATATGGAAAGTATTATCTGTCTGTACTGCCTAAAATAAAGACAATTTAAAGCGATATTAAAACAGAGTTCCACCCAAAAGTGGAACTTCCGCTTATTAGTTTCCTCTCCCCCTTCGGTGCCACATTTTGTACCTTTCAGAGGGGAGCGGGTACCTGTTTTAGACAAGTACACTGTCCCCAATTCTGTCAGACCTTGCCACGACGAGTTACATCAAAAGTTCGGCCCCCTCCCTCCTCTTTCTTTGCTGCTGGATCGGTGAGGCTTAATGTACATGGGACGTTTTAACCACTTCAGCCCCAGAAGGATTTACCCCCTTCCTGACCAGAGCACTTTTTGTGATTCGGCACTGCGTCGATTTAACTGGCAATTGCGCGGTCATGCAACGTGGCTCCCAAACAAAATTTACATCCTTTTTTTTCCTTTTGGTGGTATTTTATCACCCCTGCGGTTTTTATTTTTTTGCGCTATAAACAAAAAAAAGCGACAATTTTGAAAAAAACGCATTCTTTTTTTACTTTTTGCTATAATAAATATCCCCCAAAAATATATAAAAAAAAAATTTCCCTCAGTTTAGGCCGATATGTTTTCTTCTACATATCTGTGGTAAAAAAAAAAATCTCAATAAGCGGTTATTGATTGGTTTGCACAAAAGTTATAGCGTCTACAAAATAGGGGATAGTTTTATTTTTATTAATATTTTTTGTTTTACTAGTAATGGCGGCAATCAGTGATTTTTATCGTAACTGCGACATAATGGCGGACACATCTGACATTTTTGACACATTTTTGGGACCATTGGCATTAATACAGTTATCAATGCTATAAAATTGCATTGATTGCTGTAAAAATGTCACTGGCAGTGAAGGGGTTAACCACTAGGGGGCGGTGAGGAATTAAATATGTCCTAGGGGAGTGTTTAGAACTGCCTGGGGGATGGGCTGTGTGTGATATGACACTGATCGCTGCTCCCGATGACAGGGAGCAGACGATCAGTGTCCTGTCACTAGGCAGAATACTGGGAGATACTGTTTACATCTTCCCTGTTCTTGAGCTTCTAGACCTAATCATGGTTTTCCCCACGGGCACGATCACAGAGTTCACGGCGGGAATTTGCTTTGCCCAGCCGTGCCATTCTGTCGACGTATATATGCCGACAGCGGTTGGCAAGTGGTTAAAACCTCTCCTGAACAATTTAACTTGACAGATAGCAACCAACGTTTTGCCGCTTTTAGCCACATTTGCGTTTTGTTGTTTTTTGCAAATAGTCTAAAAAGGAAAATGCCTGTAAAATGCCTGTAAAATGCCTGTAACGACTATAAATGACCCTGTGTACATGTACTGATAAGATAACATAGAGAAGAGTTCAGGGGTTAATTTTCTCAACCAATGAATAAAAAAAAAAAAAAAAAAAACTGTCATTAAAGTGATTGTAAAGGCTTGTTTTTTTATTTTTATTTTTTAAAAACAAACATATCATACTTACCTCCACTGTGCAGATCATTTTGCACAGAGTGGCCCTGAACATCCTCTTCTGGGGTCCCTCGGGCAGATCTCGGGGCTCCTCCCCACATCAGACAACCCCCTTAGGAGAAGCGCTCTCTGGGGGGGGGGGGTTACCTTGCGGCACGCTCCTGAGTCCAGCATTTGCGTCCATAGACATGAATGCCAGATTCGGCCTCGTCCCCTCAGTGCCCTCATCATTGGATTTGTTTGACAGCAGCAGGAGCCAATGGCTGCACTGCTATTAATCTATCCAATGAAGAGCCGAGAACCCCAGGCAGAGGAAGAGTGCATCTCCAGCGTGTGAAAAGCTAGGACTCAGGTAAGTAAAGCGGGGGGGGGGGGACTGAGGGGACGGTCACTGGCAGGTGCATTAAGGTGAAAAAACACGAGGTTTTAAAACCCCTTTAAGTCTGCCTTTTTTTGGTAAAATTGTTAAGCAATGTCTACCTTTAACAGCTTTAATGATATCTTTGTAACAATGATATAAATATCATTAATAGGTTTTGCATTTGTGAAGCTAGGCTATTGTTTGCATCTGTTTTCCATAAAGCCAAATGAAAACATTAGAATGCATTTAAAATGTTGCTGATGTGAGTAATATCGGAATTATGCAGCTGGATTATTCAATTATTTAATAGGCGTGAAACGTTTAAGGTTAGTCTAATTTAATTCATTTCTTGAAGTCTGCTTTTCTCCTCGATTCAAACAACATTTTCTAGCTTTGCCTTTCCAAAGACTGATTTTCCAATGATGGCAAAGATTTTGCCTGCAATGCATTTATGGTGGCGTCTTAAAGATTCATTGTATTGACTAACTAGTAGGCATAGTTACACATGTGTGTGAAAATAGATTTTCTTATCCAACCGAACTGGTCCATTTACAAATTCTCCCAGATTTTCTAATATGGGTAGTTTCTGGTCTATGACATAACTCATCAAGTGCAGACAAGCTTGAGATTTAATAGAGTGTTCTTCACTCATCCTTTTCATGTCCTCTCTTCCAGTCAACCTTTTTGCTAAAAAAATCAATAACACATTTCTTAAAAGAGAATAAACAGTCAAGACACTTTATGGAAAGAAGACAAAGAAAAACGGGGAAAGACATCCCTAGATAATAGCAAATGATACACAGCTTATATGCATAAAGATATATAAAGCTAATTGCTGGCTCACTGCTTGCAGAAAGAAGTTGAAGAATTACTGTTTGGAAGAAAGAAAGAAAAATGTTTTTCTACCACAATTTATTCAAAGTAAAGGATATAATGCTTCCACATGTGACATATAAAATACAGTGCATCCGGAAAGTATTCACATCATTTCACTTTTTCCACATTATGTTACAGCCTTATTCCAAAATGTATTAAATTCATTATTTTCTTCGAAATTTTACAAACAATACCCCAAAATGACAACGTGAAAGAAGTTTGTTTGAAATCTTTGCAAATTTATTAAAAATAAAAATGAAAAAAAATCACATGTACATAAGTATTCACAGCCTTTGCTCAAAACTTTGTTGAAGCACCTTTGACACCAATTACAGCCTCAAGTCTTTTTAAGTATGATGCTACAAGCTTGGCACACCTATTTTTGGGCAGTTTCTTCCATTCTTCTTTGCAGGACCTTTTAAGCTCCATCAGGTTGGATGGGGAGCCCTGATGCACAGCCATTTTCATATCTCTCTAGAGATGTTCAATTGGGTTCAAGTCTGGGCTCTGGCTGGGCTACTCAAGGACATTCACTCAAGGACATTAGCCACTCCTTCGTTATCTTGGCTGTGTGCTTAGGGTTGCTGTATTGTTGGAAGATGAACCTTCACCCCTGCCTGAGATACAAAGCGCCCTGGAGCAGGTTTTCATCAAGGATGTCTCTGTACCTGCTGCATTCATCTTTCTCTCGATCCTGTCTAGTCTCCCAGTTCCCCCTGCTGAAAAACATCCCCACAGCATGATGCTGCCACCACCATGCTTCACTGTAGGGATGGTATTGGCCAGGTGATGAGCAGTGCCTGGTTTCCTCCAGACATGACACTTGTAATTCAGGCCAACAAGTTGAATCTTTGTTTCATCAGACCAGAGAATTTTGTTTCTCATGGTCTGAGAGTCCTTCAGGTGCCTTTGGCAAACTCCAGGAAGGCTGTCATGTGCCTTTTACTGAGGAATGGCTTTTGTCAGGCCTGATTAGTGGAGTGCTGTAGAGATGGTTGTTTCATCTGGAAGATTCTCCTCTCTCCACAGAGAAATGCTGGAGCTCTGTCTGAGTGACCATGTGTTCTGGGTCACCTCCCTGACTAAAGCCATTTTGCCCCGATCACACAGTTTGGCTGGGCGGCCCACTCTAGGAAGAGTCCTGGGGTTAAAAAACGTCTTCCATTTACGGATGATAGATGCCACTGTGCTCATTGGGACCTTTAATGCTGCAGACATTTTTCTGTACCCTTGCCCAGATCTGTGCCTCAATACAATCTTGTCTCGGCGGTCTACAAGCAATTCCTTGGACTTCATGGCTTGGTTTGTGCTCTGACATGCACAGGTAACTGTGGGACCTTTAATAGACAGGTGTGTAGCCTTCCATATAATGCCCAATCAACTGAATTTACCACAGGTGGACTCCAATCAAGTTGTAGAAACATCTCATGGATGATTAGTGGACACAGGGTGCAACTGAGCTCAATTTTGAGTGTAATGGCAAAAGCTGTGAATACTTATTCATGTACATGTGATTTTTTTCGTTTTTTTATTTTTAATACATTTCCAAAGATTTCAAACAAACTTCTTTCACGTTGTCATTATGTGGTATTGTTTGTAGAATTGCAAGGAAAATAATGAATCTAGCCCATTTTGAAATAAGGCTGTATCCAGACGCACTGTATTCTAAGATTTTATAATGAAGCAGTTAAACCAGATTTCCACCCTCCCCACCCTTTTTTTCAGCCTACTCTAAACTTTGTTGCGGGCTGTAACCATTTTAAATACTCACCTACCAAGCAGATACAGCGGTGTCCTGTAGAATTCTTTTAGAATTCTGTCTCTGCTCACGTTTCCATCTTCATAGGTGATATCATTGAGAGGCCTGTCGGCTCTGCTGGGTTCAGCCACCGGGCCTCATAGTGATGCACCGACAAGCTTGCTTCCTTCCTTCTTACTCAAAAAAGGGCTATGCCTCCTGGGATATGTAATCTGCATATCCCAGGAGACATAGCAGGTATAATTTGCCTAGGCAAGTGATGTGCATGGGGGCAGGGGTGACATTTTTACATGGAAAAAAAAGGTAAACAAGAAAAAAAAGAGCACTCTGTGTGAAGAGGAGGGGAGGAGGGGTGGAGAGGAGGCAACTTATATGTGAGGGTGACTATCTGCTTTAATTACCGATCCAGAAAAGTTCCCTATGTGTGACATAGTTAAGAAAAGAAAAGCAGGGAAATCATTGGTACTGAGTTGGGTATGCATTGCAGGAAAGAAGTGCAAGTTTTTAAAGCGACCAATACAATGATTATGTTATTCTTAACTCTCTCTAGGAAAATAACAGGGAATTGGTTGCCATAAGCAGCATCTTTTGGTTCATACAGGTGTTATAAATCTGGCCAACAGTATTCATTTATAAATCGCCCAAATGGTGTGCGCTTTTAACTGTACACTCCCTTCTTTTACTGCAAAATTACGCCGAAAAAATAAAACATTGCAAGCATGTGGGCTCTTTATTGCAAAAGAGACATGCAATTTTTTTTCTGTAATAAAACAAACCTGCCTATTTGCATGTGCAGCTCAGTGTATATTGTTGGCATAACTCATTCCCCAATTAAATGAACTCCAATGCACTTGTGTGGGAGTTTTATCATTCCAGACCATCCAATCATGGTGGCTGAAGAACATGAAACCGGGGTGACAGGGTGAGAATGCTGGTGCGATAAAGAAGGGAAGATGAATATTGTTTGCTTTAAAGTGGTTATAAACCTTCACATATATCCAGTGAAGTGACTGGCCTCACATGATACACATAGATTAAACAAATCCTCCTACATAGGTTGTACCTGTTTATTTGCTACACTGTCTTCTCTACAGCCATTCAAAGGTCACAGATCAAAGTCTATTTATCGGCTCCAGAAGGCAAAGATCTGACGTCACACGCTGAGCAGCATAGAGCAGGGACCTGAGTGTAAACTGAAACCTGGGTGGAGGGAATGGACACACCCCCACACCGTGTCATAGTGAAACATGCACACAGATGAGGCTGTCAATTATTTACTGTGTGCTAGGGGGGGGGGGGGGGGTGTGACTCATGCAGACAGCATAGGGAAGAGAAAGGATTCAGAAATTATACTATGTGCTTTGGACTGAGGCAAGTACAAACAATAGAGGAATCTGCTTTGCTTTACAGCCACTTTAAAACCAAAATTTATTCTGCTAATATTTTGCCTTCCACCTGATTCCATTGTTCCTCCCTCATAAACATAATTATATATAAGCTTTCATTACATAACTTATTTTAGACACCGTGATTTCATCACTGGGTCTCTGTGCTTCTCCATGCAAAGCAGATAAATCATGGCGGGTGGGAGGGGCCAGTAGGATGCTATACATAAGGGTTTATTTACTTAAAGTGAACAGTACAAAATCTAATGTTGCTGTGCATGGTAGCCAATCACCTTGTAACTTCAGCTTGTTCAATTAAGCTTTGACAAAAAAAGCTGGAAACTGATTGGTTTCTATGCACAGCTGCACCAGATTTTGCACTCTCCAGTGTTAATAAATCAACCCCAAAGTATCTTAACCACAGGCAAATTCTGACATTTCTCTCCTACATGTAAAAATCATCATTTTTTTGCTAGAAAATTACACGGAACCTCCAAACATTGTATATGTTTTTTAGCAGGAGACCCTAAAGAATAAAATGGTAGTCGTTGCAACTTTTTATCTGGCACGGTATTTGCGCAGCAATTTTTCAAATGCTTTTTTGGGGAAAAAACAGTTTCATGCATTAAAAAAAAAAAACTGTAATTTTTTTTGCATAATGTGAAGGATGATGTTATGCAGGGTAAATAGATACCTAACACGTCATGCTTCAAAATTGCACGTGCTTGTGGAATGGCGCCAAACTTCAGTACTTAAAAATCCCCATAGGCGACACTCTAGAATTTTTTACAGGTTACATGTTTTGAGTTACAGAGAATGTCTAGTGCTAGAATTATTGCTCCCATTCTAACGTTTGTGGTGATACCTCCCATGTGTGGTTTAAATGCCGCGTACTTATGTGGGTGCGACTTACGTATGCTTCTGAGAGCGAGCACGCGGGGACAGGGGCGCTTTAAAAAAAATTAAATCTTATTGTTAATTTTACTTTTATCTTTCTAGTTTGATGCTTTCTCTTTCCATTTTTTTAATGACTTTTATTCCTATTACAAGGAATGTAAATATCCCTTGTAATAGGAATATAATGCATGACGGGTCCTCTTTACAGTGAGATATAGAGTCAATAAGTACCCAAATCTCACCTCTAGGCTGGGAAACCTGAAATAAAAACAAAACAAAAACAATCCTGGCTTCCTAGCCAAAGCGGTGGCATTTTTTCAAACTTCATAACATCGCACCCGGCCTCCACACGATCATAGAGACTTCAGGGACCATCTGACCCACCGGAAAACCCCTATGGTCATCATCCGGTGCTGGTCAGTTCCTTCCCTGGCTCGCACTGCCATTTGCTGACATCCATTCTACATGCATTAGCACATTGAGGTGCAATTCATTTTAAATAACACTCCCCAGTGGCTTTTACTGAGGAGTGGCTTCCATCTGGCCACTCTACCATACAGGCCTGATTGGTGGAGTGCTGCTGAGATGGTTGTTCTTCTGGAAGGTTCTCCTCTCTCCACAGAGAATTGCTGGCGCTCTGTCAGAGTTGACCATCTGGTTCTGGGTCACCTTACTAACTAAGGCCCTTCTCCCCCGATTGCTCAATTTGGCCAGGCGGCACTCTCTAGGAAGAGTCCTGGTGGTTCCAAATTTTTGGAGGTCACTGTTCTCATTGGGACCTTTAATGCTGCAGACATTTTTCTGTACCTTTCCCCAGATCTGTGCCCTGATACAATCCTGTCTCGGAGGTCTACAGTCAATCCCTTGGACTTCATGGCTTGGTTTGTGCTCTGGCATGTACTGTTAACTGTGGGACCTTATATAGACGACAGGCGTGTGCCTTTCCAAATTATGTCAAATAAACTGAATTTACTACAAGTGGACTCCAATCAAGTTGTAGAAACATCTGAAGGAAGAGCAACAGGATGCAACTGAGCTCAATTTTGAGTGTCATGGCAAAGGCTGTGAATACTTATGTACATAACTTTCATGTTGTCATTATGGGTTATTGTTTTTAGAATTTTGAGGAAAATAATTAATTTAATCCATTTTGGAATAAGATTGTAACATAACAAAATGTGAAAAAAGTGAAGCGCTGTGAACACTTCCAGGATGCACTGTATACAATGCATTGCAGCACACCACAGCACAAAGATATGATTATTCTGTGTTGTGGTGTCCTGAGTCTTCAAAAATAGAAAGGAACATTTTTTTTTTATGTTAAAGACGCAAAAACACGTGTTAGAGTGAACAAGCCCTGAATAGGATTCTAACACAATGCAAACCTATCAGGATAAAGCCTGATATAGAAAATACTATTCTCTAACTGCCGGGATACAGAAATTGAACCATTTCAGTTTTGTTTTAAGTCACATCAGTAACTAAAATCTAGTACTTAGCCTCTGAACAGCAGGATGGTATCTTCTATCTAAGACACATCACAAAGCTATTTTACTTTGTGGCAATTTCCAACCACCAGGTTCACACATAGAAAGAAGCCAACAGAGGGCAGCAACATTCCATTCTGTTTCTTTTTTTTTTTGTACATATTCTCATTCATTAAAAAAGTGAAGGGGACATATCTAGTACTGTATAGGTATAGCACTCACCTCTGGGATTAAATAATAAAACCAATCTAGTTTTTACTAGTAATAATCATGGAATGAATACACTCTGCAGGGAAAAACCTCTATCAAAAGTTTAGAGTCAAGCTTTGGCATCTGAGCGAGGAGGTTACCATCGCAGGATCAGCATGCAATGCATGAAGGGGTCAGCGGCAGATGTGGTGTTCACTAGCCTGCGAATTGGGTTTCTTTGTTGCTTGGCTTGTACCCTGTGCATTCTGCCCTCCACGGGAACAATGCCTGGCAGCTGCCTGCCATTGAGACAGCTTTTCCGTGAGACAGAGCGTTTTTTTTTTTTCTTTTCTTTTCTTTTTTTTTCTTTTTTATAATGTTACAAAGTATATGATATTAAATACCGAATTAATTCCTAAAAGAATCCTCATTTTTAAATGTCACTTGCACATAATTGCATATTTAAAGAAAATTCAGCTTCACTTAATAATTTACTTTTCAAAGTGAACATTTCTCTGCTAGGTAAAACGCCTCTACTCAATTTATACTAAAGCGATATTAAACCCAAAAGCAAACATGTTTTTTTTTTGCAGCTTACCAATTCTTAGATGTGATTACCTGCATTTGTTTTCTTTCCTTTATTTTTACCTGGTGATTCAGCCTGTAAGACCCCATACACACTATTACATTTTCTGCTGATTTTTGTCTTCAGATTTACTAAAACCATGTAATATGAGGTCAAACCTTAAGAGTTTCAGTTTGTATGCAATCAGGCAGGCCCTTCTACTACATGGTTTTGTTAAATCTGAAGACAAAAATCTGCATAAAATCTAATATGTGTATGGGGCCTTAAGCTGGATACACACTATCCACTTTTTTTCAGTAGTTTTTTTCCTTCAGGTTTACCAAACCCATATAATATGAGGTCAAACCTTAAGAGTTTCAATTTGTATGCAATCAGGCAGGTCCTTGCACTACATGGTTTTGGTAAATCTGAAGGAAATCTGACATCAAAAGTTGTATAGTGTGTATGGGGTCTAAGTCTGCTGTTTTTCAACAGAATAAGTTCTCCTGCAGATGTTTCAGATAGGGGTTGGAGACAAACCATGTACCACTAACAGGGGTGCTTACAAACAAGCTTTCATTTACTTATGTAAAACCTTTATCACAAAAGAACCAAAACTGTTGCTATAACTGCTTAAAAAATGTTAGCTGGAGTTTGACTTTGTTTGTTAGTGTATCTAAAGCCAAATGGATCAGATGGATGGACAGTTCAGCAGGGAACAGCCGAACTATCGTCCATTTATGGTCAGGGAGGTTATATAGAAAGTCGATCAATTTCTGTACAACTGCTGTGTCGGATTTTCTGCACTCAGTTAGCAATGCAGACTATAGCCTGTAATAATGGGGGAGGATTCCCCCATTCCCATCAAGTGTGTTGGTGTGAAAATCGATTCAGTCAGGGGGAATCAAGCCAGTGGGTTGAATAAAAAAAAGAAACTGCTTAAACACTCCCCTCCTCCCAGACGGACAATGCTTTTGTCCAATGGTGCCCCCTGTGCACCTTCATCCAGAGTGGAGGCACTCTAATACAGGAGGTATCATATTGCCCAGATCACCCGATAATAACAGAGATGAAAAAGGCTTACAAAAAGAAAATGAATGCAGCCACCACATCTAATGATTGGTAAGCTACAATGCATCACTTTTTCAGGTTTAATACAGTTTTAATATATTTTCTGGTATTATATGCCTTTTGGCATTTGGTCATAAGTTTTATTTTAACAAATATTGTACTATATCTACACTATACTGTCAAAAGTATTGGGACATCTTCCTTTAAACACACGTGAATTTTATTGCCATCCCAGTCTTAGTCCGTAGGGTTCAGTATTGGGTTGTCCCACCCTTTGCAGCTATAACATGTTGACCATTCTTCTAGAAGCACATTTGTGAGGTCAGGCACTAATGTGGACGAGGCCCACGGTCTCCACTCTAATTCATCCCAAAGGTGTTCTATCAGGTTGAGAGCAAGACTCTGTGCAGGCCAGTCAAGTTCCTCCACCCCAAACTCACTCATCCATGTCTTTATGGACCTTGCTTTGTGCACTGGTGCACAGTCAAGTTGGAACAGGATCACCAAACTGTTCCCACAAAGTTGGGAGCATGAAATTGTCTTGGTATGCTGATGCCTTAAGAGGCTTCTTAATTATCAACCAGCTGCTGCACCTGCAAAGCTCTAATGAGTAAAATTGCAGGGTCTGCATCCCTTTAGATGTATTTCCTATTAGGAGTATCTCACCAAAAAGGACATTTTTGTTGCAGGGGATGCCTGAAATCTGACTTATATCTTAGTGCAGACTTCTGGGAAAATCAGTAAGCCAATCACACAAGCAGGAAATGGCATATCTGGGGGGGGGGGGGCATTCTGTACACCATCTGTGTACAGTACACCTCCAGGTAGCCACATTGCATTGCATTTCACAGAAAATTACAGCGGCTGCAGATTGAAAAGGAAAGGTCATTTTTAATAATATTAAATAATTACAATATGACTTGTGTAGCTATTGTATACGATATATATATATATATATATATATATATATATATAATTATTAACAAATAAATTCTATATTTTGGTGCTGGTCTTTTGACCTGCCTATGTATACTATGACTTTTCTATTTTCTATTTTCTATTCTAGTTTCTGTTGCAGTGTTATTATTTTCTTTCTTTACTATATGTTTGTTCAGGACAAAGGATTAAAAATAGAAATAATGTTATTTTTTTTAGTTTAAACAATATAAATGAATATTTCCTGGTGCCTCCATGGCAGCATACCTGTGACAAGCTCCGCCTTGGCTCCTCCCTCAGGACTAGTGAATATTATAAAAGAAAAGGTTAGTACAGCCCCCGCATTCTCCTTTTTTTCCTCATACCTCATGGCAGTGAATCCTGGTCGGCGTCCTTACCTTCTGCATTCGGCAGCGTCCGTCCGGGTTCAAGCCTCTCCCGGACGCAGTTCCTTCTCTTGGGCAGCTAAACGCGCTTATAAGGTTGGAAGTCCCTTCTGTAGGATCTTTTGGGACAAGCAGTTTGTCTCTTAAGTAAGAGCTTTATCTGCAAATTGATCAGGCACCAGCTCATTCATGGTAACGGAGGCAGCAGCTATTTCTACATTTCTTTGTTTTTTCCTTCTCTCTTTTCTTCCTTCCTTTCCTTTCCCTTTTTTTAGGTTTTATATCTTTATCTTTTCCCTTTTCTCTTCCCTCTCTCTTTTGCTCTCTTCCCCTCCCCAACCTTCCATTTCTTTCTTTTCTTTTGACCTCCCATTTGTTGGTTTCTCTCAGACAATCTCCCTCTTAGCCCCTGTCGCCATTCCCGGCTCCATAGGAGCCGCGCGCGCTCAGCGCCGGCGTTTTATTTAACTTTCGGCGTTCCCCGCCGTGCTCTGCGCATGCGCCGGCGGCGTGAGGCTTCTAGCTTACTGGTCCGCCGATCGGCGCATGCGCAGTGGATTCGGAGGCCGCGGTGGCCATCTTTGATAAGGGCACAGTGACGTCTGTGCCCTCAAAATCTCAAAGACAGGATAGAGGCGTGCCCTGCCTCTCCTGTTCTACTGTTTATCTCCCTGATGGCCTCAGTGGAACGCCTGTGGCTGCAGGGAGAACTGCAACTCTGAGTTTAAAAAAAAAAAAAAAGAGAAGATGGATTAATTAATTAAATAGTATAAAATTAAATAAACATTAAATTATTAAATAAAATTAATAAAAAATAATTAAATAAATTATTTTATTTACAAAAAAAAAAAAAATAATAATAATAATTAAATAAGTTATTTTATTTACAAAAATAAATAAATAAATAAATAAAAATTTTTAAATATATATATAATTTAAATCCCCCCCCCCCCAAAAAAAAAAAGAAAAAAAGGACAGGAGGACAAAATGTAGATTTAGACGTATTTTAGATGTATTTATTAAAAAGTCCCTTTTTTCCAGTCAAGGACACGGTTGGTTGATTTTTCTCCTCTAAAACTCTTTTCTTAGCTGCTGCTTCTGCTAATCCGTCTAGTATGAGCCATTCGCCACCCGCACAAGATCCTACTCTACACCTGAGGTAAGGACCTACGTCCAGGTAAGTTGATACACTTTAAAAAAAAAAAAAAAAAAAGAGTGCACTCAGGCTGGTACTTTATGTATTTCAGTCCTGTACGCCAGAAGATGTCTAAGAGGACCTCAAGGCGACATGAAGGCGATGATGACTCCAGTCACAGCAGAGACAGGTCGTCCTGGCATGGGGATTATAGAAGTGGCAGAAAGCATCGGCCAAAAAGGCACCATCACTCATGCTCCCCGAGACCTAGATCTCCAAGATGTCAGACATGTGGAGCTGCCCCACTTTCAGACAAACTGATCTGTTTGAGATTGCCTCAGGGACGATGCAGCTGAAGGTCTGCAAATGGCGGACCTACTTAAGAAAGCAGTAAAGGACTCCCTTGCGGAATTGGTAGCCACAATGACGACGCAACAACCAGCGTCTCCTCCTCAGGAGCAAACGGCTGAGGCTGAGGCTTCCATCCCGGGGATGTCCACAAGTGGAATTTTTCGTCTGTCGCCGGCATCCTCCTCTAAACATCAGGAAGAGAATGCCATCTCAGAGGAATCATCTGATGACCTAGATGCCTCTGGCTTTGCTTTCGCTATGGTCCAGCCTTATGTACAGGCAGCTAAACAAGCGATCGGCTGGGAGAGACCAACACAAAGGTTTAAGAAGTCTAAATCGTACTTCCCCTTTCTCAAACGTCAGATCTCCGTTTTTTCCTCTCATGGACGAGATCAGGGATGTGATTGAGGAAGAGTGGGAAAAGACAGAGAAAATGTTCTCTATTAATCGGTTGGGAAAGTTATTCCCTCTCTCATAGCCTGATTCCGCAATGCTGGAGGGTTCTCCAGTGGTCGATGCAGCAGTGGTAAGGTTGGCAAAGAATGTCACATTGCCCCCGGAAGACTCAACTTCTTTTAAGACTCCAGATGGCAGACAACGCCTGTAAACCTTTCATAGCCCTGACATCAGTGTCCAATGCGCTACGCGTCTGGACAGATAATATAGAGTCAGCAGTCCAACAGGACATCCCAGAGGAGGATATAATCAAGGCCTTGGATGAGCTGAAGTTCTCAGCAGACTTTATTGGTGAAGCCGTCATCGATTCAATTCGTTGCTCCGCAAGGGCAATGCTCCACACAGTTATGGCCAAATGGGCTTTGTGGCTGAAACCGTGGGCAGCAGATATCGCCTCCAAACAGAACTGGTGCAAGATACCATTTGATGGTGAAGCCTTGTTTGGGGGGAAAAAAACTGGACAAGGACATCTCTCGAGTCACTGGTGGAAAATCAGGCCTGCTACCCCAAGACAGGTGATCTAGGCGCTCCAGGACAATCGCACCTATATTTCAATACTCCAAGAATAAGGATTACCGATAGTCCAGGCAGGGAAAAGGCTTCAGGCATAATTGGGAAAGCACACAGTCCACGTTCCTCAAAACCCGAAGACAGAGACCAATGCCTAACCCACAGGATTCTACTATATCCTTTCGACGCCTGGCCAGCCCAAGCGATTCCTGTGTGGGCCAAGCTAAAACACTTCTCAAAGATCTGGGAGCAAAAGTGCAGGGATTCTTGGGTAGTCTCCACAGTCAAATATGGCCATTTTGGGCCGTTCCTAGACAAACCTCCCAAGGTCCTCTTCTCCCTGACAAGGGTGTCAAGGTTCCCCCCTAAAAAACGGAAGTGCTACAGCAATCTCTTCTCTCCTTGCAGTAACAGCAAGCGGTAGTTCCAGTGCCTCCATCAGAGAGATTTTCGGGTTTTTACTCAACCCTGTTTCCAGTCCCCAAGAGAAATGGAGGGTGGAGACCCGTGATAGACCTAAAAAGTCTAAATCGTTATTTCTTCCTAGTAAGATTCAAAATGGAGTCACTACGAACGATTATTTGTGTAGACCAATCAGGGGGCTGGATGTTGTCAATAGACTTGCAGGACGCTTACCTGCATATACCCAAACTCCCTCCTTTCCAGAAGTATCTGAGATTGGCGGTGGGGCAGGTACATCTCTAATTCCAGAGTCTTCCATTGGGCCTCTGCGCATCGCCAAGAGTCTTCACAAAGACCCCAATTGCCATCATAGCCCCTCTGAGAGAATTGGGGCTTCGGGTATGCCACTACTTGGACGACCTTCTACTGCTGGCAAAAGACTGTGGAACAGGTGGTATCTATCCCAACCCATACACTTGACGACCTTGATGCTCAGGAGTCTGCATTGGTAGATGAAGAAACAGACACTTCTGAAATCACGCCGTTAGGGCATGTCGACTGGATCACAGTTAATACCAATGCCAGTGCAGCAGGTTGGGGAGCACACTGCAACCGGATCTCAGTGCAGCGTAGATGGTCCTTCCATACAACAGGCCTGGTGTCGAATGTCCTGCAGGTCAGAGCGGCCTACCTTGCGTTACTAGCCCTAAGGTTCGAGATTACAGGGAAACCTGTTCTCCTCCGAATGGACAACAGGGCTGCGGTATCCTATGTACACCGGCAAGGGGGGACACGCAGCAGGTCCCTCCTGAAGGAGGTGGAACCCATAATACTCTGGGCAGAAAGGAATCTAAAGGACCTGAGGGCAGTTTATCTGCCCGGCCATCTCAACTTGAGGGCCGACCGCCTTTCCCGCAAGTTTGCGGATGCCAACGAATGGTCTCTACACCCGGAGATTTTCGACTGGATAGTGAACCAGTGGGGTCCCCTCGAGATAGACCTATTTGCAACAGCACTCAATACCAAGCTTCCAAGGTGCATCTCAAGGCTTCCTCAACCCCAAGCGGAGGTATTAGATGCCCTCTCAGCCCCCTGGGCATGCAATCGGGCCTATGCCTTCCCTCCACGGCCTTTCATTCCAAGATTCCTGTCAAGGCTTATGATTATGAAACCTCGACAGTGATAACGGTCCTACTGTACTGGCCAACACGCCCTTGGTTCCCCACAGCAATGTATCTAAGTACCCGACTTCCAGTCAAGGTTCCAATAATACCTCTTCGCCTCTCGCAAGGATGTCACACCCTTCCAGATCCCCACAGGCTGGATCTTCACATCTGACAGCTGAAAGGGAAAGGTTCCAATCTCTAGGGTGTTCCAACAAAGTGATCGCAACCCCGCTCAAGGCAAGAAAACCATCCACAAACAAAAGTTCAGGGCCTTCATGATTGGCAGAAGCTGTGATCCAGATTCCCCATCATCCTCTCAAATTCTTGAGTTTTTGCAGGCAGGCCTAGACCTAGGTCTTGCACTAGGTACACTAAAAGTACAGGTATCAGCATTTTCATTGGCAAACCAGTAGAAGATGGGCCGAGGACTCATTAATAATACAATTCTTCAAAGCTGTCAAAAAGATCCGACCGCCAACTAAACAATCTTTTCCCACTTGGGACCTTGCTATTATCCTAGAGTCCTTAGCCAGTCCACCTTTTTGCCCCTTCGGAGTCAGCATCGCTTTGGAATCTAGCCTAGAAGCTAGCCTTCCTGATAGCTATAACCTCTGGCAGACGGATTTCAGAGCTCCAAGCTTTAGGAGCAGATCATAATCATATCATATTCTATCCGGACAGAGTAGAACCCAGAACAGTGCGAGGATTTATTCCCAAAGTCGCATCATCCTTAAACATGTCAGAACCTTGGGCACTCCCAACATTTTCAGAACAGGACTCTGGTTCTCTTCATGAGCTAGACATTGCCTCCACTTTGAAATGCTATCTGCAGGCCACAGCATCATTCAGGGATTCCATCAGGCTGTTTATAATTCCCTGGGGCAAACACCAAGGCAAGGAAGCGTCAGCAAGAACGATTGCCTCATGGATCGTTAGACTCATTCACAAGGTGTACAGGACAAAGGGGCTGGAACCCCCTTTGGCGGTCAGGGCGCACTCCACCAGAGCAGTTTCTGCCTTTTGGGCGGCAAGAGCGAATGTGTTAATTGAAACTATTTGTGGGGCAGCGACTTGGTCGTCCCGACATACGTTTCTGAAACATTGCAGGGTGGACCCAGGAGCTCTTGCATCGGTGGAGTTTGGCAGACAGGCAGTCACATCAGCCCTCGCTTCTTCTAAATAATAATTTCTTTAAAATAGACTTCTAAGCATCCCACCCATCTCAGCTAGTTATTTGTCACAGGTATGCTGCCATGGAGGCACCAGGAAAACAGAAAATTGTACCATACTTACCGTAATTTTCTTTTCCTGGTGCCTATCCATGGCAGCATACAATCCCACCCTCGGTATTCTATATTACGGAGAATGCGGGGGCTGTACTAACCTTTTCTTTTATAATATTCACTAGTCCTGAGGGAGGAGCCAAGGCGGAGCTTGTCACAGGTATGCTGCCATGGATAGGCACCAGGAAAAGAAAATTACGGTAAGTATGGTACAATTTTCTGTTTTTACAACAAACATATGGAGATCTACAGTTGGCTGCATTTTTACTCTTGATTTCCTCTTACTTCTGTGTTCTGTAAAGAAAGTATACATTGCTCTTCTGGTCAGCTCTATTCAGAATGCAAACACAGCTGAACGACTCAGAAGAGGAACCCACCCCCCTCCTTACTGCTAGCAAAACGTCAAAAAGAGCACATATGAATTCAAAACATAAAAAAAAAAAATCATAAGCATAAAAGCGAAATGTCTGAATATTCTAAAATTGGATGTATTACTATAGTGTTCTTTTTCAAATAATCAAAAACCAAAATACAAACACAATTAGAAAACTACTCATACTGCATATTTAATACTGAATTTCTTTCTGGAGATCTATTTAAGCTTGGTTAATGAAGAATAAAACAATAAAGCGTGTTTTTTTTTTCCTCTTGCACTTTGTGCCAAGTCAGTTTCTCAGAATTTAATGAAAAGTTTACTTGTGTCATCAAGATCCAATTTTTGTCTATAATTCTGCCATATATGCTGTATTCCTACATTGATCATACTTTAATCACACCTAATCTAAAAGTCAATCTTCATTTCCTTTAGATGTAGATGCCATTCAGGTTTGGTCATGGCCTTGATTCACTAAAGTGCAATATGCTAAATTACCACTGCAGCTTCTAAGCAAGGCATTCTCCCCCCCCCCCTCCCCTCCCCGGGCAAATCCTTAGACCAGGCTCTCCTACATCACCAGTATGTTCATGTAGAAGAAAAGTAGTACCCCATACACACGGTTGGACATTCCGACCACAAAATCCATCTAATTTTTTCAGATTTTAGCTGAAATGTGTCTTGCATACACACGGTCACACAAAGTTGTCGAAAAATCCGATCATTCAGAACGAGGTGACGTACAAAACGTACGACGGGACTACGTAGAGGCCAGTAGCCAATAGCTTTTGTCTCCAAATTTTTTCTGAGCATGCGTGGCACTTTGTGTATTGGAATTACGATTCGAAAAAGTCAGATTGGATTTTGTTGTCGGAAAATTTTAGATCCAGCTCTCAAACTTTTTCCGTCGGAAATTCCGATAGAAAAAGTCCGATAGAGCCCACACACGATTTTCCGACAACATAATCCGATCTGACTTTTTCCGTCTGAATTTCCGAAAGCGTGTATGGGGCATTAGTCTTGTGCCTTGGCATCTACTCTGAATGGTGTACAATGGTCATTTTCTTAGAAAAGTACTCAATGAGTATACATAGAAATGCTTAAACGTTCCCTGGAAATCCTTATAGGGGTAGTAGAAACAAAACTAGAAAGCCATTTAAAATAAGCTACAGTAATGATATTAAAGTGATAGTAAACCCTCAGTTTTTAAGCACTTTCAGCAACGAATGCAATCATTTATTGCCCTTCCACACTGGGGCGGCACCTCCTTGCTCCTCCCTCCTCCTCCTCACTCCCTTCTCCAAGCTAACAGACTGACTGAAGACTGCACTGTCCACTGTTTACTCCTTTTGGAAGTTTAGGGAAGTAGCACAGAGGGAGCAGGAAACTGTAGCATTGAAAATGTTCAACTGCCAGTACTGAGAAAGGAATTCTACCAAATAGTTTACTGGGGAGTGTTATTCTTTAATCACGCTTATTATCATGTACAGTATCATGCTTAATGTGTTAAGCTAAAAAAGGCTGAGAGTTTATTATTGTTTTAACAGGCAAATTCAAAATGCCATGTCTCCCTGTGTGATAGACAGGTCTACTATGCATAGTATAGCAGCTAATAGCTGCTTAAACGATCACTTACATATGTACATAGCAAACTCACCCCTTCACCAGGAAGTATGTTCACTTTTTGAATGCCTTCAAACCATTACCAGTCGAGCCATCCTCATGGCAGTAACATGGCTTCTTATTTGACACCTGATCCATGCAGGCCAGCCTACCTCCCGACATCAGGTCGGTCATTCATACCTTCACCCCTTTCACAAGGTTATACCAAGAGACAGCTACAGTCCCCTGTTAGGGATGCTTAATTTTGCTATAAGGATTGTCCCACAGGGGCGTTCCTTCATTTCACGCTTCCTGGTTTTCCTCTCTCAGGCACAGTCCTCAAGTTGGACCAAGCAGCAATAGCTGATCTGACAATGTGGGATGAGTTCCTCAAAAACTGGAACAGCGTGTCCATGTTTATCTCAGTAGCATTGGCTTTGTCACCTCACGTAGTCACAGACACAGCAGCCTCCACAGGCTTTGCTGCAATTTTTGGCCCTCATTGGTTCGCAGGTCCATGGCTACAAGAGATTCTCTTGGTCCCTGGGTTTAGCCAGTCATCCTCCCTATTTAAGCTCTACCCCATCATTGCTCCAGCTCAGGTCTGGGGCCACACCAGAATAGGGCAGATGGGGTTTTCTACACGGATAACCTAGCCACGGTCGAAATTGGCAACAAAGGTTGGCCCAAATCCATGGCCATCATGTTCTTCCTATGCAGTTATCCCCTTCAGTACAAATTCAATGTGCACTGCACCTACATTCCTGGCAATGCAACTGCACTATCCCACCTCAACTTGCCGTTGTTTCCTGCAGAAACCCAGAGCCGACCCGACCACTTCTCCTATCCCACTTTGGTTGCACCTGACGATGGGCTGAAGGACCACCTTTGCAATGCAACAGAACAATAAACCGATCATTGTCTCGTAACACACTGAAGGCCTTCCACACCGCCTGGTACACCTACTGCAGGTCTCTAGCCTTGTGCCCCAGGTCAGGGACAGGCGACATCAAGCGCGTCCTGGCCTTCATGTCATATTGTCACATGCAGCTGACTTTGTCCAACAACACCATCAGGCTGTCCTTGGCTGGCATCCAACATTCCCTGTCCTTACAGGACCCTGAAAAGCGATCCTTGTTCCTGGCCTCCGCTGTCAAAGCCATCTTATGCGGAATCCAGAAACATCAGCTAATAACCGGTATTGAGCGCTTACCCAGCTCAAGTGCCATGTTCTGGGAGATGTCGGCTATCTGTCACAGTCCCCCATTCAGCTTACTTCCCAGCCTGGTCATCCAAGTGGCTATCTACATGGCCTTCTATGTGGCTAGGCAAGTTTACACACAGTTGCCCCAGTTGCCAGCAGATGCCATCTGGCCAGCCTCCAAGACCTGTCTCATTTTACACCTAGCAGTGTCCAAGATCCAACAGTGTGGCAATGAGGTCGACATCAAGTTCCTCCAGATCCACAATGATTGGTGCCCAGTAGAGGTCCTCGACCAGTTGTTGACACACCTGCCTAGCCAGTCTAGACATTGTTGCCTTTTCCTACTAGCCCCTGAGTTCTAGCCATTCCTTAAACATATTTGTATCCTCCTGGTTTACCTAGGCATCAACCCCAGACGGTTTTCTAGGCACTCTTCACACATCGAAGGGGTGCCAGCCACTTCTCGGCACGGGGTGCCAGACCATGTCATGGCATGTGTTATGTTGTGAGTCTTTTGGGGTATATATGTGTTTCCATATCTGTCTCAGTTGAACGACTCCGACCATAAATAAAAGAGAGATACAAAGTGTATAAGGCAACCTTTGTAAAAAGTATAACTGTAACTGAGCAATGTAAGATTTAAAGAGAAAAAAGCACATTCAAAGCAGGGCTCCAGTATTTGAAATGAAATTTTGAATTCAGCAGCTACAAAAACTGTAGCTGCTGACTTATAATAAACAGCCACACACCTGTACCAGGATTCAACGTTGCATTCAACCCAGCCGTTTTCTCCCTGTGTCCTCCATCACCGGTGCCAGCATCTTCACTATGGGCACAGCTTGTGGCTTCAAAGCCGGAAGCCCACTGCACTCTGTGACTAGTCCTGAAGTCTTCTGGGACCTATCATATGTCTCAGAAGACTTTGTGAGGGAGGGCAAGGGGGAAGGAGAACTTCCGCTTCGGATCGCCTAAGGCCCACCAAAAGCTGCATTTCACCAACAGGAACGTCCCCTTTTGGGTTGAGCTCAGCTTTAAGACAGCTACCAAAATAGAGTCTACTGTAAATACTGAAATTGTATAGGTAAAATTAAATTAATTTTCCTAAATTGTAAGTCCAGCCAAAACTTATTTTTAGTTTGTGATTGGAGATTGGGAATAGGTTACACTTGTTGGGGTTTTACTGTTATCTAGGATGCTGTTAGAGAAATTTCTCCACTACAGCAGCAAGAATTATAGTTTTAATGGGCTGTTGAGCGCTCGTCCACTGACATGACATGGACTGAAAGCTTGAGGACATGTCTGCAGTACCTCAGTTGCCCCCATGATCTACTACTTGTGGATACAATGCTTTCAAGGCTCCTGCTGAAAAAACAAAATAAATGCAAATTTTTTTTCCTGCAAAAATGTGTGAATTTAATGTTTTTTCCATAAAGGTGAACTTATTCTTTAAATGTAATTCTTCCTTTAAAGCCTGAAATACTGGCTGGTCTACTGTTGTGTCACCTCCTGAAGACTGATCCAAGGTGGATTGCTTATAGTGGATTGCCTTTCAGAGGGTATTTGAAGAAGGAGGCATTATGTTGCCTTATCACCACCTGTTTTAACCCCTCAAAGCCCACACCACCACCCACAACCATGTGCACAAATAGGTTATGTTTGGTGGCCAGCCGGGAGAATTTTTGCCACAGCATGTGTATACCCCATACAGCAAAGTAGTAAAAAGCAGCTCAACCACATGTTTTTACCAATCCCCCCCCATTCAACCACAAGTGTTAAGCAAGCCTAACTGTGAAGTTTGCACATACAGAAGTCTATAGACTGAGAAACACGGGATTACATTGATATATCCATCATTATATGTGTGTACTTCTCTGTCTGTAGGCCCCTATATCTGTTTCTGCGAAGAAAAAGACTTTCTTAGCCCCCAGTTCAGACCACTCTTCCCACTTATAGATTTATTTTCTCCAATCATTTTACTAAATTGCAGAAGGGCAACAGGCAACTGCAGATAAAGATGTGTTTAATGATAAGGCTCAGGCTGTTTCTCAGTGTATTTAGCAGTACATAACATCTGAGCAGGCCAACATATTTCTAAGGCACAACAAAGGCCTTTATCAGATTACTACTGAAAATGTCATAACACTGGTATGTGTGTGTGTGTGTGTGTGTGTGTGTGTGTGTGTGTGTGTGTGTGTGTGTGTGCACGTGTCATTGTGTAACATTGTGTAACTGAACTCCAGGTAAACAGCTAAATATACTGATAGTGCTAATATAAGGAGACTGTTTTATCTGACAAAGGATCTGTATTTCTGTCTGTCTAGTTCAAATGTTTACACTGCTTAGTTTCTAAAAGATTAGGATTTTTTTTTCATATATATGTATGAGCTAAGGTTTGGGTTGAAACCAGTTTTGCTCTAAACCCAGAGGAAGCTGTCACATGATAGCAGGCCGCCAGCCTAATCCCTACGACGCTGGTGATATAGGCCTTATTCAGCCACATGGCCATATTTGGAAACGCAGGCTCTGGAAACGCATTTCACAAACTTTTCTGCAAGGCCTCCCGAAGACGTTTCATCCTTTGCTCCCTCTGCGAAGGCTGGATAAGTTCCGCAACCTTACCCTTGTAACGTGGATCAAGAAGGGTTGCCAGGCAGTACTGATCCCTCTCATTGATACCACGAATCCGAGGGTCCTTTTGCAAGTTTTGCAGGATCAAGGAGACCATGCAGCATAGGTTTGCTGAGGCATTCAGTCCGGAGTCCTCTGGGTCACTAAGGACGACATGATCTGCAGCCACCTCCTCCCAGCCACGTGCATGTCCATGGGTTTCTGGGGACTGAAAACGATCCCTTGAAGACTGCTGCTGATGAGTGCTAGGCTCCACCTTCATGCTGACACAATCCTCATCCTCCTCCTCTTCCTGTGTGATAGGCGGGAATACTGTCCGGATAAAGGGGGCCATGAGAGCTAAGGAAGTCCTCCTCTTCCTCCCTCTGTTCTGCCTCAAGTGCCCTGTCCATTATTCTACGTAGCGTGTGCTCCAACAGGAAGACAAGAGGGACAGTATCACTGATGCATGCACTATCACTGCTCCTCATCCTCATGGCCTACTCTAATGGTGACAGGACAGTGCATGCATCCTTGATCATTAGCCACTGGCGTGGCGAAAAAAAGCCAAGCTCCTCTGACCCTGTCCTGGTGCCATACTTGCACAGGTACTCATTAATGTCCCTCTGCTGTGTGTGCAGCCACTGCAGCATTGCCAACATTGAGTTTCACCTAGTGGGCATGTCACAGATGAGGCGGTTCTTGGGCAGGTTGCATTCCTTTTGAAGGTCAGCCAGTCGAGCACTGGCATTATATGACCGGCAGAAATTCCCACAGACTTTTCTGGCCTGCCTGTAAGCCCGGGTACCTGCTCAAGAACCGTTGCACCACAAAATTAAGCATGTGAGCCAAACAGGGAATATGGGTCAAGTGTCCCTGTTGGAGGGCGGAGAGGAGGTCGGTGCCATTGTCGCAAACCACCATTCCTGGCTGAAGCTAGTTTGGCATCAACCACCTCTGAACCTGCCCCTGCAGAGCTCCCAGAATCTCTGCCCCAGTGTGGGTTCTGTCCCCTAAGCAGACCAACTCAAGCCCCTAGAACGCCTTCGGAGCACCTCTGGTTCCGAGGACAAATCTGCACAGGAAGAGGCCATAGAGGAAGAAGAAGAGGAGGGGGTGGAGGAGAGAGGTGTTGCAGAATCACCACTACTAGCATTTTGGAGGCGTGGTGGCAGAACAAACTCCAACATTACTGCATCCTGTCCTGCATCCTTCCCAGCTGCCAGCAGAGTTACCCAGTGTGCCATAAAAGAAAGGTAATGTCCCTGTCCATGCCTGCTGGACCATGAGTCAGTGGTAATATGCACCTTAACACTGATCACCCTGTCCAGCGAGACCAAGACATTGCCTTCCACGTGTCAGTAGAGAGCCAGAATGGCCTTCTGAGAAAAAAATTGCATTTGGGAACCTGCCATTAAGGTACAGCACATTCCACAAATTCTCGAAAGGGGGCAGATTCTACCAACTGAAAAGGCAGCAGTTGGAGTGCTAGCAATTTAGCCAAACTAGAATTCAGCCGCTGAGCATGTGGATGGCTGGGACCGAATTGATTGGACTGCATGGAAGCTCGATATATGCCTGGTCAAGCATGTGGTGCCCAAGCGGCTGCTGTTTTGGCCATGCTTGATATGCTTCAGACTTATGTTGCAAACAGCAACAGTGCGATCTGCTGTGCATGCCTCAAAAAAGGCCCACACCAAAGAACTTTGAAAAAACGCGTGGAGTCAGCAGCTCCCTGCACATGCAGAGCTCTGCAGTGTGATGCAGTCGGTTGGCTGTCCTTAAGCTGGCCCCTGGAGGGAATCCTGCCTCATTGGAGATGTGCTTCTTCCTCCTCCTCCTCTCTTCGATCAGGCACCCACGTAGAGTCAGCGACCTCATCATCCCCTCCCTCCTCCCCACTGGAGCAAACCTGGTAGTATGCTGCAGCTGGGGGTACATGACTGCCAGTTTCTTGTCCTTCTTGGGCACCCCCTCTCTCTGGGCTCAGGTTACTGCCTTCATCCTCAACCTGGGTATCATCATCGGAGCCTTCAAAATGCTGCGCATCCTCCTGCAGCATGTACCTGACACTGTGGTCGAACAGTTTGGGGGACTCCTCAGGACATGATGGTGGGGCTAGGGAAGGAGTGACTGATGTCATTGAGCCAATGGAATAGGACACTTTGGCAGCTGCATTGGCAGCCAAACTTCTCTAGGTCTGGGTGACAGAGGATGAGGAGGATGAGGATGGCTTTGTGATCAACTCTTCTGCATGTTGTGGCTCAACGTGGCCAGCTGCCGAAAAAAAGGACAAGCATGCCCACAGCCACGTGCTGAGGATGCACCGTGTCCATGACCAGCACTGTTGGCTGTAGACACAGAGCCTGCTTGCCCTCTTTTAGTGGCCTGTGACATTTGCCTTTCATTGGTGGCCTTCCAGACATGCTGTAAAATTGGATTAGCAAAACACCGCCTGAAGTTTACTAGAAAAATTACACCATGAATGTCCTGCAGTCAGGTATAGGCTTGGCTAGACTAGAATGCAGTGGATATATATATGTAGGAGACTGTATATATATCTTTATGCACTGCAGATCACTGAATCACCTGCCTGCCTGCCTGAAAGTGTCATTGAAAACGTACACCAGCAATGGCCTGCAGTCTAATATAGGCTTGGCTAGACTGGAATGCAGTGGATATATATATGTTGGAGACTGTATATATATTTAATGCACTGCAGATCACTGAATCACTTGCCTGCCTGCCTGCCTGAAAGTGTATTTAAAAACGTACACCAGCAATGGCCTGCAGTCAGATATAGGCTTGGCTAAACTAGAATGCAGTGGATATATTTATATGTTGGAGACTGTATATATATTTTATGCACTGCAGAACACTGAATAACCTGCCTGGCTGCCTGTCTGAAAGTGTATTTGAATACGTACATTAGGAATGGCCTGCAGTCAGATCTAGCTACACAGAATACAGTATATATATACATATGTATGTATGTATATACAAAGCCGGGATGTATATATATATATATATATATATATATATATATATACACACCATAAATACACTGCAGCTTCGTCGTATGATCGAACAGCCGATGTTTGAGTCAAACTCATGAACAGAAAGCTCATCATCCCTATTGAGCAGTCATGTTCATCTATATTCAATTTATTACCTTGCTATAGCGAAGCATAATTTATCACATTGACCTTACACTACTTGGTGACCAACCCAAGCTGAACTGGATTCACAAATAAATTAGTTACTAGTCACATATGCACATATTTAATGTGTAAAAGTGTGAATGAGTAATAAAACACAGAATGTGATGAAAAGTACATATGGGGCTGGCCTTAATACGATGCACAATACGATGTACAATTTTCCTTTAGATTTACCAAAACCATATAACATGAGGTCAAACCTTGCACTCCATCGTTGAAAGCTGGTTTGAAACCCAACCACGACACTACCTTCCTGGAGTTTGCATTTTCTCCCTGTGCCTGCGTAGGTTTCCTCTGGGTACTCCAAATTCCTCCCACGCTCCAAAGACATGCTGGTAGGTTAATTGGCTTCTTCCAAAATTGGCCCTAGTATATGAATGGGGATCTTGGATTGTGGACTCCTTGAGGGTAGGGACCGATGTGAGTGTGCAATGTACAGGGATGTACAGGGATAGGGACAATTGTAGACACTCATCCGGTTGAACTGGATGGACTGGTGTCTTTATTCAACCTTAATAACTATATAACTATGTAGAGGACATTGCATAAGAAAATGTTATAATATATGGGCAGCTTATTTCTTTGGGTTTATCTTAAAGCTGAATCACAGAAAAAATAATTTAATTTAACTATAATCCTCAATAGCCACAGAGGATATACATCTATTGTGTGCACCAAATGCCTTTGCAAATTCAGTAATTACCATGTAAAACTAGTAGTGACATCATCATTGTGCTGCCTGTGTGGGACCCAGCAGCTCCACCTAGTACAGGCTGCCTGCAGACAACTACAGAAGGGGGTGGAAAAAAGACCAGTATCAGAAACCATGAAAGCAGACCGAGACAGAAGTACAGTTAAATCACACTTGTTTAATAATAAAAGTAAGGCCGCGTACACACGGGCGGACTGTTCGCCCAACTTTGTCCGCTGAACAGTGTTTGGGCGGACAGTCCGCTCGTGTGTGGGCTTTCAGCGGACAGTTTCAGCGGACAGTTGGACGGACAAGGTTTTTCGGAATTTCCGAAAAACTGTCCGCTGAAACCTTGTTTCAGCGAACAGTCCGCTCATGTGTAGGCTTGTTCGTCAAACAAAGTTGCGCGCATGCTCAGAAAGGATTTTCACGCCGAAAGCTATAATGCAGTGTATAGGACGTCGTATTTTTCGTCCCGTCGTACGTGCCGTTCACGTCATCGCGCACGGTTTCAGCAAACTGTTCGTTCGTCGTGTGTGGCCATGTCCGTCCATGCTAATTTTGAGCGGACTGTTTGCCGAAACTGTTGGATGGACAAAGTTGGGCGAACAGTCCGCCCGTGTGTACGCGGCCTTAAAAGGACAAATGTAGTCAAAACACCAAAGCCAAAATGCAGTACCCGGAATGGATAGCCAACCAAGCCAGAAGTCAGGGATCAATGTAGTGAAACAGCAAGCAGGATCTGGAGCCAGAAGGGATGTCAGCAAAGCAAGTCTTTAAACAGGAACGCAGGAGATCATCTGGACTGGACGGCTTAAGTAGGCAGGACTGACAAGCAGAATATCATCAACAGCTGAGTAACTGTGGAGAGAGATGGGAGCTGGCAATTAGCCAACAGCTGAGCAGCCAGCTCAGAGAAGGAAGGGCTGAGCCCAGCCCTGACCGTACACCCTGTTCAACAACCCCTTCCCCTCAGAGGACCACCAGGCTTGAGGGGAAAATGTCTATGGAAATCACGGAGGAGGACAGGGACATGTACGTCCGAGGATGAGACCCAAGAGTGGTCCTCCGGACCGTACCCTTTCCGATGCACCAGGTACTGTATGCGCCCACGGAACCAATGGTAGTCAACAATGGACTGTACTTCATACGCCTCATGGTTCTCAACCTGTACAGGGTGAGCACGTGGCACCAAGGTGGTAAAGCGGTTGCAGACCAAAGGTTTTAATAAGGAGACATGAAATACATTTGAAAAACGCATATTAGCAGGAAGGTCTAATGCGTAAGCGCCACTGGGTTAATCCTGAGAAGAATGCGGAAAGGCCCAATAAACCAAGGTGCGCATTTCAGTGAGGGAATACGAAGTAGAATTCAAGGCACTGTTGTGAGCAAACGCTGCCCAAGGTAATAGGTCTGACCAGTTGTTATGATGGTCAGAAATATAGCAACGTAGGAATTGCTCCAAGGACTGGTTGGCTCGTTCTGCGCCCCATTAGACTGTGGGTGATAGGCAGAGGAGAAAGAAAGCTGAATTCCCAACTGTGCACAAAAGGCTTGTCACCAACTGACCCCTGTCCAAGACAAGCACCTTGGGTAGCCCATGTAAGCGAAAGATCTCCCGAGCAAAAATGGAAGCCAGTTCCTTAGAAGTGGACAACATCTTAAGTGGAATAAGATGGCATATCTTTGAGAACCGATCAACCACCATAATGATAACTGTGTTGCCCTGGGAGTTTGGTAACTCAACAATGAAATCCATAGACAGGTGGGTCCAGGGCCTCTCTCCATTGGGTATGAGTTGTAGGAGGCCCACTGGAAGGTGTCGTGGAGTATTACTCTGAGCACACACAGAGCAGGCAGCTACAAAGGCAGTTACATCAGCACGTAGGCTAGGCCACCAGAATTGTTGGGAAATGGCCCAAAACTAGTTGATTCTTCCCAGGGTGGCCAGCAGTCTTGGGAGAATGTTAAGTCTGGAGCACGGCAGTATGGAGACTCTCTGGGACAAAGCAGCAGTCATATGGTTTCTCAGGAGGAGCATGGACCGGAGCAGCAAGAATGTTGTGACCTAAAGGAGAAGTGAGACTGGTGCGAACCATAGCCAGAATACTATCAGGAGGAATCACAGGAACCGGAACTGACTCCAACTTGAAAGTGGAGGAAAATTGTCGTGACAAGGCGTCCAGCCCTTACATTCTTAGTACCGCTCTTTTGCACTCCCCAGGTGACAATTTCTTGGAAAAGTAGCCACAAGGATCCATAGTGCTCTCAGGGGTAGTACATTGAGATGGAAGGGTGCCAACACTAGTCTCAGAAGCATTAACCTCAAGGATAAAAGATAACGTAGGATCAGCATGTGCCAACACAGGAGTAGAAACAAAGGCAGCCTTGAGACTCTCAAATGCCTTAATGGAAAGTTGGCAAAGCCCAGGAAACACTGCATCTTCTGATTTCATGGCCTTCGCCTACTTCAGAAACCATGAAAGCAGACCAAGACAGAAGTACAGTTAAATCACACCTGTTTAATAATATAAGTAAAAAGAACAAACTTAGTCAAAACATAGCCAAAGTTCAGTAACTGGAACCAATAGTCAGCCAAGCCAGAAGTCAAGGATGAACGTAGTGAAACAAACATGGGGGATAGCGGCGCTGTCACTGGTATGCATAATACCAAAAAGTCCATCAATTGAGTCCTTGTTATAAATTCTTGGTATAAATGGAGTGTGGTTGAGACTAAAATTGGGGGGGGAGAGGGGGCAGGAGGGAAGGAGAACAGACCTGTATTCATTTGCAAATAGTCCATAAACCAGGGCAAGCCTTCAGGGGGGAGTTGAGAGCAGACTCCAGCACAGGCAAAAAGAAGAAGAAAAAAGGCGCCCCCAGGTTAGAACCAGTAGCGTTTAATAAATTATAGGTGCAATAATCCACTTACATCTAAAATATGGAAGTCTGACACATATTCTATCCACATTGATGTGGCGTCCAGCCGGCGCTTAGGCATTTCTACAGCTTGTCCAGTGGAGGAGAATCCTGTCCAGCAGGCTTTCCGGGAAGCTGGAGGGATGAAACCGAGGCTTGGTTATGAATGTGCATCGGTGTTGGAATGCAGGCGTTGGGTGCAATGATGTCACAGGTGGTCGCAGCGATGTTTCTGAGCATGCGCTCTGGCTAACAAGACAGGCATGCTCCTTTCTCAAGCGTACGGGACATAGGCTGTAAACAGCCTTATATGTGCATTAGTTAGCTGCCATCTAGTGGTTGGAGTGAATAAAAATGTCACTGACATCTTATAGAGTGGCAGCAAAGTTGATGTGATAAAAAAGGGGGAAGGAGGAGGGAGAGAAAGAGATTGCATAAAGACACATGATTTAAAAAGCATTTAAAAAATGACATTATAATCAATAGGAACATATATGATAAAAATATTACAATTCATTGATTAGTCAGAGAACGCGTACCCGGAAGGAAGACCAGTGTAGAATATATATACAGTGCAGGCAATGTATTAATATATATATATATACACCGTGCAGTATTTATATATATATATATATATATATATATATATATATATATATATATAGTGCATTCAGTGTAGACTACAATATATATACAGTGCATTCAGTCTAGACTATATATACAGTGCAGTCAGTGCAGCGTATATAATACAGTACATTGAAGTGGTTAAGGGTAACTCTATGAGAGAATTTAGGAAAAAAACTGCATGGGGTCCCCCCAAAGGAGGTCCGCCCTAAAGTGGACCTTCCGCTCATTGGAATCCTCCCCCCCTCCGGCGCCACAATTGACACCTTTCAGGGGGCAGGGGGGTGCAGATACCTGTACAGTACAGGTATCTGCACCCACTTCCGGGATAGCTCTCTGCGGAAAGGGGCGTAGATTACGCCCCTTTCCGAAAGTCCCCCGCTCCCTGCTGGGAAACACACAGCTCCCAGAGGCAGCGGGTCCATCCTTATTGCGCAGCGCGACTCGCACATGCGCAGTAGGGAACCGGGAAATGAAGCCGAAAGGCTCCACTTCCTGATTCCCATACCCAAGATGGCGGCGGCAGCACCCGAGAGACGATCGAGAGATCGGCTTCGGGTGCCGACATCGCGGGCGCACTGGACAGGTAAGTGTCACTATTTTAAAAGTCAGCAGCTGCAGTATTTGTAGCTGCTGGCTTTAAAAAAAAAAAAAACGCGGACTCCCGGCGGACTCCCGCTTTAAGGAAAACTTCAAGCCAAATTTAAAAAAACAAAAACAGCGTGGGACCTTCCCACCAAAATCCATACCAGGCCCTTTGGGTCTGGCATAGATTTTAAGGGGAACTCCACACCAAAATTTTTAAAAAAATTGGCACAGACCCCCCCTAAAATCCATACCAGACTCTTATCTGAGCAAGCAGCCTGGCAGGCTAGAAAAGGGGGGGAGTGCGAGCACCCCTCCTAAACAATACCAGGCCACTTGCCTTCAGCATGGGGAGGGTGCTTTGGGGTCCTCCCCAAAGCACCTTGTCCCCATGAGGATGGGGACAAGAGTCTCATCCCAACAACTCTGGCCATTGGTTGTCTGGTTCTGCAGGTGGGGGCTTATCGGGCTTATCTGGAAACCCCCTTTAACAGCTGTGACAGCTGTTATATAGGCAAGGACGGGGCCATCCAGTGACATAACTAAGTGACCCCGCTGCCTTCTGGCATCATGTGACATCAGATGGGGCAGGGTCATCCAGTTATGTCAGTCGGTGGCCCCACCCTTTGCATTTAAAACAGCTATCAAAGTCAAAAGCCTGCAGTCGCCCGGAAGCCTCCCATGGAGGCAGAGTTTTTTCATCTTTTTTTCTATTTTTTGGGTCCATTGGCGTGATTGATGATGTATGTACATCGTGGGACACTTTTTTTTTTTAATAAGGGAATTGTCAAAAACTGTCTATTGTAGTTTTTACATTTTGACACTTTTTTTGGTGAATGGGTAGGGGTACAATGTACCCCTACCCATTCACATGGGGGGGCTGAGATCTGAAGACCCCTTTGTTAAAGCGGGCTATGAGATTCCGATAAGCCCCCACTCACAGACCCCGACAACCAGTAGCCAGGGTTGTCAGGAAGAGGCCCTTGTCCCCATCACCCCAAAGCACCCTCCCCATGTTGAGGGCAGGCGGCCAGGAGGGGGGCCACTTAGGCACGATATTTAAAGGAATGTTTCAATTTTATTGTTTCATTTTAATCATTATTAAAATCACTGCTCCTGAAAAAACCGTTGCTTTAAAAACGTTTTTTTTTTTTGCATTGATACATGTCCCCTGGGGCGGGATCCAGGTCCCCATATACTTTTTATGGCAATAACTTGCATATAAGCCTTTAAAATGAGCACTTTTATTATTTCATGTTTGTGTCCCATAGACTTTAATAGGGTTCACATGTTCACTCTGGGGGTTGTTTGGCTCATCCCAAGCAGGCACTAAAGAGATGATACAATTGCACTTCACTGCCTGTCAAATTGCTCTGAAAAACGAACGTAGATCGCTCTTCAGAGAGAAAAGCTAATGTGATTGAGACCTCAGTTTGCAAATTCATAAATTATTTAGAAATATAATAACTAAAGTAAACTCATCCATGGCTTCATGATAGATTGGTTCAACTCAACTAAAATTTATTTTCTTAGAAAATCAATTAATTGCTGCCTAATCCTGCTGTTAAGGTGTACTTACACTGCATACTTCTTATTCATTCATTGCTTCATTCTCATGTATTATTATTATTATCAGTAGTAATATTAGTATTACATTTATTTATTTATTTATTTAATAATAGAAGAAAAGTTATATTAAAAGCAACACAACTAGACTTAGGCTGTTAGACCTATTTTCTGGATTCTAAAAGTATCAAAGTCTGTTTTTATGTATTTATTTAGAACAGGGGTCTCTAAACTTTTCAAAAGGGCCAGTTTACTGTCTTTCAGACTTTAGGAGGGCTGGATAATGGCCAGTGGGGGTAGAAAATGTCCTGGGCCCAGCATCAGTAAGAATAAATATGGCCTCAGGGACGGTGGTCAGTGGGAGGAGGAGTTGTGCCCCTATTAGTAGGAGGAATAGTATCCCATCATTTGTATTAGTGGAAGGAATAGTGCCCCAATTTAGTGTCAGTGGGAGGAATAGCACCTCATATGGCTATCAAAGCAAAGGGCCACAGTTTGAAGACCCCTAATTTAGAACATGAATTTATATAGACATGGAGTTTTCAGTAGCTTTTAATGAATTCATCAGGTTTACACAGCAGCCATACAAGACCATTGCAATTCAGACTTATAGTATTTGTGTTCAATATATGTCATTGTCGGAATGGCAGCTTAGACATTTTATTTGTAATGTAACACACAAAATGAATAGTTGTGTTACATGAAATAATCATTGCTTTAAGACAGAGCTAATATTAAGTTAAAATGGCAGGTGTAAAGCCAAACCTCAACCACAGCAATAAATCTGCAAGCTCTATCAACTGCAGAATGGCACAGCAAAAGTTACTCATTAAATAGGAAATCAATTCTCTTTTATTATTTACAAACAGCAGAGACCATAAGCCACACCTTATGGAATTTAAACAGTACATAACCCAATGCCCTAAAGAATCTGAATACTGCATTAAACAAAGGTAACAAGGATGCTTTATTTTCTTTCCAATTTGTAATCTAGTGTCTATTGTCTACAATTTTTCTAACGCATGAACCCTATTATTAATCGTAATATTATTATTACCCCTACCTCTAGCAATCATTCCCATTGATTCAACTAATTCAGACAGAGAGTGTCTCTTTAAATGTAAGAGCTGCCCTATATTAAGACATCATGCAGCCCTAGGCATACTTGAAGAATGATGTTCCTTTGTATAAGCCCCACTGACTGTGTCATGTGATTATTTTAGTGTAATCTACTACTAGTAGTTAGCCATTTTCCATTTGAGGTGGTGTTATCTGCTTTGTACACAGAACAACTGTTCAACTGTACAGACCACCAAACAAGAGAAAAGAGAGACGATTTCACCTTTTGTAGACTATAAAGAGCCTTCTGACTGCTCTCACCAACTCTACACCTCCTGTCTACTACAGGTCTTCTGTTGAATTTACCCCTGGCTTTCTCCTTCCTCTGTCATCTGCAAGTATCACTTCTGACAGTTTTCCCTAGCTTGCCTTCCCACTCTTTTAGCGCTCAGCAGGTGATTGACGGCCTCAGCAATGCATGTTTCCCTATGACGCTGTGTAGAGGGGGGCTGTCCATTCCCTCCACTCAGATCTCAGATTACACTCAGGTTTCTGTTCTGTGCTCTGCACTGAGTGACATCAGGTCCCTGCCCCCTCTGCCTCTGAAAGCTGAAAAATACCATCTAAACTGTGGGGGGAGATTTACACAGAATCTGATGCAGTTTTGCATAGTAACCAATCAGCTGGTAACTTCATCACGTTTAATTAAGCTTTGACAATAAAACCTAGAAGCTGATTGGTTACTATGCACAGCTGCACCAGACTCTGTGCTCACCCGTTTTAGTACACTTCACCCTGTATACTTTGGAATGCTATGGAGAACAGAGGGCTGAAGGTAAACAGGTACAGCTTATGTTGGAGGGTTAAATTCATCTCTGTGAAACACCCAAGGCTAGTCACCTCAGTGGGCTTTTTTAAGAATGTATTATCACTTTAAACCTTGTGTACTGCCCTGCACTTAGTCCTCAGACTCCAGGCGTTTTATTGAAGATATTCACTGTACATGTACTGTACATGTACATACAAAATGTATAGGAAACTATATACTCATCACTAGCGAACTGCACAATTTTTGAAGCTTTTGTTTAAAAAGAGTATAAATAAAGTTTAAAAAAAAAATACTGTTCAGCAGGAAGGTCTTTTAATGTGACCTAAAGAGCACCATTAAAAATACACATTTTAATTATATACCATACTTGGTGGATACCTTAAATGAAGTTGCACAGCAATATTATGCACTCATTTAACCACTTCAATACCTTTCACCCCCTTCCTGCACAGGCCAATTTTCAGCTTTCAGTGCTGTCACACTTTCAATGTCAATTTGTTCTCATGCAACACTGTACCCAAATTAATTTTTTATGATTTTTTATAAGTCAGGTAGAGCTTTCTATTGGTGGTATTTAATCACCAGTGGGATTTTATTTTTTTTGCTAAACAAACAAAAAAAAAATGTTTCTTTGTTTTAGTTATCAAAGTTTGTAAATAAGTAATTTTATTCTTCACTGATGTGCACTGGTGAGGCTGCAGTGATGATGATTAGTGCCCTGATTATCAGGGTAATGAATGTACTCAGAGTGCCCCGTCAGACTTGCAGGTTATCAGCTCTCCTTTCCTCACACAGAGACAGCAAAGTCTGTTTATATATGTCCAGCTGTGATTGATCACAGCTGATAACACGGTAAAGGGCCCCTGTGATTGGCCCTTTACCCTGATCTGTGATCAGCGGTGTCCAAAGGTCACAACAGTCACAGAGCATGCCCAATGTCCAACATCCATGGACATCCTTCCAGAACTGGAGAGCTGTGCTGTAGCCATCTTTTGACTTTTCCCAACAGCCTCTCTCTCAAAAAAGGATATGAAGGTCTGGAAGCCCTTTTAGAAAAAGGGGGTCCCCAGACATCCTGAGTGATATTTGGTATTTGATCAACAATGTCACCGGAAATCCCAAGTTGGGACCTGTCATTTAGAGATATTAGTAATACACTGCAGATGGTTCACTGAAGGGTTATTTCACACAGTCTGCTAGTGTTAAGAGCTCTGTACTGGTGGACACCACCTCACTGCTGAGAAACATACTGGGAACTAAGGTGTGGGTGCTGGAGGCAGAATGCAGGGAAAAGACCAACGTGTGCCCTAGCAGACAAAAAATTCTGCACACACTACAGTTAAAGCAATAAGAAACCTCTGCAAAGAATGGGGAGGAGGAGAAGTTAGAGAACTGAGCTTAACTCTGTGAACAAAAGCTATAATTTAAAAATATTTCTTAATAACCACAAAGGATATAAGTCCACTTTCTGTGCACCAAATGCCTTTGAAAACCCATATATTACCTTGTAAAAATGGCGGTGATATCATCACTGTACTCTACATAGCCTGTGCAGAGAGCATAGCTGTGGGAGGGGCCTAACAGACCAACCTACTACAGGCTACCTGCAGAAAACTACAGGAGGGATGGAGAGGAGACCTGTCACTCTGCACAAGGAGAGGGCAGTGACCGGCCTGTGTTACAGTAAGCTCCTGCACAGAGGCAAAGTTTCATACTGGATTACAGGGATGTGAAGTGAGGTCAGTGCCTGGTGAGGCACTGGCTAATATCAGAGCCAGATACATACAGGTTACATACTCTACACCATAATCGTTAGAGCGAGAGCAATAATTCTAGCACTAGACCTCCACTGTAACACTAAACATATAATCTGTAAAAAAATGTAAAGCATCGCCTATGGAGATTTTTAATGTTTGGGGGTTCTGAGTAATTTTCTAGCAAAAAATTATGATTATTACTAGGGATGAGCTTCGAGTTCGAGTCGAACTCATGTTTGACTCAAACATTGCCTGCTCGCCTGTTCGGCGAACAGTGAACAATTTGGGCTGTTTGCGGCAAATTCGAAATATACAAGTCTATGGGAGAAATCTAAAGTGCTAATTTTAAAGGGTAATATGCAGGTTACTGTCCTAAAAAGTGTTTGGGGACCTGGGTCCTGCCCCAGGGGACATGGATCAATGCAAAAAAAAGTTTTAAAAACGGCCGTTTTTTCAGGAGCAGTGATTTTAATAATGATTAAAGTGAAACAATAAAAGTGTAATATTCCTTTAAATGTGGTACCTGGGGGGTGTCTATAGTATGCATGTGAAGGGGTGCATGTTTCTGGTGCTTAGAACTGTCCCTGCACAAAGTGTCATTTGTGCAGGAAAAAAAGTCTTTTAAAATCACTTGCGGCTATATTGTCGGCTCCCGTAATACAGAGAACACTCAATGAGTGTTCTCTGTATTACCCGACAATTCATTCATTCATTGATAAAAAAAAAAAGCGTGGGGGTTCCCCTAAATTCAATTACCAGGCCCTTCAGGTCTGATATGGATATTAAGGGGAACCCCGTGTCAAATTAAAAAAAATCCATACCAGACCCTTTATCCGAGCACGCAACCTGGCAGGCCGCAGGAAAAGAGGGGGGACTAGGGAGCGGACCCACCTCCCTCCTGAACCGTACCAGGCCACATGCCCCCAACATTGGGAGGATGCTTTGGAGGTCTGTGACCCCTCAAAGCACCTTGTCCCCATGTTGATGGGGACAAGGGCCTCATCCCCACAACCCTGAGCGGTGGTTGTGGGGGTCTGCGGGCGGGGGGCTTATCAGAATCTGGAAGCCCCCTTTAACAAGGGGACCCCCAGATCCCGCCCCCCCTGTTTGAAATGGTAAGGCCTACCATTTCACAAAGAAAGTGTAAAAATGGTTAAATAAGACAAACACACTTTTGAAAAATTTCTTTATTAAAAATAAAAAAAATTAAAAAAAGATTCCAGCGATGCTAATCCACTCTTGTTATCCAGCGACGGATCTCCGGGGTCCAGCGATGGATGATCATATCCAGCGACGGGGGATCTCTCAGTCCAGCGCTGTCCATACATCCGTCTTCTGTCTCCACTGCGGAGACACTGCGGGGATCCCAGCGCTGACGTTTCTTATATTAGGAGGGCGGGGCCACCCGTCACCTCACCCCGTCCCTCTGACGCTGGTGAGGGGAACCAGGGATTCCCTAATGACGTATGGGTGACCCCGCCCCCCTCTGATGTAACGGAAACCTGCGTTACATCAGAGGGGGCGGGGTCACCCATACGTCACTGGAGAACCCCTGGCTTCCCTCAGCAGTGTCAGAGGGGGCGCGGTCAGGTGACGGGTGGCCCCACCCTCCTAATATAAGAAACGTCAGCGCTGGGATCCCCGCAGTGTCTCCGCAGTGGAGACAGAACACGAATGTATGGACAGCGCTGGACTGAGAGATCCCCCGTCGCTGGATATGATCATCCATCGCTGGACCCCGGAGATCCATCGCTGGATAGCAAGAGTGGATTAGCACCGCTGGAATCTTTTTTTAATTTTTTTTATTTTTAATACCGGATCTCCGGGGTCCAGCGATGGATGATCATATCCAGCGACGGGGGATCTCTCAGTCCAGCGCTGTCCATACATTCGTGTTCTGTCTCCACTGCGGAGACACTGCGGGGATCCCAGCGGTGACGTTTCTTATATTAGGAGGGTGGGGCCACCCGTCACCTGACCCCGCCCCCTCTGACGCTGGTGAGGGAAGCCAGGGGTTCTCCAGTGACGTATGGGTGACCCCGCCCCCTCTGAGGTAACGCAGGTTTCCGTTACATCAGAGGGGGGCGGGGTCACCCATATGTCATTAGGGAATCCCTGGTTCCCCTCACCAGCGTCAGAGGGACGGGGTCAGGTGACGGGTGGCCCCGCCCTCCTAATATAAGAAACGTCAGCGCTGGGATCCCCGCAGTGTCTCCGCAGTGGAGACAGAAGACGGATGTATGGACAGCGCTGGACTGAGAGATCCCCCGTCGCTGGATATGATCATCCATCGCTGGACCCCGGAGATCCGTCGCTGGATAACAAGAGTGGATTAGCATCGCTGGAATCTTTTTTTAATTTTTTTTATTTTTAATAAAGAAATTTTTCAAAAGTGTGTTTGTCTTATTTAACCATTTTTACACTTTCTTTGTGAAATGGTAGGGGTACTTTTGTACCCCCTTACCATTTCCAACAGGGTGGGGGGGTCGGGATCTGGGGGTCCCCTTGTTAAAGGGGGCTTCCAGATTCTGATAAGCCCCCCGCCCGCAGACCCCCACAACCACCGCTCAGGGTTGTGGGGATGAGGCCCTTGTCCCCATCAACATGGGGACATGGTGCTTTGAGGGGTCACAGACCCCCAAAGCATCCTCCCAATGTTGAGGGCATGTGGCCTGGTACGGTTCAGGAGGAAGGGGGGGCCGCTCTCTTGTCCCCCCCTCTTTTTCTGCGGCCTGCCAGGTTGCATGCTCGGATAAAGGGTCTGATATGGATTTTTTGTCCCCCACGTCAATTTTTTGTTTTAAATTTGATGCGGGGTTAATATCCATAGCAGACCTGAAGGGCCTGGTAATTGAATTTAGGGGAACCTCCGCGCTTTTTTTTTTTATTTATTTTTTTTATCAATGAATGAATGAATTGTCGGCTAATACAGAGAACACTCATTGAGTGTTCTCTGTATTACGGGGAGCCGACAATATAGCCGCAAGTGATTTTAAAAGACTTTTTTACCTGCACAAATGACACTTTGTGCAGGGACAGTTCTAAGCACCAGAAACATGTGCCCCTTCACAGGCATACTATAGACACCCCCGAGGTACCACATTTAAAGGAATATTACACTTTTATTGTTTCACTTTAATCATTATTAAAATCACTGCTCCTGAAAAAAACTGCCGTTTTTAAAACTTTTTTTTGCATTGATCCATGTCCCCTGGGGCAGGACCCAGGTCCCCAAACACTTTTTAGGACAGTAACTTGCATATTAGCCTTTAAAATTAGCACTTTAGATTGTGAATGTTCGAGTCCCATAGACACTTAAGGGTTCTAAAGTTCACACGAAGTTTAGGTCTGTTCGCAGGTTCTGGTGCGAACCGAACAGGGGGGTGTTCGGCCCATCCCTAATTATTACATATAGGAGAGAAGTGTCAGAATTGGCCTGGGGGGCAAGGGGTTATTTACCATAAGTAATATACAAATAAATAGTATATATTTTTTTCAAGGTAAGTGGCTTAACGGACAAATTACTGAAGTTTGAAGTTATAGCTTCAAACCAGTAATTTCACAGTAAATAGATAAATAATAAATTATTATGTTATAACATATAGCATAATGATTCTCATTCTCCCTCTTAACTGAGAAAAACATTGTATACCCATAAACCCATGTACTTCGCTGTAGTTAAGAGGGCTGGGCTTGAAGCCCAGGCTGGAATTTGTCTTTTAGATACATGCCCCTTCTATGACACTCTAGTGAGAGGTGTGCCTTCACTGCAGCAATTGTATTGGACAGCTGGGGCTAATGGTACTTTACCATTGGTCCAAGACTCCAAGCTGTCCATTGACCTCAGTGCCTCTGACAAGAAGTGAGGAGAGGCACCGTGAGCTCATCCTCTCAGTCTGCTGCAAACAGAGTGTGCCAGCTTGTATTTAAACTGGCTGGTCGGTATGTAGCGTCTAAAAGGCTGCGCAAGGAGCCCTGTATCTCTGGAACCATAGGTCATAGGAGCCAGTGGTGGTAGGACTTAGGCTACCTACCCTCAAATTTGGGGTCTCCGTCACCTCAAGTCGCTGAGCTAGGACCCTCGAAGCTTGATTATTTATTTATTTATTTTTTAAATTATGTTCATAGTAGGTGAGGCTCCGCCTCACCTGCCTCCCCTGACTGCACATTCCTGCTGGATTATTATACAGATCTGGAAGAAATACACAAAGCATTCCAAGATTCATGTAAAAATACACATGGCTCTTGTATTCAGACAATACTTGCTTTTTCAGGATTTTAAATTTAACTTTAAGTGCCGAACTTCCAGACTTCCAGACGCAGTGAGCAATGTCTAGAAGGAGGACATCAACTGTGTTCAGCATACATTTTTGTAGTGGTCATGTATGACTGCACTACATAAACACTGTGTATATTTATGCAGTACATTATATAATAAAAAGTACATATAAATAAGATATAGTTCCACCTTATCTACCCCTGTTCCTTAGCCAATTCTTCCAGTAAAAGGAAAGCAAGTAAATTGATTATAATATATTGATTATATTTCAAGTTTTCAACAGTTTCTCATTTTAGAACAAACATTTACATTCACGCATTGTATAGTTTTCTTTTAATTGGATTTAAACTTAATATATTGTTTTGATCATGCACTGTAAATATAACATGTTTTACTGGAGTATAGCTCTTTATTTCACATGCAATAGTCTTGATTCTTCCTTTCTCATTTTTTGTACAGCAACTGCACCATTTTTCTAAACAGAACCAGTATCACTAGTGAATACTGATGTTCCTGTGCTGCACAATGCTGAATAGTATATACAAAGCTTAATAAATTGCCACACTGGTAAATTATTATTATTAGCAATATATATTGTATAACTGAATAATGACTTTGATTTAATTGAGTATGGGAAAGGCGCTGTATTTTCAAAGAAAATGCCGGACTGCCATGTCATTTTGTTTTGCATATAGCATATGCAGTAAAATGCAGAACAAAATAGAAATGCCTTTGTGTTTTCTCATTCATGCACATTTGTCAGCACACATTGTTGATTGTACTAGGCTGCAGAAATTGTCATTCCATATACGGGCAGTCCAAGGTTTTGTTCTGTATCTTCCAGTTGTATAGGACCCCTATGGGTATATTCTACAGTGCCTTATAAATGAAGGATAGTAATAATCTTCCACATTTCCAGACAGTTTTTTTTTCCATGCTGCTAACCTGATCTGTCGTTACTATGGTGAAGGGCTTGCTCAAAATCAATAAATATATTACTTTTTTTTATTAATGCAGTCTATCTGCAATTTACCGATAGCTATTTTTCCAGTAAGGTAATCACACCATTATGCTTGCCTCCAGATTTTGGGGGTAGATTGGAGATATCTAAAAATGGAATTTGGAAGCTAAAGCACATAAGTGCACATATGACATTTACAAATGTGATCAATATTAAGGACTTAAGAGGGAAACATAATTCAGAAAGAGGTCATGCTCCTGGAGTCTAACACACAGTAGATCTGGAAGGGAGGGAGAAGCTTCTTGGAGGAAATGTTGTTGATTGGAAACAGCCTTATATACGGAGAATATGAGAATATTGCAAATTAAAAGACATATATAATGTAAATTGCAATTTGCATTTTGTGTTTTAAAACAGAAAATACTCTGAACATGTTTTTCTACTAAACAAAATTAAATGATTTTGATGTTCCATGTATATTTACTTTGTGTTATCTTTGCGAAGGCTTCACTGTTACCCTCTAGCCAGCATTTAGCCGGGATGGTAAAATGCCTACCAAAGCATTTAATTACTGGTAATTAGTGATGAACAAATCTGCTTGGCTATGATTTTAGGATTTGTTAAACAAACACTCCTAAAAAATCTAATTTCAAAATAAAAAAAAAAAAGCAAATTGTGACCTTTTAGGTCAATGGTCACTACATGGGAGACATGTACCAGTGCAAGAAAAAAAAAAGAAGGCAGTTTTTTTTAAAAGGCTTAAAGAGCAACATTAAAAATGCACAATTCTTTTAAAAAACATGCTTGGAGGAGAAAAATAAATAAATAAATTGCCACCCACTAAATGACATTTCCTAGGTCACTTTGTTCTGTTTGTAAACAAATCAGCTGGGGATTCCCTTCATTTATACAAGACCCTAATCTTAGATGAGGGTCTGGTATGAATTGTAAGGAAGACCTCACAGGAAAAGAATTAAAAAATTGCATAAGGCCCCCCCTAAAAATCCATACCATATTGATGGGGTCAGTGGCCTCTTCCCCACATTTCTGACCCAGTGGATTTGGAGGGTCTGTCACAGTGGACATATCAGAATCTGGGAGCACCCTTCAAAACTAGAGGGCTTCAGATTTAGGCAGACCACCCCCTACATCAATAATTAGGGGTACATAGAACTCTTAGTTATGCAATTACAAAAAAACTACAATGTAAATAAACACAACAAATATTTGACAGTTATTAGAAAAACAAACAAAAAAACTTTCAAACTTTTTGAACAAATCCATGAACAATTACGTTGTGCATAAATATAGATCTGCATTGTTCACGATGAATGACACCCACTGAAAAAAGAAACAATTTGACCCATGAACACATTCTACTCCCATTGCTGTGAATAACATTTCTCACCCCTCTAGCTAAATGTAAATCTCAGGTGATGTCAAATATATCAATGACAAACTTTTTTCAAAATCAAAATTGCCCAAATCACTGAGCTCATTCCTACCCATAATGTGCTTCTTTTTGAGGTTAGTAGGGGGTTGAATTACTAAAGTCAACAGATGTCTCAGGTGATCCCAGGTCCCTACTGTCTCTCTCTCCCTTCCTACTTTGCTCTTAACTTTCTTCCCTGTCTTTGCTTTTTGTCTATTTTCATTTGCTGGGCTCTTTAGCCTCCTTTATTGTTTATCCAAGACTACCTACACGGGGTCATTGACATATGGGTCCTGGCTACTTTGGCAACATTTGCCTACATACATATATGTTATGTTTAGGTTTAATGTGATTGTTTGAAAGGAGGCCTTCCCTCCTTTTTTTATGTTATGTGTAGGAATCTTCGTTCTTTATGTCGCTAGTTCTTTATGTCGCTAGCCCCTGCAGTGGGTGGACTAGGTGCTTCTTTGGATTACTGCTAATTTTTTTACATATTTGCAATACAAATGATTGAACCAGAATTACTAAAGTCAAACAGGCTATTCATTTGCAAGAGAATACTCTCCAGAACTTAGTAAAAGTGGAAACATTTCACTTTGCAAAGAATGCCCAATCACATGCAAGGAAAATTTAACAAAACATATTTTTGCTTAAAGCAGAGATCCACCCAAAAGAGAAAGCTCCACTTGTCTGCCTCTTCCCCCCTCCGCTGTCACATTTGGCACCTTTTGGAGGAGAGGGGGGAGTGGGTACATGCTTTTGACAGGTACCCGATCCCACATCTGGCTCAGTTCGCCGCAGCGCAGTGAGCTGGAAGTTCGGCCTCCTTCTCCTTCTCCCTGCAGCTGGCTCATTCACAAAGTGCAGTGCAATTTACACATGTGCAGTGGGGAAACCAAAATGGAGGCGTTTAACACCCGAGAGCCAATTTAAGAATTGACTCGGGTGAGGACACCGCTGGATGCCTGGCCAGTTAAGTGCCTAATAGTAAAAGCCAGCAACTACAGTGTTTGTAGCTGCTGACTTTTGCTTTTTTTTGCAGGGGAGGGGGGTCTCCTCTTTAAGCTCTGGGAAAAATTCCCTTGCAAAGTGCAACTTTCCTTGTAAAGTTTACAGTCTATTTGCCTTTAGCAAATCAAACCCTAGCAGTCTCAGAAACAGTAATGGGAACATCTGTGGTTCCCACAGATCTTGTTGTATTTTTGCCACATTTAACAGAGAGTACAATACCGTCACAATGCATTAAAAAAAATGATCTAAAATACTGGAAATATTATTGAGGATCCTATTTTAGGTGAAAAGTTCAGAATTTGTTCTCATTCCATTGAGGGTTCAAGATAACAGGGAAAATAGTAAAGGACTGGCTTAGCATGATATAATCAATGCAAAATTAGGCTTGTGGGTATTTTACAATGTATAGGAATATTGGGAAAATATAAATTTTTTATTATTGGACCAATATCCTGGAATGTATGTGATTTGACAATATGCTAAACCTCTTTTCTTGTTTACAATATATTCTGTCCATGCAAAGAATATTACTTTGGGAAAACTAAAAATGATTATGAGCAGCAGTGTAACAGATCAATCCAATATAGTGGTAGGAGCATAATGATGGTGCAAATAACTTTTCCAGGGATGAATGTTGGCATGGAAATGGTTCTGAATGGAAGTTAGGACTATAGAGCATGATGAATATAAAAAACATTGAAAGTAACTACAGGTATTTTCATGATATGAGGATGTAAATGCTAAAAAAATCTTCATTCCTGCCATAAGTGCAGGCAAATTAATGGTTAAATTAGCTTCTAATTTCACCATTGCGAACTGTGGCAATGCATGGCAACAAGAAAGCAATCATTTCAATATACATACAACAAAAAGGCAATCATAATACACAGGCTTGTGGTCAATCAAGACAGTACGTGGGTAATGTATACAATTGCTATAATATTCAGGCAACAAATGGGCAAACACTGTAAAATGCAGAAAACAAATGGGCGGTCTTGAGATCTAGTATATTTGAAAGGAGCTTTTTAATCTTTATAGTTGGAGTAGGATGATAAATCTGAGACTTTTATCTAGCCTACCAATTAGTTGTTAACCCCCTCCATGACTCTTCCAAGTAATCTTTCTCCTAGAATAAGTTTATTTTATCTCACACTCTATCACACTTTTGTTTAAAGTAAAAGAAACAAAAAGGGGAGATTGGCTAAAAAAAAGTACCCCAAAACAAGCAAGGCACAATTTGCTCCTATAATAGTTATAATAGTTATATTAACAACTTTTGGGGTTTCTATTCCTGCACAGATCTGGTATATACCCGAAGGAGCAGATTTTAAGATTTTTAACTCTAATAACAAAGTTGTTTCTATCTCCTACAGTGGATTGTTTTAAAAAATAAGATTTCATTCTTATATACAGTATGCCACAATGAAAACACGCCAGTTTAACTCAAAGCTTCAGAAACCGTTAATGCTTTATGCCAACTGTTACAAACACACATGCACAAGCGCACATTTCACACAAAGGCAAGCATGGCTTTGTTGAGTCCCTGACATGGGGGAAGGTAGTGAGGAAATGCAAAGGGAAGCAGAGAAGAGAATCAATAACGCCTAGGCCTGTCAATTTTATTGATACCCCCTGGAGAAGTGTTAACTACATGTTTGATATTACTGGCACTCCGGTCTGATAATTGCATGTCTTGGGGTTGTTAAGACTTTGCCAGAGATAATGAGATATGGGCAATTCACCATTCTACATTCTAAGAAAGTCACTCCAGAGGTGGGAAAGAGTTTGCTTTATTTGTGTGTTATTATTCATAACAGAATTTCAGCTAACTCATGAGAAGATCAGAAACAGCAATAGCTTTTGTGTCTTCAAATAAGACATTGCTGACTGTTTTTTATGTCAATGCCTTCAATGCCTTACTATTTTTAATATGCATTTTATATACTATATGATTGTTTTCATCCAGCAATTTAAAAACATTAATATTCCTGGAATGCAAGTTTTTGCAACCAAACTACTGACAAAATCTGGTGCAACTGTGCATAGAAATCAGCTTCCATTTTTTTGTCAAAGCGAAATTGAACAAGATGAAGTTAAAAGCTGATTGGCCACCAGATTTTGCACACTCCAGTTTTAGTAAATCAACCACTCTGTGTCTGATAGCCTTTTGACCTTCTAGCATACTGAGAATTTTTTTTTGCTTAAAGGGGCTGTTAAGGCAATGCAAACAAACAATGCCAGGCCCTCTGCTAGGATAACTGTGTGCCGTTTAGTAAAATTCATCTTCTAAATAACTTATTTCTTCAACTCGATCAGTTGTCACATGACCACCCGTCACTCTCTTACTCCAATGTATGTACTAGGGAGGGAGGGGCTGGGATCTCCCTCTGAAGTCTGCCCGCCAGTCAAGTGACCTCCCTCTGTAGTGCATACATCTGAGGAAGAGAGCTACAGGATACAGTATATACTACAGATTATCCTAGCAGAGGGGCTGGCAGCGCTTGTGTGCAGTAATGTTTGCACTGCTTGGAGTTTTGCTACAAGTGGAAGGGAGGGGTGGCTCACACGCAGAGCTGACAGGCAGGGAGGGGAGGAAGGAGGAGGACACAGGACACACAGGAGAGAAGAGAGGAGAGCTGCGGATGATGGAGGCACATAAACTGACTACGGTTAATCATGGCTGCTGAGCCCTGACACCGTTTACAGGGGGGAGGATATAGCCAGGCAGGGTCACAGGATCAGCCAGGTATTTTAGGTGATATTGGGGGGGGGGGGGGGGGCAAAATACACAACACAAGCACTGTGCTGTTTTTAATGCTTTAAAGGAACAGGATCCTTATTCTTTTTTTTTTTTTTTTTAGGGTAACAAACGCTTTAAAGCAGAACTGACCCTCTCTTAATAACAAAAAATCTGTGCAAGTGATGGAAGAGCATGTATACAACATACTTATTCTTAAACTGTTACCCTCTGAACTACAATTTTATGCTGTTTCCTGGTAATTTTTTTCTTTAGCAACGCAATAGTTGCCCATGTATGCATATTTCATTTGCCTAACTACCTAACCATTACCAGGTCACATGACCAGGAACCCAAAGTACACATCATGAAAGATCTCAAAACACTAGTGCAATTGTATAATTCTCATTCCTGCCTCCTAGCAGTGCTGTAAACCTACACTGTGGGGTGCATGTACATTAGGACATGCACAAGAACATGTCAAACTGTGAAGCACAATACATACAGTGAATATGTATTAATGGCAAATGATATCACATCAAAATAGCATGATGCATGTAGTACAACAAGAACATGTTATACTGCATTAGATCACTGTTTCATCTAAGAAGACCATATTATATGGAAAAAGTAACTAACAGTGTCAGATTAAATAATTTTTATCAAATTATAATAACTAGCAGCATCAGATTATACTATTCCCATTTTTTTCACTTCAGCCATCAAAAAGACACTCCCTCCACAAAAAATACTCTCTTTATGTGAAGCCCCTTTCCTCCTTCAAATTCATCCAGCAAATTCAGCCTCTCCCTCTACCCCTTACTCTCACCCCAATGAACCCTCCCTGTACAGGTAAGGATAGATGTCCATGCCATATTGGTGGCCAAAGTAAACGCCCTTGATTCAAAGGTAGTCGGTGTAGAATCCATTACTTTGATCATCAGTATAAATACAGTATAATACAGTATAACTACATAGGTGGAGAGTACAGAATCTCCATATAAGATGTGTTATAGATTCCTTTATTGCAGCAGTCATTCAGAATGATAAACTACAGCCAGGTAACTTATAAAAATGCATGAAAAACAAAGGCTATGGATAATAGCAGCCACAGATCATAGATTGAAAGAGTCCAAAATATGCACAATTTATCATAAAATAAAAACATTATGCTACATAAGGTATATTCCAGCCCAGTAGACATGGCCATTTCATTTGGGAACCAGCAGTGAACCACATAAATAAAAACTTAAACAAAAATATTTTTTATATACATTCAATAGTATTTTCCAACCTATGGCCCAGGGATTAAAGTGTACCCTGACACAGCATGCGTTGAACCCCCCCACACCTTTACTCAATCCAGTCTGAACTGATGACATTTCTTTACACCTCAAAACTTTAACTAAGGGGTTTCAGAGATTGCAAGAGAGAACACACAGTAAGGCTAACCAAAGACATAGGAAAATTGTCTTCTGAGAAAATTGTATGTTCATTAAGTACATATGAGAAAGTACCAGATATGATGTCTGCAGTAACAGGAAAAAGAGTGCAAAGCAGGCATGAAAAGGTTGTTTTTAATATGAAATGCAATTCAAGGTTGTAATTTAACAGCTTGCACCTACTTTCTATAGTTTTATCACCAAATATTTACTTAAATGTGAAACACACTAGATCAGTAAAGCCATTTTTTTTTGCTGGTGTTATGCTAGTGTCTGGACCTTAAACTGGTGACCTAAATTCCTGGTCGTAAACCTTGTTTTATAATAAAACAAGTACATGCTGGTACATACTGTACCATAATAAGTGTCAGGGATGTGGCATGCACAGACATGCATTTGCTGATGTCCATCTTGCTGGGCTAAGGAGAATGCCTATGCGCATGAGTGGGAACATTAGCGTGAACAGGCAACAGCATATGCACATGTGTGAAAGTACGAACGCATGTTAGCCATTAATGCTGGTGCCAAATGGCCTATATAAAGACGGCAGCCGCACTAGTGCAGTGCTGTCTGATCTGCAGCTTTACCTGAGTCTGATCCTGTATCTGCATCTGATTACCTGTGTTTGACCTGGCTTCCTTGACTATGCTTGCTTATCTCCAGTCCTGACCCTGGCTTGCCTTAACCTTGCTATACCTGCTAGTCTGCCCGATATCTTGCTGCCAACCTCTGCCTGTCTACTGACCAATTTCTGCTTACCGCTTATGCCATATCTGATTATCTGTGATTGACCAGGTTCGTCTGACCCTGTTTCAGTCTTGCTCCATCCTGCTCCATCCAGTACCTGGTGATGCTGTCCTGCATCCGCTGTGCATCTGCTGAGGATCCGCACCTGCTGCTTCTGCTGCCACCTGCTGGTCACCACCCAGCCTGGCCTGGCGATTCATCAGCTGCACATCTCTACTGTCAGCAAGGAATTCAGCAGGCTCACTGCACTCTCACAGGCAGCGCAGTGGGCATTCCCATAGGCATGCGCACATAGGGTGGCAGGTGTGCATGGACACACCCTAATCACCTTAGAAAATGTGCGATCGGATCATATCCGATTACGTGTGGGCTGCATCTGACTTTTTCCGTTGGATTTTTCAAAGCCCAAAGTTTGAGAGCATGGATCTAAAATTTTCCAACAACAAAATCCGATCATTTAAATTCTGATAGTGTGTAGAAAATTCCAACGGACAAAGTGCCACGCATTCTCAGAATAGACTAAGAGATGAAAGCTATTGGCTACTGGCCTCTTTATGGTCCCGTCGTATGTGTAATACGTCACCGTGTTCTGAACAATGGGATTTTCTGACAATTTTGTGTGACCATGTGTATGCAAGACAAGTTTGGGCTAACATCCGTCGGAAAAAAATCAGACAAATTTTGTTGTCGGAATGTCCGACCGTGTGTATGGAGCAGTAGAGTGATAATAGTATGTCTATAACATATATAGTACATGTACAGAAGTTACTTTCAGCCCCTTTTTTACAGCCTTTTAAAAATGATTTGCACAATATATCCATTCACCTATAAATGCTGTGCAGCCTGGATATAATATACTGTACACATAGCACACCTATTCATAAAGAAATAACTTAATATTACAATTGACCACCTTACTTGGCTATCTCTGTTATCATTTTGTAACACTCTGCAATCTTTGAATTCTACAATTTAAAGAAACTGAAGTAAACTGCTGTAATGGAGTAAAGTATACAGCTCAATTCTCCATGAACTAATGCTTCAATATATCTCAATGAAAGCCAGGTTTAGTGGGTCAATTGAAAGAAGAATCTTTACATGATGACAGAGTAGGGTTTAGTTACCGCTCTTCAAGTCACAGCATCAATACCATTGAGCTTTCCTGATAAAGGAACCTAGGCAGGCCAGCAGTGGAAATAATGTCCCTTTCTATGAACAGAATGAAAAGATATTTTACACTGTTAAATATGTTAATTATAATTTAAGTATTGTTCAAATATACTATAATTATTACATTCAAAGATAAGCAAACAATGCTACATCTAGTTTCAATAGTTCAGAATTCATGTTGGTGAATCATCATCACCATTCTTTGGCCTATATAAACTTTATTAAAAAGTTCTTCTCCTATTCTATAACTTCTTAGCTTTAGCAGTTCTTAATATGGTCAGTGCTACAGGTATTAGAAAAGGCAGGTCATAAATGATTGATCAATCAATCAACTTGGGTACAACCAGACTGTTGGGCTTTACCTACGATTATTGCTAGCTGCTGCTAGAGCCGCTAGCAATAATCACTGTCTTCTCCCGGTTAGGATGGCTACAAGAAGGCAATGGCTCAGCAGGAGGGATCAACCCATGGTTGCAGGAAAGAAATTTGCTACGTGTAAGGCCGTCCTTATTTTTAAGCTACCTAAAGTGTCTTTCCACTTAGAACAGTAAGCCTTTGAGTGCCTTCTTTCACTGTGCCCCTTTCTTTATTGGTCTATATATATAGTGCCTTGAAAAAGTATTCATACTCCTTGAAATTTTCCACATTTTGTCATGTTACAACAAAAAACGTAAATGTATTTTTTTTTTTTACAAATAAATGAAAAGTGTGGGAGGGATTTGTATTCAGCCCCCCTCCCCCCCCCCCCCCGAGTCAATACTTTGTAGAACCCCCTTTCTTGTAAAATAGCTCAAGCTCTGTCAGATTGGATGGAGAGAGTTTGTGAACAGCAGTTTTCAAGTCTTGCTACTGATTCTCAATTGAATTTAGGTCTGGATATGAATATGCTTTGATCAAAACCATTCCATTGTAGCTTTGGCTGTATGTTTAAGGTCATAGTTCTGCTGGAAAATGAACCTTCACCCCAGTCTCAAGTCTTTTGCAGATGTTGGCTCCATCCATCTTCCCATCAACTCTGACCAGCTTCCCTGTCCCTGCTGATGAAAAGCATCCCCACAACATGAAGCTGTGTTTCACAGTGGGGATGGTGTGTTTAGGGTGATGTGCTATGTTCGTTTTCTGCCACAGTTATCATTTTGCTTTTAGGCCAAAAAGTTCAATTTTGGTCTTATCTGACCAGAGCACCTTCTTCCACATGTTTGGTGTGTCCCCCATATGGCTTCTTGCAAACTGCAAATGGAACTTCTTATGGCTTTCTTTCAACAATGGTTTTCTTCTTGCAACTTTTCCATAAAGGCCAGATATGTGGAACGCATGACTAATAGTTGTCCTGTGGACAGATTCTCCCATCCGAGCTGTAGATCTCTGAAGCTTCTCCAGAGTTACCATGGGCATCTTGGCTTCTTCTCTGATTAATGCTCTCTTTGTCTGGCCTGTGAAGGTGGATTGCCTAACTAACCTCTGAGGGCTTCACAGAACAGCTGTATTTATTCTGAGAATAAATTACACACAGGTGGACTCTATTTACTAGTTAGGTGACCTCTGAAGGCAATTGGTTACACTAGATTTTAGTTTGGGGTATCAGAGTAAAGGGGGCTGATGATACAAATGCAGGCCACACTTTTCACATAATTATTTGTCAAAAATATTGAAAACCATTCATAATTTTTCTCCCACTTCACAATTATGTGCCACTTTGTGTTGGTCTATCACATAAAATACAAATAAAATGCATTTACGTTTTTGGTTGTAACATGACAAGATGTGGAAAATGTCAAAGGGTATGAATACTTTTTCAAGGCACTGTAGTATAAAACAGATCAGTCCTGTTGCTCACAAACTAAAGATTTCTTCTTCTCGTATGCCAAATTAATTTAGGCTGGGTTCACATATGAGTATGCAGCGGCTCACAGCAGGAGTCCGGTGCGTCCTTGTTCACCGTTACAGGTCCTATTTCAGCCCAAATTTTGGGCTGAATTCAGACCTGAAACGGGGCAAAAGATGTAAATCTCACTGGAGCCGCTGCAGAGCTATGTGAACTGGCTCCATAAAGGGCTGGTCACAATCTCCTGCTAGTGCGGATTGGATGAGGGGAACCTGCATTCAATTGGCACTAGTTTGAATCCAGCGTACCTAGAGCATTTGGCACCCAGGGCCCATCCTATATTTGGCACCCCCCCCCAACTGTAAAAACACCCACAAAAAAACACCCTCCTCTGCCAAGATCAGTGTTTTTTAATTCTGCTTTCTTTTTTAAATGGCGCTGTTGACTACCGAGTAAACCGGAAGTGACACTGTGCTGTCGCTTCCAGTTTTCTACATCGGAGACCTGATCAAAGGCAAATTCAGCTTTGTTCGCGTCTCTGGCCAGCTGGCTGGTGGCTCAAGTCTGCGGGTGGGATGGGAGACCTGGGCGGAGCTGTGGGGGGATGGGGACATCCCCTCCCGCTCCTTGTAATAACAGCCAATGCTGTTCATCCATGGTAGCCAGTGACAATAGACGGGACAGGACCGAGGTGTCAGTCACTCAGGTGTTAGCAGATGCCACATTTTTGGACAGATTGTGGCGCGGTCAGGAAAGTGGAGAGCTGGACTGGAGCTGCTATGAGGGAGACATCAGAGTGAGAAGGGGGGACAGCTGACAATACAAAGTATGGCCCATGTCTACTGTCCTCAGGGACAGATCTGATCCAGATATCCCACTGTATGGCGATCTCTGGATCGGATCTGTCCCTGGGGACAGCATTGGCATTGATGATTTGATTCAGATTTGGGAACGGACCTGCTGACAAGGCATGTTGCTTGCTGGACCATGGATGGGATCTGATGGCCGCAGGGAAGATGGCAAGATGCCGCTGTGACCTGCTGCTTGCTGGACGGATCTGATGGCTGCAAGATGTGGGTGTAAGTCCCCCCTTTATCAGACCAGCTCATCTACTCTATACCTGGTTTGTGAACACAGCAACACCACCCCCCCCTTACCAGGTAAGCTCACAGCTCAGCTACTATAGGTGGGTGGTAGACACACAGCAATATACAGCACACACATGCATTCTGCAACCTGTATACAGCACACGCCTGGATTCTGCAACCTGTATACAGCACACGCCTGGATTCTGCAACCTGTACATAGCACACGCCTGCATTCTGCAACCTGTATACAGCACACGCCTGCATTCTGCAACCTGTACATAGCACACGCCTGCATTCTGCAACCTGTACATAGCACACGCCTGCATTCTGCAACCTGTACACAGCACATGCCTGCATTCTTCAACCTGTATACAGCACATGCCTGGATTCTGCAACCTGTACATAGCACACGCCTGCATTCTGCAACCTGTATACAGCACATGCCTGAAATCTGCAACCTGTATACAGCACATGCCTGGATTCTGCAACCTGTATACAGCACACGCCTGGATTCTGCAACCTGTACATAGCACACTCCTGCATTCTGCAACCTGTACATAGCACATGCCTGTATTCTGCTACCTGTATATAGCACAAATCTGGATTCTGCAACCTGTACATAGCACACGCCTGCATTCTGCAACTTGTACATAGCACATGCCTGTATTCTGCTACCTGTATATAGCACAAATCTGGATTCTGCAACCTGTAAACAGCACACGCCTGGATTCTGCAACCTGTATACAGCACACGCCTGCATTCTGCAACCTGTACATAGCACACGCCTGTATTCTGCTACCTGTATATAGCACAAATCTGGATTCTGCAACCTGTATACAGCACACGCCTGGATTCTGCAACCTGTATACAGCACACGCCTGGATTCTGCAACCTGTATACAGCACACGCCTGCATTCTGCAACCTGTACATAGCACACGCCTGCATTCTGCAACCTGTACATAGCACACGCCTGCATTCTGCAACCTGTACATAGCACACGCCTGCATTCTGCAACCTGTACACCCCCCCATCAGTTCAGCTACACTATACCTACTACACAGCAACCCCCCCCTTCTATGACAGACCAGCACAGTAAGGATGGCAGGACAGACACACTCCTCCAACGTCTTCTCACAGCTCACACATCCCCTATCACCAGCTCACCTCGGCTCTCAGCTTCTGCTAGGGAGGTTTAGTCTCTGGAAGATGATGTGGACACAAAGTGTAACAGCAACCACCCCCACGCTGAATGATGACACACTCAGCTCGGCTGCTCAGCAGTGGTGGGTGGAGCTAGCAGGGGAAAACAGAAACTAGACCATACTATTTCGGCAGCAGTGTTGGGGGTGTTCCAGCTCACAAAAAACTCACAAAAAACAGAGCAGCCAGAGCCAGGGATTCCCTTCAGGATTATGTCAGACTGTCTGAGTGCAGAGTGAACCCCATAGCAATGCCATCCAGCCACTTACACCCCCCTCAATGTGTGGCACCTGGGGCGGAACGCCCCCCCCCCGCCCCCTGCTTGGTACGCCCCTGCCAACAAGCCCACCTATCCTGATCTTTTCAAGGTAAATTTGAAATTAAGTCCTGTATAGGGAATACTTCTGACTTTGCAGCATTGAAAAATGTGTAAATTAAAAAAATAAGAGCATGGTTATTTTTCAAAGATCTGTACCCTTCGTCTAAATTATAGCAATTTTTTCACCATCTCTTGGCAATAAGCAGTCCTGTGTTCTGGAAGGTTGAGACATTTTCTGCAGGTGGAATATCTCTAGTTTAACACCCACACAGTCTAAAGACCAAATATACTTACTCTTATGATATAACGTATGAAATGTATGTGCTCAGTTTGTTGCAACAGTGTCTGATTAAAAAGTCCTTCCAGGTCATTTGTAAACTTTGGTAAACTTTTACTGTTCCTGATCTCATTCTAATCTTGACCTGGTCTGCTGTCTGTATCAATCTGGGGGTTTTGGTAGATCATAAGCTTAATAATAAAACACAAGAAGAGAGCGCAAAACTGCCTTAGTGTAACTCAGCTTTAAAAACACTACAATGGTCAAACTCACATTGTGTGAAGATTAATACAGCATAAGGATTCCACTGTGGCCACACTCCTATAACCACCTCAAGATCCCGACAGGCGAAGGGGGAGCTATGGACATTCAACCTAGCTGGCCGGATCCTAGCAGCACATCTGAGGCTATCCACCACCACGCTCGACATGCAGATCCTAATGCACATGCGCCCGGTCCAGTGCACGGCTAATGCCGTGTACACACAATCGGAATTCTCGTTGGAAAAGCCTTGGATGGTTTTTCCGACGGAATTCCGCTCAAGCTTGTGTTGCATACACATGGTCACACCAATTTCCGACCGCCAAGAACGTGGTGACGTACAACACTACAACAAGCAATGCGGAATAGACTCCCTCAAGAGCTGGTTCTGGCCAGTTCAGTAGATTGCTTTAAAAAGGCCTGGATTCTTTCCTTAATGTATATAATATAACCGTGTACTGACATTTATAGGTAAAGTTGTGGCCACCTCAAATAGTGACAGGACAGTGCATGCATTATTGATCAGTAGCCACTGGCATGGCGAAAAGAGGTCAAGCTCCCCTGACCCTGTCCTGGTGCCATACTCGCACAGGTACTCGTTGATGGCCCTCTGCTGTGTGTGCAGCCACTGCAGCATTGCCAACATTGAGTTCCACCTGGTGGGCATGTCAACAATGAGGCAGTTGCCACTGAGGTACAGCACATTCCACAAATTTGTGAAAGAGGGCAAGTTTTACCAGCTGAAAAGACAGCAGTTACAGTGCTAGCAATTTGGCCAAGCTAGCATTCAGATGCTGAGCATGTGGATGGCTGGGCCTGATTTTCTTTTTTACGGTTCAGCAATTGGGGTAGGGAAATTTTCCTGCTAAAATCTGATAGTAGTGTACTGCTAGCAGATTGGCTGCAAGTACTTGGGACACCTATTGCTATACCTTCATTCCTCTCAGTGCAGGTTTTTGAGAGGACTGGAGGTATAGTAGGGTTGGATATCCCAGATGAGGAGCAAGGAGAAGTCAGCCTTTTTCTTTGATGTGTTTCTTTCAAGTGCTGTTGCCAATGGACTGCATGGCAGGTCATCATATGTCTGGTCAAGCATGTGGTGCCCAAGTGGCTGCTGTTCAGGCCATGGTTGAACCGCTTCAGACATTGGTTGCAAACAGCAACAGCGCAATCTGCTGCACACGTGTCAAAAAAGCCCCACACCAAGGAACTTTAAAAAGTCAGCGGAGAGTCAGCAGTGCCCCGCACCTGCGGAGCTCTGCGATGTGATGCAATAGGCTGCTCTTAAGCTGCCCCCTAGAGGACATCCTGCTTCATTGGAGTTGTGCCTCCTATTCTTCCTCCTCTCTTCTCTCAGGCATCCAAGTACAGTCAGTGACCTCATCATCCCCTCCCTCCTCGTCACTGGAGAAAACTTGGCAGTATGCTGCAGCTGGGGGGAACATGACAGGCAGTTTCTTGTCCTTCTTGGGCACCCCGTCTCTCTAGGCTCATGTTACTCCCTTCCTCAACCTGGAAACCAACATCGGAGCCTTAAAATTGCTGTGCATCCTCCAGCAGCATGTACCCAACACTGTGGTCAGCCCCTGGTCAACTCTCAGGCCGCTAACACACGGGCGGACTATCCGTCCAACTAAGTACATCTTTTACTTTTGAATGAACGGACTTGACCACACACGACGAACAGACAGTCCGCTGAAAGCTTGCGCGATGACGTGTACGGCACGTACGACGGGACTAGAAATACGACGTCCAATACACTGCAATGCAACCTTCGGCCGTGTAAATCCTTTCTGAGCATGCGCCATACTTAGTCCGTCCAACTTGCCTACTCACGAGCGGACTGTCCGCTGAAACCAAGTTTGGACGGACAATATTACGGAAATTCCGAAAGACTTAGTCCGCCAGACTGTCTGCTGAAAAAGTCCGCTGAAGCCCACACACGAGCGGATTGTCCGCTGAAACACGTTTCAGCGGACCAAGTCCGTCAGACAGTCCGCCCGTGTGTACGCGGCCTCACAGTGAATTATGGGGTGTTCCATGGCACACAAATTTTCCATGAACACCTCATAACGTTCGCTCTTCAGGGATTAAAGGGGGATATGGTCAACTTGTACAAATATATAAGGGGTCCATATAGTGAACTTGGTGTTGAGTTATTCACTTTCCAGGCAACACAGAAGACAAGAAGGCACTCTTTACGCTTCACAGTAAGAGCTGTGAAAATGTGGAACAGACTCCCTCCAGAGGTGGTTCTGGCCAGCTCAGTAGATTGCTTTAATAAAGGCCTGAATTCTTTCCTAAATGCACACAATATACCTGGGTACTGACATTTATAGGTAAAGTTGATCCAGGGAAAGTTCGATTGCCTCTTGGGGGTCAGGAAGGAATTTTTTCTCCTGCTGTAGCAAATTGGATCATGCTTTGCTGGGTTTTTTTTGCCTTCCTCTGGATCAACCGTGGGTATAGGATTGGGTACATGGGATTGTGTTGTATTATTTTTTATTTATTTATTTATTTTTGTGATTACACTAGATGGGCTTTTGTCTTTTTTTCAACCTGACTAACTGTGTATCTATGTAACTATGAATGGGCGAACACCCAGTGTTTGAGTCGAACTTATGTTTGATCCGAACATCGAGCTAATCCCTAGTCATAGTATCACCCCCTCATCTATCTAAATACTTACATGAGTCCTCACACAATCCAGTGGCTTTCTCCTCTCTCCCCATTCCCACAGGCTTTGCTGAGGCAGCGGGAGCCATTGGCTCCAACTGCTGTCAATCAAATTCTCTGAGTGGTGGGTGGGGCCAAGCCATGCTAAGTGTGCCAATTGACATACACAGCCCAGCCCAAGAGCAAGCCCCTTCCTATAGGGGCTCACTAAAAAGAGGAGAAAACTAGAGTGCTAGCGGAGGACCCCAAAATAAAGGTTCAGGGATGCTTTATGCAATACCATTGCACAGAGCATATAAGCACATCAGAGTAGATAAGTATAACATTAAAATGTATTAGTTTAAAAAAAAGCCTGAAACTATATACAGTTGGACCAGCTACTAGGTAAATGTATTAGGTTTACTATAGTTAGATGTAAAGAATTTGGGGATATAAAAAGGAATTATAAAAAAGATATACTTCCTCTTACAAGAATCTTCTGTGCATACCACAATCAATCAATTGCAGCCTCACTGTGCTCATCAAATGCAGCCATTGTGCCCATCAAATGCAGCCACTGTGCCCATCATATGCAGCCCCTGTGCCCATCATATGCAGCCATTGTGCCCATCATATGCAGCCAGTGTGCCCATCATAATATGCAGCCACTGTGCCCATCAAACTCAGCCACTGTGTCCATCATATGTAGCCACTTGTGCCAATCATATTCAGCCACTTGTGCCCAATAAATGCAGCCATTGTGCCCATCCTATGCAGCCATTTTGCCCATCATATGCAGCCACTTGTGCACATCATATGCAGCCACTGTGCCCCATCATATGCAGCCACTTGTGCTCATCATATGCAGCCACTTGTGCCAATCAAATGCAGCCACTTGTGCCGATCAAATGTGGCCACTTGTGCCCATCATATGCAGCCACTTGTGCCAATCACCCCCGCCCCCCCCCCCCCCAGTGCATTCAGAAGGCTGGAGTGTGGACAGGGTTTGGCCGTTTGGGCACCTGGGCTGAAACAAATGGGAGGAGGATTCAGAATATCAGATTGGACAGGTGGCCGAGGAGCTAGGAAGACAGTGATGACAGGCGACAAGCAGATACAGCTCGACTCTACAGCCATGACTGCTGCAGGGGGCAGAAGCGGTGCGGCCTTTACTCGCCATCAGATCGGCCTGGGGGGGGGCAAATGCATCCCTGCCCAGCTTGCCACTGCCACCCAAAACTTATTTTCAAAGGTGCCGCTCTACTCGTCTGAATCCACCGGTCGACTCCACCACCACTGTGGCCGGAAAACTGGAAGTGACAAGTGTCCTCTCCTCCGGTCCCAGACGACTCCACTCCCACATGTCAGTGAGGAAACAAACACCGCCCACTGTCCTCTCCTCTGGTCCCCGCTGCTACAATCTTATTCAGTTAATCTGGCACATTAACAAATCAGAATAGAGTGCACTCCGACCACACCCTAAACATGTACAAATCAGCTTCCCAGCCTGCAATCAGCCTGTCCGGCGCCTGGTCACACTTAAAGTGACAATTATGTTTTTTTAAACAGATTGGGGGGGTGGTGGGGGTCAGTTGCCAAACTCCCCCTATGGACAGGCCGCCACTGTATGAATTACCTTTGCCCCCGTTTTTAAAAGTCAGGTTCAACTGTGTCTTCTTTTTTCCTGAACATGTCTAACAAATATGTAGTTACAATGGTATGTTATGCATATTACAAATCCATGTTATTCAAAGCTTACCTAAATCTTTCTTTAAACATATGTCATATTGTGGTTATTTGTCATGTTTGTTAGTATTTGCAGATGATACTAAGCTAAGCAGGGCAATAACTTCTCCGCAGGATGTGGAAACCTTGCAAAAAGATCCGAACAAATGAATGGGGTGAGCAACTACATGGCAAATGAGGTTCAATGTAGAAAAATGTAAAATAATGCATTTGGGTGGCAAAAATATGAATGTAATCTATTCATTTGGGTGGAGAACCTCTGGGGGAATCTAGGATGGAAAAGGACCTGGGGGCCCTAGTAGATGATAGGCTCAGCAATGGCAAGATTTTAAAACGCGTATTGATAAGTCTCCAACAGGTGGCAACCTTCCAGGTGGTCAATGGTGAGCAAGCACCTCCGAGTGGATGTGATGTAACTTGCATTTAGGGTGTTAATGCCCTTTATGAATCCCTTTCTTTTGCTGTCCTATAAAACATGTTGTAGCACCATCCTTGCAGGAGCTGCTTGGTTCGATGGATCCTTTTTGCTGCCGCTACTCCTTAAACTCAAGGGGTTCCCACTGACACTCCTTGTTATAGACTGAATGCCACTCACAGCTGAGCAGCTTAAATGTTAATATTCTTGTGCTTTATGACAGTACACTGAAATAGACCATAAGGAACTTGAGGAATAATAAGCTGACTGTATTATCGAAAGGTAGGCAAATGCAATGCTTAGGCAAAATAAACAGGACAACAGAATATGTTAATTTAACTCACCTAGGGCCATTAACTTGCACTGTAATGTAATAAGCTAAACCCCATTACACTAGTCTACTCAGTATCTGTAAGCATAGCATCAACCATGAAAGCATGAATGGCATAAATGGCAGCCCAGCAGTACAGTGGCTCTGTGCCCTGGGAGGGGGGAGGAGGGGTTGGTTGAAGGAGGACAGTGGGTGTATGGATACACAACCATCTAGACTTTAGGTTTATTTCTGGATATACCTAAATCAGTAGATTGTACTGATATTTAAAATATTAATATCAATAATATTTCTAATACCTAATATCTATGATTAACCATATCAGCTTTTTGAAGCTCGTGCCTTTGTTTTTGGCTAATATTTAATTAATGTGGACTTATCTTATGGTTAGTTTAAGGGAAAGTAATGCAGAAATGTACAAAAGTGAGTCTTAAATCTTTAGACCAGAATAAGGAAAATTGTTTTCTTATTTACCGTAATTTTCCTTTCCTGGATCATCCTCATGTCAGGCTACCATGGGTCAGTACCGCCCTCTCTGACTCCTCCAGGACAACCTCTTTCCTAACTCATAAAAGGGCGGCTGTCTGCCCCAATCAGTCTTAAAAATACCCACCTTGCAACGCACTTTGGGTGGGAGTCCCCGGCTGACATGAGGAGGATCCAGGAAGGGAAAATTACAGTAAGCATTTTAAGTAAAAAAAAAAACGATAAAAAAGGGAGAGGGCAGTTCATATGAAATGAAGTTGCCACCTTCGGAAGAAAACTTGGCACAGGCCTGAGTACCACTCTGTCTTGAAAAATTAGGCAGTAGAGCTCTTTGGCTGAGAAAGTACACAACTCGGACACCCTCCTTGCTGAAGCAATTGCGGTCAAAAAAATTGTCCTTAATGTCAGAAGAAACAGAAAACATGGCAAAACTGGATCAAATGGCGGGCCTAACAAAGAAATTGTATTGAAACCTCCTTCTCCGCCATCTGGCCCAGGGTACAACCGGGATCGAGGAGGACAGTAACCCCAAGTACTACATACACTTCTTCGCTATCAGAAATCATTTGGACATCACAATCTTCGTCTTGTTTCGCATTTGTTGAATCTTTTTGTGGGGAAGAAATACACGACCCCGGATCATATTGTATTGGACTTCCAAAATCTGTGTCGGCTGCATCTGGCTCTTCTGGTAGTTGATCAGCCAACCGAAGCTTCTGAGTGCCTCGCAGGTTATCAATACATGTTCTTGTAGGAGAGGCCTCGACAGAGCTAGTAGAAGAATGTCGTCCAGGTAGTGGAATATCTGTATGCCTTTTACTCTCAAGACTGCAATGACGGCTGACAAAACTTGTGAAAATGTTCTGGGCACCGTAATAGTCTGAATGGCAGACATCGAAATTGAAAATGCAAGCCTTCTACTGCAAAGCGAAGAAAGCACTAATGAGCTGCATCTATGGGCATGTGTAGGTAGGCATCTTGCAAATTGACTGAGACCATCCAATCACCCTTTTTGACTACTGAAATGATAGTTTGTAGAGACTCCATTCTGAATGATGGAACCTTCATAAAGGAATTTAGGACCTGTAGCCTCCTGAGGCTTTCACGACCAAGAACAAAGGGGAATACACGCCTTTGCCCCATTCGCATCTTGGAACTGGAAGAATTGCCTGTGCCGTTCACAATTCCTCTATGTATGGCAATAAACATTGCCTCTTCTTTGGACAAACTGGAACCTGAGTATCCACGAAAAAAATTTAGGTTGTCTGGTTTCAAACTCCAACCGATTCCCTGTTTGAACCATGTCTAGGATCCAGGCATCTTGTACCTTGTCCGCCCAAATGAGACAGTCTTGCTCCCACCTCAGGGACCTGGGCGAAGAGACCTTCAGAATAGCTTGTTTGGGGTTTTTGCTGTCTGATTAGCCTTAAGCCTGACAGCCTTTGGAAAAGATGGACCAGCAGCTTTCCATTGTCTGAAGAATGGCCTACTCGGCCGATATGTAGTGGCTTCTCTGAACCCTTCTTTGGATCCTTTGGAAGGATGAATGGACTGACACAGCCTTCTTCTCTCCTGCGGGATCAGTTCTGATTTGACGCCATAGACCAGCTGAATTGCTGATTCCAATGCTTTGCCGAACAATAGTTTTCTGTCAAAGGGCACAGAGCAAAGGCTGTTTGAAAGCATTGTCAGCCGACCAATGCTTTAACCATAATGCTGGACAAATGAGCCATTCATTTAGCCATAATTCTGACTTGGTCTACAGCTGCCTCTGCCAGAAAATCCAGTGCGGTTCCAATGGACTGTAAAGGATAAGAATCACCAGCTCTTACCACCTCTCCCGAAGATCAGGCCTCTAACTCTGCTATCCACACTCTTAGGGCTACTGCCACCGAAGTTAGTGTGATAGCTGGCCTGCAGGCTGCTCCCACCACAATATATACAGTATCTCACAAAAGTGAGTACACCCCTCACATTTTTGTAAATATTTTATTATATCTTTTCATGTGACAACACTGAAGAAATTACACTTTGCTACAATGTAAAGTAGTGAGTGTACAGCTAGTATAACAGTGTACTACAAGCTGTACACTAAAAATAACTCAACACACAGCCATTAATGTCTAAACCGCTGGCAAAAAAAGTGAGTACAACCCTAATTGAAAATGTCCAAATTGGGCCCAATTAGCCATTTTCCCATCCTCGGTTTTATGTGACTTGTTAGTGTTACAAGTGTGAATGGGGAGGTGTGTTAAATTGGGTGTCATCTCTCTTACTTTCTCATACTGGTCAGTAGAAGTTTAACCACTTGAGGACCGCCGTATTGCCATTGTACGTCAGCACAATGGCACAGGCAGGCACAATCACGTACATCTACGTGATTGCCTTCCAGCGGGTGGGGGGTCCGATCGGACCCCCTCCCGCTGTTTACGGCGGTCCGATTCGGTCCAGGAGCGCTCCGTGATGAGGGGATGGCCGTTGGTTTTCGGCCACCCCCTCTGGATCGCTCCTGGCCAATGAGAAGCTTCCTCCCCTGTGTATTGTTTACACAGGAAGGAGGAAGTGATGTCATTCTCCTCGGGGCGGTCTTTTTGACCGGACTACGAGGAGAAGAGTAAAAGTAAGTGTGCACCAACACTACACTGACATGTAGGTACACACAGGCACACAAACCCCCCCCGATCCCCCCCGATCGCCCCCCGATCCCCCCCCGCCCCCCCTCCCCCCCCAGTCACAGTGTCACTGATTGCATTGATCATTTCTTTACTGATCAATGCATTCAGTGTCAGTTGTGACAGTAAAAACTGTCAGGACAGTTAGTGTTAGGTCCAGGGTAGCCCCCTATCACCCCCCAATAAAGATTTAACCCCCTGATTGCCCCTAGAGTTAACCCTTTCACCCCCTTTTGCCAGTGTCACTAAGCGATCATTTTTCTGATCGCTGCATGTGTCGCTAGTGTCGCTAGGTAGCTAGTTATTTTTTTAGGTTCACCGCCAGGTTTTTATATCGCTAGGTACCCCGATATACTACCCAATAATGTTTTTAACCCCCTGATTGCCGCTAGTTAACCCTTTCACCCCCTTTTGCCAGTGTCACTAAGCGATCGTTTTTCTGATCGCTGCATTAGTGTCGCTACAGTCGCTAGGTAGCTAGTTATTTTTTTAGGTTCACCGCCAGGTTTTTATAGCGCTAGGTACCCCGATATACTACCCAATAATGGTTTTAACCCCCTGATTTCCGCTAGTTAACCCTTTCACCCCCTTTTGCCAGTGTCACTAAGCGATAATTTTTCTGAACGCTGCATCAGTGTCGCTAGTGTCGCTAGGTAGCTAGTTATTTTTTTAGGTTCACCGCCAGGTTTTTATAGCGCTAGGTACCCCGATATACTACCCAATAATGGTTTTAACCCCCTGATTGCTGCTAGTTAACCCTTTCACCCCCTTTCACCAGCGATCACAGTATAAGTGTCACTGGTGACGCTGGTTAGCCAGTTAGTTATTTAGGTTCCCCGTCAGGTTTTTATATAGCGCCAGGGACCCCCATATACTACCTAATAAAAATTTGAACCCCCTGATTGCCCTTAGTTAACCCTTTCACCACTGATCACCGTATAAGTGTTACGGGTGACTCTGGTTAGTTTGTTTTTTATAGCATTTTATATTCAAATCTGGAAGGCAGTGCTTGGTTTTCGGGGTCCCGTACGTGGCTAGGCTCCCAAAAAGTCCCCCACATGTGGTATCCCCGTACTCGGGAGAAGCAGCAGAATTTATTTTGGGGTGTAATTTGACTTCTGCCCATAGCATGTGTGAGCAATATATCATTAAGTGACAACTTTGTGCAAAAAAAAAAAAAGTTTGTAATATTCCCGCAACTTTTGGCAAAATATAAAATATTCCATGGACTCAACATGCCTCTCAGTAAATAGCTTGGGGTGTCTACTTTCCAAAATGGGGTCATTTGGGGGGGTTTTGTGCTATTTTGGCATTTTATGGCCTTCGAAACTGTGATAGGTAGTGAGGAGTTAAATCAAAAATTTGCACCCTTAGAAATCCTGAAGGTGGTGATTGGTTTTCGGGGTGCCGTGCGCGACTAGACTCCCAAAAAGTCCCACACATGTGGTATCCCCGTACTCGAGAGAAGCAGCAGAATGTATTTTGGGGTGTCATTTCACATATGCCCATAGCATGTGTGAGCAATATATCATTTAGTGACAACTTGGTGCAAAAAAAAAAAAGTTTGTAATATTCCCGCAACTTGTGGCAAAATATAAAATATTCCATGGACTCAACATGCCTCTCAGTAAATAGCTTGGGGTGTCTACTTTCCAAAATGGGGTCATTTTGGGGGGTTTTGTGCTATTTTGGCATTTTATGGCCTTCGAAACTGTGATAGGTAGTGAGGAGTTAAATCAAAAATTTGCACCCTTAGAAATCCTGAAGGTGGTGATTGGTTTTCGGGGTGCCGTGCGCGACTAGACTCCCAAAAAGTCCCACACACGTGGTATCGCCATACTCGGGAGAAGTAGCGGAATATATTTTGGGGTGCAATTTCACATATAACCATGGCATGTGTGAGCAATATATCATTTAGTGACAACTTTTTGTAAAAAAAATTTTTTTTTTTTTTTTGTCATTATTCAATCCCTTAGGACAAAAAAAATAAATATTCAATGGGCTCAACATACCCATCAGCAATTTCCTTGGGGTGTCTACTTTCCAAAATGGGGTCATTTGGGGGGGATTTGTACTGCCCTGCCATTTTAGCACCTCAAGAAATGAGATCGGCAGTCATAAATTAAAAGCTGTGTAAATTCCAGAAAATGTACTCTAGTTTGTAGACGCTATAACTTTTGCGCAAACCAAAAAATATACGCTTATTGACATTTTTTTTACTAAAGACATGTGGCTGAATAAATTTTGCCCTCAATGTATGACTAAAATTTAGTTTATTCGATTTTTCTTATAACAAAAAGAAGAAAATATCTTTTTTTTTCAAAATTTTCGCTCTTTTTCCATTTATATCGCAAAAAAAAAAATCGCAGAGGCAATCAAATACCATCAAAAGAAAGCTCTATTTGTGGGAAGAAAAGGACGCAAATTTCGTTTGGGTGCAATATTGCATGACCGCGCAATTACCAGTTAAAGCAGCGCAGTGCGAAATTGCAAAAAGACCTCTGGTCCTTAAGGTGTTTATTGGTCCGGAGCTGAAGTGGTTAACATGGCACCTCATGGCAAAGAACTCTCTGAGGATCTGAAAAAAAGAATTGTTGTTCTACATAAAGATCCTTCCCTAGGCTATAAGAAGATTGCAAAGACCCTGAAACTGAGCTGCAGCACGGTGACCAAGACCATACAGCGGTTTAACAGGACAGTTTCTACTCAGAACAGGCCTTGCCATGGTCAACAAAGTAAGTTGAATGCATGTGCTCAGCATCATATACAGAGGTTGTCTTTGGGAAATAGACATAAGAGTGCTGCCAGCGTTGCTGCAGAGGTTGAAGAGGTGGGGGGTCAGCCTGTCATTGCTCAGACCATACGCTGCTCAATGCATCAAATTGGTCTGCATGGCTGTTGACACCGAAGGAAGCCTATTCTAAAGATGATGCACAAAAAAGCCTGCAAACAGTTTGCTGAAGACAAGCAGACTAAGGGCATGGATTACTGGAACAATGTCCTGTGGTCTTATGAGACCAAGGTAAACTTTTTTGGTTCAGATAGTGTCAAGCGTGTGTGGCGGTAACCAGGTGAGGAGTACAAAGACAACTGTGTCTTACATACAGTCAAGCATGGTGGTGGGAGTTTCATGGTCTCAGGCTGTATGAGTCCTGCCAGCACTGGGGAGCTACAGTTCATTGAGGGAACCATGAATGCCAACATGTACTGTGACATACTAAAGCCGAGCATGATCCCCTCCCTTTAGAGACTCGGCCACAGGGCAGTATTCCAACATGATAACAACCCCAAACACACCTCCAAGGCAACCCCAAGAAATTTAGGGAAAAAATGATGGACTGGCTAAGCATGTCTCCAGCCCTAAACCCTATTGAGCATCTGTGGGGCATCCTCAAAGGAATGTGGAGGAGCGCAAGGTCTCTAACATCCACCAGCTCATCATGGAAAAGGGGAAGAGGACTCCGGTGGCAACCTCTGATGAACTCCATGCCCAAGAGGGTTAAGGCAGTGCTGGAAAATAATGGTGGCCACACAAAATATTGACACATTGGGTCCAATTTGGACATTTTGACTTAGGGGTGTATTCACTTTTGTTGCCAGCGGTTTAGACATTAATGGATGTGAGTTGAGTTATACAAGCTGTACACTACGCCGCATACACACGACCGGACTTTCTGACGGGATCAGTCCGTTGGACAATCCAATCGTGTGTGGGCTAGTCTGACCGTTTTTGTTTTTTTAAAATCCAATGGCGCTAGAAATAGAACATATTTCAAATCTATCCGACGGACTCAAGTCCGACGGACTAAAAATTTGGAAAACCGTTCGTCTGTGTGCTAGTCCGATGGACCAAATACGACGCTAGGGCAGCTATTGGCTACTGACTATTGAACTTCCTTGTTTAGTCCCGTTTACATCATCACGTTCAAAATGAAAGGACTTTCGACTGGACTTAGTCCGTTCATGTGTGGCGAAGTCCGTTCGTTCGGAAAGTCCGTCGTACCTCCGCCGAAGGTCTGTTGGGAAGACCGGCAGACCTAGTCTGTCGAAAAGTCCGGTCGTATATATGTGGCATTACTGCCTTACACTGTAGCCATTGTAGCAAAGTGTAATTTCTTCAGTGTGGTCACATGAAAAGATATAATAAAATATTTACAAAAATGTGAGGGGTGTACTCACCTTTGTGAGATACTGTATTCTCTTCAAGTCTGTATCTATCCTACAATCCATTGGGTCTAAGCCCTTGTACACACGGTCGGAGATTCCGACAACCAAATCCGTTGGATTTTGTCCGTCGGATCTTGTCCGAAACTGTTGTATACACATGGTCGGACAAAGTTGTCGGAAAATCCGATCTTTCAGAACGTGATGACGTAATTTCGTTACGATGGGACTACGTTCACACTAGTAGCCAATAGCTTTGGTGTAGGAATTTGATCTGAGCATGCGTGGCACTTTGTCCGATCGGAATTCTCTACACATGATCAGAGTATGTCCGATCGGAGCAGTTTGTCGGAAAATATTCCCAGCAAGTTGGAAAATTTGGTCCAACGGATATTCCGACGGAAACAGTCTGATGCATACCACACACAGTCGGAATATCCGACAAACCGCTCCGATCGGACACATTCCAATGGAATCTCCGACCGTGTGTACAAGGGCTTACAAGGAAACTGAATCTTCCAGAGGTAGCGTTTGCAGAGAGGCGTCCACCTTAGGCATAGTATCCCATAACTCAGCATCCTTGGTGTGAAAAGGATATCATTTTGAGACCCTGTTGTGGACGTTTAATCTCTTTTCGGCCCTTTCCCATTCATCCTCTATCAATTCTTGAAATTCAAAAATCAGAGGGAAGGAAGACATCTTCAACGCCAGATGATATTTACGTTGCTTCCTGGGAGGCGAGGCCGCCTCTTTCCACTTCATAGCATCATTTGCTGCTTCGACTAATGAAGAAATTAAGGAAAAATCAAAGGCACGTGTCTCTGTTTTACAATCTGACTCTGAAGAGTCATTTGAATTGAAGCGACCTGATGTTCCCAGTTTGAATCTTCTGATGCCGATGAAGGCACAGGATGAGCTGATTTCTTGGACGCGGATCTCATTCCTTCCTTGACCATTGCTTTAATATAAGATTTTATTTCACAAGCATCCACCACATTGGGCGGCCTCCTTTAAGCAAGAAGTGCATACCAACTTTCCTGGTAATGCATCGGCCTCACATGCCCAACAGGCTTTCTGTCCTTCCCTTGCTGACGAGGAGGCTCTAGAAGAGGATGAGGATCTTTGCCTATGCTTACATCCCAATTGGCTCTTCCTGGATGCTTTTCTGTGCAGCGACACCTCCTAGCTCGGATTTGAGCGACTACAGTGAGGTCTACTAGAAACATGCCTTCCAGCTCGCTTTAATCTTTTCCTTATATTCATATATATTCTGATATTCCACCATAATTGCTTTTATCCAGAGCTGTTTTTTATTTATACAGCTGGGATTTTGTCTTGGTATATTGTTTTTTGTATTTATTTTCATTTTTTAGTTTGATTTTGGACTATTTCCATAGCCTGGTCCCTCTGTCCTCTGTGACTGCACCAGAGAGATTCTCCCTTAGGGGACTTTTTAGCTGCGGGCTCATTTTGTGGTTGTCATGGGTTCGACTTCATCGCGGGGTAAGTCCACTTCCTCTCCCCCCCTTTTTTTTCTGGCAGACATTGTGCTCCTTTTACTAGGTAAATTGATGACTTTGTTTACTTTTTGTATTTATTTGTTGTTGTCACTTATAAATGTAGTTTATCACAATACTCGTGGTCCAGTCTGCACATCCCCTGAAGAAGCATGTCAGCGAAACATGTCGGGCTAATGTGCAAGACCAGATATACCCGAAATAACTTTCGCTTTTTCTGACCACCATTTTTGTATTGACTCTCTGTGATAACATTTATACATAACTTTTTAACTTTGAATTTAATAAAATTGTAAAATTATATTATAAATTTATGAATATTTTTGCACTGTTAAAATCCCTCTTTTTCTCCAACTCCCACTTATTTTCATATCTTTTCGGATGAGGTGCTAATCATTCTGGGTGTTTAGCCAATCATCAGAATAAAAATACAGATACAGTAAGGCACAGGTGAAGGGCGACCTGGAGTGCCGTTCTGCCGGAAGTTTATCCCGCTGCAGGTCACTCATCTGATCAGATTTGTCACTCCTTGAGCGTTTCTTCCTTTTCTGAGACTGCTGTGACAATTTAACCCCGATTCACGCCACGCACTGAAGCTCCCGCCCCCTGCCGCATCCTGTACACTGCAACAGGTTACAGCATGCGTTCCGAGACACCCATTGAGAACGGAGCCATAGCATCAGATACCCTAAGCAGTCCTTTATACTGCCACATAGGGGTAAAAAGAAATAAAGCAGCAATTTACCTTCTTTCTTCTTTAGTTTTCTTTCCAGGCGTCTGGAGCGAGGACGAAAAAAGAACACTGATGGGGGCAGACAGCCACCCTTTTATGGGCTAGGAAAGAGGTTGTTCTGGAGGGGTCAGAGGGGGCAGGACCCATGGTAGGCTGACACGAGGAAGTCCAGGAAAGGTTTTTTAACCACATCTGACCTCATGTATAAATAAAATGTATAATATACATATATTTTGTATATTATACAAATATAAGAAAACATATGCACAAGATCCATTTTAATAAACATACTCAATTTGCGGCAATTACAGGTTATTAATGTCTGAAAAATATTGATCATGGCATTTTGCCATTAAAAATGGAACATGTTGTCCTTTTCTCATAAGTGTAGGGATGGAAACTGATATTGTTTTTGTTTACACACTGTGACAGTGCTGCTGCCTGCCAATGATGAGTTAGTAGAAATAAAGATAACGCAAGGGTCTCATGGATGCAGGTTGAGGTGCTCCAGAATGTCTACTCTAATCCCCCATAATGTTTATTCTATTCCTAGACTGGGTTTTGTAGTTCAGAGACTTTGAAGAGTCTTAGAAGGGAAGAAACCTCTAACCTGATGTCCATGGTTTACTGTAGACCAGCAGCCTGTCTATGCAGGTGTGCACAGCCTTCATAATCAAGAACTTTGCAGTGCTTTTTGCTAGCCAACGGCCAACACCACTAATGTATAAACACCAGACTAAACACTGGTTAAAGCGGGAGTCCGCCGTTATTTTTTTTTTAAAGCCAGCAGCTACAAATACTGCAGCTGCTGACTTTTAAAATAATGACACTTACCCGCCCAGCGCGCCCCCGATGTCGGCACCCGAAGCCGATCTCTCGATCGTCTCTCGGGTGCTGCTGCCGCCATATTGGGTATGGGAATCAGGAAGTGGAGCCTTTTGGCTTAATTTCCCGGTTCCCTACTGCGCATGCGCGAGTCGCGCTGCGCAATAAGGATGGTCCCCGCTGTCTCTGGGATCCATGTGTTTCCCAGCAGGCAGGGGGGACTTTCGGAAAGGGGCGTAGATTCTGCGGAAAGGGGCGTAGCTTCTGCAGAATCTACGCCGGAAGTGGGTGAAGATACCTGTACTGTACAGGTACCTGCACCCCCCTCCCCCCTGAAAGGTGTCAATTGTGGTGCCGGAGGGGGGGAGGGTTCCAATGAGTGGAAGCTCCACTTTAGGGTGGACCTCCGCTTTAAGAAACTTACAGTTACTTATGAACATGGTGATCTTGGTGAAATGGATTTGCAATTAAGGAAAAAAGAAGCCATAAGAAATACAACCAACTCTGCCCTAAAGGTCATACCTCATCCCAAATAAACATAAAGCCAAAAACTATTAAGAATAAATGGGACTTTTAAGGTATACCAGTTGTCTACATCATTGGAAAAACATAATTGATTTTATGCAGTATAAAATAGTTTGTATAAAAAGTGCTATATATAATACATACTTCAAGAACCCAATATAGGGCTCAAAACAACATCTCCTTGATTTGCGATTAGCATCAAATTGTGCCTGTAGTGCTGCTTAAAATGTACAAGCATTTTATATTGTACTGTCTCCAGCCGTCAGCCTTTCTGCAAGTTTTATACCCACCTATTCCCAGTCCAACGAGATATTGCCCATAAAGCCACCAAGTGGTTTGTCAAACATTTCTTAAGGGTGGTCTCATGCATTCACAGTACACTGTCTACTCAATCCTATGTAAAGTTCATACGTCATGCTCCAGTGGAGTATAAACACTCCATCAGATTGAATGGCGGACAGTGCAGAAAAAAGTTACACAGTTTTCAGTTGAGACTCAACTGGGAAAAATCGGTGGTACCTTGACAGTGTCTGATTACCAGAAAACACAGGAAATGTAAGGGGCAATGCAGGAGAATTTTTTTTTTTACATCTGCTGTAATATTATGTTTAGAACCTTTTCAGTGCTGGAGCAATGGAACAGGGAAATAGGCCAATAGAGGCACTATAAAATAGTAATAGTGGCAGGCTAGCAACAGAGGGAGGAAACGGTTATTATGTCAGGCCAGCAGCATCAGAAAAAGCTGATTATTATGGTAGAATCTGATAATGGTGTCAGACCAGCAGTTGTGGCAGAAAATAGTAATGCTATAAGGTATAAAAATGTTTTGGAGCTAGATTCTAAGAACAAAAAGTATTTTCAGCAGCTTCGGACCGGTTCATTTTTATAAACTGCAAACTGTCATTTTTTTTTCTGCAGGGTCAGTTTGGCAATGTGTTTTTAAAGTTTCCAATGTTTTCTGTTGGTCAGACACTGTGAAGTTGCCACACATAATGTTTCTGCAGCTGCAAAATTTACAGTGTTAGCTGCAGGCTATAATACGCTCTGTGGAGTCTAGTTTTTTTATTCCTCCACTGCCTGTCTCTATGAAAGAGTATACAGTACTCTAACTGTATATTCCTAATTAAAATCTGTCTGATCTCTCCCTATTAAACTGTGGGCCAGTAAAAGTGCTTATGTACTGTGCATGTAGAAAGTAACATAATTTGACTTTTTCCGGTGAAATAATACACTTTCATTTTTTTTTTTTTAATAAAAGCTGCTTGGTGTCTGTTCGATTCAAAATGTGACCAAGTATTTTTTTTTACATTTTGTATGGAATAAGTACAATATTTATCTGTCTATTTTTCTGTGAAAACAATATAATGTAAAGTTGACTTTTGATTAAAAACTGACTTGTGCCTCCTGTTCAAAATGGTGCTTACCAAAAAGGCTTAAATACAGTTTAACTAAAAATATCCATCCTTTTTAAGTTAATATATACACTTATGTGGAAAAGCTGCAGGAGATACGTGTTTTAGCAAATGAGACATACAAGAAATTTTGTTAAATAATGCCTATGTTTTGTGCATTCTATTTATTCAATTTTAATGTGAAAAAATGTACACTCATTTTTTTTTTGTCCTCAAAAGCAAAAAAAATAATTATGTAGTTTCGCCAATGAGGACGACAAGAGATCATTGAAATACTGCATATGCAGTGTATACCATATTAATTCGATTTTAACGTGAGTTAAGTCTAAATTGATCCTAATGGGGGGCTGGTACTGTTTTTAAGCCAAACAATAATGTAAAAGTATAATAATGTGTTACTAATATTGTATATGTAATGCCAGAACATGGGGGGATATTTACGAAAGGCAAATCTACTGAAAGTGCATTTGGAAGTGTAGTCGCTCTAAAGCTAAGGGGTAGATCTGAAATGAGTGGAAGCGCTGCTGATTTTATCATCCAATCATGTGCAAACTAAAATGCTGTTTTTTATTTTCCCCCTCGGATCTACAGCGACTTTACTTCCAAGTGCACTTTCAAGTGCACTTGCAGTGCAAAGTGGATTTGCCTTTCGTAAATAACCCCCATGGTGTCCTTGACACTATCCATAAGAATTGTACTGTTCCAATACAAAGCGTAAATCTTAGTCTTCTTGCACAAGGTACTTATATTTGAGAATCAGCATTTCTGGACGTAATTTCAGGCATTTGTGTTACATGTATTCACGTGTATTTGCGCATATGCACATTCATGCATACAATACATTTCATATGGCAAAATCTATAAAAGTTCAAAATATATATGCTCATACATGCATATTTGGCTGATTTTCAAGATTCACCACCATTCACTCAGGGGAAAATTGGGGCTTAGATTAAAAATGACAATTTCAGGAATTTAAGGGACATTCCCTAATTAGTATGGTAGAACAAAGTTGCTGGTTGTTGTTTGTTTTTTTTTTCTTTTTTAAACTTTACTACTATGAAACTAATCATGTAAAAGCTGTAAATTTAACTGGCTTTTGTAAATGTTGATCTATCTTTGAGGCACTGGAAAGTATAAACTAGGGAACATTTTTTGAGGGCCTAGAACACATTAGGGGATAAAAATATGTATGTGTGTGTTTGGGACACTTGGCATCAAAGTACTGTAGGTCCACCAGTTGATTACTTTCTGATTGCCTAGGCCTTTTGACCTTTTTAAAAAAAGGGAAATTCAAGCCAATTTGTAATCCCCTATCCTTTTTTGCTAAGAATCAGCCAAGGTCCTTTTTTGTTTTCTTACTGAAGTCAACTGACTAAGGAGGAAGCGCACACACAGGAAGAGATGGTGGTAGAGGTAAAGTCCATGCACACACAATATTCAGCAGAGTGGACACATCCAACACACCCAAAACGATCAGCAACACACATCAAACTCACGCCACTGTAATTAAATCTATTACTATGCACTTTCAGGTCACGCGACATTAATGTTATTTGCTAAAGACTCTTCAGGCAATTATATTTCCCTTTACTGTGCCTCTTTCATTTAATGTACATTAAAGCACTAAATCCAAGAACAAAAGTTTGATATATTGTAGTACACCATTCCATAGATGCGGTTGCGGCATCAGTTTTAAATTTTTCAGGCTAAGAACATTTTCAGCAAGTAAAGAACATACCTGTTGATCTTGCCACAAATGGAAAGAACTTGTCACTTCCTGTTAGCTAAACAGACAAAAGAAAAGACAATCTTATCTTGCTTCTGTAAACTACTAATCCCATAAACCCCCATGTAATGGAGATATATAAAAGCAGGCATGCTTAAAGTCCAGGCTGGATGACAACCATGGCTTTCTTCATAGATACAGTGGAGTGGTTTTTGGTAGCCACCCAGATGCAGGACTGTAATTTACAGGATTACCAGATAGAAATAAAGGAAGAGAGAATGCTAATACAGGTACCTCATCTAAGAACTGGTAAGCTGCAATATATATATATATATATATATATATGTATATATAAATGTTTTTGGGTTAGGACAGGCTTTAACCTTTTACCAAGCAATTTTACTTTATAAAGTACAATCCCCAGACCATGGCTCCCAAGTTTCTGTGTGAAGAGACTGTCCCTCTTTTGGAGCCAAATTCCTCTGTCCTTCTTTCTCCTTTTTTTTGTATTTTGATGTATAGACCTCTATAAAGAAATGTACGTTTAACTAGCAAAAGTGTGGCACACACATGTATAGTCCTACAAATGTACAATCCTATACCTAGAGTTGATCCAGAGGAAGGCAAAAATAAAGCATGACCTTTAAATGGTTGAATTTGTTATTTTGAAATGCCTGTATAAAGGGAAATGGGTATTGACAAAAAGCATTTAAAGGGTAACTCCACTTTCGTGGGGGGAAAAAATAGCAAATAAAGAAAAAATAATATAGTGTGTACAATTGCGATACAAGTCATATTGTAATTAAATGTTATTAAAAATGACCTTTTCTTTTCAATCTGCAGCCACTGTAATTTTCTATAAATGCAAAGCAATACGGTTACATGGAGTTGTTCTGTACACAGAATGTGTACTGACCACTCCCCAGAAACATAATTTCCTGTTTGTGTGATTGGCTCACCAATTTCCCCAGAAGTCTGCTGAATATACAAGTCAGATTTCAGGCACCCCCTGAAACAAAAATATAATTTTTGATGAGTCCAGCAGCTTTCCTCTTTAGTGCTCTGCAGCTGCCACAGCTGACTGATAATTAGGAAACCACTCCCATTAGATTCACTCAGCCCAGAGGCACAGACAAACACTCATGAATTTCTTCAGAATAACAAAAGGTAGGAATATACAACAAAGGTTGTTATACTCCTTGCAATGTACATAGATTGCCCAGGGGGTAATGTTTTTTCTCAACAAACATGGAATTACGCTTTAATCTTTTATTATGCAATGTCCCGTCACTGCACATTACAGAGGGCCTGTACTGAGTGAAATCTTCAGACTGACACTGATCTCCTTCCGAAAACAATAGTTAGCTCACCCTCTCTGGAAGAAAAATATTCTGAGTTGTAAGGGTTGATTACTAAAGGCAAATAGATTGCACAATTTGCAAAGGAAGTTTCACTTTGAAAGTAAAGTTTTTATTTACCTTGCATGTATTCTTTGCAAAGGGACATTCCAGCGCATTCACTACACTGCGCAAAATTGCCTTGCAAAATTTAACTTCACTTGCAAAGTGAACAGCCTGTTTGCCTATAGTAAATCAACCTCACTGACCTGTAACACATTCAGTGCCTTGCAAAAGTATTTACCACCCTTGGCTTTTAACCTATTTTGTTACATTTAAACCCTTTAGTTCAATGTCTTTTTAATCTGAATTATATGTGATGGATCAGAACACAATAGTCTAAGTTGGTGAAGTAAAATTATAAAAATATATACATAAAACTATTTTATAGAAATAAAAGATTGATAATTGGCATGTACGTATGTATTCACCCCCTTTGTTATGAAGCCCATAAAAAGCTCTGGTGCAACCAATTATCTTCAGAAGTCACATAATTAGTGAAATGATGTACACCTGTGTGCAATCTAAGTGTCACATGATTTGTCATTACATATACACACCTTTTTGAAAGGCCCCAGAGGCTGCAACACCTAAGCAAGAGGCCCCACTAACCAAACACTGCCAAGAGACGGCCACACACCAAAACTCACGGACCGGTTAAAGAGGGAATTAATCAGAGGGGCAGCACAGAGACCTAAGGTAACCCTGGAAGATCTGCAGAGTTCCACAGCAGAGACTGGAGTGTCTGTACAAGGGACGAAAATAAGCCGTATACGCCATAGAGTTGGGCTTTATGGCAGAATGGTCAGAAGAAGGCCATTACTTTCAGCAAAAAGCAAAATGGCACATTTTGAGTTTGCGAAAAGGCATGTGGGAGACTCCCAAAATGTATGGAGGAAGGTGCTCTGGTCTGATTAGACTAAAATTGAACTTTTTGGTCATCAAAGAAAATGCTATGTCTGCCGCAAACCCAACACATCACATCACCCAAAGAACACCATCCCCACAGTGAAACATGTTGGTGGCAGCATCATGCTGTGTGGATGTTTTTCAGCAATTGGGACTGGGAAACTGGTCAGAGTTGAGGGAAAGATGGATGGTGCTAAATACAGGGATATTCTTGAGCAAAACATGTACCACTCTGTGTGTGATTTGAGGCTAGGATGGAGGTTCACCTTCCCGCAGGACAATGTGTTGGAATGGCCTAGTCAAAGCCCAGACCTCAATCCAATAGAAAATCTGTGGTCAGACTTAAGGATTGCTATACACAAGTGCAAACCATCCAACTTGAAGAAGCTGGAGCATTTTAGCAAGGAGGAATGGGCAAAAATCCCAGTGGTAAGATGTGGCAAGGTCATAGAGACTTATCCAAAGCGACTTGGAGCTGTGATAGCCGCAAAAGGTGGCTCTACAAAGTATTGACTTTAGGGTCAGTAGGAGAGATCCCTGCAGCACAAATCATTCCTGTGTCATGGCCTAAAGTCTATCCAGGAAGTAAGGCAAAAGTAATCGAGCAGTGTTTTGAAACAGCCATAAAGACAGTGAGGTAAAAGTGCATAGAATATATGGAAAGCTGTTTTATTTTTGCAAAAGAAGTACATTAATGCCATATTGGTACACAGGGGAGCTGGAATTTAGGAACAAAAAGAAAAACTTTAAGCCAGAGACAGAACTCTCCAATTAAGGGAGCATGAGCTAGCTGACTCAGTAGAGGTGTGTTAGAGCACAGCAAAGTGATCCTTGCTTCCCCACAGCAAAAGATCTTCAATGTAGCTGCTGGCAAGGGACAGACTTTTCTGCTCAGGTTGTGACTACTTTAGAAAAAGCTAACTGTAACACTTTGCACATATTTTGCTTTGATGCAGCTGGGATGTGCTTAGCTGATTTAAACTGAAAGTCCAGTTTGTCTTTAAGACATAAGTGTTGCTTTAGAGAAGCATTCATGCACTGATAGGAGTTACTGTTAATATATTTCCTGAGTCCAGGAGTGCTCAGTGATAGGTGACCACACCTAGGGACAATAAGTAAAAAATAGGTTTTATTAAGGAGTTCATACTTAAAGCAGTATAACCCAAAACCAAAATGTAATTTATTAATCATCATCAATCAATTATTAGATGGGGTGGCTGCAAAGAAAGCCTAAAAAGAAAACGAATGCAGCCATCATATCTAAGAATTAGTAAACTACAATATAATAATCATTTCCTTCTTGGTATAATACCGATTTAAGTAAACCTTTTTAAGAATTTTTATAAGCTCTACCCTCTAGACCAGTGGTCATTAACCCTTGTCCTCAGGGCCCACTAACAGGCCAGGTTTGCAAGATAACTGAAATACATCACAGGTGATATCATTTGCTGCTCAGTGATTGCAGTATTCTAGTGTGCATCTGCCCAAGGTAACAAATAAAACCTGGCCTGTTAGTGGTCCCTGAGGACAGCGTTGATGACAACTGCTCTAGACCATTGACTGTCAACTTATGAGGTATCAGGGATCTCAGCGGTAGCCCTTTACCCCCTTGGCAGTATTCCCAAGTGTGGCTTGGGGTGGATTTTCAGTACCAAAAGCGGTAACCCCGAGCCACACTTGGGATTGCATTGCAGGATCTAAGAAGAGGTTACTTACCTTGTCCACAGGTTCCTGTGATGTCTCCCTGCACAGTGTGCAAGCCTTCCTCCACTTGATCTATCACGGAGCTGAGTTCTGTTCCCTGTGAGCGTTGCGGCGCACGCAGAGGAGGATGGCGCCAAATTCAAAAAGTAAAAAACACAATACATATACAGTACACTATAATCTTACAGATTACATTACTGAATCAATTTATTTCACTTCCCTTAATGGTCTGTCTAGTGCCCTGCTTGCAGTTTTATATTATAAATCCGCCTGGAAACTGGAGATTGTCCATAGCAACCAAAACCATCCCTTTATATCAAAAGTGGTTTCAGATCAGCAATGATTTGTGGGAAAACCGTCATCAAACACTGAAAGTAATGACAGCGACAATTCTACAACTGAGCAAATTTCTGTGTTTTTGATTTGATTACATTACATTACTGAATATTTTTTATTATTATTATATTATTATTTGTTATAATTATTTATAGTTATTGTAGCACTAACCCCCGAAAGAGCTGCTGGTTTAATTGGTCTTACCGTTACCTTCTTCTCCTCGATTTGTGTCTAGAGGTTTCCCGTGGTAGATGGCCCAGTAACTTTAGAGACTGACGACATATCCACATAAAGGGATTTTTATTTGCAAAAACTTAGACAATGAACAGTCTTAAAATAGGATCAGAGGGCTAGAAAGGAAGTTCAGGTACTCTTAGTGTCAAAGTCAATGATGAAGGACTTTCTTACTTTGACTAAATCCAGAGAACAGCCATTCACAATTGGACGTTCACTCAAGTTGGATAGTCCCTCGCTCACAAGGCCTAGCAGTCAACAAGGTTCTTTACTCAGGAACAAGTCTCTGCCACAGACATTGTTGTAGAACATTCAGGAAACGAAAACTTGTGGAAAACTCGTGTGATACGTGGATCTTTCAGCCAGCTTGGCGATACCCATGAGATTGGATTCACTTAGGTACTTCAGCCCCACCAGGCTCTTGCTAAGAAACCAACCCGTACAGGGCCTTCTTATGAAGAGTCCTCTCTTGGATAGCTACGAAGTTACTGGGCCTCTCCAACTGCCGGAGACGGCACTGGACCACCTCAGAATCCTTCTTTAGTTTCCTTGCCTCGGGCTAGCCAGCCCTGAGACAACAAGTCAGGTGGATCCACACCCTGGCCATAGCCTTCCTGGGGGCTGGTCAGGAGGACCGGGACCATCGAGTCAGAACATACTTCTGGACTGGAACCCCGAACCACGTGACATCCGCATCTTAAGTACCCTCTCCCAGAAAGCACAGCAAGAGTGACACTCCCACTAGGCGGGCTCCGAGAGAAGTTAACCTTAAAGCGCTCCCCAACCAGACTGTGGTTCCATGCCTGCCAGAAGAGACAGTGCCCACTGTGGCCAGGCTGAACATCCTATAGTCTAGTCAGACTGATGCTGAGGTCCAAATTTAGAACAATTGTACCTAAACCAAACTGCACTTCAGGTGTAACCTTAAATTTCAAAAACATAGCGTGTGCTCTTCAGGAGCCGGCTCTACATTATTTATTATATTATAATTTATGATTTAGTTTTTCAAACTTTATCATACCCGGGATGTCTACTAGACTCTTGTTTGGACAGATTTAAGTGAGTTATTCCTAAGAATTACAGGCCTACAATATAAAACACCAACATTCCATGCAAAATAATTGTACCGCTTTCAGTATCAAAAATCTGAAATAATCATACTGCCAGGGAGGTTAACACTAAAATGACATACATAATGTCAAGTAAACATGCTACAGGACTGGTTGGAGATTGAGGACATACTGCAGAAAACAGCAAGAGGCTTAGGACATGGTACCCGAGGCTAGGCGATCACTGCTTTTACCACATTACGAATCAAGACTTCCACTCCAGACTGAGGTCCAAAGCCCAAGCAACAATGGTCCATATTTAACCTTAAGGCCGCAGGTTGGACACCAGGGCTCTGGACTGTGTTTTCATTTTCTCTAGCTTCCTGTACAATATATACTGCTTAAACTGCACTGTAAACATTCCCTTCTGGGACTGAGAGGGTACTTTTTTTCTATAAAGTTCTTTCCTGTCTATTTTCTCCCTCCAAGTCAACACACGGTCATCATTAGGCTCCATCCTATGCCAAGAATGGCCATACATGTGCTAGTTTATTTAATTAAAATATACTTTTCTATTTTATTTTGCAATCAGATGTAATTGCAAAAAAAATAGTTCCTTGTAACCATGGGCATTATGGCACTGGATGCCCTTAGAAATTTCCACCTTGTATGATTCACTGCTTTTCCCAGTAGTTTTTATTTTTTTCACAACACTGAGAATAATTCTGAGATCTTTGCAAATTCTTCCAATGTGTAGAATTGATCTGTGAAGAATTTTTTTTTGCTCTTGGAGTTTTACATCAAATACGATGTTTCACTTTAATGGTACTTTAACGATAGGCTGCCCTTTTCATATTCAGGTTCGCCAGTTTAAAAAAATTCTTCAAATATGCAAACATAACATAACTAGTTCTTGAACAATTTTTTTGATCTAAAATGGCTAACGTCTTCGATATACAGAATCTGCTTGAGACACATAGCACAAGGTCTCTGTGTCTTTAATGAATCAACTGGATAGGTTTATAAATCTCTGTCCCCCTGCCCACCACCCTTATTTTGATGTACTATGCATCCTTGGCTGTCTGTGTAATAACATTTTCCAAGAGGAGGTTAGGGAGTTCTGTGAGCTTGATCACAGTTAAGGCTGGGGCTATGCCGGTTTCTCAGTGAGGATGGAGAGGGGGTGGGTTTCCTCTGCAAAAGCTTGGGTAGAAATCAATACAGATTCAGTTCAAACCAGCTATAGATCAGGTCTCCATGCAGCCAGCTGTACATAAAACAAATAGAAAAAAAATTAAAGACATACACTTTTATATTTTGGCTCCCTATGCAAACCTTCACCAACGATTAATGTGTTTTTTAATTTACAGATTGGCTACATATACCATTTATATCCCTTTAAAGTTTCAATATGTTTCTTTACTCAGTGAGAAAATGACATTTATTTTTATGCAAATATTATAGTGTTGACCAACACAGATTACAGACCATTTAATGACACAGAACACAATTTCTCATTTACAAAGGTGGCAATTCTCATTTTTTTACTGCTTCTCAAAACAACTCAGGCTAACAAGGGGAGTTTAATGGTTTATGAAGATTTTTTTCAATAAATCATTTTGGTATTTTGGTATTTAATTATAAAATGCAATTATTAATTATATGCACTACTGTGTTCAGATATCTTGTTGCCACAAGGACTTTGTAGAAAGAAATCCTCATCGCCGTGAAAAAAAGAACCAATCTGTGCGCTCCTTCTCTTATTGGATATATAATAAGCTGTTTATGCATTCAAATATACCTAGCTTTGAGCAGCTTAAAGACACTTGATCAATTTACCCTGAACAGTCTTTTTAAAACTCACCCCCTGACCCCCTTATATTTACCTCCATTGTGCTCCTCCATCACTGTATTCTTCCCATCCTGGTACATGATAAAAGTTACTTGAGCTAGACTGGCAATCTATCACTTAGGCCTGAGTACTTCATTATGGGGCAAGATCTTGAGCTCCCCACAAATGCACAGACAAGCAGCACGGAGAACCCGTATATGCTTGTATACCCATAATCGTTGCCAGGAGTTTGACAGCTCTGACCTGGAAGTGCTTGAAGCTTGATATATCTAGATGCAGTCTCAGCAGAAGATTGGGAACAACTGTTCCCGATCTTCCCCAACCAACCTGCTTTTCTGAATGCCTTCATAGTAGTCCCAGGTTCAAAAAGACACCAGATGAGCTCAGAGATTAGGAGACATGGGAGACGGGAGTGTTCACCCACCCACATACCCACCCATTAACCTTTCACACACATAGAAGTCCTGCCATACCTACACTATCACAATTTGAAAGTTGAATAAAAAAAAAACCCACAGCAACTACTGCAGCCTCTTCAGGAACATCAATTCCCATCATGCCTAGTCATGTCTGTGAATGTCAGAGTTTTATAATGCCTCATGTGGTGTGTAGTTCTGCAACAGCTGGAGGGTTCCTTACAGGGCCAGATTAAGAACATCATGGGCCTGGTGCTGAGGATTTTGGTGGGGCCTTTTATGAACAGTAAATAAATAAAAATGCAAACAATTTTTTGTTATAACAAATTCAATTAAAGAGAGAGAGGGAGGATGAGAGAGAGAGAAAGAGAGAGAGAGAGAGAGAGAGAGAGAGAGAGAGAAAGGGGATGAAAGAGGTGTGAGGGGTAAGGGAGGGAGGATGAGAGAGAAAGGGGGGGATGAGAGAAAGAGGATGCACGTGAGCATGTGTGGGAATGACATCAACGCAGCCTGGCCAAGGCAAGTGACCGAAGGCACAGAACCCAGAAGGAAGATCGGGTGAAGATGGAAGTGCCCGGGCCCCCGGCGGGTTGATCACAGCACAGCACTGGAGGGCTCAGTCTGACAGGTATGTGTACCCTAATGTGCTAATATGCTGTGCATACTTGTACATTATGGCATAACCTACCCCAGGGCCTCTAAAAAGTAGTAATGTTAGAAAAGTTTACTACCGCTTTAATATTACAGGAGCCTCTCATGGGGCCCCTACTGACCCTGTGGCCCTTGGGCAGTGACTAAGTACATAGTTATCAACATTTCAAAAATATTTTCAGGGACGCTTTTTTTACGTTTTTTAAGTTTTAAGTGCTATATTTAGTATGTTCCTCTATACATCACAATAGTAATTACAAAATTTAATAAGTACTAATGGGGCAGAACAAATATGAGGACTGTGAGATTTCCTTTAGTTGAACTGACAAAAGTGCCCATTCTAGAGCTGGTAACATTGAGGATATTCAGTATAATTTTAAAGCGGGAGTCCACCGGGACTCCGCGTTTTTTTTTTTTTTTAAAAGCCAGCAGCTACAAATACTGCAGCTGCTGACTTTTAAAATAGTGACACTTACCTGTCCAGCGCGCCCGCGATGTCGGCACCCGAAGCCGATCTCTAGATCGACACTCGAGTGCTGCCGCCGCCCATCTTGGGTATGGGAATCAGGAAATGGAGCCTTTCGGCTTCATTTCCCGGTTCCCTACTGCGCATGCGCGAGCCGCGCTGCGCAATGAGGACGGTCCCCGCTGCCTCTGGGATCTGTGTGTTTCCCAGCAGGCAGCGGGGCACTTGCGGGAAGGGGCGGGCACTTGCGGAAAGGGGCGTAAGTTACGCCCCTTTCCGCAGAGAGCTATCCCGGAAGTGGGTGCAGTTACCTGGATTATCCAGGTAACTGCACCCCCCTCCCCCCTGAAAGGTGCCGATTGTGGCACCGGAGGGGGGGAGGGTTCCGATGAGCGGAAGGTCCACTTTAGGGTGGACCTCCGCTTTAAAGAACAGTTTTTGTGGGTAAGAGGCATAGGGGAGGAGTATGGATTGTATAAAAGTGGGAAGTATGTGCAGGGGAGGGAGAGGAATGTGGAGGGTCTAACAGTGGGCACTATGTACATGAGAGGAGTGCAGAGGGTATGGCAGAAGGCACTATGTACAGGAGAGGAGTGTGAAGGGTATGACAATGGGCAGTATGAACAGCAGTGGAGTGTAGAGGGTATGACATTGGGCACTATGTATAAGAGAAGAGTGTGGAGGGTATGACAGTGAGCAATATGTACAGGAGTACGGAGGGTATGACAGTGGGCACTATGTACAGGAGAGAAATGTGGAGAGTAGGACAGTAAGCAGTAATTACAGGAGAGGAGTGTGGAGGGAGGGTATGACGGTGGGCACTATGTATAGGAGAGAAGTATGGAGGGTATGACAGTGAGTAGTATGTACAGGAGAGGAGTGTGGAGGGTATGACAGTGAGCAATATGTACAGGAGTGCGGAGGGTATGACAGTGGGCACTATGTACAGGAGAGAAGTGTGGAGGGAGGGTATGACGGTGGGCACTATGTATAGGAGAGGAGTATGGAGGGTATGACAGTGAGTAGTATGTACAGGAGAGGAGTGTGGAGGGTATGACAGTGGGCACTATGTATAGGAGAGACGTGTGGAGGGTATGACAATGGGCACTATGTATAGGAGAGAAGTGTGGAGGGTATGACAGTGGGCACTATGTATAGGAGAGGAGTATGGAGGGTATGACAGTGAGTAGTATGTACAAGAGAGGAGTGTGAAGGATATGACAGCAGGCGTTATGTATAGGAGAGAAGTGTGGAGGGTATGACATTGGGCACTATGTACAGGAGAGAAGTGTGGAGAGTATGACAGTGGGCACTATGTACAGGAGAGAAGTGTGGAGAGTATCACAGTGGGCACTATGTATAGGAGAGGAGGATGAAGTAATCTGAGAAGGAAAAATGTAAATGTTTGTGGAAGGATATTTAGGGACTGCGTAGTGGTTAAGCGGGCCATACATGGATTGAAATTACACCAATTAAGCAGAGACCAGCCATAGTCGATCTATGTATGGGCTAGCTGGTTTTACACAAGTCAACCTATTAACCGACTTGAGTACAACCAGCCTGTCAGGTTTTCCCCAAAACAATCAGTGCTGCCAGCTATAGTTAGCAACACTAATCATTGTATTCACTGGCAGAATACAATAACACTGCGGGAGTGATTGCCCCATTCACAGGTCAGCAGGTGAGAGGGTGTGTGGGGAGAGATTCTAGTCAGTCCCTGGGTAGGCACTGGTTAGTATCAGAGCCAGATACAGACAGGTTACATACGCCACGATCGTTAGAGCGAGAGCAATAATTCTAGCACTAGACCTCCTCTGTAACTATAAACATGTAACCTGTAAAAAAAATTTAAGCATCGCTTAGTACACAACAAAAAATCGTCCTAACTTTAGTGTTTTTGTTATGAATGAAACAGTTTCTTTCCCAAAAAAACGTTTGAAAAATTGCTGCGCAAATATCGTGTAACATAAAAAGTTGCAAAGACCACCATTTTATTCCATAGGGTGTCTGCTAAAACAATATTTTTTAACTACCCAGAAATTGACTGGGGTAATGGCACTGCTGGGACAGTTAAAGGGCAAAAATTTGTAAACCTATTACAGGACAGATTTATGGTACAGTTTATTGAGGCCCCAACTAGGAATGATGCTCTGTTGGACCTGGTAATCTCAAACCATGCAGAACGTATTACTAATGTTCAGATAAAGGAACATCTGGGTAGCAGTGACCATAACATGATTTCATTTGATGTTAGCTGTAAGCAAAAATCACATACGGGAAAGATAAAAACACTTAATTTCAAGAGAGCAAATTTTCCAAGGATGAGGGCTGCTCTCCAGGACTTAGACTGGGAGAGAATATTGGCACCAATGGGCACAGAACAGAAATGGGAATTCTTCAAAAAGCTTGTTTGTGATCTCACGGCAAAGTATATTCCCATGGGCAATACGTTTAAAAGGTTAAAAATAAAGCCGATGTGGCTCACGGCCAAAGTTAAAAAAGCTATAAACTATAAAAAAAGAGCTTTCAAAAAATATAAAAATGAAGGAACACTAGTGTCATTTAAATGTTACAAGGAATTTAACAGAATATGTAAAAAGGAAATCAAGGATGCAAAAATTCAAAATGAAAGACAGATTGCAAAAGACAGTAGGACAAACCCCAAAAAATTCTTCAAATATATTGATAGTAAAAAGGTTAAGTCTGAGCATGTAGGCCCTTTGCAAAATAATCTGGAGTGGGTGACTGGGGACAAAGAGAAGGCTAACTTATTAAATACTTTCTTCAGCTCTGTGTATACAAAGGAGCATAGGGGAGCTCATGTCCACAATGGGGGTGGTACTGACGCAGCCCCTAATCCACAATGGCTCATAAGTGATATGGTCCAGAAATATTTGGACAGAATAAAGGTGGAGAAAGCACCTGGACCTGATGGCATCCACCCACGGATCCTAAAAGAATTGAGCTCTGTAATTTCAAAGCCATTGTATCAAATTTTTAGGGACTCATTAATGACAGGAATAGTACCACTGGATTGGCGCAGGGCCAATGTGGTGCCTATATTTAAAAAGGGAACAAAGTCTTTACCAAGTAATTATAGACCCGTTAGTTTAACTTCTATAGTTGGGAAGATACTGGAGGGATTAATAAAAGACCACATAGATGAGTTCTTGCAGGAAAAAAATATTTTGAGCAACAGACAGCATGGATTCATGAAAGACAGGAGTTGTCAGACAAACCTGATTTCTTTTTATGAGGTGGTAAGTAAAACCTTGGACAGAGGGGTGGCGGTGGACGTGATATATTTGGATTTTGCAAAAGCGTTCGATACTGTTCCGCACACACGGCTCATGTGTAAGGTAAAGTCTACAGGTTTGGAAACATCAGTTTGTAGATGGATAGAAAACTGGCTAAAAGACAGAATTCAGAGAGTAGTGGTTAATGATTCTTACTCTGAATGGTCTAAGGTTATGAGTGGTGTACCCCAAGGTTCAGTGCTGGGACCCTTACTTTTTAATATCTTTATAAATGATATTGGGTCTGGGATCAAGAGTAACATTTCCGTCTTTGCAGATGACACCAAGCTATGCGGTGCAATAACGTCCTTACAGGATGTCACCAATTTACAAGCAGACCTCAATGCTCTGTCTTATTGGGCGACTATGTGGCAGATGAGGTTTAATGTTGAGAAATGTAAGGTTATGCACTTTGGGGCTAAGAATATGCATGCATCATACACGCTAGGAGGAGTACAACTGGGGGAATCCATAGTGGAGAAGGATCTGGGGGTTTTGGTAGATCATAAGCTCAATAATAGCATGCAATGCCAAGCTGCGGTTTCCAAAGCGAGCAAAGTCCTTTCCTGTATTAAGAGAGGTATGTACTCCAGAGAGAGAGATATCATTTTGCCCCTGTTCAAATCATTAGTAAGACCTCATCTGGAATATGCCGTTCAGTTTTGGGCACCAGTTCTCAAAAAGGATATCGGGGAACTGGAGAAAGTGCAGAGAAGGGCAACCAAACTGATAAGAGGCATGGAGGAACTCAGCTATGAGGAAAGATTAGAGGAACTGAATTTATTCACTCTTGATAAGAGGAGATTAAGGGGGGATTTGATCAACATGTACAAATATATAAGGGGTCCATATAGAGAACTTGGTGTCGAGTTATTCACTTTAAAGTCAACAAAGAGGACAAGGGGGCACTCTTTACGTCTAGAGGAGAAGAGATTTCATCTCCAAATACGGAAAAGTTTCTTCACAGTAAGAGCTGTGAAAATGTGGAATAGACTCCCTGCAGAGGTGGTTATGGCCAGCTCAGTGGATTGCTTTAAGAAAGGCCTGGATTGTTTCCTAAGTGTACGTAATATAACTGGGTACTAAAATTTATAGGTAAAGTTGATCCGGGGAAAATCCGATTGCCTCTCGGGGGATCAGGAAGGAATTTTTTCCCCCTGCTTTAGCAAATTGGATCATGCTCTGCTGGGGTTTTTTGCCTTCCTCTGGATCAACTGTGGGTATAGAATTGGGTATATGGGCTGGTATATATGTATGTATGTGTATATATATATATATATATATATAGTATATATTTTTTTTTTTTTGGTTGAACTGGATGGACTTGTGTCTTTTTTCAACCTGACTAACTATGTAACTATGTAACTATGTAATATATAATGCTTGGGGGTTCTGAGTAATTTTCTAGCATAAAAAAAATGATGATTTTTACATGTAGGAAAGAAGTCTCAGAATGGGCCTGGGTGGCAAGGGGTTAATTATCATAAGTAATATACAAATAATTATTATAAGAACTGTGAATTCATCCTCTTAGTCTGCTGCAGAGTGTTCCAGCTTGTATTTAAACTGCCGCTCTGTATGCAGCTTCTGACAGGCTGTGCAAGGAGCCCTGTATCTCTGGAACCATAGAGGATAGCAGCCCCATATTTTAACCAGTGCTGGAGTGGGTCTTTAGCTACCTACCCCCCAAATGTCAGGTCTCTGTGACTGCTGATCGCCGAGCTACAATCCTCAAAGTCAATCTTTTTTTTTTTGATTTTTTTTTTTTGGGGCAAATGGGCCTATCTTGAGAAAGGGGCCTGGAGCTGCAGCTCCAATAGCCCCTATGTTAATCCGGCCCTGGTTCCTGATGTAGAGGATTGGATTGGTAATCGCAATGGAGGGTCTAAAAGGGGTTTTACCAGATAGAAACAATACATATTAAATAATGCAGTTCTAGATTAATTAAAATAGCTTCAGCTTGTGATCAAGAGATCTTTTAAAGGTTACTCTGGCTGCCTTTAGGCGATCCCTAAAAACGATTTTTTTCAGGGAAGCCTTAAATGCCTCCAACTAACTGAACTATCTCATCCCCCATAGCTAGAGCCTTTTGTACCACATGCTCCGCCCTACTATATTGTAAGCTCTTATGAGCAGGGCCCCCCTAACCCTCCTATATTTTATTGTGTTGTAACTGTACGGTCTCCCTGTAGATTGCAAAGCACTGTGCAAACTGTTGGTGCTATAAAATCCTGTATGATAATATTAATAATGGTTGCCTGTGTTATAAAGAAATCATGACCATAAGTGGGTATGGAAAAAAACAGACCATTGTGGCCATATGTGGGCAAGAAACAGGTAATCATTTCAAAATGCAGTATACATACAGTATCGCATAAAAGTGATAAGACAAGTATTTGGCGCAAATCAAAGATATTAGGTTCCCACTTGAAAAAAAGGGAGTCTATAAGGTTACATATGGTGAGTGCAGGGAATGCACTACTTTGTCCAGACCAAAAAAAGGAGGGAATAAATGTTCTTTAGTTCATGGAGAGGGGGAGGGGAAAAAGGATGGGGAGGGGGGGATGGATCCGCATGCAGGGCTGCCACCTTAAAAGAGCTGAAACTTGAGCTCCTGGATTGCTGTAGATAAAGGAGAAAAAGGAGAGAAAGGGGCGCCTCTGGGTGCAGATTTTTTTAAAAGGTTTTATTTTCAGTGTAAAAAACATAAAATTTTGCACTCACATTTAGTAGGCAAAAAGTAAGCATTAAACACCAGGGGTCATCTGGTATATCTGATTTTTGGGACGTCAGCCAGTGGTCCGGTCCACATCTGTCATCTCATCGCGTTGTTCCTATTCCTCTCACATGCTGTCCACTGCAGGTGTTTTGTATGAAGCAGCCGGCTTGTGGTGGACACGAGATGTGCGGTCTTCAAAACGAGGCTTGGGAGGCAGAGACGACCAGGGCGCGGGGCTGTGACGTCAGCGGGTATGCGACGCGTTTCTTGAGCGTGCGGGTCGAGATTGTCGGACGACCGCGCTCTTTCATCAGGCAGAATCAGAAAAAAATGCAGGGGACTCAGGATATAAATAGGGGCAGGCTAAGGGCAGTGGGCGGGGCTGGAGGCGGACTAGGAGCAAGTGAAGGGGCATGGCTACGATCGAGTATGAGAAGGAAAACAATGAGTAATGAGGGGAGAGGGAAGTGGGATGAGTAATGAGGGGAGAGGGAAGTGGGAGAGAGAGGGAGCTGGAGCGGCTTAGTATAAGGAGGAAGTCAAGGAAGTATTACACAAATACAAAATCATAACAATAATTTTCTAAAAGAAATGCATGGGTACATATACAAGCCAATATCAGTGCATGATTCTTTGCGAGGAGAAGAGAGAGTATAATCGCTTGAGAGATGCAGTAACGGTGGAAACAATATGTATACTAATATATTTTCCATAAATATCGGTAGCTAGAGCAAGCGGATAGATTGAGAGGATATCTATATAGATGGAAGGATATTTTTTGTGGAATCATGTTGTATGATAGAGACCGCACTATGGACAAGGGGTGTCTGGTATGGGGCAGTTTGAGCTCTACAACAGATGATAACGGGTTGGTTATATCAGAGGATGGTGGCAATTGCGATACACTCGTTGATTCCCCCTGGGGAGAGTGCGTCGAGAGTGTAGATCCAGAAGGTTTCGCGGGAGCATAATCTTTTAAACCTTTCCGCTGAAGGGAGATGGTTGGGGATCTGCTCAATAACCCAGACCTTGAGACCTGATGTGGACCCCTTATGACAGAGGGCGAAGTGTCTGGGCACGCTATGGGGGTCTGTGCCTCCTTCTATTAGTCTACGATGCTCACCGAAACGTTGTCTGAGAGTCCTAATGGTTCTCCCTACATATATGAGACCACAGGGACAACTCAGACCATATATTACGAAATCGGATGAGCAGTTGTAAAATTCTTTTAGTTCATAGGTTTTGCCTTTGGTGGTAAATTCTTTTTGTCCGTGTTTGACAAATTTGCATGTTTTGCAAAGTGCTTTGTGGCATTGATACATCCCAGTTAGAGGTATCAGTTGGAGGGTTTTGGGAAAAATGGATTGAGTTTTTAGTTTGCTGGGTGCGATTTTGTTCCTCAAGTTTGGGGCCCTGCGGTAAGTGACAGATGGTCGGGCTGGGAGTTCAGTTTTTAGGTGGGGGTCCTGCTGTAGGATATTCCAGTGTTTTTTTAAAATTCTTTCCATAGTTTTATGTTCATTGTGAAAAGTGGTGATGAATCTACTAGAGAAATTCTGTGGGGGGCGGTCTGTTTTTGTTGCAGTTTTTTCTGAAAGACACTGTTTGAAAGCGTTTTCTATAAGGGGTGCAGGATAGTTTTTTTCTTTAAATTTAGTTTTCAAGGTGTTATCTCTCTTACTCTCTCATACTGGTCAGTGGAAGTTTAACATGGCACCTCATGGCAAAGAACTCTCTGAAGAACTGAAAAAAAGAATTGTTGTTCTACATAAAGATCCTTCCCTAGGCTATAAGAAGATTGCCAAGAACCTGAAACTGAGCTGCAGTATGGTGACTAAGACCATACAGCGGTCTAACAGGACAGGTTCCACTCAGAACGGGCCTCGTCATGGTCGACCAAAGAAGTTGAGTGCACGTGCTCAGCATACAGAGGTTGTCTTTGGAAAATATACATAAGAGTTCTGCCAGCATTGCTGCAGAGGTTGAAGAGGCGGGGGGTCAGCCTGTCAGTGCTCATACCATACACTGCACACTGCATCAAATTGGTCTGCATAGCTGTCGCCCCAGAAGGAAGCCTATTCTAAAGATGATGCACAAGAAAGCCTGCAAACAGTTTTCTGAAGACAAGCAGACTAAGGACAATGGATTACTGCAACCATGTCCTGTGGTCTTATGAGACCAAGGTAAACTTATCTCTAACATCCATCAGTTCCGTAATGTTGTCATGGAGGAGTGGAAGAAGACAAAATATTGACACTTTGGGCCTAATTTGGACATTTTGACTTAGTGTCCTCCGGGACTGTGACATCATAAGTGGCGGGGTCACCATGTGACATCACCTGGTGACCCCGCCCCTTGTCCCTATATAAGTCACCGCACAACGCGTCCCTGCCATTACGGTCAGAGAGAGCGTTGTGTCAACATCGGAAGAAGGAAGAAGAAAAAGAAGCAGAAGAAGGCGAAGGCGGCGGTGACAGCGACAAAAGACCGGCCAACGCTAGTAAAAGAGCTGGAAGAAGAAAGCGGAGGCCCAGCAAGAATAACCAAAGAGCCGGACAAGACCCCCGAAGAGCGGGACAAGACCCCCGAAGTCGGAAGAAGACCCTCGGACGGCGGCGGCGACGAAGGAGAAAGCTGGGCTCCTCCGTTAGTAAAAGAGATAGCAGAAGATAGCAGAGGAGTCAGACGAGAAGACCCCCGAAGACGGAAGAAGAGAAGACCCCCGAAGTATTTTAAAAACCTGTGTTGTGTTTTTTTTAATGTACACTTTTTTTCCCCAGGTGAATGGGTAGGGGTACCATGTACCCCATACTCATTCACAAAGGGTAGGGGGCCGGAGTCTGGGGGCCCCCTTATTAAAGGAGGCTCCCAGATTCTGAGAAGCCCCCCACCCGCGGACCCCAACAACCAATGGCCAGGGTTGTGGGGAAGAGGCCCTTGTCCTCATCAATATGGGGACAAGGGGCTTTGAGGTGGGGGGCCGCAGGGCCCCCCATTCCCCAAACCACCCCCCATGTTGAGGGCACGTGGCCTGGTACGGCTCGTTCGTCCCTACCTCCCTCGCAAGGTGTCAATCTCGCCAATGTAGGCGGCGACATTGACTTCCTTTGCTAGTTCTGTCTACCTGGAGTCATGTTCAAAATGAACGGACCTTACTCCGTTTGTGGGCAAGTCTGTTCATTTCAAAAGTCCAGCCGGAAAAGTCTGGGCGTGTGTGGGCAGGTCAGTTTGTTCGGAAAGTCCTATCGTGTGTGTGCGGCATAAGAAACACATCTGAAATTTTTTTTAATTCATCTACACTCCCCGTTGACACCACCAACTGTGGAAGTAAGTTTTTACCACTCTAACAGTCAACTCCATTGGAAAATTTAACTGCTTCTTGTTTCCAGCTAAGGAAGGACTGTTTCATGATCCAAGAATAGGTCCGGGTTAATTAAAATGAGCTTTCCCAATACTAAGGAAACTCTCAACTTTGCTCATCTTTATTGAAGATAGAAAAGGCTTCTAACCCAGATGGAATCCACCTCCCCCGCATGCATAAATAATAACCTGAGTAATTGATAAACTTCTATATCTTATTTACTTAGATGTTCTTCAACTGGAATACTCCCAAAAGGACAGCATACAATTAATTTTTTGCAATTATTTAAGAAAAGTAAAAAAACGATATCTAGGTAACTACTGTATAAACCAGCAAGCCTCACTTCTGTTGTGTCCAAAAACTTATTTGACAGTATTTTATTAATCAGTTAATTAATCAGTTAATCAATTAATCAAACTTGCAGTAGCAAACCATCTAATAACAGAGAATAGGAATGGGTTTATAAAATACAGGTAAACTGAAATTGAAAGACTATTTATCAGTCTAACTGATAAACCCGGTTGTAATTATCAGGGGTGGCTCCAAACAAACATATTTGGAGGTGCTGTGCAGGTGCTGGAAGCGAGAGAGGGGGGAGCTAATGCAGGGCACATAGCGCTCTACCTACTTTGCACGTGTGGGTAAGACCAAATGACAGTTGTGCCAACAACTTGAAAGTGAGTGGTCATAGCTCATAGTGTGCCACCTTTCCTCCTTTTGTATAGACTAAATAGGGCCTGGGGTACACTAAAGAGATTGTGGAAGTAAAATAAGCTCCATTGGGGCCAGCAAGTGTAAGGTCCTGTAATGATAACTCTCAGCATATGTCAGTGCCAGCAACGATAATCCCTAGCAAGGTGTCACGACAAGCAAAAAAACCTTATGTCAGTTGGGAAGTAATATAGTAATTCAGCGGCACCAAAGAAACCAAAGAACCATATAAAGACTCAGTCACTCACTGAAAACAGGCCATGCAGCCATGCACTCTATTCCATGCCAATGCCACAAGCTTTCCCAGACCATTTCTTCTTTACACCACAAGCAACCATTCCTCTCACATCGATCTGCCAGTGTTGGCAATACCAGCAGCCAACAAGTACTATAGACTAGATGCCCAGGGGATTATTACTCTGTAGACCAGAGATAGGTCCTCAACACCCCTTGGTCATTGCTTATTAGCTAGGAAAAGTTAAATATAGACTCTCACTATGGTGAATGGGTGTTAATAGAATTGTAAAAAGACCTAGGGTGCCCAGTGGCACGCTAATAAATACTGCTTAGCATGCCATGGCAAGCAGTCGGCATGTAGAGATAGCACCTAACAGGGGAAGAGGCTTAAGAGAAATAGGTTAAGTAGAATCTGAATGTTAAATGAGCGGAGGTAGGCGTGGCGCTCTTCTGGGGTGCACTATTACATGCCCCTATGTCACACTCTATATATCCTACTATTATATTGAATGAAAAAACAGAATTTAAAGTGTCATGTGCTTAGTGCAAATCCAAAAAGTGTACAAGTGCTGACAATGCATTGCTGACAATGCAAAACAAGAAAAAATGTATGTGATATAATGTCAAGTGCTCTTCAAAATCGTGCCATAGTGATGCTCATATGCATGAAATTCATGCAAAAGATAGAAGTGAAAAAAGCCACAGGTGATCCTCAAATGTGTGCTCCGTTCTCCTTATAGATCCCCTATAGGAATTCCGAACCACTAACCCCACTCAGGGGGTATCTCGCTTTCACAGTATCTGCCACTGTGCAGTAATCATGTGATCTTATTTCTGCTGTGTCAGCTGTGTGTTTCCGTGCTTGCGGTATAAGGTATATATTCCTCCTTTTGATCTCCCTCCATATCTCCCATCTTCATTCCTCAGCTCACGTTTTGGATTTGCACTAAGCACATGACACTTTAAATTCTGGTTTTTGATTCAATATAATAGTTAGGATATATAGTGTGTCACATAGGGGCATGTAATAGTGCACCCAAGAATAGTGCCACACCTACCTCCCCTCATTTAACATTTGTATTTACATTCCATCGGGTAAATGTACTGATAGGGGCAGCAGTTCTCTTTTTCCATTTAATTCCGTAAGCGCAGGGCCGCCAACACATTTTTTTAAATTCTTTATTTCTTCACAGGAATACAGTAGGACATACCTGTATATATATAACTCCTACTATTCATATTCCAATTCAAATTTAGACCTCAGCCCAATTTCTACAACCAATCTGTATTCCTTTTCTTTTTTTTTATACATACAAAACAAAAAAAAACAGTTCCCCTTTGCCTCCTACTATTCTGTGGCCCCTATTCCCTAGGGGTCCAGATAGACACTTCAAAACATAAAACAGAGCAAAAGAAAAAGAAAAAAAAATGGGGGGGAAAGCCCCTTTACTCCCCTAGCTGCCACCCAGTCCACGGTTATCGAAGGTCCCTTCCCTATCTGTCCATTTCTCCCCATCTGCCCTACTTAAATATCCTAATCTTCCCATTCCTTCTTCAATCAGCTTCTTCCCCTCATACTTTTGTAGATATTCTTCCCAGGGAGCCCATATCTGTGTAATATGTTCCCTTCTCTCTGGGGTCGTAGGTATCAAGTTTTCCATTATCCCGATTCTACGAACTTTATTGAGCCACATGGAGATCTGGGGTGCTTGCGGCTCCTTTCAACACCTGGGGATACAGCTTTTTGCTGTATTCACCAGGTGCCCAACAATTGAGTTCTTATAGCTCTTGGTAGGAATTTGTGAGAGAAGTAATAAGAAAAATGCTGGGTCTCATGGGATCTGATATTCCGTGAATAGTTAGGTAATTCTCTGTACTTCCAGCCAAAACTGTTTAATTACTGGGCATCTCCAGAAAATATGAAGCAACGTACCTCGTTGCTGACAGCCCCTCCGACAACTCCCTGATGTATCTGGGGATATTTTATTCATTTTCGAAGGGGTAGAATACCAACGTGTTAATAACTTACAGTTCAGCTCCTGTATCTTGGTACACCTAAATCATTTTAATGTCAGGTGTATTATTTTCTGACGTTGGTCTGGTGACAAAAAATTTGGTCTAAATCTCTCTCCCATTTATCTAGGCTCATCAGTATGAAGTCCTCTGGGGGGGGCTGTTAGTAATCGCGTACATCTTGGAAATAATATGAGGTAGGGGCTCCTTCTCCTCACAGTATGTCTCAAATTTTGTGCAAGCTCGCCAATAACTAACCAGTGGGTCCAATGTTTCCAGAAAGTGTCTTAACTGTCATGTCTGCCAGAAAGGTATTTCAAACTGTCCACCCTGTTGTGTCAGAAGTTCAATTGTTGACCACCTACTAGATATCAGAAAATGTGAGACTTGCGAGCATCCTTTCTCCCTTAGTTTCTCAAATGCCCGTGGCTCTAGACCCAGAGAAAATTCCGGATTTCCTAAAATGGGAAACAACGGTGAATTAGGAGTAGAAAATCTAGGATTCTGGATAGCCCTAAAGCCTATACGTAATCTAGGGCCAATCAAAAGGTGTGATTTCAACTCAGAGGGTAGAGCTGCATAACACCATATATCTCTATTTAAAGGCACTGGGCTCAATTGTTGTTCCATAGTAATCCAAATTTTGTACTCTCCATGTCTGCCCCTGTCAATTATTCTGCCGAGCTGAGCAGCCTGATAATATTTGTATAAATTTGGTGCTGCTATTCCTCCTGCCTTTTTCAGTCAACAAATTTCTACTAATCCTTGGGTGCCTACTTGCCCAGATAAATTTTGTAAACTCAGCACGAATTTGACTAAAGTAGCATATGGGGATAAAGATGGGTATTGCCAGTGGTGGAAAGTTCTGCGCATCTATATCTGTTAACTTTGGGGGGATCTGTATTCCTAAGTATTTTAGTGCAGTTGTTGTCCACTTAAACTTATAGTTATTCTGCAAACTAATCTCCATGGGGCCCTCCAGTGCCACCCCCATCTCCTCGGACTTGATATAGTTTATTTTAAAATTCGACAAGACTCCATATCGTTCCACTTCCTTCATAAGATTTGGTAGTGATATTTGTGGACTAGTGAGTGAGTAGTAAGTCATACGCATAGCCGGAGACTTTATACTCCTGTTCTCCCAGGTATATACCCTTGATATCTGGATTCTGTTGAATTCTATTTAATAAAGGCTCCAACGTCAGAGCAAATAAAAAAGGGGAAAGTGGGCAGCCCTGGTGGGTCCCATTTGTAATTACAACATTTTCTGAGTGTACCCTATTCGCCTTCACCAGGGCTTGTGGTGTAGAGTATATTCCTGCTACCCAGTGTATCATTCGGTCTCCTATGCCCAACACATTTTTAAATACAATCTGAGCCTAATTGTTATATAAACTGCACACATGTTACAATACTTGTACTCACAAATATGCCTTAAAGGGGTTGTAAACCCTGAAGGTTTCTCACCTTTATGCAGAAACCTTCTGTAGTGCAGCAGCCCGGAGCCCCCATTTTCCTTACCTTAAATCAATCATACCATCGACGCGGATGAGCACAGCAGCTCCAGCTGCTGTCTAGGGTCCTCATTGGATAGACTGATATCAGCACAACCATTGGCTCCCACTGCTGTTAATTGAATCCAGTGACAAGGGAGCCGGGGGGGGGGTCTTGGGGCCAAGACCTGCTGTCTGTGTCAATGGGTCTCCAAGGGGGCACTCGATGCAGGGAGGAGCCAGGAGCGCCACTGGGGGACCCCAGAAGAGGAGAATCTGGACCACTCTGTGCATAACCCTTGCACAGAGAATGTGAGTATAACATGTTTGTTATTTAAAAAAAAAAATATGAACATTTACAATTCCTTTAATTAAAGAGGAAGTAAACCCCTTCAAACCACTTTGACCTACAAGTAAGCCTAGATTAAGGCTTACCTGTAGGTCCAAGCAATATCTCCTAAACCTATATGGTTTAGGAGATATTTGCCCGAAAATGGGCACCGCTGTCTATGGCGCATGCGCCGTAGACAGCGGCGCGCAGGCGCACTAAATGTGGCAAGTCCAAGAATGGATTTGCCTAATTTGTCGACTCCCGTGCGCATGCGCGGGAGTGACGTCATCGCGGCTTCGCCGAATGGCAGCGGCGGAGCTGCGAGACGCGACTCCCGTGCGCATGCGCGGGAGTGACGTCATCGCGGCTTCGCCGCTGTCATTGGTCGGAGCTGCGAGACGCCACCAGCAAGATGGATGCGGCGGACTACAGGGATCAGCGGCGACTTCGCTGGCTCCTGTGTCAGGTAAGTGACACATAATGAGCTACTATGCGATGCATAGTAGTCCATTATGCTTTACCTTTGCAGGGAAAAAAAGAGGAAGTAAACCCATCAGGGTTTACTTCCTCTTTAATTACTGTACTAATCTAACAGATACACTTACACCTTGGCACAAATGATCATTTTAAAGAAGGAAAGTTGTCCATTATTTATGCTTTTTTACACACAGAGCATAGAAAGCTAATGCTTTTTCTGATGCTACCTAAAAGAAGGACTTATGGTATTTAAATTGGTTGGGAACTACAGCACAGTGTAAATCATGCAGTGGTCAGGACTATTCAACATACACAGAACAGCAGGTTGGGCTATATAACAAAAAAAATGGAATATGGAGCGATCAGTACTGTATAATGTTTAACATAGTGTATCTAATGCAACTCTCAGAACATTGTACAGTACAAAATATCATATTTGCTGCAGTCATCAGGTCTACGTAACACAACAGAGCATTTAGAGTATAGCAGTCGGGATTATGTGATCAGTGTGCCCAGGGTTTTTTTTTCTCACAGAATAAGTGCAGGAACCCACCCACCCCAATCAACTCCCAGCCCCAATTTGCGCCATTCCTCAGGAAACAGAAGTAAAGTGTTGCCAAATAATCAAATAATGGATGTGGTCAAGGCTTACCTTCTCCCCCCGTCCACAGATTACCCCCCCATCAACAGGGCACCTTCTCTTCTCTCGTCCACAGCTCACCCTCTCCCCCCTGTCCACAGCTCAATCTCTCCCCCATTCACAGCTCCACCCCTCTGTCCACAGCTCACCTTCCCCCCGTCCACAGGTCACCTTCTCTCCTCTCGTTCACAGCTCACCCTCTACCCCTTGTCCACAGCTCAATCTCTCCCCCATTCACAGCTCAACCCCTCTGTCCACAGCTCACCTTCCCCCATCCACAGGTCACCTTCTATCCTCTTGTCCACACCTCACCCTCTCCCCCCCTGTCCACAGCTCACTCTCTCCCTCATTCACAGCTCAACACTCCCATACACAGCTCACCCTCCCCACTGTCCACTGCTCACCCTCCCCACCATCCACAGCTCACCTTTTCTCCTCTAGTTCACAGCTCATCCTCCTCATCCACAGCTCAACCCCCCCCCCCCCCCCCGTCCACAGCTCACTCTTTCTCCCGACATTCCACAATTCACCTTAGCATGTGCCCCCCATTCACAACTCCCTTTTTACCCTCTGTCAACATGTCACCTCTGCACACACCCCCATTCACAGCTTACACCCCCATTGCAGCCGACTCCATGATATTAGGCAGAGCAGGGTTTTTTCCCTCAGCCTATTGCAGTCCCATCAGTGCAGCTCCGCCTGTCAGATCAGTGTAGCACAGAGCCAAGGAGGAGTTTCAGAGTGCTCTGATCAACTACGTGCTACACTGATCTGACAGGCAGCAGGCGAGTATTGAAGCTCTAGAATCCTAAATGTCAACAGTTGTGGCGTCTGTACCCAGCCCTGGGGCACCAATCAAGCAGAGTGGCGTATCCTACCCTGGGCCAGCGCTAGCATACAGAAGCCGTGGAGGAAGGGAGTGACATAGAAAACTTCCTTTGCCAACTTCTGTGTCATGTGACAGGCTGAAGAGGGGAGGGCTGCCTGAGGTGGAGGAATGGCGTTCCGCTTCGTGCCGGCAGAAAAAAAAGCCCTGAGTGTGCCCTTTTCATTGTGTAACATATAACATAACATATAGAATGATCAAGTCGGGACTGTGTAACATATAGATTGTGGGTGTGAGGACTATGTACAATATTAGATACTCAGCGTACCCCCTTTCATTGGCTGTCGGTTGCTCAAGGCAGTGCCTGCTGGAGAGGAGTGATACAGGAACCAGCACTGTAATCGCGCTGGTCCCCGCATCACACTAGTATGAACCCGGGGTAAACCTAATTTGTATGTAGTTGCCCCCCCCCGATTATTTTATTTAGGTCTTCCTGTAAGTTTTCCACAACCTGCGCTGATGTTATTGCCCTGCTTAAAGGCAGGGGAAGGCTCCTCCCCATCAGAACACAATAGCACAGTGGAAGTGATTCCCCCATCCACCTCAAATGTATGGCTAGGGGAATGTGGTCATTATTCTTTTCATTCAACCCACCAGTTGAATGAAAAAAATGAATTAATGTATGGCAGGCTTAAGTTGTGGGAAGTGATTGGATGTAACTGTGTGATTTCCACTTGGTATTTCCATTTAATTGAACTTATTTGAGAAGATGATCACTATTGTAGCTGAAGAAGAACTAGGAAACTGAAAACTGTAGTGCAGCTTTGTACAGATTCAAGCACTGAAAAAGAAGAAGCCTCAACTTTGAGCAGGAAACTTTGGAGTGCATTGATTCTATTGGATATACTGTATATATATTTATGATCGGAGCCCTCCAACCGAGATAGATGTGAAACCATATAAAGACGCCACAAGACTCATAACATAACATAGCCCCAAGCTGTGCCCTGATCAGCTGGTCGGTATGCCAAAAAGGGAACCAGGAGGACCTGCAAACCAATGGGTGCCAAAAATGGCAGCGAAGCCTGTGGAGGCTGCTGCATGTGTTACTATATGAGGTGAGGAGGCTGAAGCTTCTGGGGTGAACATGGATATGCCTTTTCTGTTCTCAAGGAAGTTGTCCCACATTGCTAGATCTGCAGCAGCTGCCTGGTCTAGCCTGATGGTTTGATCGGGGTCCTGTGCATGGGAAAGGAAAACCAGGAGGCCAGAAATTAAGGAATGCCCCTGATGGACGAAGTTTAGCATACCTAATAGGGACTGCAGCTGTCTCTTGGTGCAACTTTGTGAGGTGGTGAAGGTGGAAAGCCCTAATCCAGGACAGCTTATCAGGGGGTAGGCTGGCCTGCATAGAGCAGGTGTCAAGGGTGATTCCTGGGAAAGTGATGGACTGCGTGGGGCCTTCCACTTTATGCTCCGCTATGGGCATGTTGAGGTTGCTGAACACTACCCTAAATCTGAGGGGTGCTCGTCGGGCCCTTCGATCAGCATGGTAAGGGATGACTTTCTGGCACTGCACTTGGTGAGTTAGGATCCAGTTGAGGGACTGAGCGAACGTATTAAAGAGCCATGGACCTCCCTTTGAGCCGAAGGTCAGTTTGGTAGCAAAGTAATATGAATCTCTCCATATGATGCCGTGCCACTGCCACAAGGAAGGTTCAATGGGAAAGAACTTAAAAGATAATGATGGACTGTATAACTAAGTTAACAGATGCAACTCTTTGGAAGGAATCAGTGAGTTAAGACTGGTGGATGAGGAAAGGTTGAACTCCAGCCATCGTTCGTTCACCTGACTCAGTCAGGATGAGTTGGGATGCTTGAAGGTGCATGTGCTCCTAGGATGAGCTCCTTGACAGTTGACACAAATGTGCAGCAGTCCGCATTGGTTGAAGCTGCAGGTTCCATAGTTGAAATTGTTGCAGATAGGCGTCTTGCCTAGGAATTGGACGGGCTGTCCCAACTTGTTCACCTGAGGATGTTGCATAGGGGCAGGCATGCCTTGAATGGCACTATAGTTAGAGGGGAAGGTCAAGGAATGTCTGGCATCTGTGTTAGTGCACCAGTTTGCCGTGTGCATGGAGGACTGGCAAACAGCTCAAACTGGGGAATGCAGGCCAGCAAAGTGGCGGCAGAACAACTCAGTGTCCACGATGCTCCAATTCATGCTGATTTTGAACTGGGCAAGTTTGGCTGCGGCTCTGGCTGTAAACGAACGGTGGTAGTCGCAAAACGCAGAGCCTCTGTATTTGTATCCTAAGTCAACCACGGCATGGAGGTACAAATCCATCTCTTCCCTCCTGCCGGGGGTTGGCCAAGCACAACATGTCCCTAAACATTCCGAAGGCCAGCACAAACTATGGGTGGTAGTGCCAAGATGGGTGTTGTGACCGTGTCTAGGGGGGTTACCACTGGACGCACCTCTAGGACTCCTACTCTCGCCTGCACGTTGGAGACACGTTATAGTCAGCGTGATGATCATGGTGTGCAGCTGGGTGAGAGCTGTGGAGATGGACTGCAGGGATGCCTGCTGGGTGCACCTGCTGCTGCTGGTGTTGGGAACAACAGTCTGAATAATTTGGCTTTACTGGCCGTGTCGGGGTAGAGAATGGCCCTATGTTGCAGCTCTGCCCTGAGGGACTTAGTGCTGCTTGGCTCTGAACCCTCGGTGGGTGACAGAGGGGTGGAGGCAAGGTCCTCACTGCTGGACCATGACATGACTGCAGATATAATGAGAAAAGGGGGGTGTATGTTTAAAAAGAATTTTTGGAAAAAGAGAAAAGTGGAGGAGAGTACATATGAATAAGTAAGAACAAGGGGTAGGAAGAACAGAAAAAGGAACAACAGGCGTAGTGAAGAACACGATGCGTTCCGGCGAATGCTGGACAGTGGAAATTTAGAAAACTCAAAGAATGCAGGGTAACCAAGGTTAGCTAGGAAGTGACTTGGCCAAATAACCGATAGCTCAGGTGCCTGGTCAGAGTCATGCACGGACCTGTGAACCAGAGCCCCATGGCGTACTGGGGTGGGAAGCTGCAGTTTGGTTGTGGACTAAGTAGGAATGTTGCATTCTGTAGCGAGGTGACGTATGATTGGTCTGCTAACGCCTGCACTCTCAACAAGCAACTGTTTAGCAACCGAGGCTGCGTAGTTTAAAGGTTATGTCCTCCAGAAAAAGCTAAGAAAGAAAATGTGTGTATGTGAGTTATCGAGCTGAATAAAGGATGCTGCAAGTTTATGTGGGAGAGTGTCCTGTATACTACCCACCTTACTCGTGCCCTGATAGAATAGAGGTCCTGATTGTGGCCGAGACTAATATGGTGACCAGGAACCTGAAAAAGGTAACATGGAGGTCTATGTTTAACCTGGCATGAAGGAGGGCCCTAAGCCCACCCCCTCCAGCTAAAACGTGACAAATCCCACCACCCCCCCCCCCCCCGGGTAAAAGCATGCGAAGCCCTGCATGTGTGTATGTATGTCATATTACCTGCAAGAAAAACGTCCAACCTTGTGCAGGATGGAATAACCTGACCTCACTGACCTATGGAGAAAGACAGACAAGGAAACGTGAGTGGCTGGAGACGAGACGAGCTTGCAACGCCTGTTGCAAGAAAGTAGCCTCAAAGGGAGGTGAAAACAAGCAGTAGGGAAAATTAGAACATTTATGGGGATAACCACGGCCATGCTAACTGAATTAGGTAAATAAATGAGCTGACACTGAAAACAGGCGTGCTGAAGCGACCTAAGAAATTGCATGAGCTGTAAGTGTGAACGGGCAAATGAGTGATATAAGTGGCGACTGAGAGCTTGTGGCAGGAACCTCAAGGGGGAGGTCATGCTAAAGAAACTCGTGGTGCCTGAAAAAGCATAATGAGTGGTATGAGTGGCGACTGAGAGCTTGTGGCAAAGAACCTCAAGAAGAAGGCCATGTAGCAGAAACTTGTGGTGCCTGTAAACAGGTAATGAGTAGTATGAGCAGCAACTGAGAGCTTGTGGCAGGAACCTCATGGGGGAGGCCGTGTAGCAGAAGCACGGTGCCTGTTGGAAGAACGTATTATATTAATATATACAGTTGTGCTCATAAGTTTACATACCCTGGCAGAATTTATGATTTCTTGGCCATTTTTCAGAGAATATGGATGATAACACAAAAACATTTCTTTCACTCATGGTTAGTGTTTGGCTGAAGCCATTTATTATCAATCAACTGTGCTTACTCTTTTTAAATCATAAGGGCAAAAGAAACTACCCAAATGACCCTGATCAAAAGTTTACATACCCTGGTGATTTTGGCCTGGTAACATGCACACAAGTTGACACAAAGAGGTTTTAATGCCTATTAAAGGTAACCATCCTCACCTGTGATCTGTTTGCTTGTACAGTGGAACCTTGGATTACGAGCATAATCCGTTCCAGGAGAATGCATGTAATACAAAGCACTCGCATATCAAAGCGAGTTTCCCCATAGAAGTCAATGGAAACAAAGATAATTTGTTCCGCATTGACTTTTATTGCATGCAATATCAGAGGTAGAGGGGGGGGGGGCACCTTAGAGCCTCGGAAATACCCTGGGACAGCTCTGCTGAACTTGGAAACCTTTGGAAAGGCTCGGAGACACTCAGGAACAGAGTATTTCTGAGTATTTCCGAATGACTCCGAGTATTTCTGAATCGCTCCGAACAGTTCCTAGTGTCACTGGTGCTCCCGCACCTCTGGCCAAATGTGGTATTGCACACCACATTAGCTTGAATTCTGCTCATTTTGCGAGACAACACTCCGAGTCAGGATTTTTTTTTAAAGTTGCTTGTCGTTCAAAACGCTTGTTAACCGTGTTACTTGTTAACCAAGGTTCCACTGTAATTAGTGTGTGTGTGTATAAAAGGTCAATGAATTTCTGGACTCCTGAGAGACCCTTGCATCTATAGCACCCCCTACCATAGGTAGGTGCTAGAGTGAGGATTTTGTAAGGGAAACTTGCAGGTAAACTTGGGCAGGCCTATGCTTCAGGCTAGGCCTGCTTGTTTTGATCTGGGGGCAGGGAGTGGTTAGTGTAGCAGTGGGTGTGACCACCTGTGCTTTAGTTCTGAGGTGCCTCCCCTGCTTCCAGGGAGAATGTTCTAGAAGTGGGGGGAGGGACTAGAACTGGAGTGGCAGGCAGCTCATGTGAGGAGCCCTGACCAATACCCAACTGGAATTGGCAGGGGGCATTCCTCCCATATAAGCTGAGGTAACAGCCCATTGGGAAGGAGTTGTCAGCCAGGAGACGTGAAGAATGGAATACTAGGCAGAAGCATGGGCCCCATCCCTATCTGGAGGGGGTGTGACGCCTAGTGGAGGGGCCCAGGAGAGCTGGGAAGGAGCTTCATCTTTACAGGGTCATGGATGCAGTGTTCTGGAACAGAGGGGCTGGAGAAACTGTCGGAACGTATGTCCAGTTAAAATTCTCCATCATGGACTCAGGGCAGGAGAAGGTCGGTGAGTGGGCCACAGTGGAATTCTGGATGAGACATGCCAGGGAAGCTGGGTGCAAGACTAGAGGAGAGTGTCAAATGGATGTGGCCTGAGGGCACAGGATTTGCAGGCCAGTCTATCTGGGAACAGGAGTGCACCAATCAACACATGCTACTAAATTACTAGGCTGCCGGGGAGAGGTACTGCAGACCTAGTAACAGTGCAACCAATTCTAGCCAGCAACTGAGACTGTTCAGAGTGGTCTATTTTGTCAAGAGAGGATGATGTGACAGGAAGAGTAATGATCTACAGTGGATGTTTGTGCAGGAGGGTGGAAGTCCAGGGAGTAACAGTCTGCAGGAGATACACAGAGGAGGCGTAATAGTCTGCATGGTGCTATGTAGGGGAAGTGTCTGTAGATATTATTTGTACATCAGTACCTCACGGCTCAACCTTTTGTTCTAATTCTTAACTATGATGGCAAAGCAATTGTTCTATGGGCATCCCGTATTTCCTTTCCCCCAACCAAGTTATATCCCTCAATAAACAAAACAAAACAATGCAAATTGTGTCATTGTCTCAGAAGTGATAAATGGAGGCCTGGCAGCAGGGTGACATGGTGACATGGTGGATGTTAGTTACTAGTAGCAACCAAGCGCTACACATCTTTCATCCAGTGCTGCACTGACATTTCTGGATTCTGAGTCTTGGGGAAAGCAAAAGAATTGTCAAAGGATATGCAGGAAAAGGTAGTTGAACTGTATAAAACAGGAAAGAGATATAAAAAGATATCCAAGGAATACCAATCAGTAGAGATCAAACTCTAATCAAGAAGTGGAAAATGAGGGGTTTTGTTGAAACCAAACCAGGGTCAGGTAGACCAACTAAAATTTCAGCCACAACTGCCAGAAAAATGGTTCGGGATGCAAAGAAAAACCCACAAATAACTTCAGGTGTTGCTGTTTCAAGAGGCACAATAAGGAAGCACTTGAAGAAAGATGGGCTGCATGGTTGAGTCGCCAGAAGAAAGCCATTACTACGAAAGCCAAACTATACAATGCCACAAAGAATCCCGCTTACAATACGCCAAACAGCACAGAGACAAGCCCTATCCTTCTGGCACAAGGTCATTTGGAGTGATGAGACCAAAATTTTGCTTTTTGGCCACAACCATAAACGCTAAATTTGGACAACAAAGCCTATGATGAAAGGTACACCATTCCTACTGTGAAACACAGAGGTGGATTGTTGATGTTTTGGGGATGTGTGAGCTACTGTACAAAGGCACAGGAAATTTGGTCAAAATTGGCAAGATGAATACCTTTTTTTTTAACAAAAAATACTGGAGGAAATTTTGCATTCATCAGCTAGGAGGCTGCGCATGGGACGTACTTGGACATTCCAACAATAGTCCAAAACACAAGGCCAAGTCGACCTGTCATTGGCTACAGCAGAATAAAGTGAAGGTTCTGGAGTGGCCATCTCAGTCTCCTGACCTCAATATTATTAAACCAGTCTGGGGAGATCTCAAACATGCAGTTCATGCAAGACAGCCCAATAATTTCCAGGACCTGGAGCCTTTTTGCCAAGAAGAATGGGCAGCTTTACCATCTGAAAAAATAAAGAGCCTCATCCACAAATACCACAAAAGACTTCAAGCTGTTATAGATGTTAAAGGGGTCAATACATGGTATTAAGAACTGGGGCATGTAAACGTTTGATATTTAGGGTTATTTGGGTAGTTTCTGTTGTCATTATGATTTAAAAAGAGTAAACACAGTTGATTGATAATAAATGGCTTCAGTCGAACACTAACCATGATTGAAAGAAAAGTATATATATATATATATATATATATATATATATATATATATATATTCTTATTATTTGTATTTATTTTGGTTCTTGTTTTTCGTCTATTTTTATTTTCATTCTATTTTTTTGTAGAAAGCACATCCAGCCTAGTGTAGGATGGAACAACCTGAACTCAACTGACCTAAGGGAGAAATTACGAAAAGGTGAGTGGTCGAATTGTGTGCCACTGGAGACCATGAGTGGTTAGATTGTGTGCCACTGGAGATGTGCTTGCAACGTTTGCAAGAAAGTAGCCTCATCATGGAGGCGAAAACAAGGACAAATCGTGCCGCCTCAGGTCGGAGTTATGAAGCTGGAGTATCATATGTGTTTGAGATCGTTCGACCGTGTGAATGGTCTGGGTAACGACTGGTTGCTTTTGGCAAGCGCCTCATGAGAGAGACCAAGCTGCTGGAGGCTTGTGATGTGTGTGACAACTGGAATCAACTTGTGTCATGTCGAGGATATGGAACACTATGTCGCTGATGCGACCTGGATTCTAATTGGGCTGTGGTAGTGTTAGGGTGCCACCCCCTCCTTCAAAACTGAACACGTGCCAACCACCCAGCCCCCGAGCCCAATCAAAGGGCAGACAAGGCACCAGGTAGGTCTAATTACCACCTCAATCAGCCACAGAACCCGTGTAATAAATTCATGCTAATCTCCAAATGGATGAGGCAGCAACCTCATAGACAGTGAATCCTATAATATCCTATAATATCCTATCCTATAATCCTATGTGTCGAGTGATATAGAACAATGACTGATAGTGGCTCGGAGGCTACGATCTACAAACAAATTGCATGTTTGGGGATGGGATGACAAACAAGGCAGAGGGAACCTACAAATTTACTACACCTGTGCCGAATGATGTCGGGACATGACCGACAACTTCGAAGCAGCTAAGTACGAAAGGGATGCGAGTTTTGGAAACATAACAAATCGTAACATTGCATATGAAACCAAAAAGGTTTGAATCCTACCTGCAACAGCGAGCGAGAACCAATGACGAAGACCACAAACTGAGAAGCCACAACACACTTGTGAAAAAATATGAAACTGAACCAAAGTGCCAAAGGATGAAAGTAAGTGAAAAAAACTCATGTATGTGTTAACATGGATAAAGAAAACGGATTGCTTTATCACATAATTAAAGCAGCTGCAGTGTGAAATTGGTGTGAACAATTAATAAATGATAAAAAGTATACCGCGCTAAATGGTAAAAAAAATGACATACAGGTAATAAATTATATACTGGTAAAAATTAATAAAATTAATCAAACAATCCCCAGTGAAAAAAGGGTGCTCGTGCTAGTTAAACAATATCCAGTGCTGTGACTTGAATGATAGATGGATGATTCCGTGCTTCTTAAGTGCTTTAAATAGGGTGCCCCCTTAATAGATGTGCACTCACCCCTGGGAGTGGACCAACTATCGCTAGTTAGGTCAAATGCACGTGTGGGGCGACCCCTATAGATATCTTCTATACCGATGATTGGCAGCGGTGAATGTTCCTAATATAAATAGATATAATAGAAAAGTTGCCTTCCTGAGGACGGCCAATCTGATAGGCCGAAATGCATAGAGGTTGAGTCACTTTATTGTGACGCACTTCTGCCTACACATTCAATCCAGAAATCAAGCCTTTACTGAGCCAGCAGCTACATCAACCAACCAGGCGGATTTCATGGATTTACTTATACCTGCTGTTCACTCCGGGTGCCAGGACATTAGGCACTCATACATGTGAGTTCAATACCTTTATATTTTTTGTAATAAAAAGCTCTTTATCAACGGTACTGCGCAATGAGGTTTTTTCTATTATATCTATTTATATGAGAAACATTCACCGCTGCCAATCATCGGTCCAGAGGATATCTATAGGGGTCGCCCCACACGCGCATTTGACCTAACTAGCGATAGTTGGTCCACTCCCAGGGGTGAGTGCACATCTATTAGGGGGGCATCCTATTTAAAGCACTTAAGAAGCACGGAATCATCCATCTATCATTCAAGTCACAACACACTTGTAATCAAGCGCACAGACTCACGAACACGAAGTGAGCTGGGGTAAGTTGGCCTACTGACATGTAGTATTGCGCACTGGAACTGACAAGGAACACAGGTGAGTGGGATGCTTAAATACAATTTTAAAGCAGAGTGGGGTTTCAAGATGTGAGGTTCAAGCTCTTTTGAAGAATCACAAAGAAATGGCCAAAGAAACTTAAAGGGGGAGTTTACAACCCTCATGTTTTTTCACCTTAATGCATCCTAAGGTGAAAATATTTCTAACACTGACCAGCCCCCCAGTCCCCTGTTTTACTCACCTGAGCCTGTTCGTTCCCACGGCGGAGACACGCTCTACTTCTTTGCCTATTGTCTTGGCTCTTGATTGGATAGATTGATAGCAGTGCAGCATTGGCTCACACTGCTGTCAATCAAATCCAATGACGCAGTGCCGGGGACGTGGCCGAGTCCTGCTTTCTGTGTGAATTCATGCAGAAGCAAGACTCGGGAGCACGCCTGCATGGGTGTCCACCAAGGTGAGCTCTTCACTGATGTGGACACCCGTTGTGGGGAGGAGCAACCAGCATTGCAGAGGGACCCCAGAATAGATGGACCAAGGCCACTCTGCACGAACTGCACAGTGGAGGTAAGTATGACATGTTTGTGAGTTAAAAAAAAAAGGGGGGGTTTACAACCCCTTTAATACTGCAGATGAAAAGACACATTATGCTTAATTCCCTTCAACATCAGAAGATGTCCAGCAGTGCCATCAGCATAGAACTGGCAGAAACCAGTAGGACCCAGGAAAACCCATCTACTGTCCAGAGAAGTCTGTCCAGAATTGTTATTCATGGAAGAATTGAGACCAAAAAGCCACACCACCAATGTGGAAACATGACTAAGCAACTCAAACCATCAAAGAGGCATATGATAGGCCGAAATTTATTCTGCCGCAGGACAGTGACCCCAAGCACCATGCACCAATCGATTTCCCTCCAGTTGAATTTTTAAAAAGGTGCAGGGACCTTTTTTTGTGTTTCCCAGAGGTACAGCAGCTTATTCAAATTTCATGTGCCCATGAAAATGTGAGCCGCAGCACACATATAGGTGTGAACCTGGCGTAGCCAATGTAAAAATAACATGTCGGCTCACTGCCCTTATACCAATCCCAAACCATGGTTTAGGGTACCCATCTGTCTCTGGGATCCACAAAGGTTGCAGGGGTTCAGCAAACAGTGTCTCAGTTGCCACTTCCCCGAGAACCACTACACTCTACCTCACCGACACTTGCAGGCTGTTTCCTGTTCTGGCTGCAGACAGGTTAACCCTTTTGGGACTAAGATTCCTTTAATTAGGGAATGGAGGCTCTTTCCCACCCAAAGTCTCTCTGAGCCTCAAAATCCTGTTTTCCAAATGAGGATTTACCAATCCTGAGTGAACTGCAAATCAGTCCTCTACTCTATATTTAGACTACCATGGATCACTTCACCGTTCATGGGTGAGAACCCGAGCACTCAAAAAACATCTCTTGAACAATCCTTTAAAGGGACCACAATCCAAATAGTGGGGAAATATACCTCCTGTCCAGGATCCATCTCTGGCATCCTGCACTATATATACAGTGGGGACGGAAAGTATTCAGATCCCCTTAATTTTTTCACTTTTTGATATATTGCAGCCATTTGCTAAAATGATTTAAGTTCATTTTTTTCCCTCATTAATGTATACACAGCACTCATATTGTCAGAAAAACACAGAATTGTTGACATTTTTGCAGATTTATTAAAAAAAGAAAAACTGAAATATCACATGGTCCTAAGTATTCAGATCCTTTGTTGTGACACTCATATTTAACTCAGGTGCTGTCCATTTCTTCTGATCATCCTTGAGATGGTTCTACACCTTCAGTCCAGCTGTGCTTGATTATACTGATTGGACTTGAATAGGAAATACACCTGTCTATATAAGACCTTACAGCTCACAGTGCATGTCAGAGCAAATGAGAATCATGAGGTCAAAGGAACTGCCTGAAGAGCTCAGAGACAGAATTGTGGCAAGGCACAGATCTGGCCAAGGTTACAAAAAAACTTCCTAAGAGCACAATGGCCTCCATAATCCTTAAATGGAAGACATTTGGGATGACCAGAACCCAATACAGCCCCAACAGTGAAGCATGGTGGTGGCAGCATCATACTGTGGGAGTGTTTTTCAGCCGCAGGGATATGACGACTGGTTGCAATCGAGGGAAAGATGAATGTGACCAAGTACAGGGATATCCTGGACGAAAACCTCCAGAGTGCTCAGGACCTCAGACTGGGCCGAAGGTTTACCTTCCAACAAGACATTGACCCTAAGCACACAGCTAAAATAACGAAGGAGTGACTTCATAACAACTCTGTGACTGTTCTTGAATGGCCCAGCCAGATCCCTGACTTAAACTCAATTGAGCATCTCTGGAGAGACCTAACAATTTAAGGGGGTCTAAATACTTTCTGTCTCCTCTGTATATATATATATATATATATATATATATATATATATATATATGTAGGAAGGCCAGTATGGTGGCCTGAATTTATGGGAGGAGCCCGGAGGGTATTTAACCAGCCCGCTCGCCTGTGGTCTTTGTCGGTTTCCAGTGCGCGGCACGACGTCACTAGGGCGACTCTTCGAAACTCGTTAGCGTCCGTGAGTTACCGCTTCGTAGTTGTTCGAGGTCCTCGTTCCCGTTCGTAATTCACGTACTAACGCGTCGATTCGGCTGTCGCAGGTAGGGTTTTTCGGTTGACTTTTTTTCGGTTGTCATTTCATACATTATAAATGTCTCGTCACTAAACCTCGATATCAAACTTACGAGTTATTCGTAAAACCCTACACACAGCCGTGACGTCTGTCTACTACTCGTAACGTTATCATACTAAACATTTCTTTTGAGTTTGTGTACCTCACACCGACGCAAAGACACAGCTTCGTTTAGGCGTGTCTCACTGTTTTTTGCTCCACAGACTAATCGATATTTCTCGTGGATTTGATGGACACCGGTTAGTGCCATGTCAAGGCCGAACCATGTCAACCATTTCAAACCATTTCAGATCATTTCAAATCATTTCACTCTCACCTACCGCGCTCCGATTCGAATCCAGTCGCATACACGATGCACCGATTCGTCCCGGTGTGCCCCAGTTGCTTTTCGGCCTCATTTAAGTACATGCTCCAGAGTCCCATTTGTCGAGTCACCGACTCATGCCTCTGTCATGGTAAATCATTTCACTGTCACGTATCACGTTCCGATACGAATCCAGTCGCATCTACGATGCACCAATTCGTCCCGGCGTGCCCCAGGTATTTTTCGGCCTCATTTCAGTACATGCTCCAGAGTCCCGTTCGTTGTCAGTCGCAGGTTGCAGCGCACCGATTCGTGCCTCTGTCATGGGAAATCATTTCACTGTCACGTATCACGTTCCGATACGAATCCAGTCGCATCTACGATGCACCTATTCGTCCCGACGTGCCCCAGGTATTTTTCGGCCTCATTTCAGTACATGCTCCAGAGTCCCGTTCGTTGTCAGTCGCAATCGCGACACGACCGATTCGGGCCTCTGTCATGGCAAACTTTTGTCACTCATTTCACTGTCATTTACCGCGCTCCGATTCGAATCTAGTCGCATCCGTGATGCACCGATTCGTTTCGATGTGCCCCAGTTGGTTACGGCCTCATTTCAGTACATGCTCCAGAGTCCCGTTCGTTGTCAGTCGCAATCGCGGCACGACCGATTCGGGTCTCTGTCATGGCAAACTTTTGTCACTCATTTCACTGTCACTTACCGCGCTCCGATTCAAATCTAGTCGCATCCGTGATGCACCGATTCGTTTCGATGTGCCCCAGTTGGTTACGGCCTCATTTCAGTACATGCTCCAGAGTCAGGATTCATTATCAGTTGCAGGTTTCGGTTCTCTGATTCATGACTCTGTCATGGGAAATCATTTTCACTGTCACGTATCACGCTCCGATACGAATCCAGTCGCACCGTGCACTAATTCGTCTCGGCGCGCCCCAGGTATTTCAGCCACGTTTCAGTACATGCTTCAGAGTCAGAGTCACGGCACGACCGGCTTATGCCTCTGTCATAACAGGTTTTTCATTAAGTTGACCGTCATATACCATGCCCCGATACGAGTCGGTCGCATCTGACATGCACCGATTCGTTCCGGCGTGCTCCAGTTGTTTTCATTCGTACGACCGATTCATATCGGATTCATTCCATACACATCCAAGAAACAACTTCTTGCAAATCGCTGCTAGCACGCACCTAAGCATACACTCCCTGCAATCATTGCAAACACATCCCTAGGCACAGACTTCTGGCAATCGTTGCAAGCACGCATTTAAGCATGGACGTCTTGCAGTCGTTACAAGTACGCATTCAAGCATAGACTTCTTGCAATCCTTGCAAAACACGCATCCAAGCATAGACTTCTTGCAATCGTTGCAAGCACGCATCCAAGCACAGACTTCTTGCAAATCGTTGCAAGCACGCATTCAAGCATGGACGTCTTGCTGTTGTTGCAAGTACGCATTCAAGGGTAGACTTCTTGCAACAGTTGCAAGCACGCATTGAAGCATGGACGCCTTGCAGTCGTTGCAAGTACGCATACAAGCGTAGACTTCTTGCAATCATTGCAAACACGCATCCAAGCGTAGACTTCTTGCAATCGTTGCAAGCACGCATCCAAGCATAGACTTCTTGCAAATCGTTGCAAGCACGCATTTGAGCATAGACTTCTTGCAATCATTGCAAGCACGCAGTCAAGCATGGACGTCTTGCAGTCGGTGCAAGTACGCATACAAGCGTAGACTTCTTGCAATCGTTGCAAACACGCATCCAAGCGTAGACTTCTTGCAATTGTTGCGAACACGCATCCAAGCGTAGACTTCTTGCAGTCATTGCAAGCACGCATCCAAGCGTAGACTTCTTGCAAGCATGCATCCAAACATAGACTTCTTGCAATCGTTGCAAGCACGCATTCAAGTGTAGACTTCTTGCAATCGTTGCAAGCACGCATTCAAGCATGGATGTCTTACAGTCGTTGCAAGTACGCATACAAGCGTAGACTTCTTGCAATCGTTGCACACACGCATCCAAGCGTAGACTTCTTGCAATCGTTGCAAGCACGAATCCAAGCATAGACTTCTTGCAAATCGTTGCAAGTACGCATTAAGCATAGACTTCTTGCAATCGTTGCAAACACGCATCCAAGCGTAGACTTCTTGCAATCGTTGCAAGCATGCAGCCAAACATAGACTTCTCGCAATCGTTGCAAGCGCACATTCAGGCATAGACCTCTTGCAATCATTGCAAGCACCCATTCGAGCATAAGACCTCTTGCAATCATTGCAAGCAGATGTCCAGGCACAAACTTATTGCAATCATTGCTAGCAGGCAGTTCTGGCTGGCTCAATAGATTGCTTTAGGAAAAGCCTGGATACTTTCTTAAATGTAAATTATATAACGGGGTACTTATATTTATAGGTAAAGTTGATCCAGGGAAAATCCGATTGCCTCTCGAGGGATCAGGAAGGAATTTTTTCCCCTGCTGTAGCAAATTGGGCTATGCTCTGCTGGGGTTTTTTGCCTTCCTCTGGATCAGCTGTGGGTGTAGAATTGGGTGTGTCGGGTTGTGCGATATTTTATTTGTTCGATTTATGGTTAGGACTGGATGGACTTCTGTCTTTTCCAACCTGGCTACCCATGTATCCTACCATAACTCCTTGCAATCATTGCAGGCACGCATCCTGGCATAACTCCTTGCAATCGTTGCAGGCACGCATCCTGGCATAACTTCTTGCGATCGTTGCAGGCACGCATCCTAGCATAACATCTTGCAATCATGGCAAGCACGCATCCTGGTGTAACTCCTTGCAATCGTTGCAGGCACGCATCCTAGCATAAACATCTTGCGATCGTTGCAAGCACGCATCTTGGCATAACATCTTGCAATCATTGCAAGCACGCATCCAAACACACGTTCAAGCACAACTCCTGCAGTCTTTGCAAAGCACATGCGGTAACACAAATTTCTCAGTCACCACGAACACATCTCCAGTGACAAACTCCCGTGCAATTGTTGCAAGCACACGTTTAAACACAACTTTTGCAATCATGCCAAGGCTCGCGACTTAGCATAACCTCTTGCAATCATTCTTGTGCTTGCACATTCTCAGTGGCACACAAACTGGCTACACGTCGTTTTCAGCAGCACTTAATTGGCCACTTGTCCCCTGTGGCTTTTCTTACAAGCCACTCACCGTTTCCTATCTGTCTGTCTCTCCCTTAGGACAGTTGAGTTCAACTTCCGTCCTGCACCAGGATCGGGTTGACACACGCAACTGGCTTCTTCCTGTAACACGCTCAGGCTATACCTAGCCAGCGTTCAGCATTTCTTATCCTTACAGGGTCCGGAGAGCCATCTGTCTTTACGGCCCATACAGTAAGATCCCCACTACGAGGCATCCAGAGGCATCAGCCCATAGCCAACGGCAAACGCTCGCCCATCACAACTGCCATCTTTAGGGACACATAAAATCCTCGCACATTCCCCAGTCTAGTCATCCAAGCGGCCATCTACCTGGCCCTTTATGGTTTGCACGGCCTAGCCAATTTATCGTTAGTAGCACTGGCAGCCGGGTTCGACACAGACACCACCTGACGAATGATCAAATCTGCAATACGGGCCATTCCCCAGGGTCAATCTTTATGTCGTGCCTCCTGGTCTTACTCTCACGGACGCAGGACCCCTCTCAGATCCTTGGTTTAGATACCGTGGCATTAGCAGACCTATGTCGGAAGGTTCCTTTCTGCATGGATTGGTATAGCGATCTTTATACCATCTACGATGCCCCTGTCACCCCTGGTAGTGACAGATGCCGCAGCCTCCACAGGCTTCGCTGCAATTTTTGGCCACCACTGGCTTACAGGACCATGGCATCAGGGATACTCCTAAACCCCGGGTTTACCTGGACTTCCTCCCTCTTCAAGCTATACCCAGTCATGACAGCCTCTCAACTCTGGGGTCATGTCAGGACAGGACAGGTCGTGGCTTTCACCACCGACAACTGGGCCGAGGTTCATCTTGTTGATAAAGCCAGGTCTGGACCGCTCTCGGTTGTGTCCTTCCTGAGCAGACTGCTGCAGTTATCTTGGCGGCACCAGTTTAATGTCCATTGTATGTTCATTCCAGGCCTTCAGCAATCCCGCAGGCCAAGTTCTGCATAGTCGTCACTTGGCTCGCTACCAACACCATTTCATCCTCCACCTTGCAGTGTCTAAAAACCCAGCAATCTGGCTGCAGGATAGACGTCCATTTCTATAGAACAAGCAGTGCTTGGTGTCGAGTAACCATACTCGACTAACTACTGTCACTCCTACCGGAACGCGTAATTTATAGTCCCCTATTGCCTTTTCGTGCTAACACTTGTGTACCTGCCAGTTTCCCAAACACATGGGGTTCTTCTACGCAGCCTACACCTCGACCCCGGTCCATACCGTGGTCACTCTTTAGTATTTGAGCAACCTTGGCAGCATGTTGGCATGGGTCCCAAGTCACGTCATTGAGAGACTAAGCAGTTGGAACCCTGCCTACCTTCACCGTTACATCCCCAATCCTCGGGTGGAAATGGCACAAGCATTCACCAAACTTGCTCAACTAATTAAGCTAAAACTAATAAAACTACACCCCTACCTGAATGTTTTTGCCCCCTTATTTTGGTATACCGACCATCAGACCAGGGCACACTTCAGGTCCATTTCATGTTGTTAATCTTATGGTAAGTCTATTTGTTCATATCCGTATCGGCCATAGAGCTTCGACCATAAGTAGGAAGGCCAGTATGGTGGCCTGAATTTATGGGAGGAGCCCGGAGGGTATTTAACCAGCCCGCTCGCCTGTGGTCTTTGTCGGTTTCCGGTGCACGGCACCCACCCTCCCATCCCCTTTTCAGGGCATTTCTCAAATTCATTTCTCTTCACAAAATATTAATTTCTAATCTAGGGTATGCCCCCTTATTTTGGTATACCGACCATCAGACCAGGGCACACTTCAGGTCCATTTCATGTTGTTAATCTTATGGTAAGTCTATTTGTTCATATCCGTATCGGCCATAGGGCTTCGACCATAAATATATATATATATATATATATATGTATATATATATATATATATATATATATATATATATATATGTATATATATATATATATATATATATATATATATATATATATATATATATATATATATATATATATATATATATAAACCTTTGGGAAACATGTAGGATGCTATAACACATTTTAACACCCCTATGGCTGCCTTTTTTCTAGTTTGTTAATATTAAGCAACTATCAGTGCTTTTTTAAGGAATGCAATAAATTGTACCAAATGAAGCAAAGCATGCTTTGTGAAATAGCTGTACTATAAAACAGATGACTTGATCCATTAAAGATCTATAGTTCATAAAACACACATAATGCTGGCGAAACTACAACTAATGTGGATTTGTACTGCACTCCTGCCATGCATGAGCTGCATCTATCCATTGCTAAAAAAATAAATATATAAAAAATAAATGTACACCATTAATTACAGTCACCGTTTATTAGTATACTGAGGGCTTAACGGGCTTTAGTTTAGCTAGAGTTTCCAAGTTCACTACATTACGTGGTATATTTATTAAGCCAAACAGCAGTGTGAAGAAAGTAGGAACCAGCAACAACACTTCAGCAATCATCTTTTTATAGACTGCCAGCATTTAGTGAGTGCATCTAGATATATAGGTATTGTAACATGGTTTTGAAAATTAAATAGACACTTTTAATGCTATGGTTTGAGGTCAGTTTTATTTTTTTTAATATATATTTTAAGCTATTTAAAAAATGATTTCATACTTTTAATATAAATATTTATTTTACAAATATACATTTAATACAAGACACCCACAGAGCATTGTGGGTTTTCTAAAGAGAGACCACAGCAGAGGCTGTTTGCTTATAAACTGTTTCCCTCTAGTAGAAAGTCTGGGCAGAGGTCTCTGAGTAGGGGAGTGGGGGAAGACAAATCACTCCTCCTCTGACTTATCATGTTTGCAGATTTGAACTTGAATTGTATAAACAACAGTAGTTTTTCGGTAAAGAAGTTAAAGGATAAGTGTACCTGAACTACAGTTATACTTTCAACCCAACCACCCCCTCCTCCCTACCAGCAACCCACAAAGTCCTATACTCACCTGTCCTTGCTTTTGCCAGATCATTACTTTGAAGCCCACTGTGAGCTACATGGCCGCTGCTACAACATCTTCCTCTGCACATGCACAGAACAGTCCCTTGCATTCCTATGTAAAGGATGTCCACTGTTGTGGCGTATAATAGCCAGCCACTACATAAAAATAAAAGGAGATTATTTATCTACAACAGAGAAAAATCTAATCTTGCGCCAAACAGGGCTATCCTGTGAACTGTGTAAATGTAAAAACTGGAACAGCAGAACAACAGAAATATAAATCCTTTAGCAGCTAAATCAGCTTTCATATGTTTTTCCTATAGTGTGTTTTGCTGTGCTATTGCTATATGCCTAGAGTATAGTTTTAGGCTCCTGAGGTAGCTTGGCCTCTGACTCTACACTTGCCCCGAAATAGAAAGGGTCAATGCAAACTCTCATGGCTGGCTTTGTGTGCTTTCTCTTTTCTCTAATGCAGTGGTCTCCAAACCGCCCTGGGGCCAGATGCGGACCCTTTCTTGCCTTTATCTGGCCCTTAAGGGCATTATTCCTGCCACTGACACCAACAATGGAGCATAATTCATGCCACTGCCACTAACAATGGGGCACTATTCCTTCCACTGACATCAACAATGGGGCACTATTCCTTCCACTGACACCAACAATGGGGTACTTACTATTCCTCCCACTGACACCAACTATTTCTCGCTCTAATACCAAAAATTGTGCATTGTTTATTCCCACTGGGCACAGTCTGGCTCCCCTAAAACCTGAAGGACAGTAAACTGGCCTTTTCTTCAAAAAGTTTGGAGACTCCGTCTCTAAAGAATGACCCTCAACCAAATATCCTTTATACCTGATTAAAGGAACTGTTTTCAAAGAAAAAAATATCTTTTACCTTATTACAGTGGCAGACGTAGAGTCAAGTCTCCTAAAGGTCTGTAAAATCTCTGTAAAGCCCGTCTGAAACCTTGGCAACTTAAATAAGTCAATTAAAAAAAGAAAATCAGCTACGATTTCCTTAAAGTGGAAGTAAACCCTTCTATCGTTTTCAGTCAAGGAAGCCTCCATCTTGGCCTCTAATGATTCTTCAACTGCCATAATGCTGTACATGTGATCAGTTATGAAACCAGCCATTGGATGGTTTGAAAGTTTGGTTGAGAGCACAACCAATGTGAAAGTTAGCATTTCCAGCATGCCGGGAATGTAAGTGTTTTTTGAAACTGGGTTTACTCCCGCTTTAAGTGAAAACCACATGTGAAAATGATCAGTAGATACATTTGTTTAGGCAGCTGAAGTTTTATGTAATTTCAAAGTTCTTTGTGAAAGTTGAAGTTGTTTCTGTCCCTTCCTACATCCTGATGGTGAATGAGTCTTGAGTGGTCAGTGAGACTACCCACCAAATTAAAGCATTAACAGGGCTATTTACAGTGCCTTGCAAAAGTATTCACCCCCTTGGCTTTTTACCTAGCTTGTTATATTACAGCCTTTAGTTCAATGTTTTTTTTTATCTGAATTATATGTGATGGATCAGAACACAATAGTGTAAGTTGGTGAAGTAAAATTAGAAAAATATATACATAAAACAATTTTTCAGAAATAAAAAAACTGATACTGGGCATGTGCATATGTACTCACCCAGGGGCGGACTGACAACTCATGGGGCCCCCGGGCAATAGAAGATTATGGGGCCACACAGTATGCGCACACACACACACACACACACACACACACACACACACACACACACACACACACACACACACACACACACACACACACACACACACACACACACACAATATGCACACACCGTATACACACACAGAATACACAAACACACACTGAAAAGGCACGGGAGAGGTGGGGCAGCTATAATCTTGGGATTTTTCAAAAACACAGATTTTTACATACTGTCCCTGGTTTTATTGAGGCTGGCAACCCTGATGGGGCCCCTTGGGCAGTGCCTGAGTGCCCGAATGGTCAAACCGCCCCTGGCTGCTGTCTAGACTTACTAGAGCTTGCCCAACACTGTGTGTATGGAAAGGGCACTAGGGATGTAGTTCAAGAGGCAACCAAAATTATAAGGACCTCCCAGCTGCTATACCTGTGAGAATTTTACAAGCCTGTGGATGACATCACATGGAGTAAAAAAAAGTTGTTTATGGCTCCTGGAACATAGTGAAAAGATCATATATGTATGCTGCCATGGAGGCACCAGGAAAAACTAATGTGAGAACATACTCTTGAGAGTGAGATGTTGGTTTTGGGGGTAAAGTTCTGTCTTACCTGGAGATCACCTTTAAAAAACATGCATAATTCCTTTTTTGACTAGTAGTGGTTACCAAATGTAAACTAGGTAAATAACTACGGGCAGTGTGTTTTTGTTTTTTTAAAACACGATTTAGTAAAGTAATGTGTCAGAACGCAGTCCCCAGGGGCGGACTGACAACTCATGGGGCCCCGGGCAATAGGAGATCATGGGGCCCCCCCTGTATCCCAGCCACACTGCCCACATTACATACATTGGTCTCTACCCCCTTTAGCTGCAGAGACAGCAGCTGAGGATGTACACATGCTGCGTCAGGAATTATAGCCCCTGTTGCTTTTGGTGGGTGATTGTGACCCAATCAAGTGAATAGGACCACTCTGCAAACACCCAGCAACAATGTGTAATGCACGCAGTAGCATCATGCTAGTGTGGGATCCAAGGGGTTAAAGCAGGTTATGTTATACAACGCCTCCTTATAGCCTGCTTTAGCCACTTGGTTGCTGGACTGGATAAGGTTGCACAACCTTTCCAGAGCAAGCCCCATGCCAAGCGTGACAGGGTGTATAATTTCTGCTGAGGCTGCAACATGTGTAAACCCCTGGGCCCCTAGGATGGAAGCAGAGAGGGATCCCTGGGATGGGGGCAGAGAGGGGCCCCTGGGATGGGGACAGAGGGGGATCCCTGGGATGGGGACAGAGGGGGATCCCTGGGATGGGGCCAGAGAGCTGCAGACATGATACAAGACAAGATATGGTCAGATGCTGCGGACATGATACAGGAGGTGGACAAAGGCTTCAGACATGATACCGGAGGTGGACAGAGGCTGCGGACATGATACAGGAGGTGGACAGAGGCTGCAGACATACTGCAGGAGGTGGACAGAGGTTGCGGACTTACTGCAGGAGGAGGACAGAGGCTGCAGACATACCGCAGGAGGTGGACAGAGGTTGCGGACATACTGCAGGAGGATGACAGAGGCTGCGGACATACTGCAGAGGAGGACAGAGGCTGCAGACATACTGCAGGAGGAGGACAGAGGCTGCGGACATACTGCAGGAGGAGGACAGAGGCTGCGGACATACTACAGGAGGTGGACAGAGGTTGCGGACATAATACAGGAAGTGAACAGAGGTTGTGGACATACTGCAGGAGGTGGACAGAGGTTGCGGACATACTACAGGAGGTGGACAGAGGTTGCGGACATAATACAGGAGGGGGACAGAGGTTGCGGACAGAGGTGGACAGGGGGACCGAGGTTGCGGACATACTGCAGGAGGGGGACAGAGGTTGCAGACATACTGCAGGAGGGGGACAGAGGTTGCGGACATACTGCAGGAGGGGGACAGAAGTTGCGGACATGATAGTGTCCTCCTCACAGTAGCCTCCTCCTCTGTCCACCATCATTACTTCTCCACATGATCAGTGTGCTGTATCCTCCTCCTGTGCCCCTTTCACCTCTCCACAGGTCAGGGCAGCACAGTGCTCCTGTGCGGAGGAGGACACAGCACTGATGATGTGGAGAAGTAATATGATAGTTGACAGAACACATCAATCTCTGTCCCTCCCCTGCATGCCACAGCTTCACCCCCTGTCGCCTCTGGGGTCCCATCGATGTCCTCCGCTCTCACTCAGAGTTTACCCACAGTTTTATTCTCCTCTTCCCTCCTCAGTACTCACCCCTGCTCAGCTCCTCTGCCAGTGTCCAAATCGTCTATTCGAAAATGGTGCCGCCCGGCCGAGCGCGTACGAACTTTCCTGAGCCCGGCCGGCTTTGGAACAGCGCATGCGCCGTTCCATGGTCGGCTCGCGGCCATCTTTTTTACGGGCACCGATGCCCATAACTCTACGGGCCGTTGCAAACACCCTGGGGCCCCCTGCTGGACACCGGGCCCTCGGTCGGCGCCCAACTGCCCTAATGGTCAGTCCGCCCCTGTACTCACCCTCTTTGTTATGAAGCCCATAAAAGGCTCTGGTGCAACCAATTACCTGCAGAAGTCACATAATTAGTGAAATGATGTCCACCTGTGTACAATCTAAGTGTCACAGGATCTTTCATTACATATATACACCTTTTTGAAAGGCCCCAGAGGCTGCAACACCTAAGCAAGAGGCAGCACTAACCAAACACTGCCACGAAGACCAGGGAACTCTCCAAACAAGTAAGGGACAATGTTATTAAGTACAAGTCAGGTTATAAAAAAAATCTAAATCTTTGAAGATCCCTAGGAGCACCATCAAATCTATCATAACCAAATGGAAAGAATATGGTACAACAGCAAACCTGCCAAGAGACGGCCGCACACCAAACTCATGGACCAGGCAAGGGGGACATTAATCAGAGAGGTAGCACAGAGATCTAAGGTAACCCTGAAGGAGCTGCAGAGTTCCACAGCAGAGACTGGAGTATATGTACATAGGATGACAATAAGCCGTACGCTTCAGAAGTAAGCCATTTATTTCATCAAAAAAACAAAATGGCACATTTTGAGTTTGAGAAAAAGCACGTGAGAGATTCCCAAAATGTATGGAGGAAGGTGCTCTGGTCTGATGAGACTAAAATTGAACTTTTTGGCCATCAAAGAAAACGCTATGTCTGGCGCAAACCCAACACATCACATCACCCAAAGAACACCATCCCCATAGTGAAACATGGTGGCGGCAGCATCATGCTGTGGGGATGTTTTTCAGCAGTTGGGACTGGGAAACTGGTCAGAGTTGAGGGAAAGATGGATGGTGCTAAATACAGGGATATTCTTGAGCAAAACCTGTACCACTCTGTGATTTGAGGCTAGGACAGAGGTTCACTTTCCAGCTGGACAATGACCCCAAACGCACTGCTAAAGCAACACTGGAGTGGTTTAAAGGGAAATATGTAAATGTATTGGAATGCCCTAGTCAAAACCCAGACCTCAATCCAATAGAAAATCTGTGGTCAGACTTAAAGATTGCTGTTTACAAGTGAAAACCATCCAACTTGAAGGAGCTGGGGCAGTTTTGCAAGGAGGAATGGGCAAAAATCCCAGTGGTAAGATGTGGCAAGCTCATAGAGATTTATCCAAAGCAACTTGGAGCTGTGATAGCCGCAAAAGGTGGCTCTCCAAAGTATTGACTTTAGGGGGGTGAATAGTTATGCACATTGACTTTTTCTGATATTTTGTCCTATTTGTTGTTTTTCTTCACAATAAAAAATAAATAAAATACATCTTCAAAATTGCAGGCATGTTCTGTAAATTAAATGATGCAAATCCTCAAACAATCCATGTTAATTCCAGGTTGTGAGGTAACAAAACACGAAAAATGCCAAGGGGGTGAATACTTTTTCAAGGCACTGTAGGAGCTGTGAGGGGTAGTGTCTGCAGCTTTTTTGCCAGTGTTCTTCTTAATTACCATCTCAGAAAAAATGTAGCATTTGAATGTAACAGTTAGTTTGGTGGTACAAAGTTATGATGTGGCAGGCCACGATGCAATCTATAGACAAAAAAAGTAACACAATTAGATACATGGGCCTTTTCTCATTTTCACCAGTGAAACTGTAAATAAAAATGGTAACTTTTAGGCATGTTTCACACTGCTGCAATCTGATTTTGATGTGATTTTCAGTGCGATTTTCCAAAGTCGCACTGTGCTGAGTCACATTGAAGAGGATGGGCACCAATGAATATGATGTGTTTTCCTTTGTCATGTAATTCTGTGCAACTCAAGTTGCATCAGAAGTCACACTAGTGTAAACCAGCACTTGTATAATTTATCCAATTCATAAAAAAGTCACTATGAGTGCATGGAGTTAGGGCTGATTGAGGTCAAATCACAATTTGTATTTAACTTTTTTCTTCACTTATCAAGTTTGTTTGATTGATATTATTGTACACATCAAAGGAAACTTGATCGCCTTGCACATGATAGAACAAAATAAAGGATAACAATTATATTGGAACAACAATAATGGATCAATATTTCTATATACAAAACCTTTACATTATGTTTGCTTGCAGGCTTTGTTTATGTTGGAGCCTCCTTCGGTGCTCTTTAAAGTGGAGCTCCACCCAAAAGGGAAGCTCCGCTGTTCGCAACGGTGAACTGAGCCAGAAGTTTTCCCCTCTCTCCTTTCCCTGCAGTCTTCTTGGACACATCACCGGTCCCAGAAGGCTACGGGACAATTCACAAAGCACAGCGAGACTCGCGCATGTGCAGTAGGAAACCAGCTGCAAAGTCGCATGCTTTGGCCAATCCCAGCACCCTCAGCTAAGAGAGCCATAATTGGTGCCTTTTGCTAATCATGGCTCAGGAGGACTAAGTCCACACCCCACACGATATAAGGCTGCATGTTGGCCCTGTGTAGTGTGTTGTTGCCTACAGTTTAGCTATATCTGACTGCAAGCCGTTCCTGAGGTACTTTTTCTAATATACTTCTGGCAGGCAGGTTATTCAGTTAGCTGCAGTATATGGAAATACATTGTTGCTGACACTGAGGACCCCAAGCCAGTACTTGTCCAGAGTTCCAGTCAAGATGCGGGGAGTGTTTCTTCAACCATGGAAGGCCCAGGATAATGGGACTAGAGGATTTAGACAGAATTAGGAAAGACATTTCCTCACCATGCAAAACCCCAATGCATAACACAATAGGAGGGGTTTTAAACCGGATGGGGCTCATTGGCAAGAAGGAGCCATCTACTGCGGTCCCGAGGAGGGGTATAGCCAAGACAACAAAGGCAATGCCCAACTCAAAAGCCAAAGATTGTTCATTCAAATTTTCGGAAGCTCCGGAGTCCACATATGCAGAGAGTTGATAGGCATTTTGAGTAGATAGCCACGGGAAGCGTGAAACGAGGGAAGTGGACAAAATTAAAGGATTGGTCTCGATCACCTCCTTCCGAGTGACCTAGACCCTGGAGTTTCCTGGACGTACTAGACAGGAGTTCAAAAGATGTCCTTTATCTGTACAATAACAGGGTCAGGGGAACTTGTCTTTTTTTCGCTACACCAGTGGCTACTGTTCAAGGATGCATGTAACGTCCTGTCACCTTTTGAGGAGGTGACGAGGGTGGTGAGCAGTGACAGTGCATGCATCAGTGACACTGTCTCTCTTGTCTTCCTGTTGGAGCACACGCTTTGTGGAATAATGGACAGGGCACTTGAGACAGGACAGCGGGAGGAAGAGGAGGACTTCCTTACCTCTCAAGGCCCCCTTTATACAGATACTAGTATTCCTGCAGGCCCGCCGATCACACAGGAAGAAGAAGAGGAGGAAGAGGAGGAGGAGGATTGTGTAAGCATGGAGGTGGAGGATAACACTCAGCATCAGCAGCAGTCTTCATCATTTGCAGTCCCCAAAAACCCATGGAGTTGTATGTGGCTGGGAGGAGGTGGTTGAGGATCATGTGATCCTTAGTGACCTAGAGGACCCAGGATCGAATGCCTTTGCAAACATATGCTGCATGGCCTCCCTGATACTGCAAAGCATGTGAAAGGACCCTAAGGTTCGTGGTATCAAGGTGAGGGATCATTACTGGCTGGCAACCCTTCTTGATCCATGTTACAAGGGTAAGGTTGCAGAACTTATCCAGCCTTCGCAGAGGGAGAAGAGGATGAAACATCATTGGGAGGCCTTGCAGAAAGGTTTGTGCAATGCGTTTCCAGAGCCTGGGAGGTTACAATTTCCTGGTGCTGGACAACGTGTTGCTGAGGTTTCATTCAGAAAGAGCGGTGGAGAACGTGGCCGGCAGACTGATGCCTTCAGACAATTCTTCAGTCCTCAGTGCCCAGGTCTGATCAGTTCCAGCAACCATCGCCAGCATCTGAATTGAATTGAGATTATCCTTGGAGACCTTTCCACCAGAACATGGTGGTGGCACAGTGATGTAGTGGTTAGCACTCTCACCTAGCAGTAAAAAGGGTTGCCGGTTCAAATCCCAACCTTGACACTATCTGCCTGGAGTTTGCATGTTCTCCCTGTGCCTGCGTGGGTTTCCTCTGGGTACTCCGGTTTCCTCCCACACTCCAAAGACATGCAGGTAGGTTAATTGGCTTCTGTCCAAAATTGGCCCTAGTCTACGAATGGGGACCTTAGATTGTGGGCTCCTTGAGGGTAGGGACCAATGTGAGTGTGCAATGTACAGGGATAGGAGTGAACACTCACTCAGGTTGAACTGGATTGACTGGTGTCTTTATTCAACCTTACTAACTATGAAACATCCACTGGGTTACTGGGTCTTGAGGATGGACCACTGGCCAGAGCTTGCTCAATATGCATTTGAGCTATGGGCCTGTCCTGCATCCAGCGTTCTTTCTGAACGCACATTCAGTGCTGCTGGAGACTTTGTAACTTATCACAGAGTGCGCCTGTCCACAGACTCTGTTGATCAGCTCACATTCATAAAAATGAGTCACATTCATAAAAATTAGTCAGTCTTGGATCACCAGCTACCAAGCATCTGATGCTGATTTAACCGATTAATTTTCTATGGATATGGGATCCCTTGAAGACTGCATATGCTGAGTGACTATCTATTCCTCCTCAATCTTCATGATGATAGCTTCTAGGAATATTTTCGGTTCAGGGCACCACCACCACTGCCTAAGGCCCAATTTTTCTGCCCCTGTTTAACAGAGGCACGTAATTACAATTTTTGATCTAATATTTCACAGCAGGGCCTGTTCCTGCACTCAACAAAAGTATCTGTGAGGCTTTACAGTGTTGTGCCATCACCACAACGACCACCTAAGGCCCAATTTTTATTCCCCTGTTTAACAGGGGCGTGTAATTACAATTCTTGATATAATATTTCACAGCAAGGCCCATTCCAGTGCTCACCAAGAGTAACTGTGAGGGCTTACAGTGTTCTGGCACCACCAACACCTAAGGTCCAATTTTCTGCAGAGTGTATAGGGCAGGCCGTATAGTATACACAGGTGGTCCCCTATTTTCAAACATCCAACTTACAAATGACTCCTATTTAGAAACAACAGGAAGTGAGAGGGAAATCTACCCCTAGGAAAGGAAATTCTCCCATGTATGAGTTAATATGGGAAAATGGTGTCTCCACTGATGCTTTATCACCAATCCTTGTTTCCCTAATAACCCAAAATTTTAACGATGTTTGTGTGTTCACACAATTTTTTTGCCTATTATTGGGTATTGAAACCAAACACAGCCTCAACTTACTTAATAAATGAACAGTTCTGTTGGGAATGCAGGCCGCACCTTGTTCCCTCCTGCTAATACCAACTTATCTAATAAATAAATAGACATATACAACTTTGTTGGCAAAATAACTGGCTGCAGCACGTTTATTAGTGTAATATAAATAATAACCACATACTGATGAATAATTTATTAATAAATAAACTTACACAATTTTTTTACTTCAAATTCAAGCTCAGGACTCGAACCTAAATATAATGAATATAACATCAATCCCCCCTTTCAATCAAAAGGGTGATAATACCACAAAATGTGCCTTGCGACAGTAGGGGGGATGGGGAGCTTGTTGAGCTGAATATCCAACTGGCAAGTTGCCCCTTTATATATTGAGCCCCACTAGTTCTAGAACTTTCCAATGTACCATGTGACCTTCCATAATTTTTCCATTGGTCCCATGGTACCCGCCTTTTCCACTCAAACGTTATTTAAAAATGTAAAGGGGCAGTAACCTATATTATATATTTTTTTTAAATTAGAGGGAGGGGTGCCGCATGACAATGCAGTTGTGCCCAAAATGTTTGAGCCCTCCTAATCATTCCTTTAGCAAATCATTGCCTATGTATGGGGGCTTTAATCCAACATTTCATACATATATGTAAAGTTACAAGATAATATAAAGCTATTTTGCATGGACACATAACAAGCAATTGCTGTAAACCATCAAACCCTTTTATCCAGTATTGATACTTGCCTGCACTGAAGACCTCACAGAAAAAAGCAGCTAGGGAGATATACAAGTCAACATTTACATAAAACCACAAAGAAAAGAGTGGAGAGCACTCCTCGTGTGTGCAGAATGAATTTAGCTTTTAGTGATATATCTATTGTCTAGCATGGAAAATGCAAATGAAATGATGGGAAATAAAGCCCCCTGAGGGAGACAGTGGTATGAAAGTTATTCTCTGGGGCGAATATGCTTTCTGGAAATCTTCTAAAAGTTTCCAACCAGGAAATAGCTGTAAAACACAGTTCAAGGTTACTGAAAAAAGAAGTTGGGGGTGGTAGATAATACATGAAACCAGCTTGATACAGTGCCTTAAAAAGTATTCATACCCCTTGAAATTTTCCACATTTTGTCATGCTACAACCAAAAACTTAAATGTATTTAATTGGGATTTTATGTGATAGACCAACACAAAGTGGAACATAATTGTGAAGTGTAAGGAAAATGATAACTTTTTTAAAATTGTTTTTACAAATAAATATCTGGAAAGTGTGATGTGCATTTGTATTCAGCCCCCTTTACTGTGATATCCCTAACTAAAATCTAGTGGAACCAATTGACTTCAGAAGTCACTTAATTAGTAAAGAAAAATTAGTAAAGAGTCCACCTGTGTGTAATTTAATCTCAGTATAAATACAGCTGTCATGTGAAGCCCTCAGAGGTTTGTTAGAGAACCTTAATGATCAAACAGCATCATGAAGACCAAGGAACACACCAGGCAGGTCAGGGATAAAGTTGTGGAGAAGTTTAAAGCAGGGTTAGGTTATAAAAAAAAATTCAAAGCTTTGAAACATCTCATGGAGCAATGTTCAATTCATCATCAAAAATGGAAAGAGTATGGCACGACTGCAAACCTACCAAGACATGGCCGTCCACCTAAACTCTCAGGCCAGGCAAGGAGAGCATTCATCAGAAAAGCTGCCAAGAGGCCCATGGTAACTCTGGAGGATTTGCAGAGATCCATAGCTCAGGTGGGAGAATCTGTCCACAGGACAACTATTAGTTGTGCACTCCCCAAATCTGGCCTTTATGGAAGAGTGGCAAGAAGAAAGCCATTGTTGAAAGAAAGCCATAAGAAGTTATGTTTGCAGTTTGCAAGAAGCCATGTGGGGACACAGCAAACATTTGGAAGAAGGTGCTCTGGTTAGATGAAACAAAAATTTTACTTTTTGGCCTAAAAGAAAAATGCTATAAGTGGCGGAAAACTAACACTGCACATCACCCTGAACGCACTATCCCCACCGTGAAACATGGTGGTGGCTGCATCATGTTGTGGGAATGCTTTTCTTCAGCAGGGATAGGGAAGCTGGTCAGAGTTTATGGGAAAATAGATGTAGCTAAACACAGGCAATCTTAGAAGATAACCCGTTCAAAAACGCAAAAGACACAAGACTGGGGTGGAGGTTCACCTTTCAGCAGGACAACAACCATAAACATACACCCAGAGCCACAATGGAATGGTTTAGATCAAAGCATATTCATGTGTTAAAATAGCCCAGTCCAGACCTAAATCCAATTGAGAATCTGTGGCAAGACTTGCTGTTCACAGATGCTCTCCATCCAATCTGACAGAGCTTGAGCTATTTTGAAGAAGAAGGATGTGCAAAAATGTCATTCTCTAGATGTGTAAAGCTGGTAGAGACATACCCAAAAAGACTTGCAGCTGTAATTGCAGCGAAAGGCGGTTCTGCAAAGTTTTGACTCAGAGGGGCTAAATACAAATGCACGCCACACTTTCCACATATCTATTTGTAAAAGATTGTGAAATCCATTTATCATTTTTCTTCCACTTCACAATTATGTGCTACTTTGTGTTGGTCTATCACATACCTCAAAAAATAAATGTACGTTTTTGGTTGTAACATGACAAAATGTGGAAAATGTCAAGGGGTATGAATACTTTTTCAAGGCACTGTAATTATGTTGAGACCTTCAATGCCAGGATCATTTGTTGATGTATATATGTAATATAACTTATAATGACACATAGGGGTCATTTTTTGTCACATAATAATTGAACAAGCAAGCTGAAGTTAGAAGCTGCACCAGATTTTGCGCTCTCCAGTTTTAGTAAACCAACCCACATGGTCATGCTGATAGCTACAACACCATCCTATTTCTTCCCTTACCATTGTATATATTCTAATCAAGCTGTTGTATAATATGACATTTTTTTTTACTGGTAGACTGTGCAAAAAAAAGGACATTTACAGGTGCTATAAATCAGTGTTTCCCAAGCTTTTTTCAGTCACAGCACCCTTTGCAATTTTGCACCCTTTGCAAATCTCGAGGCACCCCATTCTGAAATGTAAAAAACTAAACTAATAGTTTTACATTACACATCAACAATTCACATACGACACTCAGCAATAAAAGTGATTTATTCTTCCAAAGCACATACACTTTTGCAAACTGGTACTGACTAGTATCCCAATGTTTCTCTTTTCCCTCAGTTTCTCCCCTTCATCAAGCCAATGTGACCCTAGCACTGATGGGAAGGAGCAAAGGAGAGGCAAACAAGGAGAACCTGAATTTTTAGGCATTTTGCTAAGACGCCCTGGTTGAAAAAGGCTACTATAGTTAATGGTGGTACACAGGGCCGCTGATAGGGCAGTACAGCCAGCCTTCCTGTAGGGGGCCCGAGCTCTGTCACTTCAGAAGAGGGGCCCGGGAACCTGCAGAGCAGGAGAGCTAACTGAACTGCCTTCTGTCATTTGTAGATCTCCTAGCAGCGCTGCCAGCTTTCTCCCTCCAGCATCTCAGTTCTTCCTACTGGCAATTGGTAAAGTGTCCCGATCTGGAGCAGAAGACAGCTGCAGTCTCAGTCTGCCTGTGTCTCTGCCGGGTCCTGAAACTCCCCCTCGTCAATGTTATCTCTAGTCAGCATGAGCAGGAAGCTTCACCTCCTCCCTGAGTGCTGACCTCTCATCCCCCTGCAGATCTGTTCTCACTGCTCTGTGCTCACTGAACTCCAGGGTTTGGATGGAGCAGTGCTTCTGCTGGAGGGGGTGAGGGGGTGAGGGGGGGGGGGGGGGGGGTTGCTGCTGGAACAAAGTCACAAAACTTTGGGATTTTGGAGAGAGGGTGAATATGAAGCCAGCCTAGAACTGCAGATAGCTGTCAATGCAGTGCTGAGCAAGAAACCAGTGGACACATCTCTCTCTGCAGCTGCCAGGCATCTCTGCCCAGCCATTTCTATATACCATCCCTAAGGTCCCTTTATACTTCATATAGCAGTAACAAACATTCCTGCTCACATTTTCTTTTTTTTTTTTTTTATTGTTTTTCACACATAGGGTAACCCATTCACTTGAATGGGCTGCCATATATGTGACAAACACATAGAGACTTCAGAAACTTTTAAGGCATGCAGCGTTGCCACATGACAAAACGCATGTCTTCTCATTGCATTTGGGGTGACATTAACAATTATTGTGCACCACAAGTTCTATGCGCATGTGCAGCGCATTTCCAAAATGCACTGCAAATTGCCCATTACTTGTGCACTTGTCACACATGCAGGTAACCTCCAACGTGAATGTGGCCTAATGTCTCATATACACTGCTAGTTTACTTTTGCTAAACCCCACAGGCTGAACGAAAAAAAAAACTGACACCTCAGGTCAGAGCCTCTGTACTAACAATCTAATGTTAGTACAGTGATCTCCCCTGCTATTCTATTGTGTTCTGACAAGGGGACGCCCCACCAGAACACTCCGGTCAGGGAGATGGTCAGCATCCCTTTTTTGATCAAGCCCCTTAGACAAAAGCCAGCTGTCATACCGGGCTGTATACATGCCATGGCTGCAACGCTTTACTTCAGAGCTGAGGCATTTGTACTGCAGGCTGCAGAATTTGACAGGCAGCACCACCTGTCAAACTTCCCATTGAGTTCAATGGGGCTGCTCTGCACCTTCAAGCCAAATACTTGGCTTACAGCTGCAATACGGTCTCACAATGTAAAAATGTAAAATGTAAAATAAAAACAACAGGTGTCATGAGGCAGCAGTAGCAAGGCTCTTATTTCTGCAATGGCTGCAAAGCATACCATTGTGACCATGGCATTTTAGCGATTTGATTTCCCGGGGGCCCTGTCAGGTAGGTTGTAGGGGGCCCCGTGATTTCTAACAGCGGCCCTGGTGGTACAGGCACTTATAAGTACACAATGGGGCTTATTTACTAAAGCTAGAAAGTGCAAAATCAAGCTCATGTATAAACAAAAACCCATCAAGCCCCAAAAGGTGTCATAAAACTGACAAAGCACATTGGGATTTTAAATGTGTAACAGATGAATGGCTTTTAATAAAAGTGTCATAATGATTCTACACTGTCTAGTCATTTGTTTTGGTACATTGCTCTTGGTAGCTGAGGCTATAAGTGGAATGTGAGCGTTCAGCTGGTGCTATGCAGAAGAAGACTGAACTGCTGCTGGGGTAAACAGTGGGTGAAGCATTCCATGCAAAGGAGTGCTGGGCAGTGAATTGGGTTTTGCAACTGGATCTCTTTCTGGCAGATGAGCATGGAAGGAATGTTGGGCAGCAGATGAAGCATTAGGATCTAGCTTTGGTAGATGACTATGAAGAGAGAGATAGGCAGCAAAAAGAGACATATTTCGATTTATAGTTTATTAATAATGGCGTGACTTTATTCAAATGAGGTCTTTACACATCTGGTGTTATCCATGTGGGTGTCATTGGTGGAATACATGTCAGGTTTTAATATTTGTATAAAATACAGATTGAATATTTTACTATTGAACAGAGGTGTTTGAACCAGTAAGCTGAACTTTTTTTTGTTGAATTATTTGCTGTCTTCTACGTGGAAAGGAAGTCATGGCATTTTTTTTTTTTTTGAGATCTAAACACAGGTGCCATAGATGTGTGCAGCCTATCACATTAGAATATGCACCCTAAAGCTCAAATACACGTGTGGGCGTGTTTACATATATATGACCCAAGCACATTGATCTCCCTACCATCACAGTAAAAGAGAAGTGGGTAAACACTTCTCTTATGGCAGAGCTGGTAAGAGGGAGATCTTTTCCATTTTCATGCCGACACACAGAGCAATAATGCTAATGTGCATGGAGTGATTAGGGTTCGCCCAGGCACATCCGGCACACCCTGTGCGCTCGTCTATGACAGGTGCATTGTTGTCTAGGGGACAGTGAATGCAGTGTAAAGATCCATATTGCAGCAATGTGTTCAGACATAATAAAATAGAAAATGTTACGTTTTTGTATAAATTAAGTACCGGGTATATTTGAGCTTATGTCGATTGCTGCACCGGCAGTTAGAAGAAGAAGATTTTTACATGTGTATGCATGTGTCTGTATGTATGTACAGTATATGCAAACTCTTTACAGAACACAACTTCCATTTCTGCTAGCAAGGTCCTATATACAAACAGCAGCAAATTATCACATCTACAGTATGTGCGGGAGGTCTTAGACTGCATGCATTTAGCCATAAGAATTTTACTGATCATATAGGCAAGGTTTTTCTGGCACAAAAGTTCCTGTGTAAATTATCAGTAAAATGCTTGCCTTTAGATAATTTTTTAAATGCGCAATAGTGTAGTTACCTATCCTCCTGCTTTTTCCGATTACCAGAATGCACTTTTTGCATCTAGTATGCGTGTATACATGCATTTATACATGTTAACACTAGTAAGCACGTAACACACATGTCTTCAGATGCAGGTTTTTAAATTTGGGGCTACAGATCTGAACATAGTATATGTTTATACACCTGTGTGCATGACCCCATGGAAAACAAAGCCTCATTCGCACGGCCGTAATACAGCCATAAAAATGTTACTGATCAAACAACAAAAGTTCCTGCACAATGATCAGTAAATGGATCGAATTTTTAATGAATAAAACTTGTCATTTTTTTTTCTCAATGGTATACATGCATATGCATGTCCTCGGATGCATATTTTTGGATATTTATTTTACGAATCTGAATGCAGTGCATGTTTAAGCACTTGTGCGAATGTCTCCCTTAAAAACAATGGAGTTTCGTTCAGATCCGTAAAAAAAAAAAATAGTTGTAACTGCGTTTTTTTTAGTTTTTTTTTTGGCTGTGTGAAAGAGGCATAAACTTGCAGTCAGATTTATAAACAACAAATGTTTTGAAATTAGTTTTTTTTTTATGCTCGAGGTCCTACATTTGTGTGCCATAGTTAAAGAAAGTACGTGTGTATATACAAGTATGTATGTAAAAAATTGCAACACTGGCAGCTAGAGGATGATGAAGAAGAATTTTACACATGTATATGCATACACACATTTACGCACCTGTACACGCATATACGCAAGGTCTTTATGGAACATAACTTGTGTTTTTTACTCAGGATCAATAAATTATTATGTCCTTGTGAAAGAGGCCTAAGGCCCCATTCACACAGCCGTAACACTGCTGTAAAAATGTACTGATTAGGAACAACAGTTCCTGAATAATCATCAGTATATAGAATGCGTAAAAATTGCTCTGTTGTTTTATTTTTTAATGGCATATGTGTATATGTCTGTCCTCAGACTCAACTTTTATGAATGCTGTACATGTATGTGAATGTCTCTATTGATATTGAAGCAGCTGCATTCAGATTTGTAAATAAAAACTGGTTGTAAATGTGTTTTTTTTTTTTACGGCTGTGTGAATGGGGCCGTATTGTTGGTACTTTGTGGAAAACCATATTTATAGATTGTTATATACAGGATTGTTACTTTTACATGTGCATGGAATATATATCGTTTTCTATCTTTATGATTGCTACAGGGTGGTGCTAATTTATTTAGACATGTGAGCTTGCAATAATAGAAATGATATAAAAGAAAAGATTTTGGGACAAGTACTAGTCACTTGACTAGAGTTCTAAACATGTAAAAACATTTGTATATGCAATTAAAATAATTAATATTTACTAGAAATGTGTGTTGAGGCATGGGACCAAATGTAATATTTGTTATCTTATCCTCAGTTGAAATAAACATTTCTGCTGCCTTTTAATTCAGGTTTTCGTTTTACAATTTTCCTTGATGATCCTGCCAGCATGGGTACTTCCTGTCATAGGGTGACAGTGCTACGCCTGTGTTACGTCACATTCGGCTACCCATCACATTTTGCTACCCGCTGGAGTGAGCATGCACAATGCTGCCATATGCGTTCCAACACAGGACCCCTCGCGGGCTCGCTTCGCTCGTCACGCTTTAGGCACGGCTTCGCTTCGCTCAGCATAAATATAGTCAGGCTCTATGTCCACTTGGATGGTGGGACTTGAACCTGGACTCAGGGGTGGAAGGCATATGGCGGCGTCGCACAAGCACAGTGCAGCGGGTAGCCAAATGTGATGGGTCACCATATGTGACAAAACACCTGTAGTATCTCCTTGCAGATGTAGCTTAGTCACCCTTTACATCACATTACCAGAGACTACAAGCACTTGCAGGTTCAGCCTGTGTTCTTATAGTGAGAGCCCCCTCACTCCTCCTGACACACCCCCACAGCTGTGATTGACACCAGCTCCATGCAATCGTGACTTTGCTATATGCCTGCATGGCCCTCAAAGAGATTCACTGAAACAATGTTAATCAAACTAAAAAACAAAATTAAAAAAACACAAATCAGCATGACTTTACTAAAGATTCAAAAATATATAAATCTGAGGGAAGAGTTAAATTTTACTTGAATAAAAATGAATACAAATATTTTTGAAAATTTAGGATTTTTGGAGTTTTTTGGGAAAACTTAAAGGATTTGTAACCCTAAAAAAAATATATTATATTTTTTACATATGCATATGCATATTATACTGCACTGTGTTTGTGCTGTGTAATTTGGTTCTTTCTATCACCTAAAATACCTGGCTGATCCTGCCTGGTTTTGCCCTCGCCCTGTAAACTGACCAATTTTATCATGGCTGAAAAGCACTGACACCGTGGTCAGTTTACATGCCTCCGTCATCCGTTGTCTGTTCTGTGTCCTCATCTGTCCTCCACTCCCCCCTCCCTCCCTGCCTGTCAGCTCCCCAATTTTCCCCTCCTGCTGCAAAAAACACTGTTTTCTCAATATAATCCAATGTGTTATATTACATTATGTGCCACCCTATTTGTGTTATTTATAAAAAATATGCTGCCTAATACCTTATTTCAGAGCGCCGCTCGGCGCTTACGTGACTGCCCACCAGTCTCCTCCTTTCCTCCCTTCTCCCGACTGATGTCAGCGGGGGATTCTCAGCCCCGCCCACTTTAGCTGTCAGATCGGGGAGGAGAACGGCAGGCAGTCACATGAGGGCCAAACGGCGCTCCGAAAAAAAGGTATTAGGCAGCATATTTTTTATAAATGACATACAGGGTGGCACATAATGTAATATAACAATGGATTATAGTGAGAAAAAGCATTGCTTTACAACCACTTTAATTTACCATTATCAATAAGGACATAAAACACTATAAATTCTCTCTCCTATACATTTCCCTCATACATGATTAATTTCACATACACTGTTGTAGGAGTTAGGAAATGTTATGGAATAATGTGATGAAAAAAGCTTTATCTTATATAAATGAAATTGACAGTTAAAAGTGTACTTGTGCCTTATGGTATATATGTATGTATAGTCATGCTAAAATATTATATTGTTAACAGTGAAGATTTAATGCATGGAAACAGTACATAATTTATTAATATACTACAAAAATTAACAAAAGACTTCAGCAGCCCAAAATTTTTAAATCGAAAAACAAAGAAAAGGCGCCTCTAAGTGTAGAATTAAAAGCTGTTTAATTTCCCCGAAAAGGGTTAAAAACACTTACAAGATATGTAGACTGGCAGAGCATATCATTAATATCCATGTAGGTGGTCCGGCATGAATGCAGTGGTCACTGGCATATACCAGTTCTTTAGGCTGTGTGTGTCCAGTAGCAGGGAGGTCCACGGGAAAAACAGCAGGGAGCTCAAAGAGAACTGACAGGCCAGCCCGCAATCACAGTCTCAAAACACGAGGATCCTGGAAGTGATGTCAGCGGCAGGAGACAATAACCAGCAACCGGCATGGACCACAAACAGGAAGCAAAACAGGAAGCAGTCATCAAAGAGGGACACGTTTCGGAACATCTCATTGGTTCCTTTATCAACCTTTATCAAACTGTATCAAATTTTTTAAATCGTATGACTCTATGAATCTCTATCCTGCAGTGTCAGTTGCGAAGAACGATACGGCAATTACAGTTGGAATCCTGCTTTTGCCTAGGCTCCCTTTTCATCCATTCTCTTGTGATATGTGGCATGGAAGTATCCACTTATCAGTGGAGGGTCAGGCTGTCACTGGACAGCTGATTTTATTCCTAGACTCAACATCCTGATAAGACCATCAATGTAATTCATTTGTCAGGCACAGGAGTGGCTAGAAGTACTGAGGATGCCTAGGAACAGTTACATGTGCAAAAGTACTCTTCTGTCTGCAATTATATGCAAAAGGTACATACTGGGGGGGGGGGGGGTTCATTAAAACTGGTGCACTCAGAATCTAGTGCAGCTGTGCAGGGGTTTTGAAGAAACCCAATGTATTTGTGAAACGTCGTTACCCCTTGGTCCATTGTTTTAGTGCTGGTGGCAGTCTTTCAATAAACCTGTTGGACGGGACACTGATATAGATAAACACACGCTCAGATTCCATCATGAAACATTGTGGCTAGAAAGATTATAGCTTGGAGCTGGAACCTGGCTGCAACTCCCACATTAGCTGCCTGGCTTGCGGAAATAAATAATACTTTACCATCCAAAAAGATTATTTACATCAATAGAGGATGCCCAGGCAAATATAATAAAATTTGGGACCGATGGCTCCAGTCCTCGTCGACCTGTGTCTCCTAAATCCATAGTATACACTATTGCTTGACATCAGCTAGCCTCTTATTGTTTGTGTGCTTTATATGCAACATATGTTTGGAACTGTATATTGAAAATAAATACTACCGGTGTTTTTTTATCCTCTTTTGTTTATTTTTTTATTGGGTTATGTTTATCAGACATACATTGAGATGTACAATTACCCTGTAAACTTTTGCACATTTCAATAAAGTTTTCTTCTAATAAAAAAAAAACTGTTGGACGGATGTTGGTGTGCAGCTAATTGTTCTCACTTGGTCTAGCTGTGCATGGTAGCCAATCAGTATCTAACTTCAGCTTGTTCTATAAAGATTTGACAATAAAACCTGGAAGCTGATTGGTTTCTATGCAGAGCTGCACCTGATTTTGCACTCTCCGGTTTCAGCAAATGACCCTGGCAGTTTTCTGCCTTATCACAGTGAATGTGATAGTGAATTCTTATTAAACTAAAGCCAAACTTTAGATTTTTAAAACACATCATTTTTAATTGGCTAAAATATGCATTGGGCATAGATAGCAATACCGAATGTATCAACAAAGGTTGTAATACTTAACTATATTCAAATAAATTCATGGTCAATACAAATAACTCTCTTGGGATATGGGTCTATACAAAGGACACAAGGTCATCCATTGATATCAGGGAAAAGAGAGATTTCATCTTCAGTAACAGAATTGACTCTTTATAGCACACTCTGAAAATATTGAACTCTATCAAAAGGGGTTGCATTGGGAAATTTGAGAATTGATTGTTTACTTTCAAAGACCACTAAGACTAAACGGCAAACAGATACAATAACTGTTTTATAACATGGGACACTTCAGGAGAACATGATATTTGGGATAATGTGTTAATACTGGGGTAACTTGTCTTTCTTTAGATTTTTTTATTGTTATTTATGTTTGAAATCATTTTTTTGCATTGTGGGTTGTTAGTGCTTTCGCTTGAGAATTTGGAAACTGAACCTATTTTGTAGGTTTGGCTCAAAATGCAATTTCAGATTTACGCCAATCTTACTTTGTAACAGCCAATAATGCAAGGGATAACCTATTCCAAAAATACTTCTTCATACATGTCACCAATCATCCTCTTATAATGCATGTAGGGGGAAATTTAAAGTGTCTTATAAGTTACATTTTATTTTCTTAGCTGCTTTACTAAATGAGCTGCTTTACAAAATGAATTGAGAATATTCACAAATAAATAGTGTAATTATTCACTTATATTATCCAGTCATGTGAGCAGAAAGTAACTGTTCACTGTAAAGAGGTATAAAACTAGAGATAGGCTATATATGGGCACCTCATCCATAGTTACCAATCAAACAATTAGTTTAGAACCTTGCGAAATTTACTGGTACCAGAGAAAGACAGTGAGATAAAATTAATACAAAATATATTTATTAGAAAAATAGTTAAAAATATCTATAAATGCATGAAATGTGTACTTAATTGGATGATACAGGCCATATAATCTAAGCTGCAACAATATTTCTTTGCTAATTATTGCTAGAGGTCGACACGTTTCACAAACACTGCTTCCTCAAGACCTCATTATCTTGGCCGCAAAGATAATTGGTCTATTCAAAAAAGAAAAGCACAACAATCAATACTAAGTTAATAACAGGCATCATCGTGTATAACAAACATATTGTATCCATCGAGCCCACTTATATGCACTAGCTAGGACCCAATCAGAGAGGGCAGCGTGCCACATGTCGCAGAACTATGGCGCGCTGTATGGCACAAGACAACAAGGCTGCTCTCAAAAATGTGATTAAATTATCCTTCACAAAAAGAAGCAAAGGTTAGATTCTATTGCCAGTATTATCCAACTAAGCACTCATTTCATGCTTTTATGAATATTGTTTAACTATATTCGTAATAAATATATTTTTTATTCATTTTGTCTCCCTGTCCTTCTCTGGTACCAGTAAAATCTGTAAGATTCAAAATGTATCCTTTGTTCATTGTATATACCCAATCTAGTGCAGAAGAGACACAAGTAAACAGGAATTTGCTTTTCATATAATCGATAATTGAAGTGAGTTACGTTGAAGATCTGCAACTCCTTTAGTAAATCAGCCCTATTATCTTCTTCCTCTGCAGGCCTCAAAGACAGAAAATTACTTTAGGCCCATTAATAACCAGTAAACTATTAAAAAAAGTAAAAAAAAAAAAAAAAAACATAAATTGTAGCGCTCCACAAAATTAAATTTAGATATAAATATTTATTTAAAAATGTCCATTTGTCAGAGGAAGACATTCAGAGCAATATACTGTTTGCATGCAAAAGGAGGGATATTTTTACTTTGTGGTGTTTGATCTTAATTTTGTAGCTTATTTTCTGATGCCAAGTTGCAATGACAAAGGATCAATTTAGCCCACAATGCTTAGCGTCTACTGGAAATACTTAACCTCTGTGAATATTGTTCTTATCTAGCCAATAAATTGTTGCTTAGGAGACCAGCTGGATGTTTAGCATCCTCAGACAGTGATTTGAACCAATCTTTGTAATCTGCTGATCAATTCTATGCTTGTTTGTAACACTACATAAGGACTGTGTTGTTGCACTCTGTGTTTCTGATGAGGAATCAGAGAAAATACAGTGGCAAACATTTTTTGCTGTATTCTGGCTTTGATAAGTTCCTTTTTATCTACAACTTAAGCTACACTTATCCTAAGTGTGTATACATTGTAATTCATTGTTGGTAATAGACTGATGTGACCTTAATAAAATTAGAAAGCTGTAGGTGAACAGTCATTCCACATAGCATCATACATAAAAACATAATTGCTCATTTGTATTGGTGGTAAATTTGAATTGCTGAACAGGTATTCCATATGGAGCTATGCCTATCCCACCCAATGAGGGCTATGGTAACTCTTTAAAGTGATTGTAAATGATCACCTTTTAAATCAACCCATTTAGTTTAAAATAGAAATTAAAGGCAACTCATTTTTCTATAGATATAAAAAAAATTATGAATACATTTTTTCCCTTTTTTTATAAGCATACTAATCTTCCCAGTTAATGGCTGTTCAGCGGGGGCTTGCCAAGTCTGATCATTGGAGGAGAGCAGGCTTATGTCAGTAATAGGATCCCTTTAGGACCCAGTACAACTCACCTGACACAGCCTTTGTCTGGGAAACAACAGTGATTGGCTAGCTCACCTTTAAATCACCTGTATCAAGCAGGCTGATGTCAGTAATAGGATCCCTTTAGGACCCAGCACAACTCACCTGACACAGCCTTTGCCTGGGAAACAAAAGTGATTGGCTAGCTCACCTTTAAATCACCTGTATCAGCATTCAATCAGTGCTCATGTTAGAGTTTACCTTTGTGCTTGATCCAGCTGATATCGGCTCTGTGTATCTTTCATGTATGACCCAGCTCGTTTGACCCTGCTTGCTCACTTCTGATTAGGTACCTTTTGTACTCTGATCTACCTGTGTATGACCCAGCTTGCCTAGACTATTTTGTCTGATTCTACTGTAGTAACTTCATATGCAGTGGTGAACTACAAGGTCCAGCAAACATGTACCGTCATCTGCAGCAGTGAACTACAAGTCCCAGCTGACCTGCTCTGCTTAGACCTGCTCATGGTATGTGCTTGTTCTTTCAACTCTTTGCATAATCAGCACCCCTACACTGTTACCTGTTATCTGCTCCTAGCCTGACAGCTGAGATCCCAGCAGAGCTAGGGAACTGACCACACAGCGTTTTCATGCTTAGTGTGGTCAGTTTTTAATAGGAAATCAGAGGGACTGGCAGGAACACCAGATATTTCACACAAAGGAAGCAATACAAAGAGAACAGAATACTTTTCTAATATAACTACATGGTACAGCATGCACATATCAAGAATATGATGTGTTGGGGTAACAAACGCTTTACATCTGCGTATGTATCTCAAACTACAAAGAGTTTTTCTCATCCCTTGGAAATACAGACCAGTTAGCCTAACATCAATAGTATTCAAGCTCTTAGAGGTGATGATAAGGGACTAGATACAAGATTTTAGTAATGAAAATGGTATCATTAGGAGTAATCAGCATGGATTAATGAAGAATCATTCTCGCCAAGCTAATCTATTAACTTTCTATGAGGAAGTGGGTTGCCATCTAGATAAAGGAAGGCCCTTAGATGTGGTGTATCTGGATTTTGCAAAAGCATTTCACACAGTTCCCCATAAACGTTTATTGTACAAAATAAGGTCCGTTGGCATGGACCATAGGGTGAGTACATGGATTGAAACCTGGCTACGAGGGTGAGTTTAGAGGGTGGTGATAAATGGGAAATACTCGGAATGGTCAGGGGTGGGTAGTGGGGTCCCACAGGGTTCTGTGCTGGGACCAATCCTATTTAATTTATTCATAAACAACCTGGAGGTTCAGTTCAATCTCTGTATCTGTATCTGTGGACGATAAGTTTAGCAGGGCAATAACTTCTCTGCAGGATGTGAAAACCTTGCAAGAAGATCTGAACAAATTAATGTGGTGGGCAACTACATGGCAAATGAGGTTTAATGTAGAAAAATTTAAAATAATGCATTTGGGTGGCAAAAATATGAATGCAATCTATACACTGGGGGGGAGACCCTCTGGGGGAATCTAGAAAGGAAAAGGACCTGGGGGTCCTAGTAGATGATAGGCTCAGCAATGGCATGTAATGCCAAGTTGCTGCTAACAAAGCAAACAGAATATTGGCATGCATTAAAAAGGGGATTAACTCCAGGGATGAAGTGATAATTCTCCCGCTCTACAAGACTCTGGTCCGACCACACCTAGAGTATGCTGTCCAGTTCTGGGCACCAGTGCTGAGGAAAGATGTACAGAGCAAGTACAAAGAAGAGCAACATAGCTAATAAAATAATATAAGAAGCCCTTTGCGCCAACTAGTTGACTGAACTGATTGTGGACCATATCCCTGATACATAGAGTAAAAGATTCCTCTGGTTGTGACTTTAAACAGGCCACAAACAGTTTTGAAAAAAGTATATAAATAGATTGCACATTGATGCCAATCACAACATAGAAATGGGAGTAAAAGCAACAAACACATATATTGGGAACAGAAAATGGAAACAGCTGTGGAGAAAGCCCAGAACTTGTCAGACAGACCGAACCTCTAACACGTTTGGAAAAAACAAAAAATGCAGATCTTCTTCAGGGTCAAAGGGCTTGATGGTTTCAAATCTGTAGCTTATATCCCAAATGTTAATGCTCCACCCATACAGAAAGAAATCATAAATCAAAAATAAAAAGAGAGCTATGTCTATCAGAGCATCGCACAGGAATCAGACTAGGGAGATGACGACAGCCAATGATCAACATAGGACGAAGTAGTCCCACTACACAGTTTATGGTATATCTCTATATTGAATTTAGAGGAGAAATATAATACTTCTTCCCCTAAAAACGTATTTGGTTGATAGGTAGTCGAATCTGGGTCTTGGATCCAACCGTCCAGATCATCATAGGTTAAAAATGGTTCTACAAGTCAACCTGATAGCTGGACGGGCCTTATTGATCTTATGGCTGGGATGGAATAGTGTGGCTGTTTGTGTCTTCCAGGTGGCCACTCATTAAAATTAGAAGAAAAGAGAAAACCACAAACTACTTAGAGGGTGCTTTAAGTAGTTTAAGTAGAATTCCCTTCCACAAACGGTGGTCTCAGCGGGGAGCATCGATAGTTTAAAAAAACAATTAGATAAGCACCTGAACGACCAAAACATACAGGGATATACAATGTAAGACTGACATATAATCACACACATAGGTTGGGCTTGATGGACTTGTGTCTTTTTTCAACCTCACCTACTATGTAACTATGTAAGAGCTCTTCGAGAATGATTTACTAGAGGAATAGAGCATGTTCCTTTTGAAAAAAAATTAACTAAATAGGAGCATATTAACCAATCACCTTTTCCAATTTACAGCAACAAACAATATCAGGTGGACAGTTAAATAACTTTGTAAAGATTCACTTTCACCTCAAGCTGTTCCTTTTATCTGTAGGAAGGTCATGAAGCATGTATAACATAATAATTATATAGAAGACGGGGATCGTTGATTAAACAAATACCCTCACTGCCAGTACTTGACCAGCTTACACAAATAGCAGTTTTTTTAGACTAACTATAACGTAGTTAAAAGAAAATGCATAAGAGTTATAATTCTGAGAACAAGTGTGATTGAGCGTTCATTTGCATTCATTTACAAAATGAATGTATTGCTATATTTAGTTCTGCCATCATAGTTAATATCTATGTTTTTTTAATAAATGCTCCAACTGTACAGTGGACAGTTCAATGAGACAGATTCAAAGGACTTTTGTTTGAACTGCAGTCCATATAGTGTTAAACCAATGTATATGGCGGGTGCTGGATTTGACCACAACAGATGATGCCATGTAAAGACAATAAAGTCACTCCATATATCTTTTTCACTTTTTATTATTGTGTTAACAACATAAAATGTTGTCAAAATGTGCAGGGGACTTGCAGAGTCCCTTTCCTCAAGCAAACAGATTTACAATATAAATTTTTTCTGAATTGCACTGTAGGGCTAATTTACTAAAGGAAAGGAGGTGGTTCACTTTACCAAGCAAAGTAAAATATGGACTTGGCTTAGTAAATGAGGTAAAGCCAAGTTCACTTTGAATACCCAATTATGTGCAAGCGAAAGTAAGCAAAGTAAAGTGTTTGTGAGCATTCACTTTGCTAAGTTTACAGGCTTTGTTTCTAAAGTAAATCAAGGCCAGTACCATGAATGCAGCCTCTTAATCATGTATGTCATAGACATGTCACGTTGCTAATGTGCAAGCAGCATACCGAATGACAATTTTTTGAAACTTAAACAAAATTAATTTTGCATGATCAGTAGAAAACATATATCAAATATAAGATTTCCACTATACACTATCCTTGCTATTCCAACCAAACAGATGGAATCCACCAAGACTTTCCTGGCTACTAATCGTATTGGCACCATACTGAATTACTTCCCATTACGAGCCAATAACTCATTCCTGCTTGGAGATGACAAACCAATGATGCTTTGGATGTGAATTTACATACCTCGAAATGTTATTAAAGAAGCAGTTTTCCAGCTGCCTAATTCATGTAATTCATTTTAGGCAAGCAAAAAAGGTTGTTTCCCCACCAGCTTAATTGTTTTAATATAGAGCAGAGACCAAAAGAAGCACTTGTACCAAGATGAAGCATTATAATACAGCCATAATAACTGAGAAAAAAAATGGTTCTGCTGCTATATCCATAATTATAGAACACAGGGGTAGACTGACAACTCATGGGGCCCCCAGGCAATAGGAGATTATGGGGCCCCCAGGCAATCAGAGATTATGGGGCCACACAATATACACAAACACACACACACACAGTATAAAACCACACAGGTTACACATACATGTACACACAGTATACACAGATATGTTTCTATTGACTGAGAAGGTACTGGAGAGGTGGGGCAGCTATAATCTCTGGATTTTTAGACCAAAAGGATGTCGGCAAGGGACATTTCAGATGGCAGATGTAAAAAAACACAGATTTTTACATACTGTCCCTGGTTTTACTGAGGCTGGCAACCCTGATGGGGCCCCCATTGGCCCGGGGCCCTCGGGCAGTGCCCGAGTTGCTGAATGGTCAGTTCGCCCCTGATAGAACATATTCATATATTGACTGATTGATTATACATGTGTGCAAAAATGGATGACAGAAAGTATGAGGAAGGAAAACATTTTTTTTATTTTTTAATCTAAGGAGAGAAGGGCTAGACAGACAGAGAAAGGAAACGTAATGATATCAATATATTCATCTCCATAGATATTCCGGAAGACATTGAGCCATATGTGAACCTTCTTACCATTAGCTGCTAGAATCTGATTTTACCTTTATTCTCACAATATAAGATATTTTTGCTACAGCTGTTTCATTCGTGTTTATGTTGGCACCCATGGAACTATGTAGGTTATTTTAGATTCTTTTCAGCAGGTCTACCATGATGCCTGTTTTTATTCTGTGTTCATAGATAAGCAGAGGGTATACACCATAGGCAGAAGGAAACTCACAAGAGACGGAGAGAGTACATGTATTTTTACCAGTTATAAAATAGATGTGTTCATATTAACCTTGAACTGCGGGGTCCCACATGCATTATTCCCTCAAATAGAATAATGTGCAGATGCTGTTTTGGATTAGTGTTTGTGTATCAAATTCATTATTAAATTTTAAGAATAATTATTAAATTATTAATAATAAAGGTGCATTTACTGCCATGATGCAGACAATTGGGCTTTACGTAATGTAAAGCATATTCACTAGTAGAAATGAACCATAAGGCTCATATTCACTAGTAGAAATGAAGTTCACCGAACTTCTCCTAAGTTTGAATGTTAATCCAAGCCCAATCAAAGTTAATGGGAGCCAAATCTTTCAAATCAATTCTAGCCATTTTCAATGCTAATAGGCAAAAAATTGTCAAACAAAGGGCATTGGGAGCTGGGCACTGCCCAGGCGAATGTGTACCAATGTGAAAAATCAGAGAAAAACTCTTTTAATAATGCTTTTAAAATGAAACATTAAAAATGAAAAATCATTTTAAATAGCATTTTTGAGGAATGCCTTAAACCTGCCTGTGAAATGGAGTACTCATAGCAAAAGAGACATTTGCAAAATATACAAATACCATTTGCCTCTAAATAGCATTTCACTATTGGATTGTTTTTTGGTTTACAAAATGAGGAACTCTCCAAATCAAATAAAGGGCATAAGGAGATGGGCACTTCCATGGGGAACATGTTCCAATGCAACTATTTTTTTAAATTACATTGATGGCAAGCAGCACTTTTCATAATGCTTAAAGTGAGTAAAAACGCTAAATTATTTTAAATAACATGCCCTAAACCTGACTGTGACATGGCATTCCTATATAAAGTGTATTACAGCAAATATGACAATTTCAAAGAAAAAATATATCATTTAGATTGCTGGTAAATGACATTTCCCAGCCACTTCACTTTATTTGTAAACAAAGTGGCTGGGGAGATTTATCATCTATACCAGAACCTTTAAATCAATACTGTTGCATGGTGTCATACAATACAACTAAAACAGTGCCTACTGTTGCACATAACCTAAATAAAGGTAGCAATCATCACTAGCGATAAAGTGAATAAATCAATTGTTTATTAAATATTATATGTAAAGCAGTTTCCCCGTGGAATGTCTTGTATGAATTGCTACCAGTGAATCCCTCCACTTTATTACACACAGCCTCTTACTGGAACAAAAGACCCCAAATTATACGTGGGCTATCAAAACTCAAAGCTGTGTGGACCTTGTAGTGATGGATCATACATTACAGGGGACCATAAGGCACATCAACTGGAGACTCCACTGTGCACCTCTCTTTCACTCAATATTTCCAAACAAGTTGCACATATCAAAACAGTAAGACAGCGCTGCTGAATGAATGACTAGAATAACTAACAGGCTTCCTATTCATTTACAAACTGAAGCATAGTAAACACAGTATAATATGCTGGAGCAATGAATGGACACATGAGTGATTGGTTTGCGCACTGTGTTCCTTCAGAAAAGTAAGGGGCCAGTAAATTACACATTTACCAGACTTCCACCCGATACCCCTGCTGTGCAACTGGAGGGAGGGAGAGGAGGAAAAGCTGGCAGCACTGCAGGGGGAGGAATAAGAGAATAGTTGTCTGCAATAAAGCAGTGAAGATGATACTCCTCCTCAGCAGGTGCCCAATCTCCCCTTTTAAGCTGAAAAGGCCCAGGTCCAGTGCAGCCCTGACACACGGGGTGATTAGGGTGTGCCCAGGCACACCTTGCACACCACCTGTACACACCTATAGTAAAGGGTATGTAGTACCCCTTGTTACTCATTCACAAAAAAAAAAATGAAAGCAAATAAACCATCAACATCAAAAAACACACAGAAAATGTCTACAATGTAAATCTATCAGTCAAGTTGTCTGGGGAGGCAGATCCTCGTCAATCACAATGAAAAACAATCCCAATGACCTGTCGAAAGAATAAACAGAAGTCCCAACAGACAATCCGGACCCAATAGACTCCACGCCCCAACTGACAGATAACTGCTGAATGTAAACAAGGGGGTTGGGAGCTGCCTGACGTCATTTTCCGAATATGGTCACAATCATATATAGTCAATGACGACTCCTGGGATGAGGCAGGAAAGCAGTCCAAGAATCCAGCACAGTGGTCAAGAATATTGCAATTTCAGCAACCAATGACACTGTGCAGCCTGCACAATGGGAAGAATGTATTTATTGGCAGCCACTAATGAATAAATTACATCTTCCTGCAGAAGCAGCAGTGTGTTCAGGTTGGCAAACTGGCCAAAAGGTTCAGCTAGTCCTCTCAAAAAAAAAAACTGAATTAGGCCAAACCCCATCCCTGTTCACTAGCATTTGGTGTGCATACTGCCTTTAACATGATGCTGGCAAATTGTTATTTGAATAGTGTGCACATTCTGCCCAAAATATGTTTTTACATGAAAACATCAAACTTCACTGCTCCTGTTTATGCAATATTTAAAAATTAAAAAATATGTAAAATAAAGAGTAATACATGAATTATATTTGCTTAAGGGCACTGTGATTTCTCTTTTTTGGTGCAATGTTACCTGGCAAAGCACAGATCTCAAGGTAGAAGATTACAATTTTGGCTAGTTTCACTACTGATTTCTTCTTGTCTTGCATAATAATTAATTTGCCAAGTTGGACCTAGCAAAACCCATCATCTCCTATGGGAGGATCCTGTTTGTTTCAGCGCCATCCATTTCACCTATTTTATCATCGGGAAACTAATGAACAGAATAATTAATGCCTTGTTACCAGTGGAATAGTGTGCTGCGTGTTTCCCTACCTCTAACGATTTGTATATCTTCTGCTGTTAATTGACAATTTTCTCAGATTAAAGGGGGGTATTGAGCAACCTAAATCACATCTGGTGGTGGAAAATGTGTCATCCTTGATAAATGTACTGTAGATAGCAAGCTGGATGATGGCGGCACTGTTTTCTGTCATGAACAGAACTTTGGTATCCAGTTGCCAATTTTGACAAGCCAGTACCCCAAGCAGCTATAAGAGGGTAACTTGTCTTAGGAGGTCAGTTGATATGTAATATAAGGAGCAGAATGCAGTTGTGTGATCATCCTATGTTCAGTTGACAAGCTACTGCATGAGTGCATGAGCAAAATGAAGTAAAGCCAGTCAGGTCCATGTCAGCAAAAAAAAAGGCTAAATTGGTGCTAAAGGTAAGTATAAACCCATTCTGAGTGCACTCAGAGGAGTGAGGGGCTTTTTTGAAGGACCACTTCACCAGGTGTGAAGTGGACCTTTAAAACTGAATTCCAGGCAGATATATAGCACACAAATCAATACAACTCTTACACATCATCAAATGCATTCTTTAAAATGAAAGCATTGGACATACTTGAGTTTGAATTGGTATTAGTCTTTTGCAATACACTGTACAGCAGAGCTCAGAGTGAGAGAAGAAAAGGCAGCACATCCATTAATTGTCCTGTGGTGCTCAGGTGCTAACAAAGGACATAAACTCATCAGTGTGCTGCTTCTCCTTTCACTGCCCAGTCACAGACTAGGAGAGAGACAGAACCTGTCATTGCTACTGAACTGCAACAGAAAAAAACTGTTCTCCTGTCCTGCCAGACAGAGCTGTGCCTTCTAGCAAAACTGTGTAAACCTCAGGACTAGATGATCAGAAATACAAATCATTTGGCACACAACAGATCCATTATATATCATCTGTGCATGTGGCTATTTGCCTGGAACTTAACTTTAGGAAATTATATTCTTTCATTCTTCAGCTACTAATCCAACAAGCACTTTATTGCTGAACACTAACAATGCAGGTGGACAAAGACTCAAAAACATTCTAGATCAGTCATGCTTTCCTCAGCGTAAAAACAAAAATAAAAAATTGTATATTGAATTTTACTGTTGTTACAAAAATCAGTAAGGTTGCAATTCAAATGTCTCTTTAAGGATAGCTAGTTAGATACACATGCGTCAAAGTTATTTTCAGTCAATTTGGAGTATTTTCAGTAACTTGGTAATTATATTATGCCTTCATTTCAGGTTAGGCCATCTCACAAATTATGGTTCTATGTGTACATGCAAAGATTCTGTAGCTCATCCTCACTTGTACCTCCTCTGAAATGTTGAGCTTTTATTTATTTTATTTATTTGAAGTGCCCCAGGATATTTTAATGACCCAGGATAAACACAGAGACCACTTCCCTGTATCTTAAGTGAAGTGATATAAGGGAACCTGGTGGAGGTAGATTGGTGACATTTTATATATATATATATATATATATATATATATATATATATATATATATATATATATATGTGTGTGTCTAACTCATATATATATATATATGTGTGTGTGTGTCTAACTCATGAATCTATGTGCACCTCTCTCTCGCAATATATATATATATATATATATATATATGTATATATATATATATATATATATATATATATATGTATATATATATATATATATATGTATATATATATATATATATATATATATATATATATATATATATATATATATATATATATATATATATATTGCGAGAGAGAGAGGTGTACATAGATTCATAAGGTTTTTTTTATATTCATTACAAACTGTTCTCTGTAAGTTCCAAATTTCTTTTTAAATAAATGGCAAACCTATTATTCAATTTTGTTGCAAATGTATATTTCAGCATTAAATATTTATAAAGACCCTGAAATGAAATAAGGATTTAAAGAATAGCATTGCTTATAAATGGACAGTGCATATTCAAATTTGTTGGTTTGACATAATCCTTTACAACTTTCTTTTTTTAACAAAATGATATATTTAACAGTCAGTGGTAAACTTAAACTAGAAGAAAAGCAAGAGATGTAGGAAATGCAAATAAGTCTCTTGCTAGATGTTGTTGTAAATCAATTATGTGTAGTTTTGCCTTGTAATAAACAATTTGTATCAAGCAAATGTATCACACAATTGTGAATGACAGCTTAATAAATGCTATGCTAATAGCTTAGACAGTGCATCTTAAGCAAGGATTATTTATAAATGGTGAAATATCACCATGTAAAAACATTTCACTCAATTAAAAAAAAAAAAAAAATCACACATTGTACCTGTTGCTGAGTTTAAAGAAAACATAAATGCAATCCTTCTCTCCCCTCCTTAGGGGAAAAGTGGTAAACTCACTTGTTAAAATCTAAAAGCATTCAGATGCAGATCTGCTTTGGCAGATAAGGAGAATGGGGAATAATTGCAATCAATATGGTATACATATACGTTTACCAAAGATGTGTAGGATCTATTGGACAGTTACTCAGTTTGAAGGAGCTAAAAACATCCCAAATGGACACCAGAGATTCATCTTCAATCCTGGAAGTGCAGCTCTGACCGGAGCAAGTTTCATATTTCCCCTACATACGAGATGTGGTCACTGAGGGCAGGAAACCTTCCTTTCCTGGTTTACCCAATTTTACTAGAAATTCTCCTCTATATTCAGTCTAATTTATTATTTGGAATGCCACTTTAATAAATCAGCCGCTAAATGTGAAGGTTTGCCAGTTTTTCAGCAGCCAACTATTTTCATTTATTTCTTCCACTGTCACAATCCTTGCCATTTTTCTCTGCAAGCGTTATCTATAGCAGTGCACTACATTTATCAAGAGATTGCTGTTGTTATTATTATTAACATTTTAACTACTCCATGGTACATCTATAACTCGAATCTTAAATATAACGTTCCATATATCAATGTATGTATATATATATATATATATATATATATATATATATATATATATACATATATATATGTAAAAAAAAGGTGTGTGTGTGTAATTGTATAATATATATATATCTATATATATATCTATCTATCTATCTATATATATATATATATATATATATATATATATATATATATATATATATATATATATATATATAGATAGATAGATAGATAGATAGATAGATCATGTGCGTGGTGTGTGTGTTTATTCTACATATACATGGCTTGCCTTGAGATCTGCAATCGAAACAATATTTGAAGAAGGCAAAGAATAAATCGATTATCTGACTATGATGAATTAGGGATAGTAATTCGAATTTATTGATCCACTTCATGCATGCCTCTTCCACCCCAACCCAATTCCATATAATTACCAGTTTAAATGTAATCAGCGAATTGCATATGTAAGTGTATATGCATATATAAGAAACACAGCGCTTCATTATATTCAACTACAAATAGACAGATCCTATCCAAAGCAGAGATGTGTGTGTTTTCCAATGTATTTACATGCACACTGATCTATGGGTTGACTATACACTCTTGCTGATTCAGTATTTCCAGCTACCCTAATACAGGAGCCCAAAAATGTTCTGTCATATGAATGAGCTTGAGGAACGGAAAATACACTGGCAAAAAAAAAAAAAAAAAAGGATTTTTCAGGAAGATTACTGGATACTTTCTAGCAATAATGTAATCATTTTGAAATAACAGGGAGCCAAAATATTTAGCATCTGTCTATTAACACCCTACACACCACAGGGAAGTGCAGACCTTTGCTTGGATAGCAGCTCCTACAACAGGGAGCAGGCATGCAATCTCTCAGACTTAGATGGTTAATTATTAATCTGCGGTTTATACATTTGTTTTTATGAAGCATTGATTAATATATTAGCAGGCCATATTAAACTTACATTCAAAAACGCTGCTCAATTCATTAGGGTTGTGGCAGTCTGCCAGCAACCAGAGAGCTGATTGTACACAACTAGAGCACAATAACAAATTGTGAGCTTGTGTGTGTATGTGATTATCTATCTGATATGTACAAAGACATGTGACTGTCTATCTGTCTATCTATCTATCTATCTATCTATCTATCTATCTATCTATCTATCTATCTATCTATCTATCTATCTATCTATCTATCTATCTGATATGTACAAAGACATGACTGTCTATCTATCTATATATATATCTATTTATCCTGAATGTCAATACACCTATCTGTAAGATATGTTTAAAAGCAATTGATTACCTATAATATATGTCCAAAGACCTTTGATTATCTATCTACCTTTCTATCTACGTACAAAAGCATGTGAATATCCATCTGTAAGATATGTACAAATACATATGCTTACCCATAAGATACAAACACATGTGGCTATCTATCTATAATATATGTACACATGCATTTTCTCATATACCATATGTACAGACTATCTATCTATTAGATGTGTACAAAGACATTTGATTATCTATCTATCTATCCATCTATCTATCTATCTATCTATCTATCCGATATGTAGAAAGACAAATGATTACCTACCTATAAGATATGTAGATAGACGTGATTATATTTCTGTTCTTTCTTTCTTTCTTTCATTCTTTTTATATATCTATCTAGTTATCTTATATGTACAAAGACATTATTACCTATATATATGTAGAAAGAAATGTGATTATCGTTCTTTCTTTCTTTCTTTCTTTCTATATATCTTTTTTATATGTAGAAAGACATATGATTGTCTATCTATAAGATATGTTTAAAGACACGTGATTACCTATCTATAAGATATGTTTAAAGACATGTGATTACCTATCTATACGATATAGATAAAGACATGTGATAACATATCTATATATAAGATCAGTATAAAGATATGTGATTACTATATAAACGATATATTACAAAGACATGCGATTACCTATCTACAGTTTATATAAGATATGTGATTGATTACCTATCTATTTATAAGATATGTTTAAAGAAGTGTGATTACCTATCTATACGATATATATAAAGACATGTGATAACATATCTATATATAAGATCAGTATAAAGAAATGTGAT